>NC_053038.3:374803340-375413973 GCF_002575655.3 Aegilops tauschii subsp. strangulata | reverse complement strand
ATCCAAGGGGAAAGTCCTTCAGTGCATAAATTTGATCCCGAAGCACTAAGGAAAGCTATTGCTAAGATGATTATAGTAGATGAGCTTCCATTTGCATTTACTGAAAAAACTGGTTTTAGAGAAGTGATGTCAATTGCATGTCCACGTTTCAATATGCCTTCTAGAAGAACATGCACTAGGGATGTTGTGAAGCTTTATTTTGAAGAGAGAGCGAAGCTGAAACTTTTTTTCAAACAATCATGTCAAAGAGTGTGTCTCACTACTGATGGTTGGACTTCTCAAACACAAGATTGTTATATGACAGTCACGGCACATTTTATTGATCCTGAATGTAATTTGCATAAGAAAATCATTAGCTTCTTCCTAGTAAAAGGTCATAAGGGATATGATATTGGAAAAGCCTTAGAGCAATGCTTGATGGAGTGGGGAATAAACAAAGTTATGACAATAATTGTTGATAATGCTAGCGCGAATGATGGTGGTGTAGGTTACATACGGAAGAAAATGATCAAAACTGGAAATAGCATAGCTGAAGGTAAATATATGCATATGAGATGTGCTGCCCATATTATAAATCTGATTATTACTGATGGTCTAAAAGAGTTGGATGAATCAGTTAAGTGTGTGCGAGCTGCGGTTAGATATATAAGAAATGGGCCATCTAGAATTACAAGATTTAAAGAACTTGCTCGGTTAGAAAAGGTGGATGGCGAGGCATTCTTGAGTTTGGATGTATGCACTAGATGGAATTCCACATACCTAATGTTAGCAACCGCAATCAACTTTGAGAAAGTGTTTGAGAGGTATGAGGAAGAAGATCCACTCTATACATTAGATTTAACTAGTGAGAAAGCTCCCGGTATTCCTGTTGATAGTGATTGGGAGAATGCTACGAAAATGGCTGAATTTCTTGGACAGTTTTATCACCTTACTCTTAGTGTTTCTGCCACACTCCATGTGACAGTGAATCAATTTGTTATGGATATTGCTGAAATTAATGTTGTATTGGAAAAGTGGGCTGATAGTGATGATATTTTGCGCAAAACAATGGCCAAGAAAATGCAAGATAAGTATGATACGTATTGGGGACGTTGGAATGAGGAGGTGGAGAATGAAAGGGGGAAGGGGAAAGGAAAGAAAAAGGAAGAGGAGAATGTGAACATGTTTGTATTTGCTGCAACTGTTCTTGATCCAAGATTCAAGCTTTCAAACTTCACAAAACTAGCAATTGAAGAAATGTATGGTGAGTTAAATGGAGGCAAAGCTTGGGAGGCGGTGAAAACATTTATGCATGCTTTGTTTGAAGAGTACAAAGCTAAGTATGCACCAAGTGATGCAAGCAAGCATGTGCGAGCTCCACAATCTGAACCAACTCAAAAAAGGGAAGGAAGGAAATTGGTGTCACGGATAAATAAAAAGTTGAGAGTTGGTGGTGATGGTGAAGCTAGCATGAGCAAATCTGAATATGAGAAATACCTACATGAAGAGAATGAAGTAAATAGGGATGATTTTGACATTCTAAAATGGTGGAAGAACAATGCTGCTAGATTCCCAATATTGGCAAGAATGGCCCGTGATGTGTTGGTTGTTCCGGTATCAACGGTTGCGTCTGAGTCGGCATTTAGCACAAGTGGTCGCATCCTAAATGAATTTAGAAACTCGCTTACACCATTCATGGTCCAAGCTCTTGTTTGTGCCCAAGATTGGCTAAGGGGTTCTATTACTATCAACATTGAAGAAGATGAGGAGGAATTGTTAAGATTGGAAAAGGGTAACATATTGTGATTGTTTTCTATGTAATTTTCTATATTTCCAACTTCCTATGCTTCTTACATGTTTATTTCATTCTTTTTCAGAACTAATTGAAGAGTTTGGTAGTACAAATTCATCCAAATCGAAAGCAAGTAGTAGCAAGTCTATTTGCAAGCCATCTGGGGCTGAGCCATCTTGCCCACCTCCATCCTCTACTTAAACATTGGTAAGTTGCAAGAAATTGTCTTCCTCTTATTCATCCTTTTAGGTTTCATTTATTTTTCTGTAGTAGACCAACTTTGATATTTTCAAATGATGATGTAATGCAATTGTTGTATCATTCAAAACATGCACAACACAGCCATGTGGTTTCCTTACAGATTGTTATGTCATGTAAATGCAAATGTTGCTGTAATAAACCTCGTGTAAATGTTGTTATGCAAATGTTGCTTTATGCACTTCATGTACTTTGTTTTCCAAATTCTAGGCATATATACATCACTAGATTTGCTTAATAGTATTGTGTGGTATCTAGTATTCTATTTTAACCGAATTCTATACTATCTACAAAAAATGGCAGATTGGCTCACTTGGCTGGAACTTGGGATGGTCAAGATGCTTCGGACATGTCAAGATGCTCATGTTCATGATGGCAAATTGGGGGTCTTACTGTTAGCTGCTCTTCAACTTCAAGTGCTGGAACTTGTGTTGGAACTTTGTTATCTACTAATCCATTGTCATTTATCACTATCAGTCTGTGTTGTTGAACACTTGAACTTGGACTTTGGTTATGTCTAGTGTTGGAACTTGGACTCACTCTGTGTTATTGAACTTGGACTTGGTTATGTATTGTGCTGGAACTTTGGTTATGTCTCTGGTGAACCTTGTTTAACTTTGGTTATTGTGCTAGAACTTGGACTTGATTATGCATGTTTCGATATTCTGGTATCCTTATATTTGATATCACATATATGTTCTACACATTTTACAAATTTGCGTTGTTATGCTGTCAAAAAATTTCTTTCTAATACGCATGCTGTCAATATGTGGTACAAAATTTTTCTTTATAATATGCATGCTGTCAAAAATTTTCTTTATAATACGCATGCTGTTAATAAGGGCATTTTCTGTTTATGGTACAAAATTCGGTTAAACCAAAAACCGAACCGAAAAAATCGGTTAACCGAAATTTCGGTTAGTTGATTTTTAGTGCTTAATTCGGTTTCCACTTATGCAAACCGAAGTCATCGCGAACAGCAGAAACCGAATTTTAGGTTTCTACCGAACGCCCAGGCCTAATCTATGGAATGCATTGCGGATTCAACTCGAAGAGTGTCTCCCTATAAACCCCTGCATATGCAAAGTTCACCCCCCAACCGTGCTGACCAGACCACACACAGAAATACAAACCCCTTATGTCTCTATAACAGGCAGACACACATTTCAAAACTGAAGTAGGAACATTAGAATCATATGAAATTCGTATTTGAACAAATAAACTAAGGAATTATGAGTGGCATCATGTTTAGCTTCAAGGGTGGACTGTTGGTAGTGCGACACAAAGCAAGTAGGCAGATTGTATTCCATGTAAAAGATCGAAGCCTATGTAAAAGCTGGAAATGACACTTTCTTTCTATACAATGCAGTGTTCGTTGCCCACACATGATGGAAGAGATCACATAGAGAAATACTATTCACTCATGTCTACGGTTGCAGTATTTAGAAACAGGGTGGTCCACCCTAAAAGAATATTGACAACAGATATGACAAGGCAAGCATAGATGTAGTGAATCAATCATTTACTTGTGAGCTTACTAGGACAAGTATGCAGAATTGTAACTGCAGTAAGAGACTGTCCAAAATCTGAATCAAGAAGTTTGTCTAGCACTTATTGTTTACAACTAATCGACGTGAATAATTGGATATTATATCGAATGAGTAAGAAAGACAAGTAAAATTGTCAACAAACCTGGCTTGCAGTAGTAATCTGGGTCAATGTCACTACGACCAACAATCCAAAATGACTAGTGTCTGTTCCTAGGGCCGGAATTTTGAAAACCCTGTGAACTTTACAGGTACTAAAGATTACCGAAATACATCTGAACCATTAAGTGTAGGTAGCACTGAGCACACAACAAACCCTAATGACAGTCCTGCCTAATGAGTAATGAATCAATTAGAAAATGGGTGATGAGGAGTGGCTGCTGAGTACTGAGGACTTATCTCAGGATAAATCGGGTTGGCTTAGTGGGTGCTGCACGCCTGAGCCCTGAACGGATTGGGAAGGTAGGCACGGCGGCGCGCCCGGGCAGCGGTGACGCTGTTGGGCGAGCGGCTCCTGACCTCCTGTTAGTCCGGCGTCTCCTCCTAGAGTCATGCCGTCCGGGGATGGCAAGTCGCCGGCGAGGCAGGTGGCTGGGGGCGAGTAGAGATCGGAAGCGCGCAGGAGAACAGAGGGGAATCGGGGCCTGGGACGACCCAAAATCCCAGGGTGGGCCGGCCCACCGTGGGCACCCTGTAGAGATACGCACCCGAGCGGCGAACATGCATTTTCGAAACTAATTTAGGAACATTTAGCTGACCAATTAAACGAGTCGATTTTAATAATATCAGATTCGTATTTGAACAACTAAGCTTGTTTAGCTTGATGGGTCGAGCAGTGCTATTATGACACGAATCACATATTCTGATCATATAGTGATCATAAAAGGGGGAAACCGGAGAAATGATATTTAGCAGCCATTGTTTGCTTCGAACTAAGAACTAAATTCTAAGAGCTGAAAAGAAAGTAGAGTAACCAAGTTAAGATCTATTTTCTGGTTGAGATCAAAAAGTTGAGGAGATATGAAGTACCACCTCTCTTGCGGCGCCGTGTAGGCATCGGAGGTGCGATGGCTGTCAGTGGCGTTGAAGCAGATCTGCGACGGTAGACGGGTGCATCGGGGGATAAGTCCCGTTGCGGTGGAAGAGAAGGTCGTGTGAGCGGCCCCGGCAAAGAGGACGACGGCGCCGATGAAGCGAGAGGACGTGATGCAAGGCTCTTGGTCCGTCGCCGTGGATGAGAAACGTTCATCTCTAGCAGTGGACGACGCGGTCTTGGTAGGCGCTCCGTCATGGTGGAGGACGGTGGCGATGGATGTGGTGGAGGACGGCGGCGATGGATGTGGTGGAGGACGGCGGCGATGGATGGGGTGGCGGACGGAGGCTGGTGTGGGGATGGTGTTCTAGCGCGGACGGTGTATGAATGGGAAAATGGAGGGAGAGGTACGTGGAACCATGTTTTTGGGACGCGCATGTCTGAAATATGGGAAAGTTACGAACTTAGCCCCCGTTTAAAATTTGGACGTCTCGTCGGTTGGGGATACGACGGTAATCTGGCATCTCGCCAATATTTGCCCAGAGCGATTTCGGGCGAGGAGAGGGTGGTTGGCGCCCATGGTTGGCGCCCATTGTGTATGAACGGGGCTGACAGGTAGGGCGGTTGTGCCACGTCTGAGTGAAGTTACAAACCTGCCCCTATTGAAAATATTTGCCTACATCGATTTCGACCGAGTCGAGTTTGTTTTGCCGCCCACCGTGTATGAATGGGGAAATGGAGGGAGAAACAGAGGTCTTTCGGACGAGCTTGAATCAAATGAGTTTTGCCGCCCATGTTTGGCGCCCACCATGTCAGAATGGGCTCAGAGGCGGTCATGTCACGTCTAATTGAAGGTACTATCCTACCCCTATTTAGAGCAGTGGAAATCGGGCTGATGGATTGTCCGTGTAATGGGTAGACAGTAATTTCCATCCCCAAACATTTGGCTTCGGGCAGCCGATGTGGGAGTGGACATTTTGCCGCTTCTTTCGAATTTTGGGACAATAAGCATCCACGTTTACCCTGGCAACTAAATTCGAATCCATTTTGTATTCCTATACGAATCTTTATAAATCATTATATGTGTTTTTTATATCTTCAAAAGGACGACAAAGATGTATTCCACTGTCATATATGAATATGGTTTACAAATGCCGATACTCAAATTCAGAAGGTAGAATCCAGTTTAAGGTGAATTCGAATATTTGGAACACTTCATGTCCAACTCAAATGTCACACGCAGCATAATGTGTACTCCCATTTAGATATGTACACAAGCGATGTATCAAGATTCGAATACCGAGTCAATCAACCAAGAATGTACAGAACTAACAGACATATAAACAGTTATAGAGTATATGGATCAATAATATCAACTAACATACATAAGCCAGGCCGCTGTACTTTTCTTTGCTACAACAGCATCCTTTTTTTAGCCAAGCTACTACAGCATCTTGGCCCTTTCCGATGTGTGCCACTTATGGTCCATCTATACTACTATTATTGATGAATGCACATTCAGCCCGATTGGCATATTTGTAGGTCTGGCACAGCAATCAAAATGAAATGACTCCGAGTTTTATCAATTAATACAGACTTGTGCTCAAATAAAATTACAAACCAAAAAACGAAAAACAAAAAACAATTATTACATGATCTCTAAAACAAATGGTTTGATTGATTACATGAACAAACAACACAAAGGTTATTCAACGATGGAAAGAACATTTCACCTATGATTTACCAAGTGGGAATTTAATTTCCTTTTTTCCTTCAGGACCTTAACAATGTGGTCAGTCTCAGCTTGCTTCGTTTTGAAATCCACCAAATATTTAATGGTTGTCTTGAGTACTACTATTGATTGTGTTGTTTGCTTCCTCAACATGTCAACTTCATATCTAAGTGCAGAAGCAGAATCTCTTTCTACCACTAGTTTAGCCTCTAGAGCATCAGCAGTTGGCAATTCATAATGCACGATTGGGCCGGTGGCACTGCTGTGGGATGATACAACGTCCATGGGGACCTCGCTCTTTGATCTTGGGCTAACCTGTTTTGCCATTAAAGTTCCGATTGGATTCAGAAAAGTTGAAGTTAGCAAAACATCTCAACTGGGAGTTATAACAGCAAACCAGTTAAACAAACAAGGAATTAAAGAGTTTCAATTCGATGCTGAAAAGTAGTTATTAACATCACTGTAACCCGTTGTTGCAGCAGCAAAGCAGTTAAACAAACAAGTAGCGCTATTTAAGTTCAGGCAAACAGGTAATTCTTAACAGTAAGTATCAAACACATAGATAGGCGCGGTCTATAATAGGATTAACAGGCTGTGGCATTATGTAATCAGTAGCAAACTAAATTAAGCCAAGCAACGTAATTGAACAATTTTGCAATAAGTGGCTAACTAAAATTCCGAGAAGCAGGTAACTGAACTTACGCTAGTTCTTTGTACAGGCACACTGCAACTTCTTTTTCGCTTACAAGGTTGTACGAAGGAGTCCATGGCATCAATTGCTTGGATACGCAGTCCCAATACTTCTTTCTTCCCACACTGCATTGGTAAGTCGAATGGTTAATCTGGTAAGATGGTGCGTCCTTGATATGTTATATGAGGACGTGTAGTCAGACTAGTTGCAGCCACACACATCACACTGGCTTTTACTGTATATTTCATGCGATTACTTTTGGCATATCGAGATCTAAGCAATCTACAATAGGATGAAAAGACTGGCATCCTTCACATTATTGGCGAACTCAGTTCATAGAAACAAGCAATTCAACCATTGTGTGGGTAAATCAAAAGCACCACTGGAATATTTTTCACTACCCCTATCATACACGCAAAAAGGGGCGACGCCGCCATAGGGGCTGGTATGGGCGGCCGCCTCGGGTGGCTCGAAAGTGTGCACCTAGTTTGAGTCGTCCAGGTTGGCCCAGGCTAGTTTTGTTCGTCCCAACGCACGAGCAGGCAATGTAAAAAATGAAGAAAAATGTTTCAATTTGGATAGGCCAATAACATAAGGGCAAGGCAGGCCCTATAGCAGGCTCGCGGCCCAAACGAGCACCTCCCATATTGATCGACAGCAGGAAAAATCCCAATTCATCCGCTCCAGCCTCCAGTCTGGTTCGCTCCTAACCTAGCCGCCGCTGGATAGACCGACACAGCACTTCCTCGCGCCCTCGTTGGAGGGCGGTCGCCGGGCTTCAAGCGAATGGAAGGACAAGAAGATGAAGATCCAACCCTGGGTGTAGCCTGCGTGGGAGGCAGCGGCGGCAGCACGGGCATGGCATCGAGCTTGCGCAAACGGACAGTCGCAGCTTGCAAGAGTAGCATGCGCAACGAGCAGGTCATCACATCCCTGGTTATATCTAATTCAACTCTTCAATTTCTGGCCAATAGTTAAACCTGACGGTGTTGTAAAACTGCTTGTATGTAGGGAATCTATGAGAAAATGAAACCAATTTCTACTTATTTTATAACTCCCCCAATCAATACTGAACTGACTAAATCTGATGAATCTAATCAAGTTTCCGGTGCAAACATCCAAGCTCATGGTGTTCTTGAGCCTGAAGTGTCTAATGAACAGACTGGTAATGAAGGATTTGATGCAAACATTTTACATGCTCCTGGTGATGAACATATAGTGTCTAATGAGGCATCTAATGCAAGCATTTTGCAAGCTCCCATTGAAGGATTTAGTGTCTAATGATGATCTGCTATGTTGAGAGAGACATAGAGATTTGCAGGCATTGATGACAAGCAAATTATAGTGCATTTTCATGGCTTGAGGAAACGTCGAGGCCATCTACCAGAAAGTTCCCGTATCATGACAACGTAGCATAAATACTTTTCTAATCTGTTGTTTGAAACTATTGGCATACTTGTGCAGGATAGATATATTGATATGCAGTTTGCGCACTAGTTATAGGTGCAATTACACTTTGATATTTTCAGCCAGAGAACGAATAATTCAAGCAGGTACAGACCATGTTTGTAGTCCTTGTACACCATGTTGCATTTTGTGTTTTTTTGGTGCTTGCATCATTTAGTGTTTATAATCTGAACTACTTTGGATCATTAGCTGGTTTTCAAAGTGCATGTAGCTTCACATTTCTCAAGTTATGTTGATTTCCGGAGTGCAAGTGCCTTCGTATTTTTGAAGTTACATGTTCGCCCCTGGTAACTTGAATTCGTGGATCCGCCACTGCACACAAATCATACACGAATGCCAATACTAATTAAATGAAATGCAGGGACTTACGCTAGCTCATTGTACAGGCTCACTGCAGCTCTGCTTGCGCTTGGGATGTTCCATGTACAAGTCCATGTTACCACTTGCTTGGATGTGCAGGCCTTGTGCTCCTTGCATCCCCCTCTGCATTTTTTGACACGGCGAATGGCTGATCAAATAAGAGGAATCGACCTTGCTGTTCTACCGGAGGACAGATACTTACAAGGTTATACGGGTGTGCAGGATGTGTACCAGATCCCGTAGCGCCGTCATGCTTCGCTAAAAAATGGATTTGCTTGTTTCAGATGATATCTCCAGAAGAAATAAGAGTTAAAGTCAGAGTTGGATAGGCGTGTAAGCTAAGAGAGCAGTGAAAGGATATCCAAACATCGTCGAAACAGTGCACAAGGGAGTGATGTGTGGATACCTAGTTCGGGCCGGCGTTTGGGCATGCTCGCCTAGCTAGAGTGTGGGTCACTTCAGATTCGTTGAGGGTGATGCGCTGGCGTTGGCTGGCCGCGCACGGATGCATATCTTGAGTGGCAGCGCGCTATGATGTGGTGGACGAGACCGTTGGTGAAGCCCCAGCGGCCTCGGGGGGCGGAGGCGCGACGATGTGCTCGGTGAAGTAGCCCCGATGAGCTGGGAGACGGCATCGGTGAAGCGCACCTGATGCGGTGGAAGTCGGTGTCTGTGAGGCACGTCGGTTGCGGCGGCCGACGTTGTCGGTGGACCACCCGGTGCGGTGGTGAAGCGCGACCGTCGTCTTCGTCGTTGTCGTCCGGCACAGAGGTGGGGAAAGAGACGAGACGAGGGGCGATTCGAACTTTGCTTGGGTTGGCGGTGAATTAGGGATTTGAGCAATCTGGGCGCGGAAGGGGACGGTGGAGAAGGGAGATTTTGCAGGGCTGGAATTGGGGTCGCCAGATATTTCAATCCGAAACGTGGAAGCGCAAACTTATTTTGTCATCGTCCTTTTTTGGGGGGGAGGGGGAAGGGAGGGAGGGGGTGGGTGGCTGGGTGCTAAGCGTCCGTCCGACACACGCGACCACCACGACACGACCCTGGTCTGCCTCGTGCGCCTACATTTGAGAATGCAAACGAATCTTCTTTCATTTGCAAACGAATCTATATGTATTACCATGCCCGTGTTTTCCTTGCAATAATTAGTCATTCGAAACGAGATACTATAAATTAATTAATGAGGAGTTATTTGAAAAAAAAATCAAAACGGTATCCACGCTAACATGGATTAGAGTGTGTGTCACATAATTAGTTATTTGAATTAGAGTGTGTGTCACATAGCGATCTCCAATTCTAACGTGGATTTCGCATTTCACTGTATCCACGCTACTTTTTTAATACAAATTCATATGTATATGATGAACACCATGGTAGTGAGAAAACTTTTGGATGGATTCAAACATATGACCTACAAAATAGCACAACAAATCGAGTCAATGTCAACTTTTCGAAACCTAGTATGGCACGAATTCGAAATAATTACCCATATGCATGGTCCTCAATTCAAATCTTACAATGTACACCGAATTGAAACATCGATATTAAGTCTCGCACTATCTACATTCAAATGTTGTTTTTAGCCCCCCCCCCCCCTGCACACACGCTACATACTTCCTGTATCGGTCAATCTTCCTCTCCTAACCACCTTAGGAAGCTATCGGTTTCCAACACACATCCATTCTTTCTCTCCATGTTTCGATCTCTAACTCTCTCAACTACCCAACCCCCTTTTTCCACTCTGTTATGAAATGTATTTACCTCACACACCTGCCATTGCACCCCATGCCGAGCTCTCTCTCTCTCCCTCTCCCTCTCACCCTCTCGTGCTAAATACATGCATTGCCTATCTAGCCCCCCAACCTCTCGTGCGCACGCACGCACGTTGTCTATCTAGGTCACTCCCTCGAGACTGTCTCACTCTTTCTTGCGCACGGCGGGCCACACTCGCTCAATCTCGCTCTCTTTATCTGAGTCTAGTTTAACCTCGTTTTCTTTCACACACAAATGATATATCTCCCTGTTCGGCCCTCGATCGACACACTCTATACTCTCTCACGCAGATTGTCTATCTAGGTCAGTCCATCGAAGCCGCCCCCACTCTTTCGACCTCATGGCGGGCCACGCTCTCTCTCTCTCCCCCTCTCTCTCTCTCTCTCTCTCTCTCTCTCTCTCTATGTATGTCTCGATTGACCTCGCTCTTTCTCGGACAAAAACGATATATCACCATGTTTGAGCCCAATTTGACTTATTCACATTGTATACTCTCTCACGCACATTGTCTATCTAGGTCACTCTCTCCAACCCATCTCACTCTTTCGATCGCACGACGACCCTATGTGATCGATTGACCTTGCTTCCTCCCACGCACAAAATATATCTACACGTCTATGACTGGATCATCTCCCAAGCTCTATCTTACAGCCCTCACCCTTGCCAAAAGCTCAATCGGACAATATCTCTCCAGAGCATATATATTTGTTCAATGAATGTCGGACCACACTCACTTTGTATCTCTATCTATATGTCTCTCGATTGACCTCGCTTTCTCATGCCATATCTTCCACACATTGAAGCTACCTCTCCATCCCTCGCAAAGCCGGAGCTATTTACATTGCGAGGGGCACTCCAACCTTGGATTAATTTGTGTAGGCATTTATTCCGATCGGTTTAGATTATATTTTCGTAGCATTCGGCCCACAACTACTTGAAACACCGTTGCAACCCCCGCAACTCCCCTAGTTGATTTCCCTCTGGCTCGGTCATCACTCTCTCGCACGTCCTTTCTCGCCTTCAACGTCGCACCATGGTATAATTGCAAAAAACTCTGTTGTTCTCTTTAATTATTATAAATAAGCTACAAAACTACACACCGATAGTCCACTTGGAATGGAACAAATTTCGACCCACAAATTAAAGTGCTACAAACTACACACCGAGGGGCCCACATGTCATGAAACAAATTTGGACCCATATAGAAATTAAAAAATAAAGGACGAGGATCGAACATGAGACTAGGCCTTCAAGCCGCACGTCAATAGGCAACATACGTAGAACAGCAATGTTTGTTGTACCTCCCTTTGTTCACATAATGTTTTTATATTACCACAGCCTATTTAATTGATAACATGTAATATTATTTGTAGTACTATTCACCTTCACTTACTGGTGGGTTCCATGTGCGCTCTCTCTCTCTCTCCTCCCCTTCTGCGTTTAGACGCACGGGCAAACACGAAGACCTCGCGGGCGATGTTGCCGTTGACCATATCTGGACGCGTTCACAAGTTACAGCACCAGTTTCACGTGCTAGCAGCACTAGTCAGTGTGTACGTGCAATGCACGTTAATTTAGAAGTATATTAAGTGCATGCGTATATTAAGTAGGATATTATTTGCGTGTTATTATGTGATTATCACTATTTTTGGCATGAAATTAACTGCACGCTAAACGTGTTGAGCGCTCGACATTGAAGCAGTCTAGGTCGTTGGATGACAAGGAATACATGTGGCTTGATGATGTTTTATATTTAATTTGATACGGCTCTAGCGGAACATTCAATCAATCAAACCATAGATTTCGTTCAGTCTGACTCCGACTTTAAATTATACGACGATCGATCTAAAATAAACGAAAATGATAAACGTTCGGATTTTAAGCATGGCAATCCGAACGTTTTTCATGGCAAATTTAGATTACGCGGCGGCGGCGGGGGCGTCTTGCGGTGGGAAGTGGCTCCTCTGCCGTGCTCTGTGTGTCGTCGGGCCACTGACCGACGGCGACGGCGGCGCCTTGCACCGTTGTTGACGTACTCCTAGACGTTGGCCTAGCTTCAAGGAAGGCCAAAATGTTCTGGACTTCGGAGCGAGTCAACTGGCGGGAGGAGGCGACTGGCGTTGGTGCAAGGAAGCGGTCGACGGCGGCCATCCATGTCGCTGAGGGGGGCACTGGCACCCGCGCGGGGACATGCGCTGTCAATGGCGCGGCGGAGACATTCGTGTGCACGGGCGCGCACGTCAGTGCACGCGCAGGCACATGCGCTGGCAGGTGCATGGGCACGGCACGGGCGTGCGCATCAGTGCACGCGCAGGTGCATGCGCTGGCAGGTGCACGGGCGCGTGAAAGTCGGCGGGGACCTCGTGGAACCCCGTGGCATCAAGCTCTGCGACAATGTGCGGCTCTCAGCCCATCAATGCCACGGGGATGGGCGCTGGCGCAGTCGGGGCGACGGGAGCCGGAACGGGAGCAGGGACAGGTGCGGCGTCTTCCCGCAAGGCCAGTTCAAGCTTGTCCCAAAGTGCCTTATGTTCTTGAGACTCTGGCTGGGTGTCTTCCTCGGGAAACTGGAAGACTAAGGGCAGACCATCGTGATGCGGCATGGCGTACGTTTAGGTCAAGCTGGTTGGAGGTAGACGACAGGAGAATCGGAGAGGAAGAGAGAAGATTGTAGCGATACCGGGTAGTGCAGGGTTGATTTTAAACTGCGGCGCCGGCGACATTAAAAGTGGGAGCAGTTGGGACGAAGGTGGGCGGCGGAGCCTGGTCAAAGGTGTCGGTGTCAAAACCGGCGGATCTCGGGTAGGGGTTCCTGAACTGTGCGTCTAAGGCGGATGGTAACAGGAGGCGGGGGACACGATGTTTACCCAGGTTTGGGCCCTCTAGATGGAGGTAATACCCTACTTCCTGCTTGATTGATCTTGATGATATGAGTATTACAAGAGTTGATCTACCACGAGATCGTAGAGGCTAAACCCTAGAAGCTAGCCTGTGGTATGATTGTTCTTGTCCTACGGACTAAACCCTCCGGTTTATATAGACATCGGAGGGGGCTAGGGTTACACAGAGTCGGTTACAAGGGAGGAGATCTACATATCTGTATTGCCAAGCTTGCCTTCCACGCCAAGGAGAGTCCCATCCGGACACGGGACGAAGTCTTCAATCTTGTATCTTCATAGTCCAACAGTCCGGCTAAAGTATATAGTCCGGCTGTCCGAGGATCCCCTAATCCAGGACTCCCTCAGTAGCCCCTGAACAAGGCTTCAATGACGATGAGTCCGGCGCACAGATTGTCTTCGGCATTGCAAGGCGGGTTCTTCCTCCGAATACTCCATAGAAGATTTTGAACACAAGGATAGTGTCCGGCTCTGCAAAACAAATTCCACATACCACCGTAGAGAGAATAATATTTCCACAAATCTAATCTGCTGACAACTTTTCATAACGTGACATCACACCACGGCTTGGTCATTATTCGAACCATTTCTCCCAGCCTGCCACTGCACGTTTCGCGAGGCGGATTTTATTGGCACGTCTTGTCGAAGCAGAGATCGTGTTCCCCTTATCACGGGATTCTCATCAATACGGGTGTGGATAACCCAATCGTGCCTGTTGGTATGACTCCTCGATTTTAGGCAAGTTCCAAACGGCCACTCGGAGGACGCTTGATATTCACCCTCTTTATAATGAGGCCAAGGCCTGTCCTTTTCTTCTTGCACTCAATCAAATCCTTCCCCCACCTTGAGTTCCAACACCCAAGGCTCAGGCTAGGCGCTTCGGACCTTCAATCATGTCTGAATCCAACCTTCAAGGTCGGTGGATGCCCTGCTCTGTCACAGAGAGGAGGACATCAAGAAGCTAAGAGAAGCCAGGTATCTGAACGCCGAAATCTCACACAGGCTGCCTGCTCGAGGGCAGATCATTCCCACTCCCGAACCCGGCGAGAGTGTCGTATTCGTATCCCACTTCCTCCGAGGGCTAGGCCTTAGTCTAGATCCCTTTGTTAGAGGGCTCATGTTCTATTACGGGCTTGATTTCCATGATCTGGCCCCGGACTCCATCCTTCACATCTCGTCGTTCATCGTCGTGTGTGAGGCCTTCCTCCACGTCACCCCACACTTCGGCTTATGGCTCAAGACCTTTAATGTGCAGCCGAAGATGATTAATGGGCGACACGCAGAATGCGGAGGTGCCGTAATAAGCAAAGGCGCCAATGTTCCATGGCCAAAGGGTTCCTTCCCGGAGGTGTCCAGCTCGTGGCAACAGGAGTGGTTTTATATCACAGCTCCCCGAGGTACTAAGTGGGTTTCCGCCCCTCCCTTCCGCTCGGGCCCCCCGCCACAACTGGCATCATGGATCAACAAGGGGCTGGACTGGGGGCCAGTAAATGATGTGCCGACATTGCAGAGTCGCATCCGAGATCTCCTCGAGAGAGATGTTAGCCTTGTCAAGGTAATGCAAGTCATGCTAGTTCATCGAGTCCTGCCTTGCAAACGTCGACCTCTCCGTATGTGGGAGTTCAACCCGAAAGGACCGCGAGCTATTCAGCACTTCTTCAGCATGACGCTCGAAGAGATGTACAGATTGTTCTTTGGATCACAAATAAAGTGTCCGGACACCACCGAGGATGCGGGTCTGAGCTGCAATCGTCCAGATACCCAAGTAAGTAGTTCTTCGGCCGAACATGTTGTCTCTTTATTTATCACAACATCATTCTGAAAAGTTGCTCTTTAACCAGGACTGGGTAAAAAAGGTGAAGATGATCAGGTGTTCGGCCCCCCTTCCTGAAGGCTCAACAGATCCAGTACTGGCCAGAATGCTTGAGCTTGCGCCTTATCAAGCGCCCTCAGGGGAAGATAAAGGGGGGAATAAAGAAGCCGAAAGCGGCCCTCACTCATTACTCACCCAGACCGGGGGAATTAGTGCCTCCGCGAAGGAGGATAACCGGGGAGAAGAATCTAAAATTCCCTCTCCCCAGGGAAGGAAGAGGACCACCTCTGAAGAGTTGGAAACAATGGTTTCCAAACGAGGGAAGAAATCTTTGCCAGAGGGTCCTGCCCCGGAGGGTATCCTTACCGCACAGTGCCCACAAGGGGATCAACCCCCCACCGAGCTGTAAGTAGACAAAAATACTTTATAGTAAGCATATCCTACTTTATTTTCGAGGACAATAACCGAGACA
Organism: Aegilops tauschii subsp. strangulata; assembly: GCF_002575655.3. NCBI lineage: Eukaryota > Viridiplantae > Streptophyta > Magnoliopsida > Poales > Poaceae > Aegilops > Aegilops tauschii. The sequence goes on along the minus strand of NC_053038.3, from coordinate 375,398,159 downwards.
TATGTCCTGTAGTTCGGATCATAGCCCTTCTCGACAGAGTTCGTCTTCGGGGGATCTTCTCCCGGAGATGATGGAGAGCAAAACACCTCCCCATGCCTTCCCGCCTCATGAGGCGGGGGACCCTGAGGTGTCATCACGAAGGGTTTCTCCTGATCCGCCAAGGCCGGAAGGTAACCCTTCGGCCACCCGGAGTCCGGAGTATTCGGCTCCTAAGGGGAGCAAAAAAAAGAGTCCGGGATTGTCCGGTGCGCGACCAGACTCACTGCGGAATCTTCTGGAGCAAGCGGCTATCTCAGAAGCACACTGTACGTTAATGGGTACGGTAGTTGAGAAGATTTCATCCGCCGAAAGTGGGTTGCATGAAGCTTTTATGAGCCTGCTGAGAGGCTTTGAGGTACGCAAAGTAATATATATATTTTTGACGGTACCGCACATGCCAGGTGTGCCCTATGTAGATAGTAGCCCCTGAGACTCTGGTTGCTGTCGAAAACGGCGGCAAACAGAGGATCATAGTCCCAGGTAATAATCATGCCGCCTTCATGTGCAGGTGGCTGAAGGTCCGGTGGCTAGCCGAACTGGTGAGTTTGCCGAACTGAAGCGGCAACTTGATGCGGCAGATGCCGACATCGTGCTTGTAAACAGGCAGCTTGACGAGGCACAGGGTATGTATTCTCCGATGGTCAACATTTATTAAGAGGAGCATAATGCTAGTATCTATAATATGCTGTGACTGCAGATGGAGCTGCCGCCGTGGAGACCCTTCAGGCGGAACTTGCCCGAGTCAAGGAACAAGCCAGGAGGAGTGATGCGGCCGCCCTAAAGGCGGTCGAAGAGTTAAAAGCCGAACAGGATGCGTATTGCGAGAGCAAAGAGAAAATAGCCAAGATGGTTGTTGAGCTGAAAGACGCCGCCGACCGTTATGAGCTTCTCGAAAGGGAAAGTCAAACAAAGACGGCGGACCTGGAGAAAGCCATGGAGCAGCTAAGGAAACCCGCTCTAAAATCAGAGCGGCGAAGGAGGAGCTACGTCAAGCCATAAATATCACGGCTGGGAAGCCCTTTTTGTTGCGGACGAAGTTCAGAGATCCTAAGTATGCCCGTCTGGATCAATTATGGAGTTCTGCGGACGCGTACCTGGATTTGGCAGCGAGTGCTGCTGATGCGGCCAAGTTTTTCAAAGATCAGAAAGATCACGAAGTGGAAAAGTTGTTCTGGTCGCAGTTCAATGCTCCGGCGCGTCCGCTGCTGTTAAATGAGCAAATGGCCGAGTGGGCCGAGCTCCATAGGTTGTCTGGGCTTGCCATGAGGTCTGTCGTGGATCGCCTCTGGCCGGAAGGACCAAGGCCGAATAGTTATGTTGGTCTTGTGCAACGATTCCTTGGTGATGTGCCGCATATCGACTCTGTAAAGAGGTCGGCGTGCATAGAGGGTGCGCGGATGGCTCTTTCCCATGTCAAGACATACTGGGCGGAGATGGAGGCCACCACGATTGCAACCCAGAATCCGGCCGTAGGCCAGGTTTCGGCCGAGCACTATTTTGAAGAAGTCCTGGAAGGTGCTCGTTTAATAGAGGCTCAGTGCTCGAAGAGTGTCATGTTCGAGTGACATGTATCTCGATTGTAATAACAATGCTATTTGAATTATAAAGGCTGTGTTTATACTTTTGCCTAAAAGTATTATGATGCCTCCTTTGCGGCCGTTTATGTATATAACCTGAAAGTTTGCAGTCGTCGGCTTCAGCCCCCACGCACATAATGCGGGGGTGTTCGCAAAAGCGCGTGTTCACACTTGATCCAACGTCTTGGTCCATTAAGGAGGTGGTAGCGCGGTGAACGAGGCAATCGGACTATATTGCTTTAACACTTTCACTTAACCATAGGAATTTGACAGTGGGGCTACTATATAGCCCCTGGCTACTTCCGCGCTCACCCGAGTATGGGGCGCGTATGTACATGACCGGGAAAACTGGCCCTTCATTAATGCGGAGGAATCCCGAAGATTCTGCTAAGTCATCGAGTGGTTGACTAGTCTCGCGCTTTATCATGACAGTCAGTTTTCGGCTTTCTCTACTGAGGTGCTCATCCGGATGAACCAGGGCACAATCGCAGTAGTTCTCCCAGTGCCACCTTAGCCGATAGAGCGGAACGTAAGGTAGCAAAACGTGGGAGCCGGGCAAACCCAACATTTGACCAAAGACATGATTCGGAGCTGATGCATATAAGGCCAAACTCGCGACGCCGAACACTCCCTAAGGTATTCGGTCTTTACAACATATACCGGGCTGAGTAACGCCCTTGATAATGAACCCTGAGTGTCCAGGTACGTGCATTATTCTGACGTGGCGAAATGGCAATAACGTCAGCATCCCTCTCGGTTATACTGAGTATCTGGAGGATGTGAAGCAACAAGAGACAGTAAAAAAGGTTTACACAGGGTCTTAATCTAAAAAGAAACCTTTGAGCAGGGCCCTGCTGCACGTCTGCGCCTGTGTCTCCGTTGTGCCGTATCCTGGAAGGGTGTAGCACGATTATCATCTGTAAAAGAGAAAAATTTAGGTGAAAGTTGTCGTGCGAAAAATTGGTTATTCTCAATAAACCATTAAAATTCAAGATAAGTAAGGTCGAGCCGAACTGTAGTTCTTTTTACATGCGGGAAGCCCCTGGTACCGCCTATGGGGGTATAACCATCAAACCAATCTCAGGTTTATCTAAGCTGTTACAGCTAGTGATGCGCCGGACTCGTCTAGCCGTGTCCGTGATCTTGACGGCCGATCATTTATTCTGGTTGGAGAGGCCGTTTAGTGTTCGGCTGCTAAAGCCGCCACACGTTCTTCCACGCGTAAGGAACGCTCAATATTTCCGCTAACTATGATGATGCCCCGTGGACCGGGCATCTTAAGCTTAAGAGAAGCGTAATGCGGTACTGCATTAAAACGAGCGAAAGCTGTTCTTCCGAGTAGTGCTTGATAGCCGCTTCGGAATGGAGCGATGTCGAAGGTTAATTTTTCACTTCGGAAGTTGTTGGGAGAACCGAATACAACCTCTAGTACTAGAGAGCCCGTACAGCGGGCCTCTGGGCCTGGCATTACTCCCTTAAAGATAGTATTGCTTTGGCTGATTCTTGTCGGTTCTATCCCCATTTTGCGGACTGTGTCCTGATATATCAGATTAAGACTACTGCCGCCGTCCATGAGGACTTGGGTGAGATGGTATCCGTCGATAATTGGATCTAACACCAAGGCAGCCAGTCCTCCGTGCCGGATACTTGTCAGGTGATCCCTGCATTCAAAGGTGATCGGGCAGGCCGACCAAGGGTTGAACTTAGGGGTGACGGGCTCTACGGCGCATGTGTTTCGGAGTGCATGTTTACTCCTTTTAGTTACGTGAATCATGTTCACTGTTTTGACCTCTGGTGGGAATTTTTTCTGTCCCCCAGTGCTTTGCTGGCGAGGCTCATCCTCGTCTTCACTTGGTGTTTCCCTCCCCTTGTGTTCGGCGTTTAACTTACCGGCCTGCTTGAAGACCCAGCATTCTCTGTGGGTGTGATTTGCAGGTTTATCGGAGGTGCCATGAATCTGACATAATTTGTCTAGAATCTTGTTTAGGCTGGACGGTCCATCTCTGCTGCCTTTGAAAGGCTTTTTCCGCTCACCGGGTTGAGAGCCCCTAAATCCGGCGTTTACCGCCGTGTTGTCTGGGCTGTCTTCGTTATTTCGATGCTTGCTTTTACTGCGTCGTGGTTTTCCATTGCCATCCCTGACTTCAGATGTGCCTGGGTCGCTGCTGCTACTACGGGCCAGCCAGCTATCTTCGCTCGCGCAAAAGCGGGTCATGAGGCTTGTTAGGGCTGCTATTGTCCTTGGTTTTTCTTGGCCGAGGTGTCTGACGAGCCATTCGTCTCGGACGCTGTGTTTGAAAGCTGCTAAGGCTTCGGCGTCCGGGCAATCGACGATTTGATTCTTCTTAGTAAGAAATCTATTCCAAAGCTTTCGGGCTGACTCTCCGGGCTGTTGAATTATATGACTTAAATCGTCTGCGTCCGGAGGCTCTTCAGCCAGTGCCGAGCTGGTCCTTTCAGCTTGAGGTGCAAGTATTTGATGGCGTGGAGATCGTCTCCGCGAGCCATATGGATATGGAGGATGAAGTCCTCAATCCAGACCCCAGGGTCTGTCGTTCAGTCGTATGCCTCTATGTTCACGAGTTTGAATCCCTCTGGGAATTCATGATCCAGTACCTCATCGGTGAAGCATAGGGGGTGTGCGGCACCCCTGTATTTGGATGTATAGTGGCGTTCTGACGGTTGTAGTGTTCGGTTTTGATTCTGCGCTGGAGCGCGCTTCCTAGATCCATAGATGGATCTGGTAATGCCGTCTTTTTGATGCAAGTCCTCATGTAAATTGTGTGCTGACTTATGTGCGGCCTCATTAGCCACCCTATCGCAACCATGAGGTGGTCGATCCGACCGATCAGCCATTTTATTTTTCGGCTGTGTAGGCTCTAAGGCCTCGTCATCGAATTCAGGCAACAACTTGCGCTTTGGGTAACTCTTTGTGTGGCGACTGCCACCGTACTTTTCCGCAGTGTCCAGCACTTTGTTCCATCTACTGATGAGTGTATTTTGCGCGGCCTTAAGCCTTTGTTTATGCTTCTTGAGACTCCTCGCGGTGGCAATAAGACTTCTGTGGAGGTTCTCTTATTCCAAGTTCCTTTCCGGGATGATATGTATATCGTCATCCGGACTATTCTCCTCTCCGGAGACAGGTTGATGATTTCTACCCCCGGCGTCGCCATGATCGGACAGTGGCTCCGTACTATGTTCGCCATCCACTGGCTCGTCCTGCTCTATTGCATTGGAGTCGGACGGGGTCTCATTCTTTCTTGCGCTATTATCGCTGTTTTTGCTGAGGCGAGATTTGGAGCGGCGTCTGTGTCATCGCTTTGGTTGCTTCTCGAGGGGGTTATCCTTCGCTGCACCCTCCCGTTCCTCATCATTGTCTTCTTTGGGTGTATCCACCATGTATGTATCATGTGATGAAGTGGCTGTCCAGCGCCCTGTGGGAGATGGTTCCTGTTCGTCTCCTGCATCGTCGTCCATACCGTCGATGTCTTCGGAGCCGAAATCGAGCATGTCCGTTATATCGTCGACAGTGGCTACTAAGTGGGTGGTGGGTGGGGAGTGAATTTCTTCGTCGTCCGCATCCCATTCTAGCTGGACATAGTTCGGCCAAGGGTCTCCTGACAAAGAGAGAAACCTCAACGAGTTTAGCACGTCGCCAAAGGGCGAGTGTTGAAAGATATCCGCGGAGGTAAACTCCATGATCGGTGTCCAATCGGATTCGATAGGCATGGATGCAGGCGGCTCGGAGCCCATGGCCGAGGACGAATCCAACGGTTCGGCAACATGATAACCCACAAGTATAGGGGATCGCAACAGTTTTCGAGGGTAGAGTATTCAACCCAAATTTATTGATTCGACACAAGGGAAGCCAAAGAATAGTCTCAAGTATTAGCAGTTGAGTTGTCAATTCAACCACACCTGGATAACTTAGTATCCGCAGCAAAGTGTTTAGTAGCAAAGTAATATGGAAGTAATGGTAACGGTAGCAAAAGTAATATTTTTGGTGTTTTGTAGTGATTGTAACAGTAGCAACGGAAAAGTAAATAAGCGGAGAACAATATATGAAAAGCTCGTAGGCATTGGATCGGCGATGGAGAATTATGCCGGATGCGGTTCATTATGTAACAATCATAACATAGGGTGACACAGAACTAGCTCCAATTCATCAATGTAATGTAGGCATGTATTCCGAATATAGTCATACGTGCTTATCGAAAAGAACTTGCATGACAACTCTTGTCCTACCCTCCCGTGGCAGCGGGGTCCTAATGGAAACTAAGGGATATTAAGGCCTCCTTTTAATAGAGTACCGGAACAAAGCATTAGCACATAGTGAATACATGAACTCCTCAAACTATGGTCATCACCGGGAGTGGTCCCGATTATTGTCACTTCGGGGTTGCCGGATCATAACACATAGTAGGTGACTATAGACTTGCAAGATAGGATCAAGAACTCACATATATTCATGAAAACATAATAGGTTCAGATCTGAAATCATGGCACTCGGGCCCTAGTGACAAGCATTAAGCATAGCAAAGTCATAGCAACATCAATCTCAGAACATAGTGGATACTAGGGATCAAACCCTAACAAAAATAACTTGATTACATGATAAATCTCATCCAACCCATCACCGTCCAGCAAGCCTATGATGGAATTACTCACGCACGGCGGTGAGCATCATGAAATTGGTGATGGAGGATGGTTGATGATGACGATGGCGACGAATCCCCCTCTCCGGAGCCCCGAACGGACTCCAGATCAGCCCTCCCGAGAGGTTTTAGGGCTTGGCGGCGGCTCCGTATCGTAAAGCGCGATGAATCCTTCTCTTTGATTTTTTTTTCTCCCCGAAAGTGAATATATGGAGTTGGAGTTGAGGTTGGTGGAGCGTCAGGGGGCCCGCGAGGTAGGGGCGCGCCCCCACCCTCATGGGCAGGGTGTGGGCCCCCTGATGTGGATTTTTCTTCCAGTATTTTTCTTATTTTCCAAATAGATGTTCCGTGGAGTTTCAGGTCATTCCGAGAACTTTTGTTTCTGCACATAAATAACACCATGGAAAGTCTGCTGAAAACAGCGTCAGTCCAGGTTAGTTCCATTCAAATCATGCAAGTTAGAGTCCAAAACAAGGGCAAAAGTGTTTGGAAAAGTAGATACGACGGAGACGTATCAACTCCCCCAAGCTTAAACCTTTGCTTGTCCTCAAGCAATTCAGTTGATAAACTGAAAGTGATAAAGAAAAACTTTTACAAACTCTATTTGCTCTTGTTGTTGTAAATATGTAAAGCCAGCATTCAAGTTTTCAGCAAAGATTATGAACTAACCATATTCACAGTAACTCTTAGGTCTCATGTTTACTCATATCAATGGCATAATCAGCTAGCGAGCAATAATAACAAATCTCGGATGACAACACTTTCTCAAAACAATCATAATATGATATAACAAGATGGTATCTCGTTAGCCCTTTTTGAGACCGCAAAACATAAATGCAGAGCACCTTTAAAGATCAAGGACTGACTAGACATTGTAATTCATGGTAAAAGAGATCCAATCATAGTCATACCCAATATAAATTAATAGTAATGGATGCAAATGACAGCTGCGCTCTCCAGCTAGTGCTTTTTAACAAGAGGGTGATGACTCAACATAAAAGTAAATAGATAGGCCCTTCGCAAAGGGAAGCAGGGATTTGTAGAGGTGCCAGAGCTCGATTTTGAAATAGGGATAAATAATATTTTGAGCGGCATACTTTCATTGTCAACATAACAACCAAGAGATGGTGATATCTTCCATGCTACACACATTATAGGCGGTTCCCAAACAGAATGGTAAAGTTTATACTCCCCCTCCACCAACAAGCATCAATCCATGGCTTGCTCGAAACAACGAGTGCCTCCAACTAGCAATAGTCCCAGGGGGAGTTTTGTTCGCAATTATTTTGATTTAGTTTGCATAAAGCATGGGACTGGGCATCCCGGTGACCAGCCATTTTCTCGTGAGTGAGGAGCGGAGTCCACTCCTCTTGAGAATAACCCGCCTAGCATGGAAGATAAGGGCAGCCCTAGTTGATACATGAGCTATTCGAGCATACAAAATAGAATGTTTATTTGAAGGTTTAGAGTTTGGCACATACAAATTTACTTGGAACGGCAGGTAGATACCGCATATAGGAAGGTATAGTGGACTCATATGGAATAACTTTGGGGTTTAAGGGATTGGATGCACAAGCAGTATTCCCGCTTAGTACAAGTGAAGGCTAGCAAAAGACTGGGAAGCGACCAACTAGAGAGCGACAACAGTCATGAGCATGCATTAAAATTAATTAACATTGAGTACAAGCATGAGTAGGATATAATCCACCATGAACATAAATATCGTGAAGGCTATGTGATTTGTTTCAACTACATGTGTGAACATGTGCCAAGTCGAGTCACTTAAATCATTCAAAGGAGGATACCACCCCACTATACCACGTCACAACCATTTTAATAGCATGTTGGAACGCAAGGCAAACCATTATAACTCATAGCTAATCAAGCATGGCACGAGCAACTATGATCTCTAATTGTCACTGCAAACATGTTTATTCATAATAGGCTGAATCAGGAACGATGAATTAATCATATTTACAAAAACAAGAGAGGTCGAGTTCATACCGGCTTTTCTCATCTCAGTCAGTCCATCATATATCGTCATAATTGCCTTTCACTTGCACGACCAAACGATGTGAATAACAATAAGAGTGCACATGCATTGGGCTAGGCTGGAATCTGCGAGCATTCAATAAACAGGAGAAGACAAGGCAATATGGGCTCTTGGTTAAATCAACAATAATGCATATAAGAGCCACTTCAACAATTTAATCATGGTCTTCTCCTATCGACCCCCAAAGAAAAGAAAAGAAATAAAAACTATTTACACGGAAAGCTCCCAACAAGCAAAAGAAGAACGGGAAATATTTTTGGGTTTTCTTTTAATTATTACTACTACAGCAAGAAAAGTAAACTAGCTAAAAGTTACATTATTTTTTTGGTTTTTCTTAAAGTTTAACAAACACACAAGAAGAAAGCAAGAAAAAGAAAATAAACTAGCATGGATATTACAGTGAAAGAGTATGAGCACCGACATCTAGCAATGAGTGTGTGTAAACATAAATGTAATGTCGGTGGGAAATACGTACTCCCCCAAGCTTAGGCTTTTGGCCTAAGTTGGTTCATTGCCACGGATGCCTGGCGGATATCCGTAGTTGTAGCCGGGGTCGTACTGAGATGCAGCGGCTATCGCCTCCTGAGCTGCAGCGTGGCGGCGAGCTGCCTCCGCCCTCCTCTCGTACTCATTTGCCTCCTCTCTGGTAATAACATATCTTCCTTTTGCCTGATAATCAAAGAAGGCAGGAGCAGGGAGAGTAATACGGACATCACGACGTCTGTCAAAGATTAAGCGATACTGGAGAGGTGATTCATTCCTCTCGACAAACTGGTGGTGGACCATAGCATTATAGTCTAAATAAGTAGGAGGCAACTCAATATCATCCTCACGAACGTCCACACCAAGAAAATCAGCTAAGCGGGTTGCATAAATTCCTCCAAAGAAATCTCCATTAAATCTATTATGATGCAACCTACGTGCAACAATGGCTCCCAAATTATAAGATTTGTCTCCTAACACAGCACTCCTAAGAATACTAAGGTCAGGGACACACATATGACATGCTTCATCTTTACCATTTATGCACCTACCTATGAAGAGAGCAAAATAATGTATAGCAGGAAAATGAATGCTCCCTATGGTAGCTTGTGCTATATCTCTAGATTCCCCCACAGTTATACTAGCAAGAAAATTTCTAAATTCAGATTTGCGAGGTTCACTAGCACTACCCCATTGTGGAAGTTTGCAAGCAGTGGTAAAATCCTCTAAGTCCGTAGTATAAGATTTTTCATAAAGATCAAACAGGACAGTTGGAGAATTACGTGAAGATGAAAATTCAAACCTCCTCATGAAGGAACTAGTGAGATAGTGGTACTGGCTGCACTTTTCTGCCTCGAAGCTCACAAGATCAGCGTTACGCAAATATGCATTAAATTCTTCCTTGATTCCCGCTCGATCCATAAAGTTCTCTGAAGGCCATTCACAAGGCTGCAGTGGAGCGTCCCTTGGTGGCTCATCGTCAGCATCACGCATTGCAAGCCTGGGTCCTTGCTTCCTTGAAGAACCACCTTGGAACATTTTCCTAAGCATATTTCTTCCTCTGAAAAATTTCTGAAGTTTTTAGTAACTTCAAACAAAAGTGAACCAAGCTCAACAAAATTGATAGCAACTACTCCTACAAGTGCCTAGAGCCTATATCATGCATTAGAACTACTTGGAACCATATAAATTTGACATGCAAGCTCAAGAACATCGTCACCTAGGCAGCACAAATTTGCAATGAATAAAGGACTAGAACAAAAACTAATTGGACCAATGGAGGACTCACATACCAAGGAACAATCCCCCCAAGCAGTTTTGTGAGAGGTGCTTTGAGCAAGGAGATCGAAAATCGCAGCAAAATGAGCTAGAACTCGTGCTTGAGCTGGATATTGGTGTTTGTGGGAGGAAGAAGAAGTGTGTGGGTGCAGAAATAAGTGGAGGGAGGCCACCATGGGCCCACAAGGCAGGGGGCGCGCCCTCCACCCTCGTGGCCAGGTGCTTGCCCCTCCTGCTGTGTTCTCAGTGCCAGATATTCTCAAATATTCCAGAAAAAAATCATATTCCATTTTCAGGGCATTTGGAGAACTTTTATTTTCGGGGTATTTTTATATTGCACGGATAAATCAGAAAACAGGCAGAAAAATAATATTTTTACTTTATTTCAACTAAATAACAGAAAGTAGAAAGAGGGTACAGAAGGTTGTGCCTTCTAGTTTCATCCATCTCATGCTCATCAAAAGGAATCCACTAACAAGGTTGATCAAGTCGTTAACAAACTCATTCTGAATAACATGGAACCGGAGAAATTTCGAATAACACTATGTTACCTCAACGGGGATATGCACATCCCCTATAATAAGAATATCATATTTCTTCTTGACAGTAGGAAGAGGAAATTCAAAACCTCCAAAAATAATCGATGGAATTTTTCCAATAGAATTGATACTATGAACTTGAGGTTGTTTCCTCGGAAAGTGTACCGTATGCTCATTACCATTAACATGAAAAGTGACATTGCCTTTGTTGCAATCAATAACAGCCCCTGCAGTATCCAAAAAAGGTCTTCCAAGAATAATAGACATACTATCGTCCTCGGGAATATCAAGAATAACAAAGTCCGTTAAAATAGTAACGTTTGCAACCACAACAGGCACATCCTAACAAATACCAACAGGTATAGTAGTTGATTTATCAGCCATTTGCAAAGATATTTCAGTAGGTGTCAACTTATTCAAGTCAAGTCTACGATATAAAGAGAGAGGCATAACACTAACACCGGCTCCAAGATCACATAAAGCGGTTTTAACATAGTTTCTTTTAATGGAGCATGGTATAGTTGGTACTCCTGGATCTCCAAGTTTCTTTGGTATTCCACCCTTAAAAGTATAATTAGCAAGCATGGTGGAAATCTCAGCTTCCGGTATCTTTCTTTTATTAGTAACAATATCTTTCATGTACTTAGCATAAGGATTCATTTTGAGCATATCAGTTAATCGCATACGCAAAAAGATAGGTCTAATCATTTCAGCAAAGCGCTCAAAATCCTCATCATCCTTTTTCTTGGATGGTTTGGGAGGGAAAGGCATGGGTTTCTGAACCCATGGTTCTCTTTCTTTACCATGTTTCCTAGCAACAAAGTCTCTCTTATCATAACGTTGATTCTTTGATTGTGGGTTATCAAGATCAACAGCAGGTTCAATTTCTACATCATTATCATTACTAGGTTGAGCATCTTCATGAACATCATCATTAGCATTTTCACTAGGTTCATGTTCATTACCAGATTGTGTTTCAGCATCAGAAATAGAGATATCATTTGGATTCTCAGGTGGTTCAGCAATAGGTTCACTAGAAGCATGCAAAGTCCTATCATTTTTCCTTTTCTTCTTTTTAGAAGGACTAGGTGCATCAATATTATTTCTCCGAGAATCTTGCTCAATTCTCTTAGGGTGGCCTTCAGGATACAAAGGTTCCTGAGTCATTCTACCAGTTCTAGTAGCTACTCTAACAGCATAGTCATTATTCTTACTATTCAATTCATTGAGCAAATCATTTTGAGCCTTAAGTACTTGTTCTACTTGAGTGGTAACCATAGAAGCATGTTTACTAATGAGTTTAAGTTCACCTTTAACATTAGCCATATAATCACCCAAGTGTTCAATCATATAAGCATTTTGTTTTAATTGTCTACCAAAATAAGCATTGAAATCTTCTTGCTTAACCATAAAGTTATCAAACTCATCCAAGCATTGGCTAGCAATTTTAGTAGGAGGGATTTCAGCTTTATCATATCTATAGAGAGAATTTACCTTTACTACCTGTGTCGGGATATCAAGACCATGAGGTTCTTCAATAGGTAATGGATTAAGATCATATGTTTCTTCAACAGGCGGTAAATTAAGACCGTGTATTTCTTCAATAGGAGGTAAATTCTTAACATCTTCAGCTTTAATACCCTTTTCTTTCATAGATTTCTTTGCCTCTTGCATATCTTCAGGACTGAGAAATAGAACACCTCTCTTCTTCGGAGTTGGTTTAGGAATAAGCTCAGGAATTGGCTCTGGAGCTGGCTCAGGAAGTGTCCAATTATTTTCATTTGTCAACATATTATTCAATAGAATTCCAGCTTCATCCGGTGTTCTTTCCCTGAAAACAGAACCAGCACAACTATCCAGGTAATCTCTGGAAGCATCGGTTAGTCCATTATAAAAGATATCAAGTATTTCATTTTTCTTAAGAGGATGATCAGGCAAAGCATTAAGTAACTTGAGAAGCCTCCCCCAAGCTTGTGGGAGACTCTCTTCTTCAATTTGCACAAAATTATATATATATCCCTCAAAGCAGCTTGTTTCTTATGAGCAGGGAAATATTTAGCAGAGAAGTAATAAATCATATCCTGGGGACTACGCACACAACCAGGATCAAGAGAATTAAACCATATCTTAGCATCACCCTTTAATGAGAACGGAAATATTTTAAGGATATAAAGATAGCGATATCTCTCATCATTAGTGAACAGGGTGGCTATATCATTTAATTTAGTTAGATGTGCCACAACAGTTTCAGATTCATAGCCATGAAAAGGATCAGATTCAACCAAAGTAATTATATCAGGATCAACAGAGAATTCATAATCCTTATCAGTAACACAGATAGGTGAAGTAGCAAAAGCAGGGTTAGGTTTCATTCTAGCATTAAGAGACTGCTGCCTCCATTTAGCTAATAACCTCTTGAGATCATATCTATCTTTGCAAGCTAAAATAGCTAAAGCAGCTTCTTTGTCAAAAACATAACCCTCAGGAATAACAGGCGAGTCTTCATCATCACTTTCATCAATATAATCAGTTTCAATAATTTCTTTCTCTCTAACCCTAGCAATTTGTTCATCAAGAAATTCACTAAGTGGCACAGTAGTATCAAGCATAGAAGTAGTTTCATCATAAGTATCATGCATAGCAGAAGTGGCATCATCAATAACATGCGACATATCAGAACGAATAGCAGAAGCAGGTTTAGGTGTCGCAAGCTTACTCAAAACAGAAGGTGAATCAAGTGTAGAGCTAGATGGCAGTTCCTTACCTCCCCTCGTAGTTGAGGGATAAATTGTTGTCTTAGCGTCTTTCAAGTTCTTCATAGTGATCAGCAGATATAAATCCCAAGTGACTCAAAGAATAGAGCTATGTTCCCCGGCAACGGCGCCAGAAAATAGTCTTGATAACCCACAAGTATAGGGGATCGCAACAGTTTTCGAGGGTAGAGTATTCAACCCAAATTTATTGATTCGACACAAGGGGAGCCAAAGAATATTCTCAAGTATTAGCAGTTGAGTTGTCAATTCAGCCACACCTGGATAACTTAGTATCTGCAGCAAAGTGTTTAGTAGCAAAGTAATATGGAAGTAATGGTAACGGTAGCAAAATTAATATTTTTGGTGTTTTGTAGTGATTGTAACAGTAGCAACGGAAAAGTAAATAAGCGAAGAACAATATATGAAAAGCTCGTAGGCATTGGATCGGTGATGGAGAATTATGCCGGATGCGGTTCATCATGTAACAATCATAACATAGGGTGACACAGAACTAGCTCCAATTCATCAATGTAATGTAGGCATGTATTCTGAATACAGTCATGCGTGCTTATGGAAAAGAACTTGCATGACATCTCTTGTCCTACCCTCCCGTGGCAGCGGGGTCCTAATGGAAACTAAGGGATATTAAGGCCTCCTTTTAATAGTGTACCGGAACAAAGCGTTGGCACATAGTGAATACATGAACTCCTCAAACTATGGTCATCACCGGGAGTAAGGATGGCAATGGGTAGGGTATGGGGCGGGTAGAACAATACCATACCCATACCCGTGTAGTTAATGGGTACAAAATTCAACCCATACCCATACCCGTGTAGTTAATGGGTACAAAATTCAACCCATACCCATACCCATGGGTATGAAACTTTACCCATACCCATACCCGACGGGTACCCATACCCATTGGGTACCCAATGGGTAGATCACAAAGTACACAAGTTATTCACAATTATACATTCATTGATAGCACATTTGACAAATTTATCTCAACTCAATAACAGATAGATGAGTAGATGTGAATTATCTCAATTCAAATGGACAACTGGTGATAACTTTATGTTCACAAGTTCATGACACACTTCACGGATAAGGTCCACATGTCATGCTAAACGGGTAGGGTATGGGTATATCCATGGGTACAAGGCTATACCCGTGACCTACCCACGACTTAGCGGGTAAGGTATGGGTACTACCCATGGGTATAAAAGAATGCCCATACCCTGCCCATGCGGGTACGGTCTCCGCGGGTACCCGTACCCATGGGTAAAATTGCCATCCTTAACCGGGAGTGGTCCCGATTATTGTCACTTCGGGGTTGCCGGATCATAACACATAGTAGGTGACTATAGACTTGCAAGATAGGATCAAGAACTCACATATATTCATGAAAACATAATAGGTTCAGATCTGAAATCATGGCACTCGGGCCCTAGTGACAAGCATTAAGCATAGCAAAGTCATAGCAACATCAATCTCAGAACATAGTGGATACTAGGGATCAAACCCTAACAAAACTAACTCGATTACATGATAAATCTCATCCAACCCATCACCGTCTAGCAAGCCTATGATGGAATTACCCACGCACGGCGGTGAGCATCATGAAATTGGTGATGGAGGATGGTTGATGATGACAATGGCGATGAATGCCCCTCTTCGGAGCCCCGAACGGACTCCAGATCAGCCCTCCCGAGAGGTTTTAGGGCTTGGCGGCGGCTCCATATCGTAAAACGCGATGAATCCTTCTCTCTGATTTTTTCTCCCCGAAAGTGAATATATGGAGTTGGAGTTGAGGTCGGTGGAGCGTCAGGGGGGCCACGAGGTAGGGGCGCGCCCCCCACCCTCGTGGGCAGGGTGTGGGCCCCCTGACGTGGACTTTTCTTCCAGTATTTTTCTTATTTTCCAAATAGATGTTCCGTGGAGTTTCAGGTCATTCCGAGAACTTTTGTTTCTGCACATAAATAACACCATGGAAAGTCTGCTGAAAACAGCGTCAGTTCGGGTTAGTTCCATTCAAATCATGCAAGTTAGAGTCCAAAACAAGGGAAAAAGTGTTTGGAAAAGTAGATACGACGGAGACGTATCACAACACGGGTCTCGTAGGAGGTGAAGTCAGTATTCGGCTCTATCGCCACTGAGTGTGCGGCCTCTGTGGTGGGGTCCATCCACCCGTCCTCAGATGGCGCAATTTGTTCCGGATTGAGGGCCGGAGCAGTTGCAGGTGTGATCTCCCGAACACTGTCCGATGGCAGAGCTAAGTCATGCTCGTCGTGATTGTGCGGCGCACCTGACATGGGCTCGAATCCGTTGAAGATCAAGTCCCCGCGGATGTCGGCAGTATAGTTCAAGTTTCCAAACCTGACCTGATGGCCAGGGGCATAGCTCTCGATCTGCTCCAGATGGCCAAGCGAGTTGGCCCGCTGTACGAAGCCGCCGAATACGAAGATCTGTCCGGGGAGGAAAACCTCACCCTGGATTGCATCGTTGCCGATGATCGAAGGAGCCGTCTAGCCTTACGGTGACGGCACAGTGGAACTCTCAATGAAAGCACCAATGTCGGTGTCAAAACCGGCGGATCTTGGGTAGGGGGTCCCGAACTGTGCGTCTAAGGCGGATGGTAACAGGAGGCGGGGGACACGATGTTTACCCAGGTCCGGGCCCTCTCGATGGAGGTAATACCCTACTTCCTGCTTGATTGATCTTGATGATATGAGTATTACAAGAGTTGATCTACCACGAGATCGTAGAGGCTAAACCCTAGAAGCTAGCCTATGGTATGATTGTTGTTGTCCTACGGACTAAACCCTCCGGTTTATATAGACACCGGCAGGGGCTAGGGTTACACAGAGTCAGTTACAAGGGAGGAGATCTACATATCCGTATTGCCAAGCTTGCCTTCCACGCCAAGGAGAGTCCCATCCGGACACGGGACGAAGTCTTCAATCTTGTATCTTCATAGTCCAACAGTCCGGCTAAAGTATATAGTCTGGCTGTCCGAGGACCCCCTAATCCAGGACTCCCTCAAAAGGGCTCGCCTCCCGGTGAGCCTGCACAGCGGTCTGCTCGCACGCCTCCCTGTCAGCCGGCGCAGCGGTCTGCTCGCACGCCTCCTGTCGACTCACACGCTTGCTCAGACGGCACCTGCCGATGAGAAGCGGGACTCGTGGCGGCATGTAAACGCCCACGGTTTCAATAGTGAAAGCGTTCGCCTTAACGTGACAGGTCTCTGTTCCAAAATACCTTGGCTCTTCATTTGTGCAACTTGTCATAAGCAGCTTGTCTCAAATTGAAGAAAAAAATTACGAAGTAATATTTGTGCCATATCACGTGACCATGCTCAGTTTCAAGAATTTATGGTCAATTTTGGATTTTCTGAAGTTTAAGATCCAGGATTCGAAACAATATCATAACCTGCATCATGCAATAAATTTTCAAGCCATACATCTGTCATGTTGTATTTCTTAAGAAAGGATTTGGTCAAACATTTTGCTTAGTTAGACTTCAGACAAGTTATATATGCAGAGCAAAAGGATAATCCCTCCGTACCAGTGCATTGCCTGATATATTAACTCAAGTAGTAGGCATGAACAAACGGGCTCAATTCTGTGCTCATCCTGGTGTAGTAGTAGTAGTACTAGGCAATGCAGTTGATGGGTGACCTTGGCGAGCGGCGACCGAGGGAATTGAACCGTGCTCGGCACGATAGGTAACGTTGTCTAGTTACTAAAGCATCGCTCCGTTGTTCATTGGTAGTCATTATGGACCGGGGACATGAGGGGAATTTCCTAGGGCTGGAATTCTGGCCGCCAGATATTTCGACTCGAAACGCGGAGGCTCGACTGGTTGGGGTTGCCTAATGTGTGTACCACGCACGCCAACAGAAGGACACGAGCCCATTTTTTTTAGGATCAACACGAGCCAAGGTCTGGCTGGTACGCTGTTGGGTCCTACCATTCGAGAATACGAAAGGAACCTTTTAAATTGCCGAACGAATCTATGTGTATTACAATGCCCGTATTTTCCTTGCAAATACTAATCTCAACGTGGTAATTGATTTATGACGAGTTGTTGAATTAGAGTGAGTTTGTGATATAGTGATCTCAACGTGGATTTCACATTTCATGGTATCCCTGGTAAGTTTTTCAATGCAAATTCAAATTTAAAAGATGAACAATATGGAGGTGAGAAAACTTCGTATGTATCAAGCATATGACCACACACACACACACACACAGACACCCACACACGAACACAACAACAATCCAATAAGTATAGTGCATCTATTTTTCCAAACCATGCATGTATGACACGAATTCAAAAATACTCCTTCTGTTCCTAAATATTAGTCTTTTAGAAATTTCAACAAGCAACTACATACGGAGCAAAATGAGTGAATCTACACTCTAAAATATGTCTATATACATCCGTATGTGCCAGTCCACTTGAAATCTCTAAAAAGACTAATATTTAGGAACGAAGGGAGTAAAATGTAAGACATGCATGGTCCTCAATTCAATATTTAAAACGAACATGAAACTGAAACATGAATATTAAGTCTAGTACTACAGTACATGCAAATGTTGTGTTTAATTAGGCGGAGCTATGATTCTCGGGGGTCACCCCCTCGACCTTAGATAAAATTGTGAAGCTCTGTTTAGGGTTGTTTAGATTATATTTGTCCCCACCCTCCCAACCACCGATTGGTTGTGCACCCTCCACCCCTCCTCCCTGGGAGAATATCATGTGCCCCCATACCTTAGATATGCCGATACGAGTTGCTTGGAGCTTGTAGATCTGAGATATAGCAGCTCACATGATGTCTTAATATTTTTACAGGAAACCTTGATGAGTTTGAGAATTGCACACAATTTGTACAAAAACTACTCAGATGCCCTTGGATCCCATATCCAACGACCTCGAAGCTCGTATCACCGTAGCATCTAAGATGAAGGAGGACATCATATTCTCCTGTATGTAAGAATATCATGTGCTACCACACCTTAGATGTTTTGGTGATACAAGCTCTTCGGAGCCGTTGGATTTGTGAGCCAACACCTCCTCGGTGGTTTGAATGGTTTTTTGCAGAAAAGCCCCCAAAGAGTTCGGCCACTGCTTACAAGCACAAAGACTACTCAGATGCCATTGGATCTCAGATCAAATGACCTCGAAGCTCGTATCACTGTAGCATCCAAGCTACGAAAGCACCTTATGTTTTCTCGCACGGGAGAATATGAGGTGCTCCCGCACCATAGATTCTATAGTGATACGAGTTCACGGAGATCTAACGACCCACAGTAGGAGGTTTGAATGTTTTTGCAATATACGGCTGAGAGAGTTTGGGAATTGCGCAGAAAGTACAAGTACTACGCATGTGCCATCTGATCACTGATCATACGACCTAGATGCTCATATCACCGTAGCGGGTAATTAAGCTACGGGAGCACCTAATATGAGCAACGGGCAGCCGTTGGATCCAAGATGCAGCGGCACACACGAGGCCTGAATGTTTAATTTGCAAAAAAACCTTTGGAGAGTTTGGAGATTGCGCATAATTACAAAGACTACTCCCAAGCCATTGGATCTCACTTCCAACGGTGTAAAAACTCGTATCACCATAGCATCTAAGCTGCGGGGTGGATGTGATATTCTATGCCGCTGTCATTTTTGTTCGTAAACTTGCAAAATACGTGTAACTTGTGCCGTTACTTGTCTAACCGCGCAAAGTGTTTGTTCAAAAAAATCATCCTACACCGAAATATCGGAACAACACACGGGGGTCCCACTTGTCATTAATCAAATTTGGACCTAAAACTAACAAATCTGAAAGACGAGATTCGAACTGGCAACCTGGACTACAAAGCGTAAGTCGATAGCCCTAAAACAACAACGGTTGTTGGCTTTGTCCCATAACTTGATTTTATACAGTATTACGTTGAGTAGAGTAGAGGGAGTGCCTCGTCAACACGTGCATGACCGTTGACTCACTTACTGGTGGGTCCCAGGTCTGCGATCTCTCTCTTCTCTTCATCGTCTAACCTTTGCACGGGCACACACGAAGAGCGGCACTAGCTTGCCGTGGTGTTATTACAACTAAAAAAAAGCTTGGAAAATAGAAGAATCGCCTAGAACAAGAGACGTTGTGGCTGGTCGAGACGGAGCTAACCACACTTATCCTCCGTGCCATGTTAGCATGATGAAGTTGTGTGGCTAGTGGGGTGTTTTCGACCGACTGGCTGGGTCCCGAGGTCGAACCATAGCTACTACGTCTGATACAGTAAATTTTTACACGCACATTTTTCCTCCATGTCGAGACATGGCACACCCTACTGCGCGGTTTCGGGGTCCTACGGGTGGTGCATGCATATATTCTTCCTAACGTGGGACGACCTACCACGCGTTTTCGCCGAAGCAAGTAAATGAGTCGTCAAATCACGAAAGACCACTTTTCCCGCCGAGTACATCAGTGAAGCACGGTGCCTAGCTAGTTGGGCTAGTTCGACCGATTAGCTAGGCCGCCGCCACATTTGTTTTTTCACCCCTTTTTTATGTACTTGCCGGCAGGTAAATTTAAATATCCACCGCAGCGTTGCTCTGGTGTTTGAGTGTGGCAGGATTTTTAATTTTTTGATTGACGGGAGCAGGCGCGGCAGAATTTTTAATTTTTTTGATTAACGGGAGCAGGCGCGGCAGCAATTAGTCACGATGACTCCGCCTGTAAAACCCACTGCTCCCTGATGTGAGAAGTCGTCGACTAGTGTTTTACCATGGTGAAAACCAAAAGATTCCCCGCTCATCGGCTGGCTCCCTCCGCCTTCCCGTAGATTGCATTGCCTTTCAGCCGTTTTGCCCCCTGCATCACCAACGTCATGCGCCTCGAGAAGCAGAGGGACTTCAGTGGTGTTTAGGCGCCCTCTGCATGGGCATGTCCATGTCTCGGCGCAACATGACCGTTGGATCAAACTCAGACGATGCAGATAGTCACTGTAGCACAAAGCGTGTGGGTGTGTTTGGTTGCATTCTCATCTCAATATACTCCTCTGTCTAGGTGTGTAAGTCACCTTACGAAAACCAAATAATCCCAAAACACTTAGGCACGGTACATTAACTCCCTCCCCATTTCTTGTTTTGTGACATATCAACCAATAAGAGACGTGGGCCGTGCATGCTTTCAATGACTTGAGACTAATAAACATGACATGCAGTGGTTAGTTCATTGCATGCAATGCTATTAATTAGCAAAAATACATTAAGTTTTCTCGTTTTCCACTCCGCCTTGGTCGCAGTGCACAACGTAAGATGACTTACACACCTAGACGGAGTAGTTGCTTCCTCTTCGTGTATTTGTGTTAACCTACTAGTGTGGACTCATGCACCCTTCATGCACTCTACCAAACACCCAAAAGTGGGTCGAGAAGGGAACTTTTGCGCCCATCCTGTGCACCCTTCATACACTGTGCCTAACACTATCCATGCTTCATGTGGTTCATGTTTCGTGGAGTACTGTAGCACCATACTCTCCGTGCGCTGTAGACCTAGTTCTGTTAACATTGATCTCACTGTTTTCTCGACAGGACAGTCGAGAAAGCGGTACTATGTTACTACTTTATTGTTCATATAGTTGACATGCGCACAACATCATTTGTTGTCGTCATATCTTACTACACTAGCAACAAGATTATGTAGTACTGACATATGAACCACTGCACATGCCTAGTAGTAGGAGCATTGTGTATGTTCAAGTGGCTGCCGTGTTTCGCACTCCTCCGTCGTAAGAGTGGAAACGCTTGCTGTAATCATTTTTTTCTTCAGAAAAACAGTGGACACGCTCTACTGTGCGGATCCTCCTCCAGCCATGCACTAAATTACTCACTTTCGCCGACGTGTGGGACAACCAGCATCGGGGTCCACCAGCCATGCACTAAATTACTCTGTACTAGAGTGATGGTAGACTACCCCGATCGAAGCGCCGCAGTAATGCCCAATCAGCCGTCAAATCACAAAACCCCCTCCTTTCCAGCAGTAAGTTGGACGAACGAAGCAACCATCATTTCACTCTTCTCTCCCAGCTTCCTCTCTACCCAACCCTCGCTTCTCCCTCATCTTGTTCCTCATTTCTTCAAGAAAACCCCGGCCTGCTTATGCCATTGTTCTTCTCTCCCAAAGAAGGAAAGGTGAGCGCATCAATGGTGTTGATTCTGGCCAAGGCCCGGTCTTGCAACCCCGAGACTGATCTTATAACTCCCTCTCTTTTCTTCTTTTGGGTTTGTGATTATGGTTTCTTTTCTTTTATTTCTATTTGACAGTTTCTTGATGGACGCTGGAGCACCGGCCGAAGTGATGTCTATGGCTCTGGCCAAAACCGTCGAGGCTCATGGTACAAAAAAGCGCAAGCACCCCGTCGAGACTACCGCAGACAAGCTCAAAGCCATCAGCATGTCCAAGCCCCCCTCTCTGGGATCCCTCATTAAGCAAGTCCAGGTAATATCTCTTCTTGACGATCTTTTTCTCGATCTTGATCGTGTTTTTTCATCTAACATGCAGTACTAGTACTAGTGGTACAACTTTCTGGGTGATCTTGCATGTGAGTTTTGTGTGCCAAATGACGGTTCTAAATTCCTCTTTTGACCAAAACATGCGAGAGGTTAACACTGATTTCTTATAGATTACTTTCAACTACTCCTACTTTATGAACATCAATGCTACCTTTGAAGAGGGTATATTTGCCTCAGTAACTTGTGTTATGGATATTGCAAGTAATCCCTCTGCTCTCATGCCTTTGAAGACATGTTCTAGTGTCTTTGTTCACTCATTTCTGTGTGTATATGTAGTCATATATGGAGTATAATATCGAAAATCATCTTATATTTCTGAACGGAGGTAGTAATAAAATATGGTTTCTGTTTGAATTAGAACCAGGTCCGCGGTGGAGATGAAGTTCTCAAAGTCATGCCATGTGAACTGGAAGACCTAAGGATGAGTTCTACTGCTAAACTATCCAGCTGTTGTGTCCTTGTCGCCACGTGTCCTGAACTAGTGTTTTCCTGTAGCATTGTTGTCAGGCGTGTTCTCGAGGCTGTACTTGACCACAGCAATTTCCTGGTTGTGCCTTTGATTACGAAGGGTGCGGTTCTTGTAAAGCTTCCCAACAAATCTGATGCGGCCTGTCTTCATGATCATGTTTATGAGTGGAAAGACCACTCTGTTAGGTTCTCCAAGGTTGACGAGATGGTGATGGTGCATGTAGACATATCTCACGAAGTCCATGGCCTAGTCAGTTATGCGGGGTTCATCCCGTAGGTCGGTGGCAAGAAATAGTCTGCAGAGTTTAATTAGTGCAACTTTGCTTGTCTGTAGTAAGTACTATTGTTCAGTACTTGATTTGTGTTTGTGAACCCTGTATTGTTTATTAGTACTGCCGGTTTTGGTGTGTGGTCGGTCCTGAGAATGGTCTATTTTAATGTCTGTCCACTCAATTCAGTCTATATATTTTGAAGTATCTAGATCATCTTTTTTGTGAGGACGGTTTATCAATTATGGTTACACTCCAATATCTGTATGCATTGCAGGGTTTATCGCACCCACCAGAATTTCTAGTCCCATGGATGTTCGGTCCATACGATTTGTCACGACCTTTGGACTATCCTGCTTGTGGGAGTAGGCGGGGCCCCTGCATGCCACCCGTAGTTGGACGATCAATCTTCTGTTTAGTACTTCAACATAGTGATTTCCTGGTAAGGATTCACTCGTGTCACATCAAGTAAATCTTATTGATTTACTGTCTAAATCTTATTGATTTAATGTCATGTTTTCTTTCTTTCCTGCAATTTTATGATGCAGGTTTTGCCATGTGACATTCATCACAGAATAAACCGTTTGGTTTGCTCTACGATGGCTATTTTTGCAGGTTTCACTTCTTATGTCGTGTCAGTAACGAAGGCACTGTCCATCACTTATATTACTGGAAAAAATTGGATCAGTCTGTTGTCTGAGTACAAGTTGAATCCCTATGATGAACTGCAGTTTGGTTTAACAAAAACGCCACAATTAGTCCTTCTCGCGTTTAAAAGAAATGAAGAAAAAAACTGGATCATGGTCATGAAGCCTAGTCAAGTTAGAAAGCTGAGCATAGCAGACCAGACACGATCGTCGCTGTCTCGCACATTGGTACCACCTTCAGCAACGGATCGAGCACCGGCAGTTGCTCTAGCACTGACAACGGCAGCGGCTCAGTCTGATCCAGCTGAGGATTGGGCACCGACCACGTCAGTGGATCAGGCTGATCTACCAGAGGATCGGGCATCGACACCGGCACCTGCTCCGACACCGACACCAGCTCTACAAGGAGCACCATCTCTGGCGGCAGCAGCGGCTTCGGCACCTGCACCAACACTTGCACTTGCATCTGCTCCGGCCCGTGCAGCGGCAGTCGAACGAGTAGTTGCACCGGCAACAGACTGGGCTACAGTTCGCACTTCATATACCGAAGTCCTTACAAAAACCGACATGTCCACCTTCTTGGTAAGCATTGGCCGCCCAATTGTTTCGTTCTTTTTTCTTTCCATGTTGTTTCGCACGATTCACTGTGTTGATCTAACTGTTTGGGTATGTCTTCTTGTTTGCAAACAGAGAATTCCTAGAGCAACGAGGGAGTCGTTCAACAATTCGGGCGACAGCGGCCAAGTTTCTCTTACCATGCGCAGCCTCGGTGTGAATGAACCTGCTCAATATACCGTAAGTACAAAGGATGGTCGCATGATGATTGATGCTAAAGGATGGTCAAGGTTCAAATATAAATCATATCTTGCAGTAGGGGATGATCTCAAAATCGAACTTTCTCGGCAAGGAGAGCTGGTCCAAATCAACTTTGAAATTCTTCAGTAGCAGCACTCAACTGCCGAACTGATCTATCCTACGAGAGATTTTGATGTAATAATCTGGCATGGTGAAACAAGTGTCCTGTGTGTATAAGTAATACGACAGTATTATTTATCACATGGTATATCGTTGATAGAATTGCAACTCTCATTGCTGGTTAGGAACTGTCGTTCGATTTCATTCCAACAGTTGTCGTGCTTTATTCAATTTTGTGTATTCGCCTTGCGACAACATCTAAAACCAGCGCCGTACCGATCGCTTGCAATATGAAAAGCGTTGAGGTAGAACATATGGGCCCCCAAACATGCAGGGTGGGCCTGCAGCCCAAAGTCCAGAACCGTGAGCCTGTCTGAGTATTATATTCTCAACTCAAACCCCATAATGCCCGTGCGTTGCACGTAACATCAAGATGCATTTGTATGAGTATTTTATCTTGTGAGAGAAGAGGATGAACTAGGGAAGGCCTTATTTGCAAATGAGGAGAGGCGTGTGGGTACCTTTTTGCAAAATTGCCATAGTTTCCTTCCTATCCGTCAGATATAAATCGGACAGCCTATATTGCAGGATGGCAGGCACACCATCATCACCAACTCGTCTATACTGTGTTAAAACAACTCTGTTTTTTATAATTATATATGTTATATATATTCCCCTTGATTTTTCTTATGTATAAAGTTGTGATATAAAAGATTTGTATATTTCTTTACAGAGGGAGTATCTCTCTATCAAAAATATATTTTCGTGTAACTAGTTACTCCTGTCTTTCTACTTCCTTTCGCTGATATGTGGGGCATCCGGCAACGGGGTCCACGTGCCATATGCACAAATTAGAGTGCACAACTGCACGGTAGACACACCCCGGCCGTAGCGCCGCAGTAATGCCCAATGAGCCGTCAAATCACAACCCCCCCTTCCAGCTTTAGCAGTAAGCTGGACGGACGAAGTGGCAATATTTCACTGGGCCTGAATCCCCTTCTCCCTCGTCTGCTTGTTCAGAGAAAACCCCCTCTCGGCGATTGCATAGGGTTTTCTCATGGAGAACTAGGTACGAATTCTTCATCCATCCCCGATAAATCCAAGTCCCTTGGTCGCGGGTAATCCTAGGATGGCAGCCGCCGCCGTTGATGCATTTTTCTTCCTACTAAATCTAGTGTGTTTCATTTGCAGTGCCCAAAGTGCGAGGACCCTACGGGTTTCTGCGCCCTGGGCGAGACGCCACACTTGTTCCTTCTCATCCTAACACGGGATTTTAAAACGTGCACAGTATGTTCCTATAATCCTCTTTTCTATCCGGGAGGGTGGGTTTTTTTGAACATGTTGTCGACTAATTTGGAAATTTGGATTGCTATATTTGGATAAAAGGTACTACCAGTACGATGGTCAACACTGACGTGAAGGAGGAAGTTATTTCTAGATTTGGATAGGGAATACATTGTGTTCTCATATTATTTTTCCTGCAGTGCATTATTTGCTCTGCCAGAACACATGTACTCAAGATGTTCGGCCTTGCCATAACTGAATACACCAGTTTAATGGTCACAGTGAAGACAAGCCATGGATATAAGTTCCGAGTTGGGTTCATGAACCAAGAAGATCGCTGCTTTTTTATGGCCGAACTTGGATAAACTTTCTCAAGTGTTACAGACTGAAAGTTGGCGCACGAATGTTGATGGAAATAGCAGAACCTGGTCTCATCTTCACTGTGATCTTCCACCCCGACGTCGTTCCAATTGTTCATCCATGTTAGTTTTGTATCTGGTTCTTGCTTGTTGCCTCGATTACTTCTTAATCCAGCTATTTTGTCTAACTAATCACAATTTAACTTTAGAGGTATCAACGAATCTCTCACGAAGATGCTACTTCTAACTAATATTTTCTTATAATTGGTGGCACGTGTAGGTTTTTTCAGAGTTAAGCAGGCTGCTCGTTTGTTATTCTATAACAACTCAGCTTTTACTGATGGCACTGAAGTTGACTGGGACGACATCCACAAGTTCCTACACTTTATTGATCGTCTTGAGGTCCTTGTGGGGCGTTTCAATGGTGGAAGGCCACGTGGGATATGTGTGCCACTGCTGCACTCGTTCGACAGGTCCAACTGTGTCGAGAAACTTATGGTACGAGCTGTTTTCTGTTATATATGTTGTTCATAAACTATTGCTTATACACAGTTTTACAGCTGTGATCTTCTTGAAACAGAAACTGCCCAGTTCTATTGTTCCTATAAAGATGCCTGACCATGGTCGGGTCAGACTTGCGCTTGGTCACAACATGATGTTTATGTCGACCTACTCCATTCCCCTTGAAGGTGAAAAGATACTTATTCATGGGTGGTCTCAAATATAATGAAGGCCCGTCCATCTTGGAGAATAGGACAGAAGATTATGTTCCTGCTTCTCCATGGCTCTAAAGCGAATATCCTATTTATTGACCACATTGCGAGATGAAGCCGCTTTTAGAAGGTTGTGGATGCGCGGGGTGGCGCCTGGGCCTTGTCCTGGGGCTTGTCGGCCTCACCCTTGGTTAACTGTAGGCAAAGTAGCACTGTTCGAGGCGTGCTTTGTATGGTTGAACCTGTATAAGTACTCATACTGCTTTCAGCTATGGTTGTTAAGTGCCCCTGCTGGTTTCAGTTAAGGTTGTTAAGTACTCCTGCTGCTTTTACAGTCTGTCGTGTTTCTTCAGTCTTGTCTTCCTCCAGCCACCAAAACCAAACCAGCCGGCGGGGCCGCCTGCTTCCGCCTCCCACGGCTGGCTGCGCCTCAGCGCATGCATCGCCATCCCACCGTCTCCTAAATCGTTAACGCCGACGTCCGAGACCTCTCCGTCGTCCTCCGCGCGCTTTGGTGCGCTCGCCGCGGCGCCGCCCTCTCGCGTTGTCAACATGGTCAACAAACAAGAGGAATCGGCAGAAGTACGTGGAGAGGATGACAGTACGGGCCCACCATGTCAGCGTATGGAAAAATAATATGCTTCCTCCTAGTGTTTTCCTGACATTTGGGACCCACGACATTGTGAGCGTATATAGTCAATAGACAAGAGAACAGCACAAGATCGGCTGACACCTGGGACGTAGCTGCTCGAGCAGTATTTTTTTTTGTTATTGTTGAGACGGAGCAGGGTTTGAACTGGGCTGTGGCCCGTCTAGCCCAGGCTTATATTTTATGTTCACCATGTGACCAGCCCAGCTATTTTTTCTTTGTGAAAATGAGCCCAGTTTATTTTTTCTGAAGAATACCCAATCCATGCCTATTTATTTTTCTACACCCTGATGGGCTGGAACTCTTTCAAGATGCCTGCAAATCTTGAAAGTAATATGAAATTGGTTGTAAATATAAAAACAGATGACAAATTGGCAATTACTTTATAATTTCTGATTTTTTTCACATTTTCATATTCTTATTTCACTGGGCGTTAACCTAATTTAAATATATCTTCAAAGTACTTTAAATCTGGCTCGACATTTCGGTATTAAAAATAGTTTGGAACCCACAGAAATATGCGAAATTGGCCCTGGCCAACCAGAAAAAACGGACTGCAATAAATTGCATAAGAAGTCGCAATGAGCTATATATAAATTATTAAAAAAGAGGGAATGGTCTGACTTATGGCCTATTAAGTTGACACGTATGCAAGATTTTTTTTTAGTTATTATATACGTCAACAAACGATTATAGCAGACGTAACCGTTGGATGTCAATCCAATGGCCATCGTGTTTCTTCAATCTCTGATCTTCTTGCTCCAGCCGCCAAATCCAGCACCGGAGGGACCGCCTGGTCCCGCCTCCCGTGCAGGCCTCACCGCCACCTACTACTCCCACCGCTGGCCAAGGCATCCCTCTACTCACCCACACCCCCTATTATTCTGCGGCGACGGCAGCCTCACACCGCAACCGAACCAGTGAACCCTCGTACTCCTCTCCGTGTGGGCATCCACTGCCGCGTCTTCCCCGGCTCCGCGTCGTCCCCTTCCTAGGCCTTGCCGTCGTCCACCACCCTGGTGCTCTCGGCGCGGCGTGGTCAACGTGGTCAAGGAACGACTTCCATCGGAAGAGTACTGTCGTGGAGAGGCTGACAGCTGGGTCCACGGCAGCCGCAAGGAAGTGCCTCCTTATTACGCGGAAAATAATTATTCCTCCAACTGACAGCAGGGACCCACCGGATGGGCCACCGTATTTGGCGAAAAAATGTTTCCCCCCTGACTGCTGGGACCCATCGGACGGGCCACCGTATTTCGCGAAAAAAATGTTCCCCCCGCTGTCTGCTCGGACCCATCGGAAGTGCTTCCTTATTACGCACAAAAAAATGAATACTCCCCCTGCTAGCTGGGACCCAGTATAGTGGGAGGCTGACTTGTGGGCCTACTAAGTTGACGGGGACGGAGGGCTTTGTCAACTTAGTCAATATGCACGATTCTAGCTCCATTGACCGTACGATGTCCATCCAACGGATGTAGTGCTTCTTCAACCTCTGGTCTTCTTGCTCCAGCCGCCCAAACCAACGCCGGTCGTGCCTCGTGCTCCTGCCTCCCGTGGCCGGCTACGATGCCGCGGAGGCCTCACCGCCACCTACTACTCCCACCGCTGGCCAGGCCATCCCTCTACTCACCCACACCCCGTGTTATTCTGCGGCGACGGCAGCCTGACACCGCAGCCGAACCAGTGAACCCTCGTGCTCCTCTCCGTGTGGGCATCCACTGCCGTGTCTTCCCTGGCTCTGCGTCGTCCCCTTCCTAGGCCTCGCCGTCGTCCACCGCCTTGGTGCTCTCGGCGCGATGTGGTCAATGTGGTCAATGACCGACTTCCATCGGAAGAGTACTGTGCGTGGAGAGGCTGACAGTTGGGTCCACGGCCGCAGCAAGGAAGTGCCTCCTTATTACGCGCAAAATAATTATTCCTCCACCTAACAGCGGGGACCCACCGGACGGGCCACCGTATTTCACGAAAAAAAACGTTTCCCCCTGACTGGTGGGACCCACCAGCTACATCTTCGCACGCAAGGAAGTGCGTCCGGGCAAAAAAAACGATTCGCCCCTCTGACTGGTGGGACCCACCAGCTACATCTTCGCACGCAAGGAAGTGCGTCCGGGCAAAAAAAAACGATTCGCCCCCCTAACTGCTGGGACCCACCAGCTACATCATCGCACGCAAGGAAGTGCCTGACAGTCAGGACCCACCTGGTCGAAGCATACGTAGCGTTGTCATTCTGGTCGCGAACGTGTACGTACATACTGGTCGATGTAGAGGCGCGCACGTGTCATAGTAGAGGCGCGCACGTAGCATGTACACGTACGTACAGCGGTAACTGTGCAAGAAAGAAAATACGGCCACATACGTACATACGGGCAGGGTCTCGAACGCCTACTCGCGCATACGTATGGCCAGGGCTCGTGTATATGGCTGGGTCGGAACGGAGAAACAGCGTCGTCGTGTTCATGGGGAGCCAACCGGCTGGGTCGGAACGGAATGCATCGTCGTGTTCATCAGGAGGGCTTGGACGGAACAGCCGATGGAAACGAGGCCTGACGTACCGCAGAACGGAGGAAACGGCCTTGTGTTCGACCGGCCACGTTTGAAACGGGATCCTGTTCATCAGGAGGGGTCTGGCGTACCGCAAAACGGAGGAAACGGACCTCCTATGGTCGTAACGGGGGTCCTGTTGATCGGGAGGGGTGTGGCGTACCGCAAAACGGAGGAAATGGACTTGTGTTGGAGCGCTACGGTCGAAACAGGGGTCCTGTTCATCGGGAGGGGTGTGGCGTACCGCAAAACGGGACTCCAGTGGATACTGTTCATCTCCACCGTCGACCCCCTCCAGCCTCCACGGGCTACTGTTCATCCACCGTCGACCTCCTCCAGCCTCCACCTGCGACTGTTCATCCATGGGCTCCTGTTCATCCAGCCTCCACCGCGCGCTACTCCACCGGCTACTGTTCAACCAGCCCTCTCCACGGGCTCCTGTTCAACCACCCCTCCACGGGCTACTGTTCATCCAGCCCTCCACCGTCTACTGTTCATCCTGCCCTCCACGGGGTGGTCCTGTTCATCCAGCCCTCCACGGGGTGGTCCTGTTCATCCAGCCCTCCACGGGGTCTTGTTCATCCAGCCCCAACCGGCTCGATCGATCGGGGTCCTGTTCATCCAGAGGCAACACCACGGGGTCCTGTTCATCCACCCCCACCGGGAACTGTTCATCCAAAACCCCCCAGCAACGCTCACTGTTCATCCAGAGGCAGCATCGATCGGCTTCAGTTAGCAGCAGTAGCGAAGGAATCGCTCGATCGGGTTCAGTTAACAGCCATCGATCGATCGCTCGAGTTCAGTAACGCGTAGCCTGCAGTGCAATCGTTCGGGTTCAGTTAGAGCCCAACGCCTCGCACCCACGCGCATGCGTGTACGAGAGAAACGCGCATCGCTCGGCCCCAACCACCCACCCTAACCGGGAACACCCCGATATTTTCCTCGCCCTCGCTTCTACCATGGTTTTTTCCGTCATGGACGGCCCAAAGAATGTCATGCAGCTGCGTCTTCAGCCCGCCCAGGACGAAAATCCCATTTTCTGTCATGATTTTTTGTCATAGAAGTAGGACCCCACCACATCTATGATGATACCGGGTTTTGTCACAATTATTGTCATAGAAGTGTCATAAGTATGACAGATTTTTTTTCCGTTCGGCCCAAAATGTCACGGATGTGTCTTTTTTTTGTAGTGCAATCCCTACTCACTCACATTGATATCTATTGATGGGCATCTCCATAGCCTGTTGATACGCCTAGTTGATGTGAGACTATCTCCTTCTTTTTATCTTCTCCACAACCACCATATTCTATTCCACCTATAGTGCTATATCCATGGCTCACACTCATGTATTGCGTGAAAGTTGAAAAAGTTTGAGAACATCAAAAGTATGAAACAATTTATTGGCTTGTCATCGGGGTTGTGCATGATTTAATACTTTATGTGATGAAGATGGAGCATAGCCACACTATATGATTTTGTAGGGATAACTTTCTTTGGCCATGTTATTTTGAGAAGACATGATTGCTTTATTAGTATGCTTGATTATTATTATTTTTATGTCAACATTAAACTTTTGTTTTGAAACTTATGGATCTAAACATTCATCCCACAATAAAGAAAATTAAATGGATAAATATGTTAGGTAGCATTCCACATCAAAAATTCTGTTTTTATCATTTACCTACTCGAGGACGAGTAGGAATTAAGCTTGGGGATGCTTGATACGTCTCCAACGTATCTATAATTTTTGATTGTTCCATGCTATTATATTAACTGTTTTGGATGTTTTATATGCATTAATATGCTATTTTATATTATTTTTGGGACTAACTTATTAACCTAGAGCCCAGTGCCACTTTCTGTTTTTTCCTTGTTTTTGAGTTTCGCAAAAAAGGAATATCAAATGGAGTCCAAACGGAATAAAGCTTTACGATGATTTTTCTTGGACCAAAAGACACATGTAGGACTTGAGTACCAAGTCAGAAGAGTCTCGAGGCGACGGCAAGGGTGCAGGGCGCGCCCCAGGGGGGCGCCCCCTGCCTTGTGGGTCCCTCGGAGCTCTTCTAACCCTATTCTTTAGCCTATAAATTCCCAAATATTGCCGAACCACCAGAATTGTCCACAAAAATACTTTTTCGCCGCCACAACCTTCTGTTCCTGTGAGATCCCATCTTGGGGCCTTTTTCGGCATCCTGCCGGAGGGGGATTCGATCACGGAGGGCATCTACATCAACCCTATTGCCCTTCCGATGAAGCATGAGTAGTTTACCACAGACCTACGGGTCCATAGCTAGTAGCTAGATGGCTTATTGTCTCTCTTTGATCTCAATACCACGTTCTCCTCGATGTTCTTGGAGATTTATCTGATGTAATCTTCTTTTGCGGTGTGTTTGTCGAGATCGATGAATTGTTGATTTATGATCAGCTTATCTATGAATATTATTTGAATCTTCTCTGAATTCTTATATGCATGATTTGATATCTTTGTATTTCTCTTCGAATTATCGGTTTGGTTTGGCCAACTAGATTGGTTTTTCTTGCAATGGGAGATGTGCTTAGTTTTGGGTTCAATCTTGCATGATTTCACCCAGTGTCAAAGTAGGAGTAGCGAGACATGTATTGCATTGTTGCCATCAAGGATAAAAAGATGGGGTTTTCATCATATTGCTTGAGTTTATCCCTCTACATCATGTCATCTTAATTAAGGCGTTACTCCATTCTTTATGAACTTAATATTCTAGATGCATGCTGGATAGCGATCGATGTGTGGAGTAATAGTAGTAGATGCAGGCAGGAGTCGGTCTACTTGACACGGACGTGATGCCTATATTCATAATCATTGTCTTGGATATCGTCAAAACTTTGCTCTTTTTTATCAATTGCTCGACAGTAATTTGTTCACCCACCGTATTATTTGCCTTCAAGAGAGAAGCCTCTAGTGAAACCTATGGCCCCCGGGTATATTTTTCTTCATATATTTTCAGATCTATATACCAAAAATACCTTGCTGCAATTTATTTACTTTTATGTTTTAGTAATCTTTTATATCTATCTCTATCAGATCTAACCTTTGCAAGTGATTGTGAAGGGATTGACAACCCCTTTTTCGCGTTGGGTGCAAGTGTTTGATTGTTTGTGTAGGTGCATATATTGGGGACTTGCGCATTTTTTCTACTGGATTGATACCTTGGTTCTTAACTGAGAAAAATACTTATCTCTACTTTGTTGCATCACCCTTTCCTCTTTAAGGAAAAAACCAACGCAAACTCAAGAAGTAGCACTCCTCCTTCTAGATGTCATCGCCGGTAGCACATCCACAGTCGGCCGGCCAGCAATCAACCCTCAGGCAGTCGGGTCAGCAATTGAGCACCCTGAATGGGGTGAGCCACGTGAGAAGGCATGTGCAAGAGGATGATTTGGTAAGGGGATGCTCACCTCGGATCAATGTGCCAGTTGATTTTTGTGGCGGTGCAGATCGAGCGGCCGATGTAGGGTGGTGTAGATCGAACGACCGATGTAGATCTGGAGGACGGTGTCGCGGTGGAGAAGTAGAGACAGGGGACCGAGGTTGTAGAGGGAAGTGCTCACTCGAGGAGCATGACCCACCGACGACCACGGTGGGTAGGTGGAAGCTCCTCGAGGGAGTCGCGCCGGAGGATCTGCCGGTGCGAGGACGACGGCAATGGCGACATGGACGGCTGTCTCGGCGGCTGACACTCCTCTCAATGATGGCTACATGTGGCCATCGCCTTTGTCCGGCCGTGCTCCATGGCCTTCTTGGTGCGCCCCTCGTATGACAAAGCCGACTCGCCAGCCGTGCCACTCGCGCTGCTGCTCACGCTCAGTGTCTAGGGAATGGGGTGGGGGTGGCGGTGAGTGAGTAGCGGTGGCGGCAAGCTCGGCGACGAGAAAGGAAGGGGAGCGTGGCGACTGTGGCAAGAGAGAAAGACAGGGGCGCGGCGGGGATAGTGGCTAGGGTTTCACCCAGTCGAGCCATTCACCGGACCCCATACAAGTGCCTTGACGTGAAATCCCACAAATACCCTCGGCGGGCAAGCGAACCTACACGTGGTGGCCCGACCCCCACGCCCATTCAAACCAGCACAGGACACACCCGCTTCCACAGTCTATGACAGCGCCGGCCCATCCCGCCTGGCCCCACCTGTCATGGAGAGGTAGGAAGGCAGAACGCGTGAAAAACGAAGGGCGAAAGAGATGCACTATTCATTGGTTTTCACACCAGACCTGATCCGACGACCATGATCGTCTCATCTCAAGATCGGACGGTCTGAATTTGTTTGGAAGCCCAATCGGACGGTCCAGAAAGCACATGCACTGAGAAGGCTTCATTTCATCTCAGAAGAATCTAACAATGGGATGGTATTTTGGCATCCGTTGGAGATGCTATAATACTGTTTTTGAGCGTCGTATTTTGCATCATCAATCATCCGTTGGAGATGCTATAATACTGTTTTTGAGCGTCGTATTTTGCATCATCAATCATCCGTTGGAGATGCTATCTGAGGAGGCTTGTCAACAATTCCTGCTGCGGGATATTTCTTGGGCTGACTTTCAGCCAGGGCATCTAGAAGATCACACCTTTGACGTCGAGCAGCAGCTATTAATTTACTGCAAGAAAAAGAAAAGTCAATCTAGAGCGAGAATTGCTTCCTGACACGTTGTTTGAACACATAACTGTCTACAAAACAACCCACAACCATCATTTCTACACGGGATCCCGAGCCCGATCCCGCGTGTGGTGCCGAGCAAACTTTTGTACGGAGGACGGAAGACGCGGTGCTCGTGATGAAACGCGGATCTTTCGATCCATGAACGAACGAAGCCACGTACGTACGCAGGGTGGCAGACCCGTCAGCGCGGCCACCCACGCGTGCGCGTGCCCGAGCGCGCAGGCAGGCAGGTAGGAGACCTCCTGTTCGGCGCCTTATGCGCCCGAACAGGTTTGTAAGGCAAAGCGCAACGAACCAAAAACTACAGAAAAAGGCACAAAAACTGCTTCCACCGGGATCCGAACTCACAACGCCACCCATTTATTCCTGGCTTCCTGCTTAGCTAACCACTACACCCATTGAACACTTGTAGCCAATAATAGCGCTTATAGTATAAGAACACGTGTGGCTGCGCTATTTATTATCCCTTAGTTTTTTTTAAATCATGAATTTGAAAAATGTTCATCGATTTTGAGCCAAAGTTCAACATTTGACGAAAAAATCTCACAACTACAAAAACAATCATCAATTTTGAGACAAAAGTTCATCATTTTTGAAGAAAAAGTACATAAACTTAAAAAACTCAATGATTTCGAGAAAAAAGTTAATCATTTTTAAGAAAAGTTCATCGATTTTGAAAAACGTTTATGGAAAAGTGAAAAAAGTTCATCTTTTTGAAAAAAAAGTTCATCGCATTTGAAAAAAAGTTCAGCGAATTTGAAAAAAAGTTCAACAAAGTTGAAAAAAGTTCATCAAATTTGAAAAAAAAGTTCATCGAATATGAAAAACAAATCATGAATTTGAAAAAAAGTTCATCGAAGTTCAAAAAAGTTCACTGAATTTGGAAAAAGTTCATCAAAATAAAAAAACAGTTCATTGAATTTCAAAAAAGTTCATCGGATTTGAAAAAAGTTCAACGAATTTGAAAAAGGGTCACCAAATTTGAGAAACATTTTGAAAAAAACATAATTTTGAAAAAGTTAACGGATTTTGAGAAACATTTCGCGGATTTTATAGAAAGAAAAAAAGAGAAACTAAATGACAAAAAGAAAAGGAGAAAAAGTAAGTAAAGAACAAAAGGGTGAGGACGAGGGTTAGTATTCATAAGAAATGTTGTTAGCGTAGTGGTTACTGTGCTCCATGTAGGACAAGGCGAGCGCAGTATCGAAACCCCTCGCCGCGCAATTTTTGTTGCAGTTTTTCACAGAAAAAACCAACTAAATGGGCCGGCCCAGCGCGGACGGCGGGTGTGCGCCGGTTTGCGGAATACGAAGAATCGGGCGCATAAGGCGCCGAATAGGAACCAGCGGCAGGTAGCCCCACGACGGACGGAATTCTCATGCCGCCGGGTTGGGTACTTGGGTTGGGTTGGGTTGGGTTGGGTTGGGCCGAGCCGTGACCCAGAAACGTGGACTCGCTGGGGGCGGGTCACATGGTCAACCGGTCAGTGCGTTCGTCGGACCATCCTCGTCGCTGCCCCCAAAAACGAACAAAAGCGACGCGCTCCGCCACAGCCGAGACCCGGTAAAACTTCCGCCTGCTCTGCTCTCCTCTCCCCCTCCTCGCCCCCGCCTACCTCCTCGGCTTGGCTTGTCCACCACACCACCACGAGGCGTCGGTGGCGGCGGCGCCGCAAAACATTCGGTTGGCTCGCCCCGGTGGGAACTTCCGGCAGCTCCACCAATCTGCTTCCGCCGCAGCCACCAGCCCATCATCTGCTCCTCGACCAGGTTGGTGCTACTACCCCCTCGGGCTTTCCGGGTTGCCCAAAGTCTAGCTGGTGATTAGTGTCGCCGTACAAATTTACAAGCTAGGTTTTTAGCTTCCCTGCTTGTTCCCCTTCGTCGACTGCCGCGATCCGGTGGAGGAGGTCATGTGTGTATGTGTGTTTTGGTTACTCCATCGTGCTGAGATGGTTAATTTCGTCCCCTCCACAGCTCCGGGCGCAGATTGGAACTGGCTTCGGATAAAGGTCTCGGGTAGGCCACGGGATTCGGCGCATGGGGAGCTCCGCCAGCTGCCTCTGGAGCGGCTCCAAGTCGGGGCCAGGTCCAAATGGTCCAGCGGCCGCGGCTGCGTCTCCTCGTTCTGGTACGTTTCATTGGTTCTATTCGTGTGGTAATGATTAAATTGATAGTCCTGCTTAAAGCTTTCCAACATTTTGGTCTTCGAATTTTAAGAACATACTTGCTATTTGACATGAAAAGAGTGGGGGATTTGCTGCAGACCTGTCCTGCTTAGCTATGTTGTCCCCAACCACTTTATGGTATCTCCTTACTAGTTTTTTCAATTATTCAAGTGTTACAGAGGGACTCAATCATGAGAAGTTTAGTGTCCTTTCCCTAGTTAGTGCCTTGATAAAAGTTAATTTCAGCAATCCCCTTTTAACAACGAGACTGAAGAACAGAGACTTCCATTCATATGAACCACAGAACACTGTGAATTCCAACAGCAAACTGGCGTACCTTAATGTTTTGTAACAGGAAAAAATATCTAGATGTTTGTCGGCTTTTTCATACATATGATAGTGCTATTGGTATGATGTTTTACCTGTGTCATAACTCAGGCTTAAATGGAACATTTCCTACACTAGAGGTTTTGTGATCCAATCAGAAACTACACCATGACACACATCTGGCAATATCATAAGCAATAAGAAAGAAGAAAAAAATTCTATCTCTGTTTCTTGAACTAGTAAGCCGATGTTTTGGTATGTTTAATCATCTAACTGCGAGGATCTTGGCCATAACCATGGTACCCTCAAATCCTCAACTATAATGTTTACTATTATGTTTCAGTGCATTTTTGCTCAGCCTTTTCCTTTTTAATTGCCAATGATGATATCAACTCTGAAAAAAAGTCCAGGCCATGTATTATCAAGATCCGGACGAAATATACAAGTCTTCTCACTAAAAGAGTTGAAATCTGCCACACGGAATTTTCAAATGACAAACTGCATTGGCCGTGGGGGTTTTGGACCAGTTTATAAGGTGAATCATTGGGTCGTATTGCTGCCTTCTTACTTTATATGTCGTATGTTATCACTGCTCATTAGTAATACTTTACTACCAATGTTCTCTTTTGGAAGAATGAATAACAGTGGTTCTCCTTCACTTAGGGAGACCTGAAAGATGGCACCCAAGTTGCAATTAAAAGGCTTTCAGCTGAATCAAAGCAAGGAACTAATGAGTTCTTGACAGAAATCGATGTCATATCAAATGTCAGGCACCCCAACCTTGTAAGGCTCATTGGTTGCTGTGTCGAAGGGAATAACAGATTATTGGTGTATGAATATGCGGAGAACAACAGTTTGTCAAATGCTTTGCTTGGTAAGTTTAAGACTGGAATTTTACTTGCACAAAGTCTGACCTGTATATTAACTTTCATAATCCTGTGCATTACCTTGTGATCAGGACCAAAGAGTAGATGTATCCCTTTGAACTGGCAAACAAGAGCTGCCATTTGTACTGGAACTGCTTCTGGTCTTGCATTTCTTCACGAGGAAGCACAACCACGCATAGTCCACCGTGATATCAAGGCTAGCAACATCTTACTTGATAAGACACTGGTTCCTAAAATTGGAGATTTTGGACTGGCCAAGCTTTTCCCTGATGCCATCACTCACATTAGCACGCGCGTTGCGGGAACAATGTCAGTCCTCTCTAAATCTTTTGGTGTACTTATTTGCTTTTACAGTGTGAGTTATGTGTATTTATGTAGATTTTCTCCGGAACAAATATCATGCTGTACTTACTATTAACGATGAAAGCAAAGATATTTCAATCAGCTGCCTTCAGTTACTTTTCTCCCAGTTGAACCAATTTTGACTGTTGTGATGCTGTCAAGACTATTAGTTGTATTTTGCTTTTTCCATAACAACAAACTTCTATTGACCTTTGCGGATATGATCTCTCCTGCAGGGGTTACTTGGCTCCAGAGTATGCATTATTGGGACAGTTAACCAAGAAAGCAGACATATATAGTTTCGGGGTGCTGCTTCTTGAAGTTATAAGTGGTGAAAGCAGCAGCAAATCGACTTGGGGGGAAGATATGCATGTCCTTGTGGAATGGGTAATTCACTTTCGCCTCTCCTTCCTCCTCTCCTTTCTCCATACAATACCATGCTTGTATGAACTCTTGATAGCTGCAGCATCATAATTCTGGGCACAAAGAGTCCTAGATTTCCCCATGGTAGACTCGCAGCACATATTGGTGATGGTGATCCTATTTTTTCTTTTGCATAATTGACTTGGACTGAACTGCAGACATGGAAGCTGCGAGAAGAAGGGAGGCTTTTGGAAATTGTAGATCCAGACGTGGAAGAATACCCAGAGGAGCAAGTACTTCGTTTCATCAAGGTGGCACTTCTGTGCACCCAAGCAACAGCACAGCAGAGGCCATCCATGAAGCAGGTGGTCCATATGCTAGCTAATGAAACAGAAATTGATCTTCAAAACGCCGTCCCACCGGGTGTGCTGAAAGAACCCCGTCGTAAAATGGGCAGTTTGGGGGATTTGGCTCTGGACACGTCCTCGAGTCAGAGCACCAGAGTCAACGCGGCTGGGTCCTGCACCACACAGACTAGAGACATGAACAGCTGTAATTTTAGCACAACGGAGGTTTCACCTAGGTGATGTGGTGGACCAACTTGCAAACTTGTTTGCCACCTTCATCAGAGTGCCATGAGGTTTTGATGCGTCAAGTGCTGACAAGGTTTATGTTGAAATGGAAAATTGCACATAATGTACTTGAAGCCCTGATTCAGGAGATACAGGATGCTGAGGGTAGTAGCTGTGAATTGCTGCTGTACAGAATGTGCACTTCACTTCAAAGTTTAACACATGTTATTCTTTAGTGCTTGGTGTAGAGACGCATCGTACAAGCATTATGTCGTTGGAGCTTCCCAACAGAAGGCAGCATATGAGATAGATGTGGCGAGGAACAGCTGAACAGCTCCCTCTGTGCACATAACCCTAGTCACAATTTTAATGTTATAAGTTTACTTTTCTTCATGTAGAGAGTGAACATATGTGTAGAAATTATGATAAGTTTCTGCAGACCGTTTATACATTGTACTTTTTGTTCATGGTGGGATGTTACAGTATATAATTTTTTTACTGGACCGCACCTAGAGGAGCCCATTTGGAGCCAAATGTTTTCTCACTTGATTTTTGAATGACAGTTCCACCTGTCAGGAAAGAAAAACTTCTGTTCCAAACGGAGTTACTCCCTCCTTTCACAAATATAAGATTTTCCAATTTTTTTATGAATCAGATGTATATAGAGGTTTTAGTGTTTTTGTTCACTCATTTCAATCCCTTTGTAGTTCATATTAAAATATTCAAAACATCTTATATTTGTGAACGAAGAGGGTACTGAAACGAAATTATAAATGTGACAATACCAAGAGAACAAAGATATATTGTCAACACCAAATGATTTTGACATTGCAAGCTATACTCTTAATAAAGTACTGTACAATATTCCAAATGTCAATATGACAATATATGTTCTCGCAAAAAAATGACAATATATTGTGTGTGTAAAAAAAGTAGTTGGTTCATCTATATATTTGAATTCGGTGCAAGTTTTTTTTTTGAAGGGTGAATTCGGTGCAAGTAGAATGAATGTGCTAGGCTGAAAAATATAGGTGATGTATACTGGCTTAGTTTGGCAGCACAGTTTTTGAAAAACCGAAGTATCCTAAAACCACAGTTTTCTTATGTGTGGGGAACAAATACTCTGGTTTTTAAAAACCATAGTTTTTCTCAGTTTTGTCAAGTCCACCGAAGCGTTTGGCTGATGTTATTTTGCTGCAGTTTCTGTTAATAACTACATGGCCGAATAGCACGTGCTAACTTATCAACACCTAAAAAGCAACATCACCGGATTAATCAGCGTGTGCTAGTGTATGACCGGATTAATCACCTGCAGCTACATGGCCATGCACGAGTCAACCTCCTGTGTACGAGTGTGCTCCAATGACCAATCTATTTAGCAAGCTAGCTTTGTTCGAGATGTGCAGAAACTATTCGGCAACCAGTGAATTCATTATAAAATATACAACAGATAGATGAGTCGGCGGCCGCGGCGACTGATTTTCTAATCAGTGCGTAGATGGCGGTGTCAACAGGCTTAGCACTCTCTCAACGACTTCACTTGGTTCAGTTTTTAAGAAAGAGGTCAAGGCCTCTTTTTTAAATACTGCAGAAAAACTACAGTATCAAAGATACCTCGGTATATTAAACTACAGTAATTTTTTGAGCCAAACACTTCAAAGTATTTAATACCAAGGTTTTTTCAGAAACCACAGTATTCCTAAAAAAACTCCAAAAATACTTTACTCCCAAACGCACCCTAACATAACTACCGAAAACCCAATTCGGTGCCCAGGCTCATCTGCACCTGGGCAGAAAAAAACCAAAACAAATACTAAAAAGTTCAAAAAAATCCAATTGTTTTTTGTGTGATAGATAATTTTATGCGTGAGGTTCGTTCCGAATTTCAACTTATTTGAACATCTGAGCAGCTCTCAGAAAAAAAATATCGGGTCAAAACAGTGTGTAAACAGTAAACATTTTCACAGACCCCGGATTCGTCTTTTTTGCTGAGAGTTGCTCAGATGTCCAAATGAGTTGAAACTTGAGCGCACCTCACGCATAAACTTATCTACCACAAATTTTTTTTGGGAATTTTTTGAATTTTTTTTAGTATTGTTTTGATTTTTTTCGTCAGGGCAGGTGCAGATAAGCTCGGGAGCAGAAACACCGCACGCAATAACTACACCCTACACATGATTGTAAGCAATAGCCTATTTGATTCATAGCTTTCTAAGAACACAAAATGTAGTAGGAATACGTGTAAGCCATGAACGTACATGTTTGGCTCGTAGAATTCTACTAGAAAAGATGTGGTGGGTATATCTAACCATTTTAGAATGTTTCAGAATTCCTTTTGATTCTTAAAAAGAAAATCCATTGGCTGATTCCGTTGAATCAAATGTAGCTAAAGTGAAAATCCTTTAAGAACAGGATGCTTGTGTTTTCCCAATGGGATTCCTTTGGATGAGGGCTTAAGTGTTTGTAAGCAAAGTTTAGATTATCCAGTAAGACACACTACATATGCTTCCAAACAAGACTCATAAAGCTTTAGACAAAGCAAACATCAACCTTTCTGATGAACAAAATATACATCTTATTATAGCTCCAGATTTATTCAATTCACAGGACAGCAGAAGGTTATTGCTTCTTTCTTCCCAACATGTACTGGGTGAAGAAATGATGAACAACTTTCCAACATAAACTGAATGAAGAATGATGAACAACTAACAAAAATAATTTAATAAGCACTCTATTCTTTGTCTACAAAAGCTGACTCTGCAAGATCAATTG
The DNA here is from genome assembly GCF_002575655.3 of Aegilops tauschii subsp. strangulata. Lineage (NCBI taxonomy): Eukaryota > Viridiplantae > Streptophyta > Magnoliopsida > Poales > Poaceae > Aegilops > Aegilops tauschii. Next base: position 375,356,248 of record NC_053038.3, on the reverse strand, counting down.
CCCGAGCTAGGGCAGCCGCCTTATTCTCACATTCTTTTTGCTCATCGTCTGGGATACTATCAGCAACAATGCCCGCACCAGCCTGAAGGTGAGCAACCCACTCTCGGCGCCTATCTGAGCTTTTGTATGAGTACATCGTATTGTGGCTTGGAGCTGTTGAGAATACAATGGTGCGGAGAGCAAGAGCAATAAGCATGTCACCATCAAATGATATCCCTCCTAAACCACCACTGTATGGTCCTCGTCTTGTGACTTCCAACTGATCTATTAGCTCCATGGCTTTTACCTGGTTATGTCAAACAAACTTTTAGAGCGTAGCAGGTTATTTAGAAGAGAAAGGTGCATTGATTGCTAAAAAAGTGTCAGTAGCTATAGCTGACTATTGTATGAATAAAGGATCTAAGCAATTCAATTGGAGTTTACAGCAGAGAGTACAATAATTGAAGTCTGAATTTTTTTTATGCAGCGATCTATGTATCAAGAATCCAAACCGACCATATGACTAATATTTTGAAAATGCAAAATAACAATATCTACTGAGGAGAGGCAAAATGATATACATAAACATCGCCTACAAAAATTCTTCACGGTGCTAAGAGGGAATAAAGTTGTCAAACAAGTACTTAACAAAAATAGAAACTGGTTAAGTTGGAGAGTACGTCCATATAAGATTGGAAGCAGGAGTTAACCTTTGGTGCCCCACTGACTGTTCCAACAGGCAATGCTGCTCGTAGTGCATCCCAGCTTTCGAGATGATCATCTAACTCTCCACTAACCTGCATAGTGTTCAAAGTGAAATTACATTGGTGTTCGACATAACTGCAGAAAGCTATAATCCCTTGCCAATCATCATACAAGCGTACTTAAGTTCTATTAGAATTTCTGAAATGACAAACCAAGTCCTTATCTAGTGACAATTGGTCACTAAATTATATAACATATAGAAATGTCATCTACAGTGAATATCATATCAGTTATTCACAGTGCGAGATTTATTTGACCTATGAACTCTTTATTTTCTTTAATATGCCATGACGGAAAAAGAAGATTAAAGTGATGAATGGCAAAACCCACATGTGTACAAATATAAGCAAAGAAATGAATTAGAAACAAAACGACTAGCTTAATATTGGTACATGACAGGTAAAAAAAAAATTGGTAGCATGAAAATGTAATTTGGCAGATAGTTGTCATATAGTTGTCATATACTGAACTTATGAAAACTCTATTTTAATGTGATTACCAAGAATAACTAGAGGGACTAAATGCAAACTCCCAGTGTAAAATGAATGTGCCATATGAATCATAGTTCACACAACAAGGAGTTTACCGTGGAGCTGATGTGCATAACATGGGAGTACCGCTCAATGTTCATCAACTTCTCCACCTTCACAGATCCAGATTTGGATACCTGTCAAGTCCATACAACAAAAGGAAATTTTGTGATATTACAGCGGTAGCAGCGCTAACACATTCCCTTTTGTAAGTCCCGGAGAATGGATATAAGTGCAGCATAATAAAGCTGCCAAACTTATTCCATAACTAGGTAAAATGTTAAAAAGATTGCCTCAGAATGTAGAGTAGGCAAAAGGAATACATACCCTGCCAACATCATTCCTTCCCAAGTCTACAAGCATAATGTGTTCAGCACATTGCTTTTGATCATTCAATAGTTGTTCCTCTTGCAATTTATCTTCATGCTCTGTCTTACCCCTTCGGGTAGTCCCAGCAAGTGGCCGGTTAATAACCTTTCCCTATGTTTTTTATGGTGTAGATTAGCTAAAGGACAATGATGTCATCTGGTTAATAGCAATAGATGGGTCTGCATACCTTCTCAACTTTTGTAAGAATTTCAGGACTAGATGCTACCAGGATACAGCCTCTCGCCTAAAGATGATAAAGGGACATTATTAAAACTTCAAAAGCAAATCAACGGTACACAATACACATTGACAGCATCAATAATTTCTTGTAATCAGATTTAAAACATATACCCAAAAGAGCTGGTAACTTTACCTGCACATAAGCCATGTACGGGCTTGGGTTGACAATTCGTAAAGCACGGTAAACCTCAAATGGAGTGGCATAAGTTCGCCTCTCAAAACGCTGGCTTAAAACAATCTGGAAAATATTACCGGCCAGAATATGCTCCTTAGCCTGCATAACAGCACTCTTGTATTCATCACTTGTCATGGTCGATTTATTCAAGGGTGTACCGAACTGCCGAGTATGTAGCTTCACAAATCCTGGAGAGAGCTTGGGGCTGGGGTAGAAATTAAATTGGTGTACAAGTTGTGAGCACCAAACAAAAATTAGCAAAATATTAGATTTAAGGAAAAGGCACAACATATCTTACACATTAGCATTGTAAACTTTAGAAAGCAACCGCTTCAACCGGGACCTGCCATCTTTATACGCTTCCTCAGTGGATGCATGTCGGTCCACACTTACCCAATGGATGACATAAACTTTCTGCAATGAACACAGAGCCATGGAATTTGACATGAATACAAGTTTTCCACTAGTTAAAATGAGGAACAGCAAGTACATGTTATTTTGACTCGTAAGTTGCAACCCACTGAACATGGAATAACAGGAATGATGAAATTTCACTTGACGCAGTAATGAGCTAATGACAAATGACAAGCTTGCACAATTTAGCTTAGTCTCCCTATGGTCAATGGTGTACCATGCACTACTGTCAATTTGCTTCCTTGAAAGGAGATGCATAAACTGATAGTGATGAACCAAATATATCAAATAATGTGAAACAAGTAAGAAGAACAGTAGCCGTCTCTGGCAACAGCAAATCAGAACTTTGTTCAAGATGACATGCTAGAAATGGATATTGAGGAATTAAGCACCTTCTCAACATTGTCAAAGACAAGAACATCGTCATAAAGCCCCAAGTGAACATCAGGAAGGTTCCTATCGTCGTGGGGAGCACCAGAGAAAGGTATCTTCTTCTTTTCGACATAGCGGACTGTATCATAGGAAAAGAACCCAACCCATCCACCTATCACAAAAAAGGAAAAACAATTCAATTATTCCCATTTCAACATCAGGCAACACCATATATTTCTCTTATGTTTTAGTTGATTTTGGTCGCTCACCGCTGAAGGCCTCAGGGAGCTGGTCGATCTCCTGCGGGTGCCATCCCTCCATTATGCTCCTGGGAACCTGCATGGGATCATCCATGATCTTCTCCGTCACCTCGGCCTTCTCGTGGTCCATGATGGTGACCTTGTTCTCCTTGGCCACCACCTCCATCACCGGGTGGGCTCCCACCATGCTGTAACGACCCTTGAATCCATTCCAGTTCCACAAAGTTATTCACAAGAATAAGAATCGATAGGGGAGTAGATTAGGGAGGAGGGACGTACAACGTTGGTGGTCCCCTCGAGCCCCTGCTCGACGGACTCGAAGAGGAAGCTGGGGGTGTCCATGTCGTCCTCGGGGACGAGGCAGCGGTAGGCGAGCACGGGGGTGAGGTGGTCCGACACGATGCACTCCCACACGGGCACCAGGTTGCCCTTGCCGGTCCCCCGCGCCGCCGCCTCGAAGAAGCGCCTCCGGTCCTCCTCCTCTGCCTTCGCGGCGGCGCTCCCATTGATCACCGGCGTCGCGCTCGCCCTCGCGCTCGCCGACGAGCACCTCAGGCCGCTGCTGCTCCTCCTCCTCCCTCGTGCCGCCACCGCCCTCGATCTGCCCGCCGCCGCAGCCGCGGGCGGGGCGGGGTGGGCGGCGAGGCGCGAGGGCGAGAACGTGGCGGCGGCTAGGGATTCCATTGCGAATTGAATTGCCCCTTCCACTCCCTGCTCAACAACGGTCTGGCACTGCTCTGTCAGATTTCGCGCTCGGAGAAGAGATTGGGAGGGCGCGTATATATATGAGATGAGATGAGAAGCTGCAATCCGGTTGAGTATAGAGTAGCAGCCAGGTGAGGTGGTGGGGGTGGGAGTTGAATCCCAAAGCAGAGAGGGAGGAGAAGGCGTCTCCGGGTCCGGCGGCTCTCGCGAGCTCTGGGTTTTGACTCTTCTGATGGGGAGAGGATGACCACGAGACGATTCACTGTGTCATGTCGATAAGTTCTGTTTCTTGATTGGATTGGCAGGTGGATATGGACTACTAAGTTATAAAAATAGAAACTACTTACAAAAAAATTAACTATTGCCTAAACTACTTTTTTTTTGCGATGAGCCTAAACTACTTACAAGCACTGGAGTACTTGTTTTGGCAGAGTTTTACTATGCAGATAAAACTTCGGGAACGTCAGATTAAGCATGCCAATTCAGACGTATTTCCATCCTTGTGACAACTTAAGTTACCATAAAAATGACCAATTTGCCATGGTTAAAATCCGGCGTTTGATTTTATAGCAAAATCCTAAAACTTTACCATGGCAGTATTTTCTCTAGTGGAGGAAATGTTATTTCCATGACCAATTCACAAATGTTTAGACCTTGTTATCTACTCCCGCCTTCCTAAATATAAGTCTTTTTAAAGATTTCAATATAAACTACGTAAGAGTGTATATTGACATATTTTAGAGTGTAAATTCACTCATTTTGCTCCATATGTAATTCATATTGGGATCTCTAAAAAGGACTTATATTTAGAAAGGATGGAGTATCAGTAATGGGGAAGTATTATTTTTTTCAATGGGAGGTGACGTTCTCATCGTCGGCAAAGCGTCTACGATGAGTTTGTCGATCTCAAGATTCATCGTCTCAGTCACTCGAAGATGCTTAAACAAGTAGGATATGTGTGCATACGTTTATAGGGATGACTATATATGTGTATGTGAGCATCTGCATCTTTTTTTGACAAAGGATGGATTTTATTAACTCAAAATGAAGCATCAAGAGGATACAAAACACGATGAGCCCACACCCGGCCTCTGCACAGCTAAGGTGCACACAACCAACACCAACACACACAAACACGTTGGTCACTAGCAAAGTCATAAGACCAAAGTTAAATGTAGGCAAGGTAAAAAAAAATCCCAAAGCAGTCATATCCACGATCGTCTAAACTGGAACAATGACCATATGTGCATCAATCATTTCATGACACCCATGGACGACGAGGTCTTCAACAAACAATGCCTTCAGAAAAGGAGCGACGCTCAAGCGTCATCATCACCGGATGCAGCCACTAAGGCAAGATCTAGTTTTTCACCCTGAAGAATCAGTCCGGAGCATGTCCGAGCAATGTCTTCAACAAGATAATGACGTAGAAAAAACATCATCATTGTCAGGTATAACCAACTCCGGTCGAACCTAGGCTTTCACCCCGGAGCTCTAGACCGGATGCTCGAGTAGCACCACCATCGAAGTCACTCATGTGTTGTCACCGTCACTTTTTCACAATCCCGCTATATGCGATGTCGTCGCCGTTGCACAACCATCCCTCTGCATCAAGTCATCGTGTGTAGTTTTGCATCTCACCGCCGAAGTTAGCCGCGCGGATCTCAAGAGATGAACCCTCCCTAAGACCTTTATATTTTGGTTAATGATTCGGCATTGTGAATGTTGATACTATTTTTTATATTTTGGTCAGTAGAGATACTTTGACTTTGTACAAAATTTATATGCTGACTAAAAAAGACCAGACTACTTCAGAGGACATATGCTTGGGACGATCCTTGCACGATGTCAAATCCAACAACTTTGTGCACTTTGGTCTGACTCATGGATGGTGATATGCACTCGTAACACGATGCACTTTTGACACTTGATATTCATGTGGGAACACGAGAGGCGCTTGCTGCACGCCGGACCAGTTTAACTTCGGAACAAATAATGTAGACAATTGTTGCACGTTTATAATAAGCCAGTAATGTCCTGACCGGTGGGGTCGGATCACGGGCTGAGATATGATCCACGTGAGCTTTTATCCATCTGCCTCGTCAGAGAAACACACACTCGTCGCACAAACCAAAGGAGAAGAAAGAAAGAAAGAAAAAACTTCCAAATCAGATGGAGCATTTTGTATGCATGCCCGCCGCTCTATTTGGCCCATATCCATATGCTCCCCACCAACCCCTTGGGAGCAAGTTGTCTGTTCCAAGCGTCAGCGCCCGAGCAGCGCCGGTGCCGGAGCCGGGGCACCCACGGCGACCGGGCGACGGGCACGACACGCCGAGCGGCCCGGTCACGCGAGAATTCGCCGTCACGCGCTGTGCGCGCAGTAGACCGTGTGGCGGTAGAAAAAGAAACCGTCGTGCTTCCGTGCACGACGTTTGTTTTTCAGTTTTCCGCTCGCGCGCGCCTGGGCACGACGGGGCGAAGCGAAGCTACGCGGAAACGCCGACGCGTGAACGCAGATACGCGCGCCCGTGGCACCACGGTTGGTGGGCAAGTCGTCGTTCAGCATTCGATCCGTATCTTCCGAGGTGGACTGATGTTGGAGAACCGGAGAATGAGAGACTGTCATCACCTTTACAGACCACAAGCGCACCTCCAACCCTTCCTGTCGTTCAACTCCAGAACTCCTCAAACGACTCACTAAAACTCAACTCCTCAAATTTGATCTGTGTCGTGTTTTCTCTTAGGGGCTGTTCCAGATATACTCCCTCCGTTCCTAAATATAAGTCTTTGTAGGGATTTCATTATAAACTACATACGGAGCAAAATAAATGAATCTACACTCTAAAATATGTCTATATATATCCGTATGTAGATTATAGTGTAATTTCTAAAAAGACTTATATTTAGGAACAGAGGGAGCATTTGGTATTAAAGATTGTCTGAAATTAAATAGAAATTGTTTCGATCTTATCTTTAGAAGACATCTTGCCCTTCAAGCCTCGTACTTAATATATACTCGCCCTCAAGGCTGAATAATACATCCAATGAATTACGTTAATTATCTCTCTGTCCCTTCTAACATGGTATCGGCCTAACCGATCAAAAACCCTAGCCGCCGTCGGGGGCCGCGCCATCCGTATCTAGGTTCGTCCGCCGGTCGTGTTGACAGGCCGCCCTAGATTATTTTTTTCCCGATCCTTTGATCCGGGTTTTTCTCTCTCTCGCCGGTCGCATCGATCGGTGGAGGGTGCGCTGTACTCGGGGACAGGGTGGCGACGATCGATGCAGATCGACAGGCGGACAGGCGCACGGATGAAGGCCGTGACGGGCCGCCGCGTCGCGCTAGGTCGCCCGGTCGGAGAAGAGACCGGGTCGTCGCGCTGGTGTTGGAGTAGAGGCGCGCGGGGTCGATAGCGGTGGCAGGTGACGGAAAACCAAAAAGAAACATTGATCAATGCGACCGACGAGAGAGAGAAAAACCCGGATCAAATGATCGGGAAAAAAGACTCTAGGGCGGCCTGTCAACACGACCGGAGGACGAACCTAGGTACGGACGATGCGGTCCCCGACGGCGGCTAGGGTTTTTGATCGGTTAGGCCGATACCGTGTTAGAAGGGACACAGAAAGAGAGGATTGACGTAATGCGTTGGATATATTATTGAGCCTCGAGGGCGAGTATATATTAAGTATAAGACTTAAAGGGCAAGACGCCTTCTAGAGATAAGATGAAAATAATTTCTATCTTATCTCGGACAATCTTTAAATACCAAATATATCTTTAACAAACACATGTCAAATTTGAGGAGTTGAGTTTTAGTGAGCTGTTTGAGGACTTCTGGAGTTGAATGGCAGGAAAGGGCTGGGGTTGCGCTCAGGGGCGAGCCCACGTTGTGCCAGCAGGTAGCACAGGACACCGGGTAAAAAAATGTCTTACGTTATACCTATAGAGCCCACGTACCCTGGGACACCCCTAATTTTTCTAGAGGGATACCCGTACAAGGCTCCACCCAGCACAACTCAAGTGCAGCCCAACACGTGACGAAGGCCCAGTCAACCCGTCTAATGCGCGCAGTGGATCGATCGATCAATAGATCCATACGTGTTTTCCTATTCGTCCGCTCCACGCTGCGCTTTGTGCCCTTGTGCCCTTGACCTTTGGCTTTCGTCTGTATCCCCCCGTACGCCGTACTCGCCGCCTATCGCCATATCACGGCGAGTCGTCGAATCAGTGGAGAAAAGAAGGAACAGGTACGCTGCATCAGTCCCCAAACCCAATGTGGTCTGCCTCAGCCTCTATTGCATATCCGGTTCTAATTATTGCTTTTTTCTCTAACCCTAGGGAATTAGGGCTACTGAATAAGACTAGAGATTTTGATTGTATTGGGTAATTGGACTTTTTTAAATAATTTCGCACCGGAGACCAATATTGCAACACTCTAGGACGGCGGCACAATATCAAATAATTTTTATGTTACAACCGTGCAATTGCAATTCAAGTATTCTGTGCGTACACATGATTCATAGTTCTTTTCTTCCTTGCAAATTTTAATTATTTGAATAAATTACAAATTTCGGATGAAGCTCGGTTTATTGAAAGGTTTCTAAAAAAGAGGAGAACCTCAGTGCAAGATGAAAATGTTGGTCCGTCACACGAACATAATCAGAATGATGTCTCTTTCCCGCCACCGTCAGATGGACAAAGTAATGCCTCACCGCATGAACGGGATTAATGTCCCACCCCGCCATCACCACATGGACAAAATAATGCCTCCAGATATGGAGTTCTGCCAATAATACAAGGAATTCATTTCAAGATGAAGAAGAGATCAGTTGGGAAGGAAAAAAATGATCGAGGTAAAAGGAGAAGCATTGATGAGTACCATCCAAATCAGCAAGATTTGGTAAGAAGGAAATATTTGGCCAATGGGCCTTCTCAACCTTGTACTTATTCTTAAGTGGATTGTTCTAATGATGTTATTGATTGGTTGCTTCAAGAATTTGATAATAGCTTCACAGAGAAAAATTATGTACTGCTTGTTTGCTCGGCGACTTTGAGCCCAAATGAATTATTTCGTGATTTCAACATAGTGCATTTGATGAGTCTTGCTAAATTTTATCCAAAATATTTTGATGATGGAGAACTCAGGGACCTTAGACATCACCTTCATCTTTACATTGTTGTGTCCGAGCAAGATGATCGCTCCTCTGGTTTAAGTAATATTTGTGAGCTCTCTCAAAAAATGGAGACAAGAAACATGTTGTCTATCCCTTGGTTTATCAGACTTATTATTGCACAACTGTAATTAATATTTTTCTAAGTGGTTTTGCTTCTTTTGATTTGTAGGCAATCAAGATCTAGTGTTGCATTTTCTTGTCATCGGTTATACTTTATCCATAATCTGGACACTTCGGTTCTTCTTCAACGTTCAATTTCCTGCTATCAACTAATATTTCAAGTGAAACTCTTTATTTTAGATCTCTGGTAAGCATATTCAACGTTATATTGTATTCTTGGTACTTTGTGAGCCCGACGATGACTTCTCGGGTTATCAAAAACAGCCTCCACATCGGCTCGGAATTCACCGAGCAGATGGATCCGATGGAGCTCTCCTCTTTGAACGAGCTCTTGGATCGTATCGCCGCTTTGGGAGTCGCTACGGACTATGATCGGATTGGGCTTAAACCCAACCAAAGGGAGATTAACTCTCCGCCGGTCACCCATCAGATAGCGGTGGTGGAGGAGCAATGCGGCGATTCTTCCTCTATCTTGAGGACAAACTATGTCCGGATTCCCGAGCTCTCCGAGCCGGATACCCGACTACGGGAGGACATCGCCCAAACCCTGAACCTAGAATCAGGCAGCGGGCCAGACCTATTGGGCAACATCCCGGAGCCCGAACTTCCAAGATCGGAAACTCCTCCGCCCCTGGGTCACAGATCGGGTCAGGGTTCGGACTTAAATCCACCCACCCACCCAAATACAAGCGATCTTTCTCACATTAGACAAGAGCCCCAGGATACAGTACACCACTATTGGGCCAGATTCCTCCTTGTAATGAACAAGGTCAAGGACTGTCGCAAGGAGGACGCAATTTCATTCTTTTGCAAAAATTGCACGGACAAGGGAATCCTCAACGCCATAAGTCGCCGTGACATAGCACACTTCGCCGACTTGGCGTCCATAGTACAGAAGTACTGTGCGATGGAAAGCGCCTGGAAAACCCAAACAAAATTCTGGGACCCTCCGGCTCTCACTAAAACCCCCGTCTGAATTAAAAGGGTGTGCTCTTATAAATCACCCGATCCAATTGCAAAGAAACAAAAGCCCACTACAGGGCGTGGAACCGTACTGGAGGGATGGCTCAACGGGCCATGCAAAATTCATAGCACAGCGGATACCATACCAACACACAGCCTTAGAGCATGTTGGGTACTCCGGCAGGTGGCCAAGAGCGGTGAGGATATCCTCATCAACAATACCGCAGAGCACCATCTCGTGGAGAACAACAATACAGTATTGACAGTCTTCGAGACCTTCGCCTCAATTAATAGGCGTAAGCGAGCACTCCGCAGCCTCGCCAAAGTCTGCCACGTAGCAGCAATAAATCCATGGAGCGACACGGCTATCACCTTCAACGCCAGTGATGAACCCAAATTCCGAACAGCCCGAGCACCAGCCGCCCGGTCCTTAGTCCAATTGTGGACGGCTTCTGGCTTACTAAAGTGCTCATGGACGGCGGCGGCGGACTAAACCTCATCTATGAGGAGACCCTTCGAAAAATGGAAATAGACAGAAGCCGCATTGAGTAAAGCAGCATGACCTTCAGAGGAATCATCCCTAGTCGGGAGGCACGATGTGCTGGCAAAATCACACTAGATGTGGTATTCGGCACGCCGGAGAATTATAGGTCCGAAGAAATCACATTCCAAGTGGCCCCGTTCAATAGCGGATACCACGCCCTTCTAGGGCGGGAGGCATTCACGATCTTCCAAGCTATACCCCATTACGGGTACATGAAGCTCAAAATGCCCGGACCCAAGGGAATCATCACTCTAGCTAGTGATCCGGACATAGCACTCCGCGCCGAAAATAAAACAGCCGCACTGGCCCTCGAGGCGTTATCCGAAGCCCTCGCGGCCGAGGAATTAACTGCGCTGCGCTCCACAGTGGACAGGGACGACGTGATACTCGATAAAAGATCCAAGTCCACCTCTTTTAAACCAGCGGATGAAATTGTCAAATTCCAAGTCCATCCAACGGACCCTACAAAAACAGCATCCATCGAGGCACAGTTAAACCCCACAGTAGACGCCGCACTATGGGAGTTCTTGCGCGAGAATTGGGACATCTTCGCCCGGCATCCTTCAGACATGCCAGGAATCCCACGCAGGCTGGCCGAGCACAGCCTTAACATCCTAAAGGGATTCAAGCCGGTCAAGCAAACTCTCCGGCGCTTCTCTGAGCCTAAGCGACAAGCCATGGGAGAGGAGCTAGCCAAGTTACTGGAGGCCGGATTCATTAGAGAAATAAAACATCCGGACTGGCTAGCAAACCTGGTGATGGTACCAAAGAAGGACAAATCTTGGCGCCTATGTGTCGACTTCAAGTACCTTAATAAGGCTTGCCCAAAGGATCCCTTCCCCCTCCCTCGCATCAATCAAATTATCGACGCTACCGCAGGACACGACTCATTGTGCTTCCTCGATGCATACTCCAGATACCACCAAATTAAGATGGCGGAGTCCGATCGAGCCGCAACGGCATTTATCACTCCATACGGCCCCTTCTGTTTTAACACCATGCCTTTCGGGCTAAAAAACGCCGGTGCAACCTATCAACGCATGATTCAGACATGCTTGGAGACACAGATTGGCAAAACAGTGGAGGCATACGTAGACGATGTGGTCATTAAAACAAGACACGTCGAATCCTTAATAGACGACTTGAGGCTCACGTTCGATAATCTCCGAACATACGACATTAAGCTCAACCCGAAAAAATGCGTCTTCGGCGTGCCCGCCGGAAAGCTCTTAGGCTTCATCGTCTCCAACAGAGGAATCGAAGCAAATCCGGCTAAAATCCGAGCTCTGTCACAGTTGGCCATCCCAATGGACCTCAAGCAAATCCAGAAACTAACTGGATGTGTGGCTGCTTTAAGCCGCTTTATCTCCCGATTAGGAGAAAAGGAACTACCTCTTTATCGCCTCCTGCAACGCACCGAACACTTTGAGTGGACGGATGCGGCCACGGCCGGATTAGAAGAAATAAAAGCCGTTTTGGCCACAAACCCAATCCTGGCCGCACCTAACGTCGGTGAACCAATGCTGCTATATATAGCGGCAACACACCAAGTTGTAAGCGCGGTGCTCGTCGTCGAACGAGAGATGGACGAACATAAATTCCCGCTTCAAAAGCCGGTTTACTATGTATCCACCGTCCTCACTCCGTGCAAATCACGGTACCCACATTATCAAAAGATAGCATATGCGGTCTTCATGGCATCCCGGAAACTACGACACTACTTTCAAGAGTGTTCAATTACGGTGGCCTCTGAAGTGCCACTCAATGACATAATAAACAACCGCGAGGCCACAGACCGGATTGCTAAATGGGCTATTGAGCTCCTCCCGCTCGACATAATATACAAACCACGACGAGCCATTAAGTTTCAAGTACTGGCTGATTTTGTCGCTGAATGGACAGAAGCCGAACTCCCTAAAGAGTACGGCACGTACTCCAATTGGATTATGCACTTCGACGGCTCTAAAATGCTGGCTGGTCTGGGGGCTGGCGTCGTCCTGACGTCCCCCACTGGAGATACAGTCCAATACGTACTCCAAATACTATACATAGACTCCAACAACGCAGCTGAATACGAGGCCCTGTTACATGGTCTCCGTATGGCAGTCTCCATGGGCATTCAACGCCTGGAGGTGCGTGGGGACTCGAACCTCGCAATATCTCAAATAAATGGAGACTTTGACGCCAAGGATCCAAAAATGGCGGCTTATCGCAACGCCGTCCTCAAAATGTCAGCTCGGTTCGAGGGGCTTGAATTCCACCATGTGGCTCGGGAAAACAATCAGGCGGCGGATATCCTCGCCCGTATCGGCGCTAAGCGCGACCCTGTCCCACCTAACATCTTCTTGGAAAGGCTGTTTAAACCATCCGTGGTATGGGAAGGGGACACCGGTAACAATAATCCGGACCCGGCCACAACACCAGATACCGAACACTCTGACACAATCGGAGGCTCTGCCACCGAAATAACACCTTCAGCCCACGTGATAATGGTTTTCATTGCCCCGTGGACAGAAGCATTCCTGGCCTACCTAACTAGGCAAGAACTACCCGAGGACCAAAATGAGGCACACTGCATAGTGCGGCGGTCTAAAGCCTACAAGGTCCACGAGGGAGAGCTTTATAATAAAAGCACTACCGGAGTCCTTCAAAGGTGCATCTCCGAAGAGGAAGGGCAGAAGCTTTTGGCAGAAATTCATGCTGGACTCGGCGGCCACCACGTCGCAGCCCGGGCCCTTGTAAGCAAGGCCTTCCGTACAGGTTTCTATTGGGCGACGGCCCGAGCAGACACACAGGACCTTGTTCAACGTTGCGTCGGTTGCCAGCTTTTTGCAAACCAAAGCCACATGTCGCCTACCGCTCTCCAAACAATCCCCATTACTTGGCCCTTTGCGGTCTGGGGGCTTGATATGGTCGGACCCCTCAAAGGGGGAACCCATACGAAAAAATACCTATTGGTCATGGTGGACAAATTCACCAAATGGATAGAAGCCAAACCAGTCAAAACGGCTGAATCCGGACCAGTGATAGACTTCATATCTGGGGTTGTACACCGTTATGGCGTCCCCCACAGCATCATCACCGACAACGGCTCGAACTTTACAGCCGACGAGGTAAAACTTTGGTGCAGCAACATGGGCATCAAGCTCGATTATGCTTCTGTCTATCACCCGCAAACTAACGGTCAAGTCGAGCGAGCAAATGGTCTTATCATGAGCGGCATTAAACCCAGATTAGTGCGGTCCTTAAAGGAATCAAACACGCACTGGGTAGAGGAGCTCGACTCTGTACTATGGGGGCTGCGGACCACGCCGAATCGAACTACCGAATACACACCGTTTTTTATGGTGTACGGCGCAGAGGCGGTACTGCCCTGCGACATAATTCATGACTCACCTCGAGTGCGCATGTATGAAGAAAAAGAGGCTGAGCTTGATCGGCGGGACAATTTGGACGCCCTGGAGGAGGAGCGTGACGTGGCAAAAGCCCGTTCCGCATTCTATCAGCAACAGGCTCGAAGGTATCAAAGCAGAGAAGTACGGGCCAAAACCTATAACGTTGGAGAACTCGTTCTACGCCTACCAGAGAAGAAAAAGAACAAGCTCAAGCCCAAATGGGAAGGTACCTTCATTATTGACCAAGTTCTGACCGGTGGAGCGTACCGTCTGCGGGATGCATCGGTTAATCGACTCGAGCCAAACCCATGGAACGCAGCCAAACTCCGAAGGTTCTACGCCTAGTGCCGGACTCTATGTTCGTCTCCTTACCTCCGTCAATTTTTTACATATCCGTTATCTGTCTTTTATCTCTTTCTTTTTTCCTTTTTCTTTGAGGCCTTAAAAGGCTAAATTGTGTCTTGACTACACAATCTTGACGCTCTAACCGCGCTCATTATACCTGGGGGCTTCTTATACAGAAGCTTAATATAACTATTCTCCGGGCTCTATACCCCACACATGTGTTATTCTTCCACATGTACCTTTTTTCACCATTATATGCATCGATATGACTTAAATTTTGGCCAAGCTGGGTTGCCTGGCTCTTGTGTTTATGCCCTACATTCCCGTTAATTCGGCTAGGGCATAAGGGGAGCACCTCTGCGATTGTTACTGCCGGGTCAGCCGGATGTGTACCTCAGACTGGGTGAAGCCGAAAGCTAGTGTTCTTAAGGGAATACTCGGTCAGTGAACAAAAGACAACTTTTATTTATTTTATTACATGCCCCCAGATGTTTATAGCCTGCGTCTCTTTTCGCAGTTCGGACATGCACATTAGGGCATGCGTACCCAGGGAAAGGAACCCTTAATGGAACTATTCTCCCTGGAAGATGTTTCTTACTATCCATGTAATATAACATAGCTAGTTGGGTACTTGTCTGTTCAAGCACTTATGACCCCTACGCCTGGTTTCCACGCATACCCCGGTTTTTACATAACTGAGCGGGTATTCGGATACACTCCGGACTGTCGGGTCCAGAGGTCGAAGCGAAAAGGTCCGCCATGACAAATGATTTACAATCCGGCTAGGGACAATACATGTCACTTGAAGTACACAGTCACTTAGACTGACTAAATTTTTCTTCTATACCATCCAACAGGCTGTCTAGCCTACAATCCTGTTGGGAATACTTTGCGGCTAATTCTACTTGGTCATACAACAAACTGACGGGGATCTCTTTCCCATCGGGCCCCACAGGCCCGACCTCGGCCATGTGGTTTGGGTCAGCCTTGGTATATCGCGTCTTCACCATGGCCCAAGCTTCCCTTGCACCTTGTCGGCAGGCTGATATCTTCCATAATCGGAAGCGCCGCCGCGGTCCCTTGAGCTTCTCTACGAGCTCCCCCATGCCTCCTAGCAGGGAGGCGGATGGCCACAAGGCTTGGGCAATGCCCTGCATCACCTGCCGAACTTGTTCATGCAGTTGTGAGAGCTCTGGCAGAAGATCACCTGCAGACTCGGGCATTTCCTCTGCGGGACGACCCGTCAGCATACCTACAGATATAACTCTGTTAGCCGGCTTCTTCGCCGAACTCTTTAAAAGTTCGTTCAAGCACTTACTGAAAATGCCGCGTCGTAGCCGCCTATTCTCCTTTACGGAGTCTGCAAGCTGGGCTCGAACATCTTTCAGTTCCACGCCCAGCTGGATATTGGCGTCTTGGAGATCGTTTTTCTCCTGCCTAACCCGCATAAGCACGCGCTCACCAGCATTTAGCTGTTGATTAGCACGTTGCGTATCCCCTGGCACGGCCTCCGGATTCACTCCAGAGTCATCTGCAGCATCTATTGTTAGATTTGCACGCATGCCGCATACTACCTGGTACATGACATTCTTTGCAATGGAAGAAAGTGTTACCTGATGGGACCTTCTCGGAATCTTTCATTGCAGCAAGTGCGGCCTGAAGCTGGGCTTTGCACTCCTTGAGCTCTTGAGACAACTGGGTATTCTTCTCCGTCAGAAACCTATGCAAACAATGATCCTTAAATCAGTTGTGCCAACTGTTTCAAGTCTCAGGGGCTACTGATATACATAATTATTAGATTTTGTTACCCGTATATCCTTTACATACTGGTCCGTGGCTCTGGCAAGACCATTTTGAGCAGCTCAGATGTACGCGTCTCCTGAGTTGAAGGCATCGAACGCCTCTTGGGAGAAACAAGCGTCACGGAGTACGGCCCGGCGACGCCTATGATTCATAGCGCTCTCTACTTCGGAATTTGTAGCGGATAGCCTATCTGCATCCTCTGTAGGAGGAACATCCGGTGTTGGCCCCCTGTTAGCGTCCGCCTCTATGTCCGGCTCTGGAGCTCGACTGGTGGAGGCGTGATCGGCAGCCTCTCCAGATATAGTCCGGCGAGCGTTTTTCCTACTAGGAAACATGGGTGTTATTATATTTGAGAAGACGACCACCACGGAGCGGGGTTTTCTTTCGTACCTCTGCGATGGCGTCTCAGTCCTGACCGCCTTCCTTTTAAGCCTACCCGGCTTCGGTGCCCCTTGTTGGCGGGTCACTGCGGGTTCGGCATGGCGTCCCGAGAGCCTTCCCTGTAAAACGCCATATGTGTGCGATAGGTGAAGTGCAGAAAAAGGGATCCTTCTTGGAAATTAGGGCTCTGGTTGTACTTACATGCGATGTAGGGAGCAGTCCAGGATAATCGGCTATGATAGCCACCAAGGTACCGTCACAGCTCAACTGATAGAATGTTCTGCCGATGAGCTCCACAAATGTGTCCGGATCTTCTTCGAGTCCGGGGTCGAGGGCCCGGTTAGGGTCCTCTGGTTGTGTAGACGGGCTATGGACCTCCCTCACGGCTTTTCGCAGTTCCTGTTATGAAATAACAAGGTAAATACTTATGACAAAGAATGCGGAAAGGATTGAAGTAGAAAGTAACAGCTCACCCAGCTTGGGGGGTTGTACATGGAGAATCCGTCCCGTGGCTTAATACGGGCGAACTCCTCTTCTTCTCCTTTATACAAATCGGACAGTATCTTCGCCAGTGCGACGACGGAGTCCGGACCTTTACGACCGCAGCGGGTGGTGTCGTCTTCTCCATTGAAGTGCCACATGGGTTGTCCCCGATATTGAAGTGGCTGCACCCCCCGCATTATACATATGGACATAACCTCGGTTATTGTCAATCCTGATTTGGCCAACACATCTATCTGGCCAATCAGATAAAGGACTTCACCGTTATCTTCTTCCTGGGGGCTCCGAGGGCGCCAGCTGCGGCGTTTCTTCAAAGGGGCGTTGTCGAACTCAGGAAGGCCCATCTGAATAGGATCTGGAAGGGGGACGTCCTGCATATAAAACCATTCCGAAGGCCAGTCTTCGGACGTCTTCTTCGGTGTACCGGAAAAGTATCCGGTATCGGTGATGCGCCATATTTCGGCTCCGCCCACTTGATATAGCGACCCCTTCTGTGTACGGGGCACGAGGCAGAATAGCCTCCGCCATAGCTCAAAATGAGCTTCGCAGCCCAGAAACAGCTCACAAAGGGCGACGTAGCCAGCGATGTGTAGGATGGAAGCGAGGGTAAAGTTATGCAACTGGAGGCCGTAGAACTCCAGGAGCCCATGGAGGAACGGATGAATTGGGAATCCAAGTCCCCTTAGTAAAAAAGGGAAAAGGCATACCCGCTCCCCCTTGGATGGATTGGGGGAGCTCTCCGCTTGCTCCCCGCCATTATAGGTGGCGAGCCCGGCTCGAACGGGAACCATATACGCTGGAGGGAGAAATCCCTGGGTCTGTAACTCTACTAATTGGCTGTGAGGGACGGAACACCTCTTCCAATCGCCGGGCTTAGGGCTACGGGAGCAAGAGGAGGAGCTGCGATGGCCGGCCATGTTGGAATGGATTTTTGCCAGGCGCGCTCTGATGGATACTCGCTGTGGGAGGATGGTGTGATCTAGATCTAAGAATCCCTATCTCTTTAATATACGGTTTACTCACATGGCTAGGGTGGCAAATGTAAAAATGCCCTGGCTTCTCGCATTCGCTCGACACATGGAAGATAGCCATTATTAGGCACGGAAGCCAAGGAGTGCAACATTTATGGGAAGCCGGACACTCAGAATTTGGAGAAGAACCCGCCCTGCAATGCCGAAGACAATCTGCGTGCCGGACTCATCATCATTGAAGCCTGGTTCGGGGGCTACTGAGGGAGTCCTAGATTAGGGGGTCCTCGGACGGCCGGACTATATACTTTAGCCGGACTGTTGGACTATAAAGATACAAGATTGAAGACTTCGTCCCATGTCCGGATGGGACTCTCCTTGGCGTGGAAGGCAAGCTTGGCAATACGGATATGTAGATCTCCTCCCTTGTAACCGACTCTGTGTAACCCTAGCCCCCTCCGGTGTCTATATAAACTGGAGGGCTTAGTCCGTAGGACAACAACAATCATACCATAGGCTAGCTTCTAGGGTTTAGCCTCTACGATCTCGTGGTAGATCAACTCTTGTAATACTCATATCATCAAGATCAATCGAGAAGGAAGTAGGGTATTACCTCCATCGAGAGGGCCCGAACCTGGGTAAACATCGTGTCCCCCGCCTCCTGTTACCATCCGCCTTAGACGCACAGTTCGGGACCCCCTACCCGAGATCCGCCGGTTTTGACACCGACAGGAGGTCCGCCTCCACCTAAAGGTGATCCTGTGTTTGAATTAAAACAATTGCCAGACACTTTGAAATATGCTTATCTTGATGAGAAGAAGATATATCCTGTTATTATTAGTGCTAACCTTTCAGAACATGAAGAAGAAGATTATTGAAAGTTCTAAGGAAGCACCAAGTTGCTATTGGATATACTCTTGATGATTTAAAGGGCATTAGTCCCACTCTATGTCAGCACAAGATTAACATGGTACCTGATGCTAAACCCGTTGTTGATCACCAATGTCGGTTAAATCCGAAGATGAAAGAAGTGGTAAGAACGGAAATATTAAAACTTCTGGAAGCAGGTATAATCTATCCTATAGCTGATAGTAGATGGGTAAGTCCTGTTCATTGTGTCCCTAAGAAAGGAGGTATTTTTGTTGTTCCTAATGATAAGAATGAACTTATTCCACAAAGAATTGTTACAGGCTATAGAATGGTAATAGATTTTAGAAAATTAAACAAAGCAACTAGAAAAGATGATTACCCTCTGCCTTTTATTGATCAAATGCTAGAAAGATTATCTAAGCACACACATTTTTGCTTCCTTGATGGATACTCTGGTTTTTCACAAATACATGTTTCTCAACCTGATCAAGAAAAGACCACTTTCACTTGTCCCTTTGGAACTTATGCTTATAGACGTATGCCTTTTGGTTTATGCAATGCACCTGCTACCTTCCAAAGATGTATGACTGCTATATTCTCTGACTTTTGTGGAAAGATTGTTGAAGTTTTCATGGATGACTTTTCTGTTTATGGGAAGTCTTTTGATGATTGTTTAAGCAATCTTGATCAAGTTTTACAGAGATGCGAGCAAACAAATCTTGTCTTGAATTGGGAGAAGTGCCACTTTATGGTTAATGAAGGTATTGTTTTGGGCCATAAAATTTCTGAAAGAGGTATTGAGGTGGACAAAGCTAAGGTTGATGCAATTGAGAAAATGCCATGTCCTAAAGATATCAAAGGTATTCGTGGTTTCTTAGGTCATGTTGGTTTCTATAGGAGATTTATCAAAGACTTCTCTAAAAATTCTAGGCCCCTTACAAATCTTTTGCAAAAGGATGTTCCTTTTGTTTTGATGATGATTATAGAAGCCTTCGAAACACTCAAGAAAGCCTTACATTCTGCACCTATTGTTCAACCATCTGACTGGAACTTGCCTTTTGAAATTATGTGTGATGCTAGTGCTTATGCCGTTGGTGCTGTTCTAGGACAAAGAGTTGATAAGAAACTAAATGTTATTCATTATGCTAGTAAAACTCTAGAGAGTTCACTAAGGTACTCATGGATGGAGGGAGTAGTATCAATATCCTTTATTATGAAACTTTCCGTCGCATGGGGTTGACAGATAAAAATCTTAAACCGTCCAATACGGTGTTCCATGGTGTGGTGCCTGGTAAGTCGGCATATCCTGTTGGTAAGATAGCTCTGGAGGTGGCTTTTGGAGATGAGCATGACTCGAGATCAGGAACCTTGACCTTCGAAGTGGTGAAGATCAGAAGCCCGTATCATGCCCTATTTGGGCGGCCAGCTTATGCTAAGTTGATGGCACGGCCTTGTTATGTCTATATGCAGCTCAAGATGCCGGGTCACAAGGGAACTATAACTGTGCATGGGAGCCGCAAGATTGCTCTGGAATGTGAAGAAGGTGATGCGGCTTATGCTGAGTCGGTTTGTGCAACGGAAGAGTTGAAGTTTTATAAGGACAATGTTGATCCGGCAGATATGATTTCGTTGAAGAAACCAACTACAGAGCATGATCCGGCCCTGAAGTTTAAATCGGCTGATGAGACTAAGCTTGTTGACTTCGTGCCTGGCGATTCGTCCGAGCAGTTTAGCATTAGCGCTAACTTGGATCCGAAATAGGAAAGCGTGCTCATCGAGTTCATCCGTGAGAATCGGGAAATCTTTGCATGGAAGCCTTCTGACATGCCAGGTGTACCGAGAGAACTCGCTGAGCACACTCTCAATGTTGATCCCAGATATAAACCGGTCAAGCAGTTTCTCCGCCGGTTCAATGAAGAAAGACGCAAAGCTATTGGAGAAGAAGTAGCCAGGCTCTTGGCAGCTGGATTTATCGTTGAAGTATTCCATCCTGAGTGGTTGGCTAATCCGGTGCTGGTCCTTAAAAAGAACGGCACTTGGCGTATGTGTGTGGACTACACAGATCTTAACAAAGCTTGTCCAGCAGATCCTTTTGCCCTCCCTCGTATTGATCAAATTATTGATGCTACGGCGGGTTGCGAGCGTTTGAGCTTCTTGGATGCATATTCTGGTTATCATCAGATCAAAATGGCAGTTAAAGACCAGGAGAAGACAACCTTCATAACTCCTTTTGGAGCCTTCTGCTATGTGTCCATGCCCTTTGGGCTCAAGAGTGCCCAGGCGACTTATCAACGGTGTGTGCAGAATTGTCTTCATAAACAGATCGACCGCAATGTTCATGCCTATGTGGATGATATTGCGGTGAAATCAAGGAAGAAGGAGACATTGATTGATGACTTGAAGGAAACCTTTGATAACCTGCGGGTTTACAAAATGATGCTTAATCCGGCCAAGTGCGTCTTTGGTGTACCTGCAGGCAAGTTCTTGGGTTTTTTGGTGTCTAACCGGGGTATTGAAGCTAATCCAGAAAAGATCAAGGCCATCACCTCCTTGGCCAAACCAAAGTGTATCAATGATGTTCAACGCCTGGCAGGCCGGATTGCCGCGTTGAGCCGGTTTATTAGTCGCCTTGGCGAGAAGGCTATCCCTTTGTATCAGGTGCTGAAGAAAACGGATGACTTCATCTGGAGTGACGCCGCTAATGAAGCATTTGAGGACTTAAAGCGGCAGCTGGCTAATCCGTCAGTTCTCGCTGCTCCGGTTGACAAAGAGCCATTGCTGCTATATGTGGCAGCTAACGCCCGGGCTGTTAGTGTGGCTATTGTGTTGGAGCGCAAGGAGGCCAGAAAGGAATATCCGGTTCAACGGCCGGTCTACTATATCAGTGAGGTACTTATTGAGTCCAAGCAGAGGTACCCGCATTTGCAAAAATTGGTGTATGGGGTTTTTATGGCAAGCCGGAAGCTTTTTTAAGCAGTATTTCCAAGGTCATCCCATCATGGTGGTCAGCTCTGCTCCGTTGCGAGATATAATCCAGAACAGGGAAGCAACTGGCCGGATTGCTAAGTGGGCTATAGAGCTCGGGCCTCATGGGTTGAAATACATACCCCGAACGACGATTAAATCTTAGGCACTTGTGGATTTCGTCAATGATTGGACAGAATTACAAGCGCCAGAGGAGAAGCCGGATCATACTTATTGGACTATTCATTTTGATGGGTCCAGGCAATTGGAGGGCTCGGGGGCTGGAGTCGTATTATCTTCCCCACGAGGTGATAAGTTTTGTTATGTTCTCCGTTTAATGTTCCCTTGCACTAAAAATGCAGCTGAATATGAGGCTTTACTCCATGGTCTTCGGATGGCTAAGGAGATGAACCTAAGCCAAGTTAAGTGCTTCGGTGACTCGGATCTGGTGGCTCAACAAGTGTCCGGCACTTGGGATTCCAAGGACCCACTAATGGCAGCGTATCATCGTGAGGTGGATATTGTTGCAGGTCACTTTAAAGGTTATCAGGTGGATCATGTGGACCGGCG
Organism: Aegilops tauschii subsp. strangulata; assembly: GCF_002575655.3. Lineage (NCBI taxonomy): Eukaryota > Viridiplantae > Streptophyta > Magnoliopsida > Poales > Poaceae > Aegilops > Aegilops tauschii. The sequence continues at coordinate 375,333,837 of NC_053038.3, read as the reverse complement.
GAAGAATGAAGCGGCGGACGCTTTAAGCCGCCTAGGTTCCCAACGTAAACCGGTTCCACCTAATGTCTTCCTGGATGTTTTGCATAATCCATCCGTCAAGCTCCCTGGTGAAGAGGATCTGGCTGTTCCTGATCCGGAGGCTCAGTTGGTGGTGGCTCTTCATGTTATCCCGGATTGGACGGTTCCATATCTGGCGTATATGAACCGGGGTGAGTTACCAGAGGACGAAACTATGGCCAGGCAGATAATCCGGCGGTCCAAGTCCATGACTATTATCAATGGAGAGTTACATCATTGCAGTGTGACAGGGGTGTTTCAACGCTGTGTGTCTCCTGAGGAAGGCCGTGAAATTTTGCGTGAGATCCACGAAGGAGATTGTGGTCACCACGCCGGTTCAAAATCTTTGGTGGCCAAGGCGTTTCGTCACGGTTTCTATTGGTTGACAGCTCATGCTGATGCCGAGGAATTGGTCAAAAGATGTGATGGCTGTCAGAAATTCTCAAGGCGCGCTCATGTACCGGCTCAAGAATTGAGGATGATTCCAATCACCTGGCCGTTTGCAACTTGGGGGCTGGATATGGTTGGGCCTTTCAAGAGGTCCAAGGACAAGAAGACCCACCTCTTGGTGGCGGTTGATAAGTTCACGAAGTGGGTGGAGGCAGAGCCAGTTAGTAAGTGTGATGCAGCCACGACGGTTCAATTCATCAAAAAGGTGATCTTCCAGTTTGGCTTTCCACACAGCATTATAACAGACAATGGTACCAATCTGTCAAAGGGTGCCATGAAGGAGTTCTGTCAACGTGAGCACATCCGGCTTGACGTATCATCAGTGGCTCACCCCCAGTCCAATGGTCAAGCGAAGAGGGCCAATCAAGAGATCTTGAGAGGCATCAAACCCCGGCTTATGGTTCCTTTGCAACGGACGCCGGATTGTTGGGTTGAGGAGTTACCTTCTGTGTTGTGGAGCATCAATACCACACCCAACAGATCGACAGGATACACACCATTCCTTATGGTTTATGGAGCGGAAGCAGTTCTTCCTAGTGACATCCGTCATGACTCGCCTCATGTAGCGGCATATGTTGAAGCTGACAACGAGAAAGCACGACAGGAAGCTCTTGACCTTTTAGATGAGGAACGTGACATGGCGGCAGCCCGTTCGGCGATTTATCAGCAAGATCTGCGTCGTTATCATAGCCGCCGAGATAGAACCAGAACCTTTCAAGAAGGCGATTTGGTGCTTCGGCTCATCCAGGATCAGACGGATATGCATAAGCTACCCCCCCTTGGGAAGGACCCTTTGTGGTCAGCAAGAATCTGCACAATGGGTCATACTACCTAATCGATGTTCGAGAGCGCAAAGACTCACGTAAATCGGAGGAGGAGACCAACCGGCCGTGGAATATTGCTCATCTTCGGCCCTACTATACTTGAGCTACAGGCTCTGCTTATGTACATGTTATGACGTTGTATATATTATGATCAATATAATAAACCGGAACCTCAGCTAAAGCGGGGTATCTGTTGTTTTTCTTACATCATGTGTGGTTACATGGAGCTCACAAAGCGGCGTCCGGTTTACCCCTTGATTTAGCTTCTCAAAGCTTTATATTAGATCACTTGGGGGCTTGGTCGTATCCGAACCATAGCTACACCTCTTGATCGGCGCAATGCCATAGCATCACTTGGGGGCTTGGTCGTATCCGAACCATAGCTACACCTCTTGATCGGCGCAATGCCACAGCATCACTTGGGGGCTTGGTTGTATCCGAACCACAGTCACACCTCTTGATCGGCTCAAAGCCACATCAATCCGGGGGCCAAAGAGAGTGTTGTAAAACAACAGCTCAAACATAGGCACCCACTGAGCACAGCTCACAATGTTGCTTGGGGATTCTTTGCTGTCGAAATGAACTCAGAATCTACACTTGTAACAGGCTATCAAGCCATGGCTTGGAAGCCTGGTGTATACACCTAAAACCCCGGGTTAACCTTCCTATTTAAGTAAGTCACTCCGCCCAGGTAAACCTGGTATGACCCTTCGAACTTTGACAAGTTACTCTAAAATGAAGACCCTGAACTTGTCAAGTGAAAACGATGATTGGTTGGATTGAGGACCATCTTAAAAGGTTTTGCAAAAATGGTTTAACTCAGTGGCCTGGCAGCCCATGAAAAGCCTCAAATTTGGGGCCTGGCAGCCCGTGAAAAGCATCGACTAGAACGGTTTTTATTTGCCTTTTGCTAAGTTTTCTTTGTTTCATAAGATTTGTGATGTTTTTAAAACCGGTGTTTATCAACCCGGTTAGGCTGTCAACTACAAGTTGTCAGTACACGATCAAATTACAATCCGGAGACTATCAGCCCGGTCTGGTTCTGACTCAAAGTCACCAGTATGGAGTAAACCGGTGTTTATCACAGCCCGGAACGGTTTTCTGATAAATCGGCATCATATAACAGGAGTTACTTCTACTCCGGATTAGGGTTATTACCCTCATTACGCAGTTGGTCAGCCAACACTATGCCTAAAGGTCACAGGTATCATATATTTCCATATTTGGTTATCTTTTACAACCTTGGTTATAAACCTTGGTCATATATATATTTGGGTATCATGACCCGCCCGGTGGTAAACCGCCAGGGCGCTTTAAGCTTCTTATCTGCAGGAACAACTGGAATAAATAGCTATGGATTATGAACATCATATCTTAAGCATGGCGGATTAGCACGCATCAGTTGCAGATAAATACGCACGAAGGCATAACAGACCAAGTGTTTTGACTAGCCTATTACAAGGCGTTTCAGTGCCCAAAGGGATAATTGTTTCTCAATAAGCATTGCAGCACGTGGAAGACTAAACCGGCCCCCGGATTATGATTGCTTATCAACTTGACCTGACGGCTGCGGATCATCTTGCACCGATTCATCTTCTTCGTCTCTACCCAGCGGCTGGAAGTCAACAGTTGCCCAGTCGATCCCAGTTAAAGCTTGGAACACAGCTTCGTCGCTTATAAGGGTGGATGGTTCAATATCAGGGGCATAAGTGTGCTTACGGATTGGAGGGATCAGATTTTGTGCTTCCGGAATTGGTGCAGCAACCCGTCTGTTCTTGTCATCATAACTTGCCTGATAGTATGAGAGATCAGCTTCTTCAGCCAATTGACAAGCCAGTGGACGTACTTCCCGGTTTATGGCGCGGAGATCCTCCTAGGCAAATTCTGATCCGTCTTCTTTTAAGCTTGGGAATCCTTTAGCCACGTCCACCGGATCAAGATCAGGCACCCACGCCTTTGCCCGGGTTAGAGCGGTCAGAGCTCCGGCCCTTGCTGCAGCTTTCTTTAGTTCTTCAACCCGGGCAGGCAGCATGGATAGCCTTTCTAAGGTGTCCTTGATCAATGTTGGAGGAGGTTTATTGTGTGAAGCGGTGCAGATGATCCGCTGCGCGCCGGTATACAGCTACTCTATCAGAGTATAGGCCGCTTTCAATTTCTTCTGTACGTCAGAGCCCAAATGGCTAATGCGAGTTCCTGTACCATTGTACACATCAGTAAACCGACAACACATGGGAAAGATATGTTGAAAGTATTAAGGAAAAAATGTTTACCGAACACAGCAGCAGTCATGGCATGAATCTGCTGCTTTACGCCGGCCAGTTCGTCAACCACCGGTTTAAGAGCGGCTTCTGCGTTTTCAGCCCTTTTTATCAAAGCCGATTTTTCAGTCTCCCAATCCGCCCGCTCTTTGTTGAAGCCCTCTTTCAGTTTTTCCATAGCGCCTAGAGCGCTGGTCAATGCTTCCTTCGCTTTTGAGGTTTCAGCTTGTTGGGACTTGAGGTTCTCTTGCAGATCAGCAGTTTGGTTTTCCTTCTTGCTCAGTTCAGCCTATAAAGAGACAGATATATAATGAGTTGACAGTACATATTTGAAGTACCAAGCACATAACAAGTTATGCCCTTAGTACTTGGGGGCTAATGCATATTTGATCTTTATCAGAAATTTTTACAAGTCCCAAGAACAATACAAGTATTAAGCTTGGCACTTGGGGGCTAATGTGTATTTGCTCATAAAATGCTGATATGGGAATTCTTCTACAAAGTCCCGGTTCATCTTTATAAAGTTAAACCGGCCCTTGGGGGCTACATCAGTGAAGTTAAGATGCATTGTTGCAAACATGAAATTGTTACTAAGTCCCGGTTTAAATTGATATCTTAAACCGTCACTTGGGGGCTACTGGAGTTGGTAAGCTGCAATTAAATATAAGAGAGAAAAACTTATGAAGTTACCTCATATCGCTCCTTCATCATACGGCTTCATAGTCACGGCTGGTGTACAAACGGTTCAGGAAGCCAGAGTGAAGGTCTTGAGCATTCAGATGGGCATAATTTGACAAATCGGCGTTCCATTTGCCTTTGCCAATTGCAGAGAGCTCATCTTTGGCAGTATGTTTTGACAAAGCAACAGGATTGCCCGGAGCGGTATGGCCAGTGCCAGTAATCATAATGTCATCATCTTTGTCATCAGCAGCCGTTACTGGGGTTGGCGGTTTGTCAGTATTTTTAACTGGACTTGCCGGTTTATTGTCAGTTCGGACAGGGCTGGTTGGCTGGTCAGCATGGCTTGTGGTGTCAACTTCTGCCTGCTCAGCAACGAAGTCATGATCTTGAGGCGGTGGGTCATTCAGTATGGCATCAATGTTGGTCTCTTCAGGATCTGGAGTTTTCTCCAGTTCAACAGCCACGTCTTCATCAGCCGGTTTATTCAACCGAGCTTTCTTGCTGGGTCTGGGCTTGGCGCTGAGAAAAATAAACATGAGGATCAGTATAGTATATCAAAATAGCAACATCAAGGATAACAACAAGTGTATAGCTCACCCAAGAACCGTTTTGAGGGGTGGAAGTTTTGTGGCCGATGACTCGCCAGAAGATGAGTGAGAAGTACCCTGATAATTTGAATCAGACGGGTTAAGAGGCTGGCGGAAACAACCTGCTTTGGGGCATGAAGTATCAATGGGATAAGAGACCTCTGATCGGCGTTTCCGAACCGGACTGTTCGGTAAACCGACGGAGGTAACTACCTGGCCGCTGTGCCGGGTTGTGCGGCGAGCCTCGTGCTACTTTGTCTTCAAAAGAAAGTTTGGATCCAAGTAAGCAAGGGGGTGATAAAATTTTACTTCCTGGTTTGCTCGACGGATTTTTGATGTCGGCAGAGGATCTGAATCGGAGGAAAGAATGATTACCTCTACATCATCAGCATGACTGCCTTCAGCGTTGTCCTGATAATAATCATTGTCAATGAGGTGTACGAAAAATGAACCAAGAGAGTCAAGTTCTACCTCTGGTTCCGGATACCCACATCATCATCAGCTGGTAGATCGGAGGATGCAATGGTCCTTTTCTTGGCAGGTTTTTTAACAACCTTGGTTTTTGGATGAACTGGCTTGGCCGGTTTGTCTTGCGGCTTCGCCGGTTTGTCTTGTGATGGTTTCTTGTTCCAGAACGGATCATCACCCTGTCAGAAAATAATCACACTTTCACAGAATATTTGGACAGAAGCAACTTCAGATAAAAAGATTATATGATTCTTACAGCTGGTGGTTTGTTGAAGGTGCAGAAAGGGAGTAGTCCGGTTTGGGCACAGACAGCCTCTGGTTCGTTCAGTATCTTTTTTACAGCCTCAATGACTTCTGCATCTATAAGCTGAATGTCAATGTGCCGCTGAGCATCCTTCAAACTCCCCGTATACTCACACATCAAACCGGAGCGCCGGCTTAAGGGAAGAATACTCCAGCTTATCCAACAGCGAGCAAGATCAACTCCTGTCAAACCGTTTGCCAGGAAGGCTCTAAGCTTTGATAATTGAGGAGCATAGTTGGCCCTTTCTCTTGCAGTCAACCTCTGAGGAAAAGGATGTGTGTTGCTCAGGCGTTCAGGGCGGTAACCCGGCAGGGGTTTTTCATCAGGTGGAGATGTATCCATGCAATAAAACCAAGTCTGGTTCCACTCTTTGGGGTGACTGTGGAGTTTGGGATGAGGGAAGGTGACTTCTTTCCTTTTCTGAACCGCCATTCCGCCCAGTTCCGTATTGGGTCCATCCGAGAACTTTGTGCGACGGTTTAAGTGAAAGAAATCCCTAAACAGTTCGACTGTAGGTTCCTCCTGCAGATAAACCTCATAGAAGACTTGGAAGTGGCAGATGTTGGTCACAGAATTGGGACTGATGTCTTGAGGGCGCAGCTGAAACTGGCTAGTACATCTCGGAAAAATTTCGAACCGGGAGGGCTAAAACCTCGACTCAGATGGTCAGCAAACACGACTACCTCTCCGTCCTTGGGTGTAGGAGGATTTTCCGGACCAGGGACCCTCCAGTGGATGACATCTTTCTTGGCTAAAGCGCCCGTTTTAACAAGATTGCTTAACTGCTCTTCAGTTACTCGAGAGGGAGCCCAATTGCATTCATAGACTTGCTTCGCCATGACAATGGAAATCCGAAACATGATTATTGCCGGTTTAAGATTTACAGTGGACAACTATACAACCGTATAAGGATACAAGCATATTGATAAACCAGATTTGGTTATTCGTAAATCGGAGTCTGATAATGGAAATGGTGTAATGCATTAGCGGTTCAACAGGGGACTAATGGTATCTACCGGGTCATCATTTTTGTGTGAAGTTAAACCGCCCAATCTGGTATTAAAGATGTATAAGTGTAACGCCCACGATGCGGCTATATCTCCCACGTGTCGAGGCACGACTTAGAGGCATAACCACATTGTGGTTTTGTCGCAAGAAGGGTCATCTTCACACAATCCCATGTAATGAACAAGAATGGGATAAAGAGTTGGCTTACAATCGCCACTTCACACAATACATAAATAAGTCATACATCATTCAGAGAACACACATAGGTCCGACTACAGAACCAAAAGAAAGAAGACAACCCAACTGCTAGATCCCTGATCGTCCCAACTGGGCTCCACTACTGATCAACATGATAAGAAACAACACAACGAACAAGATCTTCATCGAGCTCCCACTTGAGCTCGGTTGCGTCACCTGCACTGGCATCGTCGGCACCTGCAACTGTTTTGGAAGTATCTGTGAGTCACGAGGACTCAGCAATCTCACACCCGCGAGATCAAGACTATTTAAGCTTAAGGGTAGGAAAGGGTAAGGTGGTGAGGTTGCAGCAGCGACTAAGCATATATGGTGGCTAACATACGCAAATAAGAGCGAGAAGAGAAGCAACGGAACGGTCGTGAACTAGCCATGATCAAGAAGTGATCCTGAACTCCTACTTACGTCAAACATAACCCAGAAACCGTGTTCACTTCCCGGACTCCGCCGAGAAGAGACCATCACGGCTACACACGCGGTTGATGCGTTTTAATTAAGGTCAAGTGTCAAGTTCTCTACAACCGGATATTAACAAATTCCCATCTGCCACATAACCGCGGGCACGGCTCTCGAAAGTTTAAACCCTGCAGGGGTGTCCCAACTTAGCCCATTATAAGCTCTCACGGTCAACGAAGGATATTCCTTCTCCCAGGAAGACCCGATCAGTCTCGGAATCCCGGTTTACTAGACATTTCGACAATGGTAAAACAAGACCAGTAAAGCCGCCCGATGTGCCGACAAATCCCGATAGGAGCTGCACATATCTCGTTCTCAGGGCAACACCGGATGAGACATCCTACGAGTAAAACCAGACCTCGAGTTTCCACGAGGGGGCCCCGCAGTCTACTCAGTTCGGACCAACACTCGAAGGAGCACTGGCCCGGGGGGGGGGGGTAAAATAAGATGACCCTTGAGTCTGCAGAACCCAAGGGAAAAGGGGATAGGTGGTAGCAAATGGTAAAACCAAGGTTGGGCCTTGCTGGAGGAGTTTTATTCAAAGCGAACTGTCAAGGGGGTCCCATAAATCACCCAACCGGGTAAGGAACGCAAAATCAAGGAACATAACACCGGTATGACGGAAACTAGGGGCGGCAAGAGTGGAACAAAACACCAGGCATAAGGCCGAGCCTTCCACCCTTTACCAAGTATATAGATGCAATAATTAAATAAGAGATATTGTGATATCCCAACATAATTATGTTCCAACAAGGAGCAATCTTCAACTTCACCTGCAACTAACAACGCTATAAGAGGGGCTGAGCAAAGCGGTAACATAGCCAAACAACGGTTTGCTAGGAAGGTGACAAAGGTTAGAGGTTCATGGCAATTTGGGAGGCTTGAAGAGCAAGTGAATAGGTAACGCGGCATAGCAATAGAGCGAACAACTAGCAAGCAAAGATAGAAGTGATTTCGAGGGTATGATCATCTTGCCTGAGATCCCGCTAGGAAGAAGAACGAGTCCATGAAGAAGACAAACGGACGTAGTCGAATGAAACCTCACAACTCCGGAACGAAACCGAAGCTAACGCGAGAAGCAAACCGGAAAGAAGCAAACAACACGGTAAACAACCACCACATACACATGGCATGATGCAAAACAAATATGATGCATGTCCGATTTAATGAGGCATGGCATGGCAAAGTGCAACATACAACACTACAAATTAAGTGGAGCTCAATATGCAACGAGTTGCATATTGACGGAACACCACATCAATTATTTAGTTCTCTCTCGGTTATGTACCCAACAATATTAAATGTTATTAACCATAGCAAGAGGTGAAGCATATGGAAACTAACTATTTAGGCAATTTAAATGAGGCCGGAACAACAAACAACAATTTCCGGAAAATCCTCATGTCCATAATTTAGATTTGGTACTGTTATGCCATAAACGCAATTTTAATATTGTTAAACAGCAAAATGAAGTGCACCATGTTAATCTAGGCATTTTTCTACCCCATTTACATATAAAGTTTATTTAAATCCAGCTACGGTTATTTAGTTATGAAATAAATCATTTTAACATATTATTCAAGAAAATTTAATCAAACAACATTTTAAACAATTTTAACATGGGTGAAAATGGCATATTATTAAACGACACAAAATTCTCAGCATTTTACACATTTAAATCATTTTAATCCGATGCACGGTTGTGGGGTTATTAAATGCATGAAGTTTTGGGGTTTTTCTGTAAATCTATAATCTCCTGGATAACAGCTAAAATCACAGATCTGTAAAAAAACAGATCGGGCCGAAATCTGCTGGGGAGCTGGGCTTGGGGTGGCTCACCATGGGCTAAGCCCAGTCGGTGAGGAGGAGGCCGGGCAGGGAGCGCTGGGTCTTGGAGGCAGTAGGCCGGCTGGCTTGGGAGCGCTGGGCCGAAGCCAGGCTGGGCCGGAGACGTGGCTGCGGTCCACGCAGGCGACGGAAGGGTGTGGTCAACGCAGTCGACGCAGGGGAAGGAGCAGGACTTGGCGCTGGCGTCGTCCTTGATGCAGAGGAAACAGGGCGCGGCGGCACTGGACAGGAAGGCAGCAGCGGGGTGACGGCCGCGGCAGGACTTGGCGACGGCGGAAGGGGTTCCGGCGATGATTTTTGACAGGGCGACGGCCGGGCGACGACCATGGCGGTCCCTGTGAGAGGGAGATGTGAGAGGAGGGAGTAGAAGGCAGGGAAGGAGAAGGAAAAGAGCAGGGGAGGCCTGGCCTGAACGACGGCGGTCAACAAGGCGGCGTCGTGCTCGAGGACGAGCTCGGCGTGAGGCGCAGGCACACGAAGAAGGCGAGCGGGGCGACGCTGTGGGCGAAGACGGCTGCTGGAGGAGCTCCTCTCCTCGGGCACTTGGGCGACGGGGATTTTGGCGAGGAGGAGGCATGGTCGCGGCCTGGTGCTGCAGAGGGAGGCGGCGACGGGGCGACGAGGGAGCCGGATCCAGGGGCGAGGCCGGGGTGCAGGGAGCGCTGGGGCGTTGCGGGAACGGCGAGGTCGCCAGGGAGGTCTCGGGCACGAGGATGGGTCGAGTGCCGGGAACTCTCCGATGTGTGCGCCCCTCCATGGCGTCGGGGAAGAGCTTGGGGCGGCGCCATGCCTCGATCTGTTGCAAGCAGAGAGAGAGGGAGGTGAGGAACGAGGGAAGACGAGGAAGGGAGGAGGGAGATGGCAGGGGAAGAGGCCTGGACCATGCGGGTCAGTCACCGGCGGCGAGGCAAGGAGAGGCAGCACGGGCGCTGGAGGCGTGGACGAACGGCGGCGCGGGGAAGGGGCTCCGGGCGAGCACCTGCTCGGGAGAGGATCGAGGAAGCCTCTCCTTTGGTGCTGGACATGCACGGGAGCCGGGAGGGGAGGCGGCTGCGAGCAGTGGTTGGCCTGGTGCTGAAAGCGAGGGGGAATTTTGGATCAAGGAGAGGGTGGCTAGTTCGGTGGATCTGGAGGATCCCGAGGAAGATGCTGAGTGGGTGGCGGCGCGGCTAGGGAGGATCCCTAGATATTAGGGATTTGGTCTCGGTTTAGACTAGCATATATAGCGGGTGGGTTAGGCTAGGGGCTATTCGGGCCCTCCGATTATAATCGGGCGGTCGAGAATAAGTAGGCTAGAGCGTCCAACAAAGAAAACGGTGATGTTTTGTAGATGTTAGGGGATGATCCGGACCCAACGGTCACAACAGTCCGGGTCGGGTTCGGGGAAATTTTCGGACGCACGCCAGAGGGGGTGGGTGGTTAATGAGAGAGGTTAGTTGGTTTGACAAGAGGGAACCGAAAACACGGTTGGTCTCGGAACGGTCAACGAAGACAAGGGGGGAACGCGGCAACTACAAACGAATGCAAATTTTTAAAACATGACGGCAACTAAGTGCCGATGCAATGTAAATGATGCGATGATGAATGCAACACACAAATAAAACACAGCTGACTCGCAAAACAAGGAAGGCAATCGGAGCGTCGGTCTCGGGGCGTTACAATAAGTGAAGGGAAAAACAAGTTTCACAGTTTGGCATGAGAATTTTCAGATCTGCCGTGCGTTGGATAATCAAAATATACTTTGGTCTAATATCAAGCGCTTAAAAAGTTCAGTGAGTTCAGATGAGTTGGATGTCAAGCAGGTGCCTTAACAAGAAGAAAGGAGTCTAAACTACAAAAGGCGTTGAAAATAGTCAGATCTAACCGGCCATTGGTGCTACTGAAGGAAGAACAGCTTCAAGCCAGGAAGAACACCGAACCCTAATGGCGGATCTAGGGCGAGAAGAAGAGGGACTTACTGGTGCAGAAGGAAGCAGTGGAGGATCACCGCTTTTCTCTGATACGATCAGGTTGATGCAGTGGCCTTTGTCGAAGCAGAGGCAAAGGACGACGACGGTGGCAGAGCTTGAGGGTCGGTCGGCGCGAGGAAGACGACGACGCGAAGAGGCACGAGGGGGAAAATGGAAAGACCCCTGGCCCTATTTATAAGGGCAGAAAGATATCGTCAAGCGCGAAAATCGAGGAGCCTAAATTTTGGATATGAGGCGGAGCTGTCGCCTCGATTGTTGGAGGCTCATTAATGAGGGTGGATTATACACAGTTTTAAATAACAGGTGACGTCACGGCGGTTTACCATGATCCTAGAAGATGATGTCACGGCGGTTTACAAGATCATGTGAAGATGTTGAAGAAGAAAATTTCTTAAGTATTGAGGATTGACATGAACCAGTTCAAATCAATCTGGGGCCTAATGTTGGGGATATTACTACTGGGCGTAAACCGGCCAGGAGAGGCCGGGTTAACCCCATAAGTAGTTCATCTGTATCTGAAGTCCATGAAGACAGACGGTGACGCTTTATGGAGGCCCAGGGCCCAAAGCCGGTTTAAGGCCTGTAGACGTAAACCGGCATTGGTATGTAAACTTGTGTTGTAAGATAGAAGTAGCAGAGACCGAGCCGGACACGATTATGAGCCGGCCTCGGGATTCTGTAAATCGACGGGCGTCAACCCATGTATATAAGGGGACGACCCGGCGGTGGTTCAAGGAAAACAGACAACAACTCGAGGCCCAGGCAAAGCGTATTCGCTCCCTGGTCATCGAAACCCCAGCAATTCCATCACAACTAGACGTAGGCTTTTACCTTCATCGTAAGGGGCCGAACTAGTATAAAAAATCTCTTGCGTCCCTTGTCCGCTTTAACCCCTTTAAGTTAAACCGTAGCGATGGCTCCACGACTAAGTCCTTTCTCTAGGACATCTGCCGTGACAAAACCACGACAAGTGGTGTTTGCCTGTGATAAATTTAGATCTTACATTGTTGATTCAAAAGTAATTGTTCACACCGACCATGCTGCTATTAAATATCTTATGGAAAAGAAATATGCTAAACCTAGGCTTATTTGATGGGTTCTCTTGCTACAAGAGTTTGATTTGCACATCACTGATAGAGCTGCTCACAAGGAGAACCCCGTAGCTGATAACTTGTCTAGGTTGGAGAATGTCCTTGATGACCCACTACCTATTGATGATAGTTTTCCTGATGAGCAGTTAGCTACAATAAATGTTTCTCATAACACTCCTCAGTATGCTGACTATGCTAATTACATTGTTGCTAAATATTTACCACCTAGTTTCACATACTAGCAAAAGAAAAAAATCTTCTATGATTTAAGACATTACTTCTGGGATGACCCACATCTTTATAAAGAAGGAGTAGATGGTATTATTAGACGTTGTGTACCTGAGCATGAATAGGGACAAATCCTACATAAATGTCACTCCGAAGCTTATGGAGGACATCATGCGGGAGACAGAACTGCTCACAAAGTATTACAATCTGGTTTTTATTGGCCTACTCTCTTCAAGGATGCTCGTAGGTTCGTCTTATCTTGTGATGAATGTCAAAGAATAGGTAATATCGCTAAGCATTAAGAAATGCCTATGAATTATTCACTTGCTGTTGAACCATTTGATGTTTGGGGATTTGATTACATGGGACCTTTTCCTTCCTCTAATGGGTATACTCATATTTTGGTTGCTGTTGATTATGTTACTATGTGGGTAGAAGCTATTCCAACTAGTAGTGCTAATCACAACACCTCTATTAAAATGCTTAAAGAAGTTATTTTCCCAAGGTTTGGAGTCCCTAGATATTTAATGGCTGACGGTGGTTCACACTTTATTCATGGTGCTTTCCGTAAAACGCTTGCCAAGTATGATGTTAACCATATAATTGCATCACCCTATCATCCTCAGTCTAGTGGTCAAGTTGAACTTAGCAATAGAGAAATAAAATTAATTTTGCAAAAGACTGTCAATAGGTCCCGGAAGAATTGGTCTAAGAAATTAGATGATGCACTTTGGGCCTATAGAACATCATATAAAATCCTATGGGTATGTCTCCTTATAAAATGGTTTATGGAAAAGCTTGTCATTTGCCTCTTGAATTAGAACATAAAGCTTATTGGGCAATCAAAGAACTCAACTATGATTTTAAACTTGCCGGTGAAAATAAGTTATTTGATATTAGCTCATTAGATGAATGGAGAACCCAAGCTTATGAAAATGCCAGGTTATTTAAAGAAAAAGTTAAAAGATGGCATGATAAAAGAATCCAAAAGCGTGAGTTCAAAGTTGGAGAATATGTTCTTTTGTACAACTCTCGTTTCAGATTCTTTGCAGGAAAACTCCTCTCGAAATGGGAAGGACCCTATGTTATCGAGGAGGTTTATCAGTCTGGAGCTATCAAAATAAATAATGCCGAAGGTACTAACCCGAAGGTTGTTAATGGGCAACGAATAAAACATTATATCTCAGGTACGCCCATTAATGTTGAAAGTAATATTATCCAAACTATGACACCGGAAGAACACATAAAAGAGACCTTCCAGAACACTCCAGAATCATGAAAAAGCGGAGGTACGTGATACGGTAAGTAAACGGACTCCGAAAAATCTGCAAAAATATTGTGTGTCCGTTTTGGAAAATAACATAAATTAGGAAAATAAGAAACAACCAGGAAGGTCACCCTAGTGGGCACAAGACACCAGGGCGCGCCCAGGTGGGTTGTGCCCACCTCGGGTACCTTCCGGACTCCGTGTTTCTCCCGTTTGCTTGTTTCCCACCCCCCCGAACCTATTGACCACCGTATCACGGAGAAATCTTCTGTTTTCTTTTCTTGCTATTTTCAGTCAGATCTGTTGAACCAGTCATTATGTCTTCTCCTCCCTCCAACAATGTGGAAGTGGATGCTTGATTGATGAAGATCGAGCTGAAGAGAGAAGAACCCGTAGAAGCTGTCAAAGGGGAACAGAGCAAGGAGGCTACCGGAGATCAAGCGCCGGTGGTTGAGCAGGCCTGGCCTGCTAAGGAAGAAGAAGACATCCTTAAACCTTACTATGATCATCTCACCCCCACCGAGATCGAAGCCTTTCGGATCATCGAAACGGTTCGTGTGCAAAATAAATATCTCACTCGTGAAAATATTCTGTTACAAGAGCACATCATCGCCCTCGGGAGTGTCATCCATAGATTGGAGAATCTCTTGATCATGAAGGACAAGATTGCTGCTACTTCATCACCACCACCTTTTTCATCACCAAAAGAAAATTGAGTATCGGGTATGGGCACTCCCCTTGGCTTTTGCCAAGCTTGGGGGAGGTGCCCCAGTATCGTATCACCTCCACTATATTTTGCCTTTACTTATCTTAGTTCGATCTATAGTTATCTTCTGCTTTAGATGAATAAAAGTTTAGTTCGATACTTTCTTTTTGAGAGTTCGCTTAGTGATCTATCTTTGTAATCGTGTGCGAGATGTATAATAAAGTTTAGTTTGAGTTTTTGCTTTCTTTAATTTCATGTTCCAATAAAAAGAAAATAAATAAATGAAAAAGATCATATGCTAATCTTATGGTAGGTAATGACACCACATAAGGAAAATTATAAGTAGAAAATTTTATTAGAGATTGACAAACATGGCATTGGTCAACGATGCAACTCATGAAAGAATTAATAAGGGAAGAGAACATTCACATGCAAATACACTATACTGGAAATCTTTTGTGATTGTGAGCCCCCATCAAAATATTATATGCCAAAATTGTTTACGTTGGACAAGGAAGACAACGTAATGATTTATGTTTGCTCATATTCACATAGAAGTTATATTGTCATAGATCCTTCAACATGTGGTGCTTGCCCCCCATCTTTGCTAGCCAAAAATTCCGCACCAAGTAGAGATACTACTTGTGCATCCAAAAACCCTTAAACTAAAATCTTATTTTCAAGAGTCCACCATACCTACCTAAGGGTTGAGTAAGATCCTTGAAGTAAGTTGTCATCAGTGCAGTAAGGCAAAAAAATTGCCTCTAAAAGTGTTAGATCATTTGGTGTAATAGAAAACTGAGCGTTGTAAAGAATAAAAGTGACAGACTGCATAATAAAGGTTGCTATCATAAGGGGCAATATAACATGACGTTATTTTGCACTAAGGGGTTGAGCATACAAACAAATAAGCGCATGGCAACCTCTGCTTCCCTCTGTGAAGGGCCTATCTTTTACTTTTATGTATTTACTTTTATGCAAGAATCAAAGTTTTCTCTCTATTCCTTTTTATTTTTCTCCTTCGGCAAGCATCATGTGGTGAGGAAAGATCTAGGCACATATGTCCGGTTGAATATGGGTAGCATGAGTTATTATTGTTGCCATCACCCTTGAGGTGAACACGTTGGGAGGCGAAACTACAAGCCCCTATCTTTCTATGTGTTCGGCTGAAATGTTTTGCTCATGTGTATGCGGTGAGTGTTAGCAATCATAGAAGACTATATGATGGTTGAGTATGTGGACTTGCCTAAAGGCTTCGATACGTGACCCTTCCTGAAAAGATGATGAATTGTAGTTGCAAAGTTGACTGAGAACATAGTTTGTTGGTTTCCAATAGAGTTTATGCTTTATACTTCGGTAGTGTGATGAATTGCTACTTATTCATGAGAAGTCTATGATAAAAGTTCTATGATAAAAGTTTTATGTTAAAGTTTGTTGCTGTTATAATAATTAACATGATGCTTCTATGTCCATATTTTGTTTTTATCGACACATCTCTCTCTAAGCATCTGGACATGTTTTTCGATTTCGGTTTTCGCTTGAGGACAAGCGAGGTCTAAGCTTGGGGGACTTGATACGTCCATTTTGCATCATGTTTACCTATTGTTATTTATGATGTTTTTATCCATAATAATGCTTTTTGGAGGAATTCTAATGCCTTTTCTCTCATAATATGCAAGGTACACACAAAGAGGGAAATTCCGGCAGCTCGAAATCTGGACCTGGAAAAGCTACGTCAGGCCACCTATTCTACACAACTCCAAATGAGCTGAAACTTCACAGGGAATTTTTATGGAATATATAAGAAATATTGGAGCCAATAAGTACCAGAGGGGGACCACCAGGTGGGTGATACGTCTCCAACGTATCTATAATTTTTGATTGTTCCATGCTATTATATTATCTGTTTTGGATGTTTATTGGGCTTTAATATGCTCTTTTATATTATTTTTGGGACTAACCTTAACTGAAGGCCCAGTGCAAATTGCTGTTTTTTGCCTATTTTAGTGTTTCGCAGAAAAGGAATATCAAACGGAATCCAAATGGAATAAAACCTTTGCGAGGATCTTTCTTGGAACAAAAGCAATCCAGAAGACTTGGAGTTGAAGTCTGGAACTCCACGAGGCGGCCACGAGGCAGGAGGGCGCGCCCCCACCCTCATGGGCCCCATAGAGCTCCACCGACCTACTTCTTTCGCCTATATATACTCTTATACCCTGAAAACATGTAACGCCCACGATGCGGCTATATCTCCCACGTGTCGAGGCACGACTTAGAGGCATAAGCGCATTGTGGTTTTGTCGCAAGAAGGGTCATCTTCACACAATCCCATGTAATGAACAAGAATGGGATAAAGAGTTGGCTTACAATCGCCACTTCACACAATACATAAATAAATCATACATCATTCAGAGAACACACATAGGTCCGACTACGGAACCAAAAGAAAAGAAGACAACCCAACTGCTAGATCCTTGATCGTCCCAACTGGGCACCACTACTGATCAATATGAAAAGAAACAACACAACGAACAAGATCTTCATCGAGCTCCCACTTGAGCTCGGTTGCGTCACCTGCACTGGTCTCATCGGCACCTGCAACTGTTTGGAAGTATCTGTGAGTCACGAGGACTCAGTAATCTCACACCCGCGAGATCAAGACTATTTAAGCTCATAGGAAAGATGAGGTAAAGAGGTGGAGCTGCAGCAAGCACTAAGCATATATGGTGGCTAACATACGCAAATAAGAGCGAGAAGAGAAGCAATGGAACGGTCGTGAAGCTAGCAATGATCAAGAAGTGATCCTGAACTCCTACTTACGTCAAACATAACCCAGAAACCGTGTTCACTTCCCGGACTCCGTCGAGAAGAGACCATCACGGCTACACACGCGGTTGATGCGTTTTAATTAAGTCGAGTGTCAAGTTCTCTACAACCGGACATTAACAAATTCCCATCTGCGACATAACCGCGGGCACGACTTCCGAAAGATAATACCCTGCAGGGGTGTCCCAACTTAGCCCATTATAAGCTCTCACGGTCAACGAAGGATAAACCTTCTCCCGGGAAGACCCGATCAGTCTCGGAATCCCGGTTACAAGACATTTCGACAATGGTAAAACAAGACCAGCAAAGCCGCCCGATGTGCCGACAAATCCCGATAGGAGCTGCACATATCTCGTTCTCAGGGCAACACCGGATGAGACATCCTACGAGTAAAACCAGACCTCGAGTTTCCACGAGGGGGCCCCGCAGTCTACTCAGTTCGGACCAACACTCGAAGGAGCACTGGCCCGGGGGGTTAAAAATAAGATGACCCTTGAGTCTGCAGAACCCAAGGGAAAAGGGGATAGGTGGTAGCAAATGGTAAAACCAAGGTTGGGCCTTGCTGGAGGAGTTTTATTCAAAGCGAACTGTCAAGGGGGTCCCATAAATCACCCAACCGCATAAGGAACGCAAAATCAAGGAACATAACACCGGTATGACGGAAACTAGGGCGGCAAGAGTGGAACAAAACACCAGGCATAAGGCCGAGCCTTCCACCCTTTACCAAGTATATAGATGCATTAATTAAATAAGAGATATTGTGATATCCCAACATAATTATGTTCCAACAAGGAGCAATCTTCAACTTCACCTGCAACTAACAATGCTATAAGAGGGGCTGAGCAAAGCGGTAACATAGCCAAACAACGGTTTGCTAGGAAGGTGACAAAGGTTAGAGGTTCATGGCAATTTGGGAGGCTTGAAGAGCAAGTGAATAGGTAAGACGGCATAGCAATAGAGCGAACAACTAGCAAGCAAAGATAGAAGTGATTTCGAGGGTATGGTCATCTTGCCTGAGATCCCGCAAGGAAGAAGATCGAGTCCATGAAGAACACAAACGGACGTAGTCGAACGAATCCTCACAACTCCGGAACGAAACCGAAGCTAACGAAAGAAGCATCCCGGAAAGAAACAAACAACAAAGTAAACAAACCACCACATACACATGGCATGATGCACAAACAAATATGATGCATGCCCGGTTTAAAATATGCATGGCATGGCAAAGTGCAGAAACGAAACTACAAGTTAAGTGGAGCTCAATATGCAACGAGTTGCCTATTGACGAAACACCACAACAATTGTTTAGTTCTCTCGGTTATATACCCAACAATATTAAATGTTATTAACCATGGCAAGAGGTGAAACATATGGAAACTACCTATTATAGGCAATTTAAATGAGGCCGGAACAACAAACAATAATTCTGGAAAATCCTCATGTCAATTAGCAATTTAACACAAACACAATTGTAAACATTTTAAATGTTGTTATCATGATGCGGATGACAATGCAAGTTTTAATCAATTTTATAAAACATGGATAAGAGCAAGTTATGAAGCATTTGTTACCGTGGTGGAACGAAAAAGGGTGCCACGGCAACGATAACGAAAATGATGCCACGGCAACATATCGGTTCCGGTAGCTCATGGAGATACCGGCGCAAGGAGAATTGTGCGGATGTGTGAAACACGCAAGAGAATGGTGGGGTGCTCCCGGTTACCAGGTTCCCACGGTACGGCGGCATGGAAACAAGGAACGCGCAAGCGACAATTTCGAACACGGTGCAAACGCTGGCATCTCATGCATCGCAAACATTCGTTCACGGGCGTCGTTCTTGGCGGTTATACCTTCGAAGCGTGCATTCGGGGCGGAGCGCGTTAGAAGTGGAAGTAGTTGTTCACGTGTCGTAGGGGAAGTAGTCGTTCTCGCGACGGTAGTGCAAGTAGTGGTACATGTCGGCGGTAGTTGTTCAGGGTCTTGGCGGGTCGTCGTGTAGCCGTACATGTTCGTCGTGGTACACGGTTCGAAGTCGTACATATCCCGTAGATGTTCAGGGTTGCCGTGAGGAACTTGTCGAAACCAGGGTCTCGATCGTCGGTAGAGGTACTTGGTGAAATCCACGGGTGTTAGTAGTTGTACAAGGCGAATCCACGGTCAGGACCGGTTTTTTGGGATATTAATTTCCCAGAAAACGGCCTTTGTGCTCACCGGCCCCAGGATTACTGTTAGCTGATGAGGCACCAACTTGATACAAGAATTCCAAGCAAAGTACAAAATATGTAGTACAAGACCATTGTGGCCTAGGAGGACAATACTTGGTTTCTAGTGGTTGAGGGCGGAAGCGGTTTGTGGTTCATCTGCATCTATGGGACTCCATTACCCACAAGAACAGCTGACCAGGATAACTCCTATCTTCGCGAGGCTGCTATCACCTTTACATGGGTTCCGGGGCTGTCGTCGTAACGCTCTCCTCCACGCAAGGAATCTGGCCAAGACAATAGCCAGGGACAAGCCAGTGAGTACGTTTGAATGTACTCGCAAACATCAAGAACACGGGTATAATATAACAAGGGGTAATCATGCTCCGAAATATTTTTATGATGATAACGCCTGTCACGAAATAAACGAAATCCGTGATGCACGCATGCAGGTAAAATATGAACATGCAATACGGGAGTAGAAATAGAATGCACTGATCGAGTGTCTGAAATGACTCCTCGAAAGGGTGCAAATGAATTAACATGCCGCAGTCGGGCATCTGAGCGACACCACATAAAGGGCTTATAAAGAATAATTAAATAACAAGCATGCCACAGTCGGGCGTCTGAGCGACACCACATAAAGGGCTTATAAAGAATAATTAAATTCAAGCATGCCGCAGTCCGGCGTCTGAGCGACACCACATAAAGGGCTTATAAAGAATAATTAAATAACAAGCATGCCGCAGTCGGGCGTCTGAGCGACACCACAGAGAGGGCTTATAAAGAATAATTAAATAACAAGCATGCCGCAGTCGGGCGTCTGAGCGACACCACAGAGAGGGCTTATATAAGAATAATCACAGTGAATATCCAGGAGGTAGAACCGTCCCAGGGATACCCAATAATTCAAGTAATGTAAATGGTTAGTCCATAATAATAATAAACAAAATCCTCAGATGTCATAGGTCATAATCAAAGTTCTAGTCTAGCCGTTTCTCCATCCGAAGACCGTCACTAGACCCATCTCAGACTGAAGTCCTTAGCCATGAACATGGCTATCCGAATAGATATAACCTCTGCAGAGGGTGTACTCTTTACCCATGAGTAACGGATTTATTTAGTCCATCAGGACTAATTCCGCCTACGGCCTTTTAATTGAAAACACAACTGACCTGCACACACCAGCTTAACTTACCGGTGTCTGGAATCACCCACGACACCTGTCAAGCAAAACTTTAAGTGGGGAGGCTACAACCTCGACGTAGCATGGGATCAAAGTTATATCGCGCGCTCTAAGGGGTGCCCCCCTCTCGGTCCCAACCGGAAACACCCATGCCCCCAGACCAGGTGGCATGCCTACCGGATGCATCCGGTATCTTCCACCATGGCCTCTCTGTACGGTGTGTGCCTTGGTAAGGGGTTGACAACTTACTGAACCGTACCCTACCTGCGGTAGGGACAAGTGGTGGTACAAAACAAGTAGGGGAAGTTACTGAACAAGACTCGACCTACGACCGACTCAGGAGGTCCAAGTATTCTCCGAAAGATTAGCATAACCAATATATTCCCATTGACAGACAGAATCACCGCTCATCAAACCTCATCATGCCATACCGGACACACTCGTCCCGACGAGGAACTAGGGACAAGCTCGTGTCTACCCAAGACCACGACTTTCCCGGCTTCCTGCCGGTATGCATGGAAAGCTCGCGAGGATGATTACTATCACCAGCATATCCATTTGTAACAGTGAAGCATCTCCAAAATGTACTCAGGTGTGTGACTTTATCGTCACATAAAAATAACGTATGCTCCAAGCCAAGGTGGTGTTGTAACCGTATCAAAACACCACACAAAAATATTATGCCAGAGTTCAGAATGCTTGCCTTCAAGAGTATGCAAGGGGTGCACTTTTTGAAAGTTTTCTTCTCTCTCCATTTCCTATTTTGAAAAAATATTCAAATAACAAATATTTCAAAAACAGTACAAAAAGTTGTCCCAAATATTTTTGAAATAAATCTTAAAATAAACTAGATGAAATTTGAGAGAGGTAGGAAAAATAATCAACTCATTTGGAGTTTTATTTTTAAAGATATAGCCAGTCAAAGTTCTGTTTTTAATAAAACCAGAAAAAGGAAAACACTTCGATACAGAATACGCTTTCGGGGTAGGGGATACGTACTCGAGGATATACGCTTCCACTTAAGCCAGCGTGGGTGGCGCGTGGGTCACTGACAGTGGGTCCACGGGGCCCCACTGGTCAGGTTTGACTAGTGCCCCTCTCCCTCCTCTCCCTCTGCCCAAGCGGAGGCGGGACTTCGGCGATCGCCGTCGACGAACGGCAGCTCCCCACGGGTATCCCAGGGCGGGGATGGACCTGCCAGACCGGGGCGGTCCTCTCGGTGGTCGTTGGGTCGACGGTGGTGGGAGGAGTCGCCGGCGGCGAGCCCCGCGGTGGAGGGGGCTACGGGAGTGAATGGGGGTTTGGGCTCTGGTGGTTTTCGATTGAGGCTGAGGCGCTGGGCAGCTCCGCAAGAACAAGGGGAAGCGGGTGGTGGTGTTGGATGGGCGGGGGATTGTCTGGTTGCGACGAATGGCACCGGAAGGCAGCGGCGGCCGAACCGGCCGGAGGTGGGGGAGATGGCCTCTTCCGGTCAATCCACGGCTAGGGGAGCACTAGGGGGGAGGCCTGAGGTCGCCTGAGCGCTCGGAGGGCTCGGGGCCTCCTTTTATAGGCGTTCGAGGCTGGTCCCGCGGCGGCCGTGGATAAGAACGCCGGCGACCGTCGCTCTATAGCCGCAGGGCGACTTGGCGGCGACGAGCGCGTGCCGACGGGTTCCAGGATAAGCTCGAGCTGCTCCAGGGGGCAGCTGGCGCGCTGGTGTGGCTTGGGCGGCGCCGTCCGTGGCAGGAGCTCACTGCCGACGCCGGCGTGCCGCCAAATGTTCTGACGGCGGCGCTGTAGGGCGCCAGGGGCGGCTCTGCGACGCGGGAGGGGGCGGGCGTGCTGGCTGCGAGTGGGGGAGGCCAGAGCGGGCGCGGGGAGGCGGCCGTGCGACGCGGCGGCTCGGGCGCCCACACGTGCAAAACGTGCGCTCTGGGCGCGCCCAGAGCACGCACGGGACGTGTTCGACAAAATGCCAGGGCAGCCTAGAGTGCTAGAGGGAGGCTGGCAATTAACAGGACTAGGTTAGGAGTAGCTAGGATCTTAGTGGACAAGGTTGTTGGGTCAGAGGATCAAGTACACAGTGCAAACTAAAACTCATGTCAAAACTGACTGTGCACACCAAGTGTTCGACAGAATGCTAAGTGCATCTAGGCAACTCTTGGAGTGGCCAAAAACTCCAGATCAGGGTCTCCCTGGATGTAGGTGATGATGGCAAGATCATTTGGGCAAAACCAGAAACTTGCTAGTGCAAGTTTTGCAAAACTACAGTTTTGGACAGAAAGAAAAAGGTCTCATTGCATGCACTTAAAATCCTCCAATGGGTCCACTCTCCTGGACTAAAGGGTTTTGCAGGGAGGGCTACAAGCAGGAAAAAGTTCAGGGGCACTATAGTAAAATAAAATAGGGTTGCAGTACAAATCACCAAACTGGACCAGAATGAAAAAGAGGTTGATTCACTCAAATTTTTCAAAGAACAACACTGGGTTTTTGCATAAAGTTGAATTATATGCATCTACTGACATCTCCAAACACTTGGAAGAATTTTTAAAGGAATATTTAAATAGGTTGTAGTGCAAAAATGCATACTGGACCAGATTTGAAAAGTTGATGTAGAGCTCAAAATCTCCAATAACCAAAAGATATTTTTGCATAAAAGTGATGTGGAAACATCACATGACATCCCCAAATTTTGGTGGAAATTTTAAATGCATTTGCCAAATGGTTGCAGTGCAAAACAGGCTCCAAATTTATGAAAGATCATTTTAAAAGAGTAAAGCTCAAGAAAAAGCAAACCTTGCCATTAAATCCACTGATAAAGAATTGTTTCATAGAGAGAGCATACAAGTCCAATAATACTTTTGGAAAGTTCCCACTTGAGGTAAAAACCCACAATATCAAAAGGGTAAATCTAGACAAATGGAAAAGTTCAATTTCTTGGCAAAATTTTAATTAATAAAACAAGGTCAAAATTTTGGGGTGTCACAACACTACCCCCCTTAAGAAAAATCTCGTCCTCGAGATTTGTTAAAAGCTGTTTTGAACAAACATTGCTTTTATCAAAAGAAATCATTCTACTGTGCAATAAAAATGTGGTTACAGTGAGAGGGCAATTAGTGGTGTAAGACCACAGTGTGGTATACTGGCGCTGGGCGGAAAAATCCATGGTTGGGGGAAAAATGAGATATTTCTACGTGGATACAGTAATTTAGAATAAATTCTAAATTACTGAAATACGCTGGTCGTACCCGAGAGCACAGTGCTCTCTCTGGCTGACAGGTGGACCCGGGGCCCACTGTCGGCCTCTTCTTCTACCTCTGGTTCTCTCATCTCTCTCGCGTGCTCTCCCGCACTTCCTCCACCAGCGACGCCTAGCGCGTAGGGCATCTAGGCCGTACTGCGGTAGTGCGCGGCGTGCTAGCTGCCGGTGCAACGTGCACTCGCCTCGCGGGCCAGTGCACTGTCGGCACTGCTCGCGGACTCACCTCCGAACACCGGCGATCGAGCGACGAGCGGCGCTGGTGGACCTCGCCCACCGTACACCGATCTCGAGCTATAAAATGATTGTGGTGTTCCTCTCTTCTTCCTCACACCTGGCCTCGCTTCTACTTCTTCTCCCTTCTCCTCCATTGCTGTTAGCAGGAGCTCGAGACGAGGCTCTAATGGCGGAGGCGATGCCGGACTGGTATGTGGTCCTGGTGTGTGGAGGTTTGGCGACGCTGCTGGGGTTCTCCGTGCTCTTGTGCGCGATGATCCTGGATGATCGTCGTGATGCTGCCGCTCGAGTGTTAGCTCTTCGCGGTGGCGGCGATCACGAGGATTAGGTGCGGCATCGAGTGCCAACTGCTGTCGGTGGGCTGGGGCAACTCGCGCCCGAATGTTTACTCACAAATCTCTCTTACTGAGACTGTGGTGTCCTCGGGTGTGATCAGTTAGGCGCAAAATGTGTACGAGGATTTGTAATTAGCGCACGAGGTCGAGTGGTTGTAGTTGCGAGTCTGCTGTTATGGTGCTGCGCGAATAAAAATCTATGTCGTGAAGATATATACGCTGCAGCAACTCGGGGAAAGGAATCTTATTACAAAATTTATCGTGAGTGAAAAAAAAGAAAAATAGTTAAATCGAGTTTTACAGCAGCAACTGCTCATAATTGAAACCAAAAATTTGGATCCGTCGCACAAATTTTGAATACCACGCACAAGTTACAACACATAAATAAATACCGGGATAATAAACATAGCGGTGACGTCTACAATGAAAATGGCAAAAGGACCGGGTCCTGAGAAAACGCCTCTGGTACTGGGGCACACTCCTCTTCTATCGGGGGAAGCGGGTTGACCAGTCGATGAATGCGCCTCTCCTGGTCAGGCCTCAGTGGTCTGCCAATAGCGATCCGAGGATTTAAATCAGCGAGGCTCTGGAGATAACCCATTACCCGCTGAGTCAAACGCTCCTGAGCGATAACGTACTGGGCAAGGTTGGCCAGTACTGGATCTCTCTCAATTCGTCCACCGGGAAAAGATGCTACTTCTCCGGGTGCTGCACGACTCGGAAAATAATAATATCCTCGTTCGCTGGCATAGGGTACCGCGAATCGAAGACGAGCGAGCGCTTCGTACGCAGCAGCTTCTATGGCCATATGCGGAGTCGGCATGGATTTCCCCACGAAGGAAACTTCCGTTGGGTCTTGGTTTGGGTTTGAAGGAGGGATGTGCACCACTGCCCAATATTTCGAGGTGGATGGGGTGATCCTCGATTTGAGCAACTCGTACTGGGGTGGATGGATGGCACTCATGGTATTGCAGGTAAAGTCCCTCAATAATTTAACAAAACTACCCAGGGTTGCGTTTGGAGTTCTCAGATAAATACTGGGGGTCGGCATGGCAAGGAAAAAGGTTGTGAGTGTTGCGCACAAGGTGAGGGGTACTTGGCAAGGTCACGAGGTGGCCTTTATATAGCATTGGGGCTGGGTTATCTACCGTGGTGAAGGGTAACTGGTTGTCGATCCTGTTCTTGGGTCAATGCCACAGATATACATATCTCCTAAAAGTGACGCATTGCTGTGGGTGTCGTCGGGGTTGGTTTTGGTAGTTGCGCCCGAAATTTAAAAATGCAACTGTACGCCAACGTACATATGCATAGCTACTATTCCAAAAATAGGGGCGCTCAAGCAGATAGCATTTAATAATAGCGATACAGGACCACACGGTTACAAAGCGTAAGAATACTAAGGCTCGATACTACTTGAGCGACTTAGTCTACGTCGTTAATGTCTAAGTGGGCTGGCCTTGTGGACGCCGAGGTTCCTCCACGGGTTTCACCGTCGGGATTTGCTGGTTGAGGTTGGGGGGCTGCAGGGTCGGGGTAGTGGTGATGACCATCGCGGGGGTTGCTGGCCACAATCCCGTTGGAACGGGTTCCCAAAAGGCGACGAAGCGCTTCTGGGGACACCAAAGCACTCTGGTTGATGGCTGGGGTAGACCTCAAGGGCTCGATCGGGTGTCCGAACAGCACGACTGGGTTGTCGGTGTCGGGCTCCACTTCTCCTCTCGCCGGGGCTCGGCGAACCAGTTCTCCACGAGCTGCGATCAGATCAAGGGTGATTTGACCGAACAGTTGCTCTAGTGCGCTTACATAGCGCACCAGATGCAATAGTGCAGGATCTGTCTCGTGGTCTCCGTTGGCAACCTGGGGCGGCCTACCATACCCGTCACGACTGGGGTAGTAGTAGAACGAGCGACAGTTAACTCTGGGCGACAAGTGCCGGAGTTGAACTATAGCTTCTCGAGCTGCCAGTTGGATGGCTTGTGGCTCAAAGGAAGTTGTCCTTCCAGTGAACCTGTAGGGGCGTTCTGGCGATAGACCCCTACCATAGATGTGTACAGTGGCCCAGAACTGACGACTCTCACCGTTCATGAGTCCTTGGTACACAACATATTCTGGGGGCTCTTCTAATGCATAGGCACGGCGGGTGAGGTTTGCAAGCACGGTCACAAAACCTCCAAGGTTGGTTGCTGTGGTCTCATTGTGAACAATGGGGCCAGGCATCGTGGCTTGGTTTGGGGAAAGAGGCTGTGCTGTGTTGAGGCTAGCGCACCCTTTTTATAGGAAAAGGGGACGGAGTCTTCCTTCACACGCTTGCGAATGAGACGTGTTAGGTGTTGGTCACTGGTGCGCGATCGACGGGCTAGGCTGATAGGTTGGGCACCGTCTGCCGAAAGGCGTCGGGTCACTGTGGGGGTATCTTACGCGAGAAGCTTGGCCGGGGTTAGGTTAAGGTCTGGTGGTTTGGTTAACGTAAGTTTATTGACCTGGCTAATATAGGATTAGCCAATGGTCAGCCTGGCTCTGATACCAAGTCTGTCAGGACCGGTTTTTCGGAATATTAATTTCCTAGAAAATGGCCTTTGTTCTCACTAGCCCCAGGATTACTGTTAGCTGATGAGGCACCAACTTGATACAAGAATTCCAAGCAAAGTACAAAATATGTAGTACAAGACCATTGTGGCCTAGGAGTACAATACTTGGTTTCTAGTGGTTGATGGCGGAAGCGGTTTGTGGTTCATCTGCGTCTATGGGACTCCATTACCCACAAGAACAGCTGACCAGGATAACTCCTATCTTCGCGAGGCTGCTATCACCTTTACATGGGTTCCGGGGCTGTCGTCGTAATGCTCTCCTCCACGCAAGGAATCTGGCCAAGACAATAGCCAGGGACAAGCCAGTGAGTACGTTTGAATGTACTCGCAAACATCAAGAACACGGGTATAATATAACAAGGGGTAATCATGCTCCGAAATATTTTTATGATGATAATGCCTGTCACGAAATAAACGAAATCCTTGATGCACGCATGCAGGTAAAATATGAACATGCAATACGGGAGTAGAAATAGAATGCACTGATCGAGTGTCTGAAATGACTCCTCGAAAGGGTGCAAATGAATTAACATGCCGCAGTCGGGCGTCTGAGCGACACCACATAAAGGGCTTATAAAGAATAATTAAATAACAAGCATGCCGCGGTCGGGCGTCTGAGCGACACCACATAAAGGGCTTATAAAGAATAATTAAATAACAAGCATGCCGCAGTCGGGCGTCTGAGCGACACCACAGAGAGGGCTTATAAAGAATAATTAAATAACAAGCATGCCGCAGTCGGG
Source organism: Aegilops tauschii subsp. strangulata (assembly GCF_002575655.3). Taxonomy (NCBI): domain Eukaryota; kingdom Viridiplantae; phylum Streptophyta; class Magnoliopsida; order Poales; family Poaceae; genus Aegilops; species Aegilops tauschii. The sequence continues at coordinate 375,306,022 of NC_053038.3, read as the reverse complement.
CGTCTGAGCGACACCACAGAGAGGGCTTATATAAGAATAATCAAAGTGAATATCCAGGAGGTAGAACCGTCCCAGGGATACCGAATAATTCAAGTAATGTAAATGGTTAGTTCATAATAATAATAAACAAAATCCTCAGATGTCATAGGTCATAATCAAAGTTCTAGTCTAGCCGTTTCTCCATCCGAAGACCGTCACTAGACCCATCTCAGACTGAAGTCCTTACCCATGAACATGGCTATCCGAATAGATATAACCTCTGCAGAGGGTGTACTCTTTACCCACGAGTAACAGATTTAATTAGTCCATCGGGACTAATTCCGCCTACGGCCTTTTAATTGAAAACACGCCTGACCTGCACACACCAGCTTAACTTACCGGTGTCTGGAATCACCCACGACACCTGTCAAGCAAAACTTTAAGTGGGGAGGCTACAACCTCGACGTAGCATGGGATCAAATTTATATCGCGCGCTCTAAGGGGTGCCCCCCTCTCGGTCCCAACCGGAAACACCCATGCCCCCGGACCAGGTGGCATGCCTACCGGATGCATCCGGTATCTTCCACCATGGCCTCTCTGTACGGTGTGTGCCTTGGTACGGGGTTGACAACTTACTGAACCGTACCCTACCTGCGGCAGGGACAAGTGGTAGTACAAAACAAGTAGGGGAAGTTACTGAACAAGACTCGACCTACGGCCGACTCAGGAGGTCCAAGTATTCTCCGAATGATTAGCATAACCAATATATTCCCATTGACAGACAGAATCACCGCTCATCAAACCTCATCATGCCATACCGGACACACTCGTCCCGACGAGGAACTAGGGACAAGCTCGTGTCTACCCAAGACCACGACTTTCCCGGCTTCCTGCCGGTATGCATGGAAAGCTCGCGAGGATGATTACTATCACCAACATATCCATTTGTAACAGTGAAGCATCTCCAAAATGTACTCAGGTGTGTGACTTTATCGTCACATAAAAATAACGTATGCTCCAAGCAAGGGTGGTGTTGTAACCGTATCAAAACACCACACAAAAATATTATGCCAGAGTTCAGAATGCTTGCCTTCAAGAGTATGCAAGGGGTCCATTTCCTATTTTGAAAAAAATATTCAAATAACAAATATTTCAAAAACAGTACAAAAAGTTGTCCCAAATATTTTTGAAATAAATCTTAAAATAAACTAGATGAAATTTGAGAGAGGTAGAAAAAAGAATCAACTCATTTGGAGTTTTATTTTTAAAGATATAGCCAGTCAAAGTTTGGTCAAAGTTCTGTTTTTAATAAAACCAGAAAAAGGAAAATGCTTCGATACAGAATACGCTTTCGGGGTAGGGGATACGTACTCGAGGATATACGCTTCCACTTAAGCCAGCGTGGGTGGCGCGTGGGTCTCTGACAGTGGGTCCAGGGGGCCCCACTGGTCAGGTTTGACTAGTCCCCCTCTCCCTCCTCTCCCTCTGCCCAAGCGGAGGCGGGACTCCGGCGATCGTCGTCGATGAACGGCAGCTCCCCACGGGTATCCCAGGGCGGGGATGGACCTGCCAGACCGGGGCGGTCCTCTCGGTGGTCGTTGGGTCGACGGTGGTGGGAGGAGTCGCCGGCGGCGAGCCCCGCGACGGAGGGGGCTACGGGAGTGAATGGGGGTTTGGGCTCTGGTGGTTTCTGATCAAGGCTGAGGCGCTGGGCAGCTCCGCAAGAACAAGGGGAAGCGGGTGGTGGTGTTGGATGGGCGGGGGATTGTCTGGTTGCGACGAACGGCACCGGAAGGCAGCGGCGGCCGAACCGGCCGGAGGTGGGGGAGATGGCCTCTTCCGGTCAATCCACGGCTAGGGGAGCACTAGGGGGGAGGCCTGAGGTCGCCTGAGCGCTCGGAGGGGCTCGGGGCCTCCTTTTATAGGCGTTCGAGGCTGGTCCCGCGGCGGCCGTGGATAAGAACGCCGACGACCGTCGCTCTGTAGCCGCAGGGCGACGTGGCGGCGACGAGCGTGTGCCGACGGGTTCCAGGATAAGCTCGAGCTGCTCCAGGGGGCAGCTGGCGCGCTGGTGTGGCTTGGGCGGCGCCGTCCGTGGCAGGAGCTCACTGCCGACGCCGGCGTGCCGCCAAAGGTTCTGACGGTGGGGCTGTAGGGCGCCAGGGGCGGCTCTGCGACGCGGGAGGGGGCGGGCGTGCTGGCTGCGAGTGGGGGAGGCCAGAGCGGGCGCGGGGAGGCGGCCGTGCGACGCGGCGGCTCGGGTGCCCACACATGCAAAACGTGTGCTCTGGGCGCGCCCAGAGCACGCACGGGACGTGTTCGACGAAATGCCATGGCAGCCTAGAGTGCTAGAGGGAGGCTGGCAATTAACATGACTAGGTTAGGAGTAGCTAGGATCTTAGTGGACAAGGTTGTTGGGTCAGAGGATCAAGTACACAGTGCAAACTAAAACTCATGTCAAAACTGACTGTGCACACCAAGTGTTCGACAGAATGCTAAGTGCATCTAGGCAACTCTTGGAGTGGCCAAAAACTCCAGATCAGGGTCTCCCTGGATGTAGGTGATGATGGCAAGATCATTTGGGCAAAACCAGAAACTACAGTTTTGGACAGAAAGAAAAAGGTCTCATTGCATGCACTTAAAATCCTCCAATGGGTCCACTCTCCTGGACTTAAGGGTTTTGCAGGGAGGGCTACAAGCAGGAAAAAGTTCAGGGGCACTAGAGTAAAATAAAATAGGGTTGCAGTACAAATCACCAAACTGGACCAGAATGAAAAAGAGGTTGATTCACTCAAATTTTTCAAAGAACAACACTGGGTTTTTGCATGAAGTTGAATTATATGCATCTACTGACATCTCCAAACACTTGGAAGAATTTTTAAAGGAATATTTAAATAGGTTGTAGTGCAAAAATGCCTACTGGACCAGATTTGAAAAGTTGATGTAGAGCTCAAAATCTCCAATAACCAAAAGATATTTTTGCATAAAAGTGATGTGGAAACATCACATGACATCCCCAAATTTTGGTGGAAATTTTAAATGCATTTGCCAAATGGTTGCAGTGCAAAACAGGCTCCAAATTTATGAAAGATCATTTTAAAAGAGTAAAGCTCAAGAAAAAGCAAACCTTGCCATTAAATCCACTGATAAAGAATTGTTTCATAGAGAGAGCATACAAGTCCAATAATACTTTTGGAAAGTTCCCACTTGAGGTAAAAACCCACAATATCAAAAGGGTAAATCTAGACAAATGGAAAAGTTCAATTTCCTGGCAAAATTTTAATTAATAAAACAAGGTCAAAATTTTGGGGTGTCACATCCACGCTCGATGACTGTTGGACTTGGCGTCAACAGCAACAGGGGCGTGAAGCAGGGACTTGGCGCAATGCAGGGGCGACGGCCGCAGGACTTGGCGCGTGGAGGAGGCTGGTTCCGAGCGGGACTGGCCTGTCCTAGCGGGCTGCTCGCCGGCGAGGCTCGGGTGAGGTCGCCGGCCGGTGGAGGTGCAGCAGAGGATGTCGCGGGGGCCCTCAAGTGGAGGCGGGGCTCCTCCTGCTGGCTTTTGGCGACGAGCGGCGTGGGAACGAGGCAGGAGGTCGCACGAGGTGTAGCAGAGAGAGGCGGCGAGGGACTTGGCGGCGGGGACGGCTTGCGGGGGCTCCGGCGAGTGGCGCGGAGGCGGAGGCGCGGGGCGACGTGGCCATGGCCGGAGCAAGCCAGGCATGGCGACGCGGCTGGACGGCGGGGTCGGGCGAGGAAGGGAGGTCGAGCGGTGCGAGACAGAGCACTGCGGGGCTCGCGCTCGAAGGAGCAAGGGAAGCAGAGCTTCTGGAGGCTGGAGAGGCCATGGACGTCGGGCGCGCGATGCCACAAGGAGGAGGCGAGACGAGGCGCTGTGGTGATGGCGAGCGGGCGTCGGCGGGAGGCTGCGAGGGGGCGAGAGGGAGGAGGTTGAGGTCGGGAGGAGGGCGCGAGCGAGAGGAGGGAGGAGCGCGAGGCTCTGCTCCTCTCTCTTTCTGTGTGGGAGGCAACGCGAGGGAGGAGACGAGAGGGAGATGGAGATCGGGCGATGGGAGCGGTCGGGCTAGGGTTAGGTGGGGCGCCGACTGGGCCTAGGCCTGGGTGGTGGGCTGCGGGAGGCCGCGGTGGCCTGGGCCGACTGCTGTGGGAAGGCCGTGCTACGGCTGCTCTCCTTCTTCTTCTTTTTCCAAAAAAAACAGAAAACTGCCAAAGAAGAAAAAGAAGAAGAACGGAAAGTAGAGATAGAATTTGGGCAGGCAGATAATTTTCCCGGACATCACAAAAATATGTTCGTTCCAAGAAAAACAGAGTGGGTAAGATTGCACGGTTTAAATTCAAATGCATTTGAATTTAATTCAAATGGTTTGAACAAGGAGTAGGATTACAAAGTGTCCAAAATGTTGAACATTTAGGAAGGGCCTCGATAAGAGGGAAAAGAATTGTTGGCCAAGCTTGGAGGTGAAACTTGAAGTGGAAATAGGCATGGGAATTATTTTGCAAGTGTGTTCCGGTTAATACCAAACTAATGGAATATTTATAATAGCTCCATAAGTATTAGGAGGATATGTTATAAAGAGAAATCACCATGTGAATTCCCTCGATTTAAATGGATCAAAGATCCATGCAGTTTATTTAGTTGAGTTTTAAAAATTAAAAGACATGATGGCATGATGACATGATGCAATGCAAAAATGAAAGAGCAAGCACAAAAGAAACACGCGGTGATCACGAAAATAAGGAAGTCTTCTGAAGCGTCGGTCTCGGGGCGTTACAACACTCCGCCACTACAAGAGGATCTCGTCCCGAGATCTAGGATGGCACCGGAGATAAACGGAAGGGGAAGAGAAGAGGTAAAACTAATTGCTTCTTTGACAAATGAGTGAAGCCAAAGAACCTTGAGAGGTTGCAAAGCTTGCGGAAATGACACAACGGAGATGAACAAAATTTAAAACACCTCGTTCAGCAAGAGGAACAAGGAACATTGCGAGAACCTTTGTAGGTTGAAGAATATGAAACAAGAGCTTAACAGATCAAAAGGAATATGAAAGCACACCGGTAGAAAAGAGAAACAAGGAACACCATGTGAACCTTGAGGTTAATTGACACGATAGATATTTAAACCACTCCGGTTAAAACAAGATAGGGAAGGAATAAGAATGATATAATTTGGGCAGCACTCCGACTGTAAATGAAAGGAATTGAACATGATCTTGACAAGATGAGAGGATGCTCGATGAATTTAACAACACACTGCCTCCGGAACTGATGAAAGAATGGCACAAGGGGTAAGAAAGATTTCAGACAGCACTCCGGTTGAGGAAGGAGACAAAACTTGATAGAATGGGAAGAACTTGAAAAGAAGGCACGACACTCCGGCTAAACGGATAAGAAAGGAAAAATGACATGATCTTGACAAAACAAGATGATTGGTCAAAGAGAGCAACATCACAAAGCCTCCGGAAACAATGCATGATAGTTAGATAGTTGGAGTGAATAGAACGAAGAATGAAACCAACATCTCCTACCATAAATGAATTTTAAGGAGCATCCTTGTGAAATAGGATTGAACGGAGTTGTTGGAAAACCAACAACGAAAAGAATAAGCTTGTAGTGGGCTTATGGGAACATCCCAACATTATGAGGTGACAACCCGCCACTAACGGAAACAATTGCTTGCTTGAGATCAACGAAGAGATGAAAACTTCTTCCACCAAGAGGAGAAAGAGAAAACTTGATCATTGATAAACTCCCCAAATAGCTACATTCCTTAGGGAAGGCTATAGGTGAAATATAACCCAATACAACTCCAACAAAAAGGATGATTGGATGAAAAAAATCTCTTGAACGAAGATAAAATGATGGATTTAAATATGTCACTCTTGAAAACTTTGTGAATCATGAAACCCGAAGGAAAATTATCGAGAATGACATAACACCACCTCAAAAGATATTGATAGAGAGAATTTGCACTTCGGAATGTAAGATGAAGAATGCTTGAACTCCTCAAGCAAAACATGTGTTGAACACCATGTTTATTTTTAGAGTATAGCTTGGCGGATCTTGACTCCGAGAAAAATCTTGAAGAACAATTGAAGAATGAAAAGAATCCTTGATGAAGCACCATGTAGAGCCTCCATGAAAAACTCCGGTAATAAAAGAATGATCAAACGAAAGGGAAAGTTGAAAAGAACTCCGGGAGAATCCTTGCAATGATTTAGATGAAGCTTTGAAATGATATAATTGAAATAACTTGGAGCTCCGGAAAGAAAGATGAACAATTGAAATCAAGAATTTGATATCATGAACGAACTCCGGAAGAAGGAATTAATCACTTGGAGGAAACAAGAATAAGAATTACATTACGCGTATCCTTCACCAATTTAGATTGATGACAAGCAACGGATTTGGCATACTACTTATTCTCGTAGAAAGGATTAAGATAGATATAGCACAAACTTGGGAAAAGTCTTCAACAATCCGCCGGTAGGATTGAAACAACGAATGAATTGATATGATAACTAGGGAAGAGAAATCTTGAACGAACCACCGTAAGAATTGGAAATGAAAGTAGAAAAAGCACAATTCACCGGGAAGAATTAGAAAAAAATGAATAAAGATACTTGACGGAATATAAATATATGAGAACGAAGAGATCACGAACTGACTAGAGAATACTTGAACGATGCACCGGAAGAATATGGAGATGAACGAAGAGACATCAATTTAGAATAATTGGAGAACGAAGCTGAAAACTTAGAACGAAGAAATCTTCTGAAATGATGGCCTTAGGATGATCAAGAAACAAAAACAACTCATGAAAATGCTCCGTATGGTTATGAAAAGAATTCTCGCAATCGAAAACAATTATGAGAGGATGGCATCAAGTTAGAACCATGAATCTTCAAGAGAACGGAGCAAGATTTAAGATAAACTCTTCTTTGGTCTTCAAATGTTGAGAATGATGACGAGAAACACCACCATGAATTGTTGAGGCACTCCGGAACCATGAAGAATAGAAAGGTTGAATCAACAATGAAAAGAATTTGAAAGATCTTGGAGAAAGACATATGACTGATGATAATTCATTCTTACGTCAAATTTTGCAATGAATTTGAGAATAACTCCGGAAAAATTAGAAGAGTCAGGTAAGATCCTGGGAAAAGACCTGTGGGTTAGGGCCCACTCAAGAGAAACACCGTTGAAATGATTTAAAAGAGAGATTGCGCTAGTTGAATTAAATGAGTTGAATGAGATAACAACCTCGAAATAGCTTGAACGGATTAGGAATGAGAACATGAATCTCCTGAGGCGTCTTCAGCACTCAGGAACAATTGAATAGAACGCAAAGAATGATTAAGAGTTGCACCGGCATGAGAAAACATTTGAAACGAGGAAAGGATATGATCGACAAAGCTTGAATTGAATCCACCGGAGAAGAAAAAAAACGAAGAATAATAAACTTGAAGAACATCTTCATGAGAACCACCGGGTAAGAACATTGATTGAAAAGAATGAAGGGACTTCACGTGAATAAAATGGATACTTGGTTTAGAAATCTGAGTCCTTGAAGAAAGAGGGTGGGAGTGCGGGAAAACAAAGGCAATTTGGGGCAGATGAAACAACCAACGTTGAGAAAACTTATTATTGATCTTCCGAATGGGGAGAATGATGGGATCCACTTGAAGAGAAGCACACCGGTTGAAAATAGAATTAAGATGGCAATCTCGATGATCAAGAAGGCTTAGTATCCACATAGAAATAGGGGAACACCGCTTAGGGAAGGTATGGGATCAACACTTGGCATTGAAGCAACTCGAATACCACAAAACAAAACAAAACAAAGGATTTGGCTTGCGGAATAAGCCTGAACAAACATATGATAGAGATTTCGTCCGAAGTTTTCGTGGTGGGGCCCACACGGGCTCGATCATACAACACCATCATGTACAAGGCAGTGCACATGACATACGAAGCATCCCCGAGTCGGCATAGCCAAGGACTCTTTAAGACACTATGAGACCACTGTAAAACCAACCGTGTACAGGCGGACCACTAGACGTCGAACCCCAATCTCATATCATGCGTCTGTCGGAAAGATATCCTAAGGCTACTTGAATTCCCACTTATAAACTCCCGAAACTTTCTGGTTATGCAATCAGGTGTTGGGGATACAGGGGACACAAAATATATCACCCAAACTAACAATCCCTAGATCCAGCTGTATCCATCCGTCAACACATAACCAATAAACCTTCGGAAATCGTTTACCTCAACCTTCGAAAAACATCCTTTATACGAGTTATGGCAATACTCCCGAACTCCCGCCCCAGTACTGGGTGGCGTCGAGGTGATCTCACCAACAACTGCATAAAAGAGATTTCGATGTCGGCGAAACTCAGGTATTCCAGAACTCCAACGATAAAATTGTGACGACAACACCTCGGAGCTCAACTCCCCGGGACACTGCCACAACCCCTAAATGTCAGGAGGCACCAAGAACAATGTTCTCGTCACAAAACCATCGGAACGGTTCCAAGATACCCGCGTGATCCTAATTTTTTTTAGTGAAATTTGAGGACAGAAGAGTCAAAACTTCTACGTCAGGAGACCTCACCAGAGCGACGAAGGGACTGAGGAGTAAAAAGAATCCTACTCTCTGATATATATAATCCTAAGAATCAAAATATTTTTGTTCTAGACTCAACAACGCCAGCGATTCGATCAAGCAGGGGGCTCCTAAGTCGGGGATGGCTCTGATTACCAACTTGTAATGCCCATGATGCGGCTATATCTCCCACGTGTCGAGGCATGACTTAGAAGCATAATCGCATTGTGGTTTTGTCGCAAGAAGGGTCATCTTCACACAATCCCATGTAATGAACAAGAATGGGATAAAGAGTTGGCTTAGAATCGCCACTTCACACAATACATAAATAAATCATACATCATTCGAGAACACACATAGGTCCGACTACGGAACCAAAAGAAAACAAGACAACCCAACTGCTAGATCCCTGATCGTCCCAACTGGGCACCACTACTGATCAATATGAAAAGAAACAACACAACGAACAAGATCTTCATCGAGCTCCCACTTGAGCTCAGTTGCATCACCTGCACTGGTCTCATCGGCACCTGCAACTGTCTGGAAGTATCTGTGAGTCACGAGGACTCAGCAATCTCACACCCGCGAGATCAAGACTATTTAAGCTCATAGGAAAGATGAGGTAATGAGGTGGAGCTGCAGCAAGCACTAAGCATATATGGTGGCTAACATACGCAAATAAGAGCGAGAAGAGAAGCAACGGAACGGTCGTGAAGCTAGCAATGATCAAGAAGTGATCCTGAACTCCTACTTACGTCAAACATAACCCAGAAACCGTGTTCACTTCCCGGACTCCGCTGAGAAGAGACCATCACGGCTACACACGCGGTTGATGCGTTTTAATTATGTCGAGTGTCAAGTTCTCTACAACCGAACATTAACAAATTCCCATCTGCCACATAACCGCGGGCACGGCTTCCGAAAGATAATACCCTGCAGGGGTGTCCCAACTTAGCCCATTATAAGCTCTCACGGTCAACGAAGGATAAACCTTCTCCCGGGAAGACCCGATCAGTCTCGGAATCCCGGTTACAAGACATTTCGACAATGGTAAAACAAGACCAGCAAAGCCGCACGATGTGCCGACAAATCCTGATAGGAGCTGCACATATCTCGTTCTCAGGGCAACACCGGATGAGACATCCTACGAGTAAAACCAGACCTCGAGTTTCCACGAGGGGGCCCCGCAGTATACTCAGTTCGGACCAACACTCGAAGGAGCACTGGCCCGGGGGGGGTTAAAAATAAGATGACCCTTGAGTCTGCAGAACCCAAGGGAAAAGGGGATAGGTGGTAGCAAATGGTAAAACCAAGGTTGGGCCTTGCTGGAGGAGTTTTATTCAAAGCGAACTGTCAAGGGGGTCCCATAAATCACCCAACCGCGTAAGGAACGCAAAATCAAGGAACATAACACCGGTATGATGGAAACTAGGGCGGCAAGAGTGGAACAAAACACCAGGCATAAGGCCGAGCCTTCCACCCTTTACCAAGTATATAGATGCATTAATTAAATAAGAGACATTGTGATATCCCAACATAATTATGTTCCAACAAGGAGCAATCTTCAACTTCACCTGCAACTAACAACGCTATAAGAGGGGCTCAGCAAAGCGGTAACATAGCCAAACAACGGTTTGCTAGGAAGGTGACAAAGGTTAGAGGTTCATGGCAATTTGGGAGGCTTGAAGAGCAAGTGAATAGGTAACACGGCATAGAAATAGAGCGAACAACTAGCAAGCAAAGATAGAAGTGATTTCGAGGGTATGGTCATCTTGCCTGAGATCCCGCAAGGAAGAAGATTGAGTCCATGAAGAACACAAACGGACGTAGTCGAACGAATCCTCACAACTCCGGAACGAAACCGAAGCTAACGAGAGAAGCAACCCGGAAAGAAACAAACAACAAAGTAAACAAACCACCACATACACATGGCATGATGCACAAACAAATATGATGCATGCCCGGTTTAAAATATGCATGGCATGGCAAAGTGCACAAACGAAACTACAAGTTAAGTGGAGCTCAATATGCAACGAGTTGCCTATTGACGAAACACCACAACAATTGTTTAGTTCTCTCGGTTATATACCCAACAATATTAAATGTTATTAACCATGGCAAGAGGTGAAACATATGGAAACTACCTATTATAGGCAATTTAAATGAGGCCGGAACAACAAACAATAATTTCGGAAAATCCTCATGTCAATTAGCAATTTAACACAAACGCAATTGTAAACATTTTAAATGTTGTTATCATGATGCGGATGACAATGCAAGTTTTAATCAATTTTATAAAACGTGGACAAGAGCAAGTTATGAAGCATTTGTTACCGTGGTGGAACGAAAAAGGGTGCCACGGCAACAATAACGAAAATGATGCCACGGCAACATATCGGTTCCGGTAGCTCATGGAGATACCGGCGCAAGGAGAATTGTGCGGATGTGTGAAACACGCAAGAGAATGGTGGGGTGCTCCCGGTTACCGGGTTCCCACGGTACGGCGGCATGGAAACAAGGAACGCGCAAGCGACAATTTCGAACACGGTGCAAATGCGGGCATCTCATGCATCGCAAACATTCATTCACGGGCGTCGTTCTCGGCGGTTATACCTTCGAAGCGTGCATTCGGGGCGGAGCGCGTTAGAAGTGGAAGTAGTTGTTCACGTGTCGTAGGGGAAGTAGTCGTTCTCGCGACGGTAGTGGAAGTAGTGGTACATGTCGGCGGTAGTTGTTCAGGGTCTTGGCGGGTCGTCGTGTAGCCGTACATGTTCGTCGTGGTACACGGTTCGAAGTCGTACATATCCCGTAGATGTTCAGGGTCGCCGTGAGGAACTTGTCGAAACCAGGGTCTCGGTCGTCGGTAGAGGTACTTGGTGAAATCCACGGGTGTCAGTAGTTGTACATGGCGAATCCACGCTCGATGACTGTTGGACTTGGCGTCAACAGCAACAGGGGCACGAAGCAGGGACTTGGCGCGATGCAGGGGCGACGGCCGCAGGACTTGGCGCGTGGAGGAGGCTGGTTCCGAGCGGGACTGGCCTGTCCTAGCGGGCTGCTCGCCGGCGAGGCTCAGGTGAGGTCGTCGGCCGGTGGAGGTGCAGCAGAGGATGTCGCAGGGGCCCTCAAGTGGAGGCGGGGCTCCTCCTGCTGGCTTTTGGCGACGAGCGGCGTGGGAACGAGGCAGGAGGTCGCACGAGGTGTAGCAGAGAGAGGCGGCGAGGGACTTGGCGGCGGGGACGGCTTGCGGGGGCTCCGGCGAGTGGCCCGGAGGCGGAGGCGCGGGGCGACGTGGATATGGCCGGAGCAAGCCAGGCATGGCGACGCGGCTGGACGGCGGGGTCGGACGAGGAAGGGAGGTCGAGCGGTGCGAGACAGAGCACTGCGGGGCTCGCGCTCGAAGGAGCAAGGGAAGCAGAGCTTCTGGAGGCTGGAGAGGCCATGGACGTCGGGCGCGCGATGCCACAGGGAGGAGGAGAGACGAGGCGCTGTGGTGACGGCGAGGGGGCGTCGGCGGGAGGCTGCGAGGGGGCGAGAGGGACGAGGTTGAGGTCGGGAGGAGGGCGCGAGCGAGAGGAGGGAGGAGCGCGAGGCTCTGCTCCTCTCTCTTTCTGTGTGGGAGGCAGCGCGAGGGAGGAGACGAGAGGGAGATGGAGATCGGGCGATGGGAGCGGTCGGGCTAGGGTTAGGTGGGGCGCCGACTGGGCCTAGGCCTGGGTGGTGGGCTGCGGGAGGCCGCGGTGGCCTGGGACGACTGCTGTGGGAAGGCCGTGCTGCGGCTGCTCTCCTTCTTCTTTTTCCAAAAAAACATAAAACTGTCAAAGAAGAAAAAGAAGAAGAACGGAAGGTAGAGATAGAATTTGGGCAGGCAGATAATTTTCCTGGACATCACAAAAATATGTTCGTTCCAAGAAAAACGGAGTGGGTAAGATTGCACGGTTTAAATTCAAATGCATTTGAATTTAATTCAAATGGTTTGAACAAGGAGTAGGATTACAAAGTGTCCAAAATGTTGAACATTTAGGAAGGGCCTCGATAAGAGGGAAAAGAATTGTTGGCCAAGCTTGGAGGTGAAACTTGAAGTGGAAATAGGCATGGGAATTATTTTGCAAGTGTGTTCCGGTTAATTCCAAACTAATGGAATATTTATAATAGCTCCATAAGTATTAGGAGCATATGTTATAAAGAGAAATCACCATGTGAATTCCCTCGATTTAAATGGATCAAAGATCCATGCAGTTTATTTAGTTGAGTTTTAAAAATTAAAAGACATGATGGCATGATGACATGATGCAATGCAAAAATGAAAGAGCAAGCACAAAAGAAACACGCGGTGATCACGAAAATAAGGAAGTCTTCTGAAGCGTCGGTCTCGGGGCGTTACAAAACATCCAGGGGAGCCAGGAAACTACTTTTCCACCGCCGCAACCTTCTGTACCCGTGAGATCCCATCTGGGGACCTTTTCCGGCGATCTGCCGGAGGGGGAATCGATCACGGAGGGCTTCTACATCAACACCATAGCCTCTCCGATGATGTGTGAGTAGTTTACCACAGACCTTCGGGTCCATAGTTATTAGCTAGATGGCTTCTTCTCTCTCTTTTGTTCTCAATACAAAGTTCTCCTCGATGTTCTTCGAGATCTATTCGATGTAATACTTTTTGCGGTGTGTTTGCCGAGATTCGATGTATTGTGGGTTTATGATCAAGATTATCTATGAACAATATTTGATTCTTCTTTGAATTATTTTATGCATGATTTGATATCTTTGCAAGTCTCTTCGAATTATCGGTTTAGTTTGGCCTACTAGATTGATCTTTCTTGCAATGGGAGAAGTGCTTAGCTTTGGGTTCAATCTTGCGGTGCTCGATCCCAGTGACAGAAAGGGAACCGACACGTATTGTATTGTTGCCATCGAGGATAAAAAGATGAGGTTTATATCATATTGCTTGAGTTTATCCCTCTACATCATGTCATCTTGCCTAATGCGTTACTCTGTTCTTATGAACTTAGTACTCTAGATGCATGCTGGATAGCGATCGATGTGTGGAGTAATAGTAGTAGATACAGAATCGTTTCGGTCTACTTGACACGGACGTGATGCCTATGTTCATGATCATGCCTAGTATTCTCATAACTATGCGCTTTTCTATCAATTGCTTGGCAGTAATTTGTTCACCCACCGTAATATATGCTATCTTGAGAGAAGCCACTAGTGAAACCTATGGCCCCCGGGTCTATTTTACATTATATTAGTTTCCCGTCAACTAGCTATTTCTATCGCCGTTTATTGTGCAATCTTTATTTTCCAATCTATACAACAAAAATACCAAAAATATTTATCTTATTATCTTTATCAGATCTCACTATTGCAAGTGGTCGTGAAGGGATTGACAACCCCTTTATCGCGTTGGTTGCAAGGTTCTTGATTGTTTGTGCAGGTACTAGGCGACTTGCGTGTAGTCTCCTACTGGATTCATACCTTGGTTCTCAAAAACTGAGGGAAATACTTACGCTACTTTGCTGCATCACCCTTTCCTCTTCAAGGGAAAACTAACACATGCTCAAGAGGTAGGAGTGGGCACAACCCACTTTGGCGCGCCAGGAAGCCCAGGCGCGCCCTGGTGGGTTGTGCTCCCCTCGGCCCACCTCCAGTGCCCATCTTATGGTATACAAGTCATTTTGACCTGAAAAAATAAGGAGAGGACTTTCGGGATGGAGCGCCACCGTCTTGAGGCGGAACTTGGGCAGGAGCACTTTTGCCCTCCGGCAGAGTGATTCCGCCGGGGGAACTTCCCTCCTGGAGGGGGAAATCATCATCATCATCATCACCAACAACTCTCCCATCTTGGGGAGGGAAATCTACATCAACAGCTTCAATAGCACCATCTCCTCTCAAACCCTAGTTCATATCTTGTGTTCAATCTTTCTAGCGAACTATTGATTGGTGCTTGTGGGTGACTAGTAGTGTTGATTTCATCTTGTAGTTGATTACTTATGGTTTATTTGGTGGAAGATTATATGTTCAGATCCAATATGCTATTTAATACCCCTCTGATCTTGAGCATGATTATCATTTGTGATTAGTTACTTTTGTTCTTGAGGTCACGAGAGAAATCTTGTTGCAAGTAATCATGTGAACTTGATATGTGTTCGATATTTTGATAGTGTGTATGTTGTGATTCCCTTAGTGGTGTCATGTGAACGTCGACTACATGACACTTCTGTTGGGGAACGTAGTATTTCAAAAAGATTGCCTACGATCACGCAAGATCTATCTAGGAGAAGCATCGCAACGAGCGGGGAGAGTGTGTCTACGTACCCTCGTAGACCGAAAGCGTAAGCGTTTAGTAATGCGGTTGTTGTAGTCGAACGTCTTCGCGATCCAACCGATCCAAGTACCGAACGTACGGCACCTCCGCGATCAGCACATGTTCAGCTCGGCGAAGTCCCTCAAACTCTTGATCTAGTTGAGGCCGAGGGAGAGTTCCGTCAGCACGACGGCGTGGTGATGGTGATGATGAAGTTACCGGCGCAGGGCTTCGCCTAAGCACTACGACGATATGCCCGAGGTGTGTAACTGTGGAGGGGGCACCGCACACGGCTAAAAGATCAACTTGTGTGTCTATGGGGTGCCCCCGGCCACGTATATAAAGGAGGGGAGGGAAGAGGTGGCCGGCCCAAGGGGGGCGCGCCAGGTGTGGGGAATCCCACTAGGACTCCCCAGTCCAAGTAGGATTCCCCTCCTCTTTCCTATTCCTAGTAGGAGAAGGAGGGAAGGAGGAGGAGGAGAGAAAGAAAAGGGGGCCGCCCCCCTAACCCTAGTCCAATTCGGTTTGGGCTAGGGGGGGCGCACCACTCCCTGGCCGGCCTCCTCTCTTCCACCACTAGGCCCATGAGGCCCAATAACTTCCCGGGGGGAGGGGGGTCCGGTAACCCCCGGTACTCCGAAACTCATCCGAAACGACCCGAACTATTCCGGTGTCAAAATGTAACCTTCTAATATATGAATATTTATGTCTCGACTTTTGAGACTCCTCGTCATGTCCGTGATCTCATCCGAGACTCCGAACAAACTTCGGTCATCAAATCACATAACTCATAATACAAATCGTCATCGAACGTTAAGCGTGCGGGCCCTACGGGTTCGAGAACTATGTAGACATGACACATCTCCGGTCAATAACCAATAGCGGAACCTAGATGCTCATATTGGCTCCTATATATTCTACGAAGATCATTATCGGTCAAACCGCATAACAACATACGTTGTTCCCTTTGTCATCCTTACTTGCCCGAGATTCGATCGTCGGTATCATCATACCTGGTTCAATCTCGTTATTGGCAAGTCTCTTTACTCGTTCTGTAATGTACCATCCCACAACTAACTCATTAGTCACATTGCTTGCAAGGCTTATAGTGATAAGCATTACCGAGAGGGCCCAGAGATACCTCTCCGATACACGGAGTGACAAATCCTAATCTCGATCTATGCCAACTCAACAAACACCATCGGAGACACCTGTAGAGCATCTTTATAATCACCCAGTTACGTTGTGACGTTTGATAGCACACAAGGTGTTCTTCCGGTATTCGGGAGTTGCATAATCTCATAGTCAGAGGAACATGTATAAGTCATGATGAAAGCATTAGTAATAAAACTAAACGATCATTTGTGCTAAGCTAATTGATGGGTCTTGTCCATCACATCATTCTCTAATGATGTGACCCCTTTCATCAAATGACAACACATGTCTATGATCAGGAAACTTAACCATCTTTGATTAACGAGCTAGTCTAGTAGAGGCATACTAGGGACACTCTATTTGTCTATGTATTCACACATCTACTAAGTTTCCGGTTAATACAATTCTAGAATGAATAATAAATATTTATCATGATATAAGGAAATATAAATAACAACTTTATTCTTGCCTCCAGGGCATATTTCCTTCAGTCTCCCACTTGCACTAGAGTCAATAATCTAGTTCACATCGTCATGTGATTTAACACCAATAGTTCACATCTTTATGTGATTAGTTCTCATCACCATGTGACTAACACCCAAAGGGTACTAAGGTGTGATCATGTTTTGCTTGTGAGATAAGTTTAGGCAACGGGTCTGTCACATACAGAGCCGTATGTATTTTGCAAATTTTCTATGTCTACAATGCTCTGCATGGAGCTACTCTAGCTAATTGCTCCCACTTTCAATATGTATCCAAATCGAGACTCAGAGTCATCCGGATCGGTGTAAAAGCTTGCATCAACGTAACTTTTTACGATCAACTCTTTATCACCTCCATAACCGAGAAATATCTCCTTAGTCTTCTAAGGATAATTTTGACCGTTGTCTAGTGGTCCACTCCTGGTTCAATATCGCACCCCCTTGCTAAACTCATGGCAAGGTACACAATAGGTTTGGTACACAGCATAGCATACTTTATAGAACCTATGACTGAGGCATAGGGAATGACTTTTCATTCTCTTTCTATTTTCTGCGGTGGTCAGGTTTTGAGTATTTACTCAACTTCACACCTTACAACTCAAGCAAGAACTCCTTCTTTGACTGATCCATTTTAAACTTCTTCAAAATCTTATCAAGGTATGTACTCATTGAAAGTCTTATCAAGCGTCTTGATCTATCTTTATAGATCTTGATGCCTAATATGTAAGTAGCTTTACTAAGGTCTTTCTTTGAAAAAATCCTTACAAACACTCCTTTACGCTTTCCAGAAAATTCTACATCATTTCCGATCAACAATATGTCATTCACATATATTTATCAGAAAGGCTGTAGTGCTCCCACTCACTTTCTTGTAAATACAGGCTTCACCAAAAGTCTGTATAAAACCATATGCTTTGATCATTTTATCAAAGCGTATACTCCAACTCCGAGATGCTTGCACCAGTCCATAGATGGATCGCTGATGCTTGCACACTTTGTTAGCACCTTTAGGATTGACAAAACCTTCTTGTTGCATCATATACAACTCTTCTTTAAGATATCCATTAAGGAATGCAGTTTTGACATCCATTTGCCAAATTTCATAATCATAAAATGCGGCAATTGCTAACATGATTCAGACAGACTTAAGCATCACTACGGGTGAGAAGGTCTCATCGTAGTCAACTCCTTGAACTTGTCGAAAACCTTTCGCAACAAGTCAAGCTTTGTAGACAGTAACATTACCGTCAGCGTCATTCCTCTTCTTGAAGATCCATTTACTCTCTATGGCTTGCCGATCATCGGGCAAGTTAACCAAAGTCCACACTTTGTTTTTATACATGGATCCCATCTCAGATTTCATGGCCTTAAGCCATTTCGCGGAATCTGGGCTCATCATCGCTTCCTCATAGTTCGTAGGTTCATCATGGTCTATTAACATGACCTCCAGAAAGGATTACCGTACCACTCTGGTGCGGGCCATACTCTGGTTGACCTACGAGGTTCGGTAGTAACTTGATTTGAAGTTTCATGATCATCATCGTTAGCTTCCTCACTAATTGGTGTAGGAATCACTGGAAACTGATTTCTGTGATGAACTACTTTCCAATTCGGGAGGAGGTAAAATTATCAAGTTCTACATTCCTCCCACTCACTTCTTTCGAGAGAACTTCTTCATTAGAAAGGATCCATTCTTAGCAACGAATATATTGCCTTCGGATCTGTGATAGAAGGTGTACCCAACAGTTTCCTTTGGGTATCCTATGAAGACGCATTTCTCCGATTTGGGTTCGAGCTTATCAGGTTGAAACTTTTTCACATAAGCATCACAGCCCCAAACTTTAAGAAACGACAGCTTAGGTTTCTTGCTAAACCACAGTTCATATGGTGTCGTCTCAACGGATTTAGATGGTGCCCTATTTAACGTGAATCCAGCTGTCTCTAATGCATAACCCCAAAACGATAGTGGTACATCGGTAAGAGACATCATAAATCGCACCATATCTAATAAAGTACGGTTACGACGTTCGGACACACCATTACGCTATGGTGTTCCAGGTGGCGTGAGTTGTGAAACTATTCCACAGTTTTAAATGAAGGCCAAACTCGTAACTCAAATATTTGCCTCCGCGATCAGATCGTAGAAACTTTATTTTCTTGTTATGATGATTTTTCACTTCACTCTGATATTCTTTGAACTTTTCAAATGTTTCAGACTTGTGTTTCATCAAGTAGATATACCCATATCTGATCAAATCATCTGTGAAGGTCAGAAAATAATGATACCTGCCGCGAGCCTCAACACTCATCGGACCACATACATTGGTATGTATTATTTTCAATAAGTTAGTGGCTCGCTCCATTGTTCCCGAGAACGGAGTCTTAGCTAGTCATCTTTCCCATGAGGCATGGTTCGCAAGCATCAAATGATTCATAATCAAGTGATTCCAAAAGTCCATCCGCATGGAGTTTCTTCATGCGCTTTACACCAATATGACCTAAACGGCAGTGCCACTAGTATGTTGCACTATCATTATCAACTTTGCATCTTTTGGCATCAATATTATGAATATGTGTATCAGTACGATCGAGATTCAATAAACCATTTACATTGGGTGTATGACCATAGAAGGTTTTATTCATGTAAACAGAACAACAATTATTCTCTGACTTAAATGAATAAACGTATTGCAATAAACATGATCCAATCATATTATGCTCAACGCAAGTCCAAATAACATTTATTTTAGGTTCAACACTAATCCCTAAGGTAAAGGGAGTGTGCGATGGTGATCTTATCAACCTTGGAATCACTTCCAACACACATCGTCACGTTGCCCTCAACTAGTCTCTATTCATTTTGTAACTCCTGTTTCAAGTTACTAATCATAGCAACTGAACCAGTATCAAATACCCAGGGGCTACTATGAATACTAGTAAAGTACACATCAATAACATGTATATCATATATACTTTTGTTCACTTTGCCATCCTTCTTATCCGCCAAGTATTTGGGGCAGTTCCGCTTCTAGTGACCATTTCCTTTGCAGTAGAAGCACTCAGTTTCAGGCTTGGGTCTAGCTTTGGGCTTATTCATGGGAGTGGCAACTTGCTTGTCATTCTTCTTGAAGTTCCCCTTCTTTCCCTTGCCCTTTTACTTTAAACTAGTGGTCTTGTCAACCATCAACACTTGATGCTTTTCTTGATTTCTACCTTCGCCGATTTCAGCATCGCGAAGAGCTCAGGGAATTGTTTTCGTCATCCCTTGCATATTATAGTTCATCACGAAGTTCCAGTAACTTGGTGATAGTGACTAGAGAACTCTGTCAATCACTATCTTATCTGGAAGATTAACTCCCACTTGATTCAGGCGATTGTAGTACTCAGACATTCTGAGCACATGCTCGCTGGTTGAGCTATTCTCCTCCATCTTGTAGGCAAAGTACTTGTGAGAGG
Organism: Aegilops tauschii subsp. strangulata; assembly: GCF_002575655.3. Taxonomy (NCBI): domain Eukaryota; kingdom Viridiplantae; phylum Streptophyta; class Magnoliopsida; order Poales; family Poaceae; genus Aegilops; species Aegilops tauschii. The sequence continues at coordinate 375,286,014 of NC_053038.3, read as the reverse complement.
TCTCATACCTCTCGACTCGGGCATGAGTGTGAAATACCAATTTCAGCTCTTGGAACATCTCATATGCTCCATGACATTTCAAAACATTTTTTAAGTCCCGGTTCTAAGCCGTAAAGCATGGTGCACTAAACTATCAAGTAGTCATCATATCGAGCTTGTCAGACGTTCATGACGTCAGCATCTGCTCCTGCAATAGTTCTGTCACCTAGCGATGCATCAAGGACATAATTCTTCTGTGCAGCAATGAGGATAATCCTCAAATCACAGACCTAGTCCGCATCATTGCTACTATCATCTTTCAACTTAGTTTTCTCTAGGAACATAAATAAAAACGAGCTAACTATATGCGAGCTATTGATCTACAACATAGATATGCAAAATACTATCAGGTACTAAGTTCATGATAACTTAAAGTTCAATTAATCATATTACTTAAAAACTCCCACTTAGATATACATCCCTCTAGTCATCTAAATGATCATGTGATCCATATCAACTAAACCATGTCCGATCATCACGTGAGATGGAGTAGCTTTCAATGGTGAACATCACTATGTTGATCATATCTACTATATCATTCACGCTCGACCTTTTGGTCTCAGTGTTCCGAGGCCATATCTGCATATGCTAGGCTCGTCAAGTATAACCCGAGTATTCTGCATGTGCAAAACTAGCTTGCACTCGTTGTAAGTGAATGTAGAGCTTATCACAACCGATCATCACGTGGTGTCTCAGCACGAAGAACTGTCGCAATGGTGCATACTCAGGGAGAACACTTACACCTTGAAATTTTAGTAAGGGATCATCTCATAATGCTACCATCGTACTAAGCAAAATAAGATGCATAAAAGATAAACATCACATGCAATCAAAATATGTGACATGACATGGCCATCATCATCATTTTGTCCTTTGATCTCCATCTCCAAAGTACCGTCATGATCTCCATCATCACCGGCATGACACCATGATCTCCATCATCTTGATCTTTATCAACGTGTCGTCACATGGTCGTCTCGCCAACTATTGCTATCGCATAGCGATAAAGTAAAGCAATTATGGCGCTTGCATCTTATGCAATAAAGAGACAACCATAAGGCTCTTGCCAGTTGCCGATAACTTTAACAAGACATGATCATCTCATACAACAATTTATATCTCATCACGTCTTGACCATATCACATCACAACATGCCCTGCAAAAACAAGTTAGACGCCCTCTACTTTGTTGTTGCAAGTTTTACGTGGCTGCTACGGGCTTCTAGCAAGAACCGTTCTTACCTACGCATCAAAACCACAACGATTTTTCGTCAAGTGAGCTGTTTTAACCTTCAACAAGGACCGGGCATAGTCAAACTCGATTCAACTAAAGTTGGAGAAATAGACACCCACTAGCCACCTGTGTGTGAAGCACGTCGGTAGAACTAGTGTCATGAACACGGTCATGTAATGTCGGTCTGGGCCGCTTCATCCAACAATGTCGCCGAATCAAAGTAAGACGTTGCTGGTAAGCAGTGTGACTATTATCGCCCACAACTCATTGTTGGGACCCCGATCCTAAGTCACACCGATCTAGCATGTAACACATCATATCACTTTGTGGCCCCACGCTCGGTATTCCCACGGGTGCCACCTTACCTGGCCTGGGACCATTTGTGCCTTTTGGCTCACGTATATGATAGTGTCGCTAGCATCCATATGACAGAGAACCCGGGCCGACATGACTAGTCGTGAACCCAAAGTGGCACTAACTTACGGGGACAGGCATACATGAACCAACATCCAATGTGTCGGTCATGAGCGTGTGAATCCGGGTTGTAGCAACTGGGCTAACAGGACTCCGGGAACACGGGCTGTAGCAGGCTAGCAGGACTTCGGAGCTCACCGTGTGACATTTCCCCGAAGGGACAGACACAGGAACGAAGTGGATCACATGCCGGCCAGTCTAAGTGTTCCGGAGCAGTAGCAACTGGGCTAGCAGGACTCCGGTAAACCGGGCTGTAGCAGACTACCATGGCTCAGTGGAAGCACTAGACTACATTTCCCCATAAGAGAGGCTACCAAGGATAGACAACTAGGTTGTCGGATCCCACACATACCAAGCATTTCAATCATTCACACAATATGGTCGATATGTGCAAATACAACATGGCATCACAACATGACTCTAGAACTCAACTATTTATTCAATAGGCCCCGGGGAGCGAGATATTACAAACATGGGTCTCATGACCCAACATTCAGAGCATACAAGTCAAAGCACATGCGGAAGCTTAACATGTCTGAGTACAGACATCTACAAATAAAAAGGCCGAGAAGCCTGACTATCTACCAGATCCTGCCAAGGGCACAAGCTCGTAGCTGAGGTATCAAGCTAAACGTCGAAGTCCACACGGAACTACTAGCGAGACTGAAGTCTCTCTGCAAAACATAAATTAAGCAAATGTGAGTACAAATGTACCCAGCAAGACTTACATCAGAACTAACTACATATGCATCATTATAAACAAAGGGATGGTGGGGTTTAACTGCAGCAAGCCAGCTTTGACTCAGTGGCTAACCTGAACTACTACTGCAAGTAACTCTTTTGAGGTGGCGCACACGAGTCCACATATTCACCATTTCAATACACCACTATGGATCCGCTCCCGTCTCCCTACGAGAACGCCATCCATAGCACTCACGCTTATCTTGCGCATTTTAGAGTATCCACTTTCACTTGTCTATGAACTGTACAGGCAACCCAGAAGTCCTTTACCGCAGACACGGCAATTGGAATAGATCATTTATAACCCTGCAGGGGTGTACTTCTTCACACACACTCTTGCCACTTACCACCATGTACACGTCGTGTATCTCGACAACCTTCAAGCGGAAGCCTGGCGAGGGAGTCGGCCACGACCTGACTAACCACACAAGTCTCTAGTCCAGGTTTATCGCCTATTTGGGTTCCATCCGCGAGGAGATCCGGCCGGGGTTTCGCTCACAGTCCCAAACAATGTGTGCAGGGTTCCCGAGACACCAAACGGGCGCCCGGTACACCGGGCCACGGCGTATCTACCGCATCATAGCCCACCCCTAGGGTCAGCGCTACGCACGGCCTCCAACACATATCCTACAAACACCAGAAACTAGTTGCAACTCCTGGACATAGATCAAGGCAATTAATAAGTCGAGAGGGTCCATTGGTTTCGGGCCCAACACGTGGTAGTAGCTGTTCATGGATCACAAACACAGAACTCAGTTCCTGAGGTCGGTTTCAATGAGACAACCCACCATGTACTCCTACATGGCCTCTCACCGCTACCTTTACCAAATCGTGTTCACATACTTAGCTCTCAACAGTAGAACATGTTCACACACCTCCAATTCATCCCCGATGAATCAGACCTGACTCAACTCTAAGCAGTAGCAGGCATGACAACAGGCATGAATGAGTAGGCACATTAGGGCTCAAACAACTCATACTCATGCTAGTGGGTTTCATCTATTTACGGTGGCAATGACAGGTCATGCAGAGGAAAGGGGTTCAACTACCGCAACATATAACAGTTGAATCGTTGTTGTCCTAATGCAGTAAAAGAGAGCAGGAGCGAGAGAGTGGGATTTTATCGGAATGAACAAGGGGGTTTTGCTTGCCTGGCACTTTTGAAGATAGTATAGCTCTTCATCGGTGTCATCGAACTCATCGTCAGTACGTCGTCTACTAAGAGGGGACAAACACCAGAAAACAAGGAAGAACACAATCAATGCAACGCACAATATGATGCATGATCATGATGAGTGAGTTGGCCTAATGCAACTACAACCAAATGGGTTTGGGTCATTTTGAACCAAAGGTTCAATCCCAAACTCAATTTATGAATTTAAATAGTGCCTTATCATGTTTTGCACTAAACAGCAAGGTTAAGTTGCTTTATCATGCATGAAACAAGTACAGATGGATAGATTGGATTTTTCTGATCATTTTTCATATATAACACTTTGCATTTGGAGTTACAGATTAATTTCTATGAATTTTTGAAGTTTAAACCATTTTCTGGAATTCCTGGTTTAATTAAACGCCAGAAAAGCTTTATTACGTCAGCACTAGGTCATGATGACGTCAGCTGGTCAACAGAGTCGGCCAGGTCAAACCTGACGTGTGGGGGCCACATGTCAGTGACACAGGGCTGTTTAGTGATGTCTACTACGCAACCTTCTTCTTGTAGACGTTGTTGGGCCTCCAAGTGCAGAGGTTTGTAGGACAGTAGCAAATTTCCCTCAATTGGATAACCTAAGGTTTGTCAATCCGTGGGAGGTGTAGGATGAAGATGGTCTCTCTCAAACAACCCTGCAACCAAATAGCAAAGAGTCTCTTGTGTCCCCAACACACCCAATACAATGGTAAATTGTATAGGTGCACTAGTTCGGCGAAGAGATGGTGATACAAGTGCAATATGGATGGTAGATATAGGTTTTTGTAATCTGAAAATATAAAAACAGCAAGGTAGCAAGCGATAAAAGTGAGCGTAAATGGTATTGCAATGCTAGGAAACAAGGCCTAGGGTTCATATTTTCACTAGTGCAAGTTCTCTCAACAATAATAACATAATTGGATCATATAACAATCCCTCAACATGTAACAAAGAGTCACTCCAAAGTCACTAATAGCGGAGAACAAACGAAGAGGTTATTGTAGGGTACGAAACCACCTCAAAGTTATTCTTTCTGATCGATCTATTCAAGAGTCCGTATTAAAATAACACGAAGCTATTCTTTCCGTTCAATCTATCATAGAGTTCATACTAGAATAACACCTTAAGACACAAATAAACCAAAACCCTAATGTCACCTAGATACTCCAATGTCACCTCAAGTATCCGTGGGTATGATTATACGATATGCATCACACAATCTCAGATTCATCTATTCAAAACAACACAAAGTACTTCAAAGAGTGCCCCAAAGTTTCTACCGGAGAGTCAAGACGAAAACGTGTGCCAACCCCTATGCATAGGTTCATGGGCGGAACCCGCAAGTTGATCACCAAAACATACATCAAGTGGATCACGTGATATCCCATTGTCACCACAGATAAGCACGGCAAGACATACATCAAGTGTTCTCAAATCCTTAAAGACTCAATCTGATAAGATAACTTCAAAGGAAAAACTCAATCCATTACAAGAGTGTAGAGGGGGAGAACCATAATAAGATCCAACTATAATAGCAAAGCTCGCGATACCTCAAGATCGTACCACCTCAAGAACACGAGAGAGAGAGAGAGAGATCAAACACATAGCTACTGGTACATACCCTCAGCCCCGAGGGTGAACTACTCCCTCCTCGTCATGGAAAGCGCCGGGATGATGAAGATGGCCACCGGTGAGGGATCCCCCTCCGGCAGGGTGCCAGAACAGGGTCCCGATTGGTTTTTGGTGGCTACAGAGGCTTGCGGCGGCGGAACTCCCGATCTATTCTGTTCCCCGATGTTTTTAGGGTATATGGATATATATAGGCGAAAGAAGTCAATCAGGGGAGCCACGAGGGGCCCACGAGGGTGGGGGGCGCGCCCAGGGGGCAGGCACGCCTCCCTGCCTCGTGGCCACCTCGAAGCTTCCTTGACTTCAACTCCAAGTCTCCTGGATCACGTTCGTTCCAAAATTCACGCTCCCAAAGGTTTCATTCCGTTTGGACTCCGTTTGATATTCCTTTTTTGCGAAACACTGAAACAAGGGAAAAACAGAAACTGGCACTGGGCTCTGGGTTAATAGGTTAGTCCCAAAAATAATATAAAACTATTTAATAAAGCCCATAAACATCCAAAACAGATAATATAATAGCATGAATACTTCATAAATTATAGATACGTTAGAGACGTATCAGCATCCCCAAGCTTAATTCCTGCTCGTCCTCGAGTAGGTAAATGATAAAAGAAATAATTTATGAAGTGTGAATTCTAGCAGGTGCACAAGTTTGATCAATGATAATTTCAATCACCTTTTCTAGCATCCTTATATATCATAACAGTAGGTCATCTCATAAAACTTTTCATGATCAAGTAACAAGCTATTCACATGTTAAAGTATAGATCATAAACTTTCTTGAAAACTAACGAACCGTGTTATCATTCATCAAACATTATAATTCATCTTATTTTCAGGAAGAGTCTATGTCAGAGGGTTTTGATTTAGCAAACTCCACATACTCAACTATCATTTAGTCTTTCACAATTGCTAACACTCACGCGATATTTATGGGTTCAAAGTTTTAATCAAACACAGAGAAAGATAGGGGCTTATAGATTCGCCTCCCAACCTTTTACCTCAAGGGTAATGTCAACAATAATAGTTCATGATGCCTTACATCCAATTGGATATATATATCAGAATATTTCCAACACAATGTGCTTGCCAAAGGATAAAATGTAAAAAGGAAAGGTGAAGATCACCATGACACTTGCATAAGGTAAAAGACAAGAATAAAAGATAGACCCTTCGCAGAGGGAAGCAGAGGTTTCCATGCGCTTTTATAGTTGGATGCACAAAATCTTAATGCGAGGGAACGTCACTTTATATTGCCACTTGTGATAGGGACCTTTATTATGCAGTCCGTCACTTTTATTGCTTCCATATCACAAGATCGTATAAAGCTTATTTTCTCCACACTAAAAGATCATACATATTTAGAGAGCAATTTTTATTGCATGCACCGATGACAACTTACTTGAAGGATCTTACTCAATCCATAGGTAGGTATGGTGGACTCTCATGGCAATACTGGTTTAAGGGATGTTTGGAAGCACAAGTAGTATCTCTACTTAGTGCATAGAATTTGGCTAGCATGAGGGGGAAAGGCAAGCTCAACGTGTTGGGCGATCCATGACAATATACTTTATTTCGGATATAAGAAAACATAACCCATTACGTTGTCTTCCTTGTCCAACATCAACCTTTTAGCATGTCATATTTTAATGAGTGCTCACAATTACAAAAGATGTCCAAGATAGTATATTTATATGCGAAATCTCTCTTCCTTCAATATTCTTTCATGAATTGTTCAAGTGACCAATACAACGTTTGCTAACCTTCAATAAATTTACCACCTCTACTTCTTATATGTAAAGTCATTAGTCCCCATGGGATAAGCATATGAAACATATATAATTTCAGATTTATGATATTCAATTCATTCAACCAGTTACTCATAGGATATAAGTGAAGCACACGAGTAAATGACAAACTACTCCAAAAAGATATAAGTGAAGATCAATGAGTAGTTAAATAATTATGTAGCTAAGTGAAGACTCTCTCTCATTTAAGAATTTCAGATCTTGGTATTTTATTCAAACAACAATCAAGGCTAAAGAAAATAAAATGACGCTCCAAGCAAAACATATATCATGTGGTGAATAAAAATATAGCTCCAAGTAAAGTTACCGATGAACGAAGACAAAAGAGGGGATGCCATCCGGGGAATCCCCAAGCTTAGGCTTTTGGTTGTCCTTGAATATTACCTTGGGGTGCCTTGGGAATCCCCAAGATTAGGCTCTTGCCACTCCTTATTCCATAGTCCATCGAATCTTTACCCAAAACTTGAAAACTTCACAACACAAAACTTAACAGAAGATCTCGTGAGCTCCGTTAGCGAAAGAAAACAAAACACCACTTCAAGGTACTGTAATGAACTCATTCTTTATTTGTATTGGTGTTAAATATACTTTATTACAACTTCTCTATGGTTTATAAACTATTTTACTAGCCATAGATTCATCAAAATAAGCAAACAACACACGAAAAACAGAATCTGTCAAAAACAGAACAGTCTGTAGTAATCTGTAACTAACGCAAACTTCTGGAACTCAAAAAATTCTACCAAAATAGGAAGACCTAGATAATTTGATTATTGATCTGCTGCAATTGGAATAAGTATTTTATCATGTTCTGGTGATTTTAAACAATTGTTTTCGTGAACAGAAAGTTTCTGGAATTTTCAGAAAGATCAAATAATTATCATCCAAGAAGATCCTATAGGTCTTACTTGGCACAAACACTAATTAAAACATAAAACCACATCTAACTAAAGCAAGAAAAAAAAAAAAAATTGGGTTGCCTCCGAACAAGCGCTAACGTTTAACGCCCCTAGCTAGGCATGATGATTTCAATGATGCTCGCATAAAAGATAAGAATTGAAACATAAAGAGAGCATCATGAAGCATATGACTAGCACATTTAAGTCTAACACACTTCCTATGCATAGGGATTTTGTGAGAAAACAACTTATGGGAACAATAATCAACTTGCATAGGGAGGTAAAACAAGCATAACTTTAAAAATTTAAGCACATAGAGAGGAAACTTGATATTATTGCAATTCCTACAAGCATATGTTCCTCCCTCATAATAATTTTCAGTAGCATCATGAATGAATTCAACAATATAACCAGCACCTAAAGCATTCTTTTCATGATCCACAAGCATATAAATTTTGTTACTCTCCACATAAGCAAAATTCTTCTCTTTCGGAATAGTGGGAGTATCATAAGAGACTCGAATACTATAAATTGTTTCCACATTAAAAGAGTAATGTTCAGAAAAAGGGTAATCATAATCATGACAAGTTTTATAAATATAATCATCACTACTTTTTATAGCATAAGTGTCATCACAATAATCATCATAAGTAGGAACTTTGTTCTCATCAGAATCGATTGAAACCTCTTCCAAGATAGTGGAATCATTACTAAATAAAGTCATGACCTCTCCAAATCCACTTCCATAATTATCACAATAAGATTCAACACCCTCCAAAATAGTGGGATCATTACTTCCTAAAGTTGACACTCTTCCAAACCCACTTTCATCAATATAATCATCATAAGTAGGAGGCATGCTATCCTCATTATAAATTTGCATATCAAAACTTGGGAGACTAAAAATATCATCTTCATTAAACGTAGCATCCCCAAGCTTGGGACAAACATTGATTGCAGCAAATATATTCTCAAAAACATCATGTTCATCAAACATAGCATCCCCAAGCTTGGGCCTTTTCATATCATAAGCATAATCACTCTCATCATTAATACTATGGATAGCACCAATAGTATAGCAATTATCATCATCACAATGAGAAATAGGAGCAACATCATTTGGGAAAGATACCTTTTTACCTTTGCTTCTCCGTCTTTTCTTTTTCTTCTTCACGTCATGTGTGGGTTTAACCCTCCTTTTTGAGCTCTTTATTAATGAGATTGGTTGAATAGAAGGCTCCTCCTCGTTACCTGATTCATCATAAGAAATAATAGGAGAATATTGGGAAGTCTCTTCCCTTTCGTTAGTATTCTCTTCATCTTCTATTTGTTTTCTTTTCTTTATGTAATTGGCAATATAAGGATTGTCAATGCAATTCACCGCACAATACATATAAATTTCCTCTAGATCAAAATTAAGAACTCTATCAAGGGCAAATTCTAGAATAACCTTAGTTATACGTTTCATTTCTTCATAACCCAAGAGCAAACTAAGTTCATTATGATTTGCAAGGGAAATCAAGTCATCACAATTTTTAGACACAATACGATCATGAAACAATTTGCATTGGGTACTGAAGTGATCACGTTCATTGCAAAATTCACAAGTACGGCTAAGAAAGTTTAAATTTTCAGCACAAACATCTAGCCTCTCTTGCAACCATTTAGTTTCTAAGTACTTGTGCCTCTTACAAAATCTATCTTCCCTTTTTGGTATGTATTTGCAAACGCTATGCACTCCACAGAAATCGACATGCTTATAGGAAACATTTTCATCATGAATAGTGCAATCATCATTAGTACCATGGATATTCAAAGAGTTCATACTAACAACATTGCAATCATGCTCATCATTCAAAGATTCAGTGCTAAACATTTTATAGACTTCTTCTTCTAGCACTTGAGCACAATTTTCCTTTCCATCATTCGCACGAAAGATATTAAAAAGACGAAGCGTATGAGGCAAACTCAATTCCATTTTTTGTAATTTTCTTTTATAAACTAAACTAGTGATAAAACAAGAAACTAAAAGATTCGATTGCAAGATCTAAAGATATACCTTCAAGCACTCACCTCCCCGGCAACGGCGCCAGAAAAGAGCTTGATGTCTACTACGCAACCTTCTTCTTGTAGACGTTGTTGGGCCTCCAAGTGCAGAGGTTTGTAGGACAGTAGCAAATTCCCCTCAAGTGGATGACCTAAGGTTTATCAATCCGTGGGAGGTGTAGGATGAAGATGGTCTCTCTCAAACAACCCTGCAACCAAATAGCAAAGAGTCTCTTGTGTCCCCAACACATCCAATACAATGGTAAATTGTATAGGTGCACTAGTTCGGCGAAGAGATGGTGATACAAGTGCAATATGGATGGTAGATATAGGTTTTTTTAATCTGAAAATATAAAAACAGCAAGGTAGCAAGCGATAAAAGTGAGCGTAAACGGTACTGCAGTGCTAGGAAACAAGGCCTAGGGTTCATACTTTCACTAGTGCAAGTTCTCTCAACAATAATAACATAATTGGATCATATAACAATCCCTCAACATGTAACAAAGAGTCACTCCAAAGTCACTAATAGCGGAGAACAAACGAAGAGATTATTGTAGGGTACGAAACCACCTCAAAGTTATTTTTTCTGATCGATCTATTCAAGAGTCCGTATTAAAATAACACGAAGCTATTCTTTCCGTTCAATCTATCATAGAGTTCGTACTAGAATAACACCTTAAGACGCAAATCAACCAAAACCCTAATGTCACCTAGATACTCCAATGTGACCTCAAGTATCCGTGGGTATGATTATACGATATGCATCACACAATCTCAGATTCATCTATTCAAACTAACACAAAGTACTTCAAAGAGTGCCCCAAAGTTTCTACCGGAGAGTCAGGACGAAAACGTGTGCCAACCCCTATGCATAGGTTCATGGGCGGAACCCGCAAGTTGATCACCAAAACATACATCAAGTGGATCACGTGATATCCCATTGTCACCACAGATAAGCACGGCAAGACATACATCAAGTGTTCTCAAATCCTTAAAGACTCAATCCGATAAGATAACTTCCAAGGGAAAACTCAATCCATTACAAGAGAGTAGAGGGGGAGAAACATCATAAGATCCAACTATAATAGCAAAGCTCGTGATACATCAAGATCGTGCCACCTCAAAAACACGAGAGAGAGAGAGAGAGAGAGAGATCAAACACATAGCTACTGGTACATACCCTCAGCCCCGAGGGTGAACTACTCCCTCCTCGTCATGGAGAGCGCCGGGATGATGAAGATGGCCACCGGTGAGGGATCCCCCTCCGGCAGGGTGCCAGAACAGGGTCCCGATTGGTTTTTGGTGGCTACAGAGGCTTGCGGCGGCGGAACTCCCGATCTATTCTGTTCCCCGATGTTTTTAGGGTATATGGATATATATAGGCGAAAGAAGTTGGTCAGGGGAGCCACGAGGGGCCCACGAGGGTGGGGGCGCGCCCAGGGGGGCAGGCACGCCTCCCTGCCTCGTGGCCACCTCGAAGCTTCCTTGGCTTCAACTCCAAGTCTCCTGGATCACATTCGTTCCAAAAATCACGCTCCCGAAGGTTTCATTCCGTTTGGACACCGTTTGATATTCCTTTTCTGCGAAACACTGAAACAAGGCAAAAAACAGAAACTGTCACTGGGCTCTGGGTTAATAGGTTAGTCCCAAAAATAATATAAAAGTGTTTAATAAAGCCCATAAACATCCAAAACAGATAATATAATGGCATGAATACTTCATAAATTATAGATACGTTGGAGACGTATCATTTAGCTCGCTGACAGGTGGGCCAGGTCAACGGCCACGTCAGCAGGGTCAACTCTGACGCGTGGGTCTCGCTGGGTTAATCTAAACTAAACAGGAAATAAAACCCGGGGTTAATTAGGGCGTGGGGCCCATCTGTCAGTGGCACTAGCTTTAGTTAACTACAGTTAGCTCCTAAACTAATGATGCCACGTCGGCCACCGGCGTTTAACCGCCGACGACCTCAGATCGCGGCGGCGTCCGCGTCGGGATTGCGCTACATGGCACGATTTGGGGCGTGGTTGGGTTCTATGGAGAGCTTGGGCTGAGCCGCGTGTGTGGGTGGTGGAGCTGGACCAGATGGTCGCCGGAATCAACACCGGCGACGAGGTTTGCGGCGGCCGTGGTTCGGCCATGCTCGAGTTCCTCGCTAGGGTGTTCGGGAGGAGGAGCTGGTGGTGGCTACGGGTGCGTGGAGAGGTTCTGAGCACACTGTGTGCTCGGGCACGGGCTGCAGTGACCGTGGCCGCGGCGGCGACATGACCGGCCTACGGAAGCTCACGGCTCCGGCGGATTCGACAGCTACGTGATGCAAACGAGGCAGGGGAGAGAGGGGTTCGGGTGAGGGGCTCATGGCGGTTGCAGTGGTGGCCTCTTCAAGCTCGAGGAAGGGCTGAAGACGACGGAAGGACGGCGACGATCTCGGCGGCCGTGGTTGAAGAAGATGATGGGGAGAGCGCTTGGGGGTGTCTGGCGATGCGTACCTCGTCGAGGACGAAGAAGAGGTTGTATAGGAGCTCTAGGGCACGGAGATAGGTCGGGGGGAGGCTCTGGGTGCGGTGGTGCTCGTCGGTGCTCTCAGACACGCTCGGACCCGGGCGAGAGAGAGAGAGAGAGAGAGCAGAGGAGGGGGAAGAGGTCGAGGGAGAGAGGGGAAAGTGAGAGGGGATCGAGGGGGGTCGCGTGGCGTCTCCAGCCAGCCTCCAGCCTCGGCAGAAGCAGGAGGTGGCTCGGGCGCGTGGACTCGCGCGTCGAGCACGCGACTCTCGTCCTTCTGTTGAGAGGAGGGAGATGACTGGCATCGGCCAGCTGGGTTGGGCCGTGCTGGGCCAGGCCATGTGAGCGCCAGGTAAAAACCCTCTCTCTCTCTCTTGCTATTTTAGTTTCTGGTTTTCTATTTTCTGCAATTGTTTTGACTTAATTAAAATGCTAAGGCATTTTCAAAAACCCTGAAAATAATTGTGGGCTCTGTTTGGAATATTTCCAACAGCCCTCACTTAAGTTCAGAATTATTTGGACATTTAAAATATTATATAGCATTTAAATGCCCAAATGCAAATAGCATATGATTTAATTCAGTGACCCAATGTTGTCCTAGAAAAATGTGAACCATTTTTGTCAGAGGTTCTATACCAAGGCAAAGATGATGAACATTTTTAAGGGTATTTGAGGTTCACTGAAAATATTTTTATTTGATCCTAGTTGCATTTCATTTGGTGCTAGGGTTTGAACATCCCCATTTCAAGTTTAACTGAAATTTAAACATGATGCAACACCAGATGCTAGCACTAGGCATTACTAGAACTAGGGATGTGACAACTCACCCCCACTAAACAAGAATCTCGTCCCGAGATTCAAGACGTTAGGTAAGACGAAGGGGGAACGCAACTAACACAATCTTCATGATCCAGGTGGCACTTCATAAGAATGTTGATTCGATCACCATCTTTGTCTCGTCGTCTTGCTCTGAGAACTCAGCCAACATGACAACGAGAGGAAAAGGAAACTCTGGAAAGATCGATCTTCTCAAAGATCGAACAACTCAGGATCAACTCACGGAACGAGACATAGCAACATCTCTCGAGCTGAGACACGAAGGACACATCTAGAGGGATGGAGTGGAACAGATGACGAGGGTTCACTAGGTAGACAACAATTCCACACTTAGGAGGGTGGTGGACGGTTGTCAACGTAGCGAGGAGTTGAGTTGCCATGATACCATAACGAGACATCTTAAGGAAGGTGACTCGTAGAATTATTCCCTTAAGTGGCAAAAAGAATTACTTTTGATATAAACATCATTGGAACTCTTTATACCAGCCTAAGGCAATCACAATCGATCTTTTGAAGGAGTTCAAAAGAATGACATACTTGGACTAGAATGGATGATGTGGAGTACCTTGTTGAAGACAACGCAATGGATGATTTTTGCTTATCATCGAAAATGGATGGGACCCATGGTAGGACCACTTTTGAAGATGATCCTGAACAACAACTGCTGAGAAGGTAGCCCATGGGAGATTGGCACAATGGCGGTGCAAGCTGGGAACAAAATGCAAATGCTGGGAATGTTCCAACCATCATATCTGCCTGAGATTCAGATCTGGTGTGTAACAAGATATTTTAGACAGCATGTCTGAAAATAAAGTTTGCAACACAAACTGACGAGATGACGTTGCGAGATTCTCGGGAAATGTACGATAGCAAGCTCCAAAACATGATCTGGTTCTGCTGCATACATGTGAGCATGTTGTCCAAGACAGGAATGACCACATAGTAGTCTTATAATAAAAACCTATCGAGTTCAAGTTTGGATCCATCATCAAGGATTTCGAAGTCTTTACGCAAGTCCATGGATTAGATCCCAAGCATAGACTTCTCTTCCTTGAACAATCAATCAGTGGCTTGGTGTGCTAGGGATACATGTAGAATGAAGGTTGCAAGTCTTCAAACCACAGAATACTTCGCACATGTGCATGACTACTTGGGATGATTCCAGAGGAAGCAAAACAAACTTTCTCAGATTCACGGTGGCAACTTGCATCCTATGCACGTGAATTAGAGGAAGTCACTTCTTTCATCCAACATATGCTTCACGAACGGGACATGAAGATAATGCTTATAAAAGTTTCCAACACTAGCTTAATGTTCAACATGATTCATGGAGGAGAAAAAATGTTGTTGATGGACTCAATAGCAACTCATCGGAATTTCCATATCACTGGAATCCCACCATTATGTGAACACGGTGATAGCGTTGGTCAGACCAAAAGATGTAATGGTGTATGCTCGAGGGATCAACCACGAGTAAGACAACATTACGAACATCGTTGGTTCTGATTTGACTTGACGATAGCCCATACTCAAGTCAAAGTTTTGACAAGACAATAGATCCAACAACTGATCACGAGGACCAATTGGTGAAGATATCATCTTTCTTCAACACACACACAAACACAAAGATATCCCGTCAGAAAGAACCAAATTCGGCAAAGCTTTTTATCTTCCAACTCTCCAAGTTGTTGTTTAGCTTAACCAACTAGCTCAGGGGTATCCAACACTGATTCTTGGAGAAGGGGTGGTTTATAAGAAACCAACTTGATCACGAACTCAACATAGCGGTCAGGTGACAACTTGGTTATACTTCCGAGAAGATATACGGAAAATCATGAACCACCGATATGTCACTAAGCTCGAGAACAATCTTGCTTTTCAGGGCAAGACGATATGATCAAATAAGCAAGGATTGACACTATCCTAACTCATTGATCAAAAATTGCACCGGAAATAAGGACTAGGTAGCATGATAAACCTTAGGGTGATGATTCAATAATCAACACGCTAAGGATAAGATTATTGTCCATTAACTACCAAGTAACACAGTTGCTAGGAGTATTTATTTCACACATCACGATTCACTTGTCGGCATTCCGGTTGTGACAACACGACACGGAGGAATGAATAATGATGGCGAGAAGCATCACTACGTCAAGAATTCATAAGAGAAGGTGCAATTCTCAGGACATTGCTGACATAAAGTGGGTATGTCGGAGTAAATGGCCACGGGTAGCCTAACCGACTCCCCTTGGCTCTTTGAAAAATTATAAGGCCGATCGGGCCTTCAAGCATCCAAAACACAGGGCCGCCTTCCCCTGGTCGGCTATCTCACAGGCCGACTACCGGAAGGCGACCCGACCTTGAAAAACCTTCCCGAAGATAACCATAAGCTGGCCGACTCCCAGAAGCCGGCCATAAGAAGACCGACTCCCAGAAGCCGGCCACAAGAAGACCGACTCCCAGAAGCCGGCCGTAAGAAGGCCGACTCCCGGAAGCCGGCCAAGACTGCACCCTCAAGGGCTGCACCCACATAACGGTGATGAGGCAGGGCGTGGCCACAGTACAGCTTGCCACCCCCTAATCCCGGAGCACGCATGGCCACAGTGCGCCGTACGGGTCAGCCATCCCCCGTCCGGCGCGGCACTGTTGCCATGTTGACCATGACGCCACCCACGACAGGCGCCAGTACGGCCCGCGAGCGGCGGGCCCCTTCAGCCAGAGAGACGCTCGAAGGCGGCCAGGCCTCCCCTAGTCGGCCTGGGGCGTAGCCGGCTCCCAATAGCCGGTTGCCTCCCTCCCTCGGAGTATGTGCATCATTAAGGAGACAAGACGAGGTAAGGCTACAGTGAGAGCCCGCCAGGCGGCGGCACTGTAGCCATGCTTACCTCGACCAAGCCCTCGTCATCAGGGGCGAGGAAACAGTAACCAGCCACCGACAAGACCCCCAAGCGGTGGGGCCGGCCTGTCGACCAAGAGGCCGGCAGCCGGCAAGACCCACCAGTCGGCGGGCCCCAACGGCCGGCAGAGAAGCCGGCGAACACAGACACTGACGGCTGGGACCCGCGCCCAGCCGGATTACCATTGTATCCCTGGGGGGTAGGCCTATATAAACCCCCCAGGGCACCCATGCAAAGGGTTGATCTCGGAGATAGTTTTAGACACCACGTAGAGAGAAGAGGAGAGCTAGCTTTGCCTTTCTTCCTCCTCTAGCCAAACAGCTCAAGGAGCACTTGTAGCTACTTGTGTTGATCTAGTGATCATGCGGAGACCCCGCAGAGCAGGACTAGGGGTGTTATCTCCACGGAGAGCCCCGAACCTGGGTAAGATCCGCCGGCGTGCATGTCTTCGCCTTATCCCGTTTCCAGGCACCGGCGATGTCTTACTGGCTCCCACAATGATAAGCCACCCGTTGGCATATGTCGCACCTACCACCCGACATTTGGCGCCCACCGTGGGGCCAGGTGCACCGTCGTTCGGAGACCTGTTCTAGACGGGAACCCTTTTCCTCCCCCGTGAGCGTAGCCAGCCTGCTATGCCCGATGGCGCTTGCCCTGACGCGCTGCAAGGCGTCGATGACGCCTGCGCGGCGAGCTGCCTCACCGATCTTCTTGGCGAGGCTCGCATCTCCGACGAGCCTGCGTCCGACGCGGGCACAGACTGCCCCGAGAGCCACCTCGTCAGCCTCCTCGACCAGCTTCACGTCTCCAGTGAGCTTGCTGTGGACTTGGAGTCGGTCGGCTCCACCGACCCGATGCTGGTCGACTCCGACACGGCATCGCTTGACGCCTTCCCCACCAACGTGGTGATCATCGACGACCCTCTCCCTCGAGCCGACAGTGCCAGCAGCGCTGTCACTGAGGTGCTGGTCATCAGCCACGGTGCCGTCTTGGGCGAGAACGCCCACGACGCCCTACAAGCGGCGTTGCATGACTTGTCCGTCCCCATCCCGGCCAACGCCGACACCGAGACACTGGAGGCACGCCGCCTCGCCCTCGTCGCGGAAGGCCAGAAGATAGCATCCATGAGACGCCTCATTGAGGCTCACCAGCGCGAAGTCGACCGCACCGCCTTCGGTACGCCGCCTCCTGGCGGGCCGAGCCGAGCCGGCATCGTCAAGAAGCGCGGCGCGGCCATCGCCAGCATGCTGGAAGCAGACCGCCCAGTCTACGCCACGCCACTCGAGAACCTGCGTGCCGCTCAGGCGGTCGTAGACGATCTGAACGGGCTGGGGGCCGACGAGCTCCCCTACATGACTAGACGCATCCAGCAGCTGATCGACGCGGCCGCAGAGCGGCATGAAGCCGGCGCCCGCGCTGAAAGTCCTCCCCCACGCTGAGAGCACGGCGCGACATCCCGGACGCCGACTGCAAGCGGCGCCCGCGCAAGAAAAGACAAGGAGCCGGCTGCTGGCCGCAGTCGGACTCGGCTCACCATTGAGCGCGACGCAGAAGGCCGCCCCCGGGCTGTGGAACGACAAGGCAATCCGCCTCCTCCCCCGCCTCGTGGGGAGAGATATCCCACCCCGCCGCTTGTCACGCATCCGACTCTCGGCGGCCGACTAGGCCACCGCGAAGGAGTCGGCGAGAATGATGCCCGCCACCGGATCGACCGCCTAGCGCGATCCCTGGCGCTAGAAGAAGAAGATGATGTCGGCCCGCCTTGCTTTGGCCCCCGCATCCGCGACGAGCCCTTCCCCAAAGGGTTCTCACTCCCAAGAGACACGCTAAAATACAACGGCTCCATGAAGACGGAAGACTGGTTGATCGACTACTCCACCGCAGTCAGCATAGCAAACGGCAATAGGCGCGTTGCCGTGAAGTATGTCCCGCTCATGCTTCAAGGCACGGCACACACCTGGTTGAACAGCCTCAAGCCCTACAGCGTCAACAGCTGGCTAGACTTCATGGAAGTCTTCATCCGCAACTTCACCAGCACATACAAGTGGCCTCCCAAGCCCCGCCAACTCTCCTTGTGCGTCCAAGGGCCCAGCGAATCAACTCGCGACTACCTCACGCGCTGGGCCGAGCTCCGCAACTCCTGCGAGGGGGTGCACGAGGTTCAAGCCATAGAGTACTTCACCGCCGGGTGCCAAGAGGGCACCCTCCTCAAGCACCGACTCCTCTGCGATGAGACAACTACCCTCGACGAGCTGCTGATCATAGCAGACAAGTACGCCACGGACGACTCTTCGATTAAAACCGAGCTTTGAGTAGACGCCTCTGGAAAGGTGCTCGCTCCGGCTCCCAAGACACCGGCTGGTGACTCCAACCGACGCCCTTACCAGAACGACAACGAGCGCAAGGCCCCTATGCCACCTTCCACCAGTCGGCAAGTAGCCACCGTCGAAGACGAACAGCCCGAAGAGCGGCCCGCGCCCAAGAAGAAGGGCGGCAGGCCGGCTTGGCAGCCGGCTTTCTCCTACGAGCAAACCCTTGATGCCCCCTGCAAGTTTCACAGCGGCGCGAAGCCGTCCAACCACACGACCCGGAAGTGCCATTGGCTCACGCGGATCTCCAAGGGCGAGGGGCTGCTGCCGCCTCCACCTCCTGGCCTGCCGCCTCCAGCCCCTCAGCAGCCGGCTGTTCGACCAGCAGTCGGAGCCATTCAAGATGAGTTCCCAGATGAGCACGACGCCTACGTCGTCTTCACAAGCCAAATTGAAGACAAGCGTAGTCGGCGCCGACAACACCAAGAAGTCAACGCAGTCACCTCCAGCAACCCCGAGTTTATGCATTGGTCTGAGAAGCCTATCAGCTGGAGCCAGGCCGATCACCCAGAGGTGATGCCGTCTCCCGGCTCTTATGCATTGGTGTTGGACGCCACCCTCGCGACAAAAAGGCGAGCTGCCCGTTTCTCCCGTGTGCTGATTGACGGTGGAAGCAGCATCAACATACTGTACCGCGACACCTTGGAGAAGTTGAACCTCAAGACGAAGCAACTCATGCCAAGCCAGACTGTGTTCCATGGCATCGTACCCGGCCTGTCCTATTCCCCAATCGGCAAGATCAAGATGGATGTTCTCTTCGGAGACAAGGATCACTTTCGCCAAGAAGCGATCTGGTTTGAAGTAGTGGATCTAGAGAGCCCTTACCACGCATTGCTTGGCCGACCTGCCCTGGCCAAGTTCATGGCTGTGCCCCACTACGCCTACCTCAAAATGAAGATGCCGAGTTCAAAGGGGATCATCACCATAGCCGGAGACTACAAGAAATCCACCGAGTGTGCTGCAGCCAGCAGCCAGCTGGCCGAGTCCCTAGTGATTGCTGAAGAGAAGAAGATGCTGGACCGAGTCGTGGCCATGGCCGGCAAGTAGCCGGCCCTGTCCCCTAACCCCAAGGAATATGATGCTCAAGGCTCCTTCCAGCCGACCAAGGAAACAAAGAAGATACCTCTGGACCCGGAGAACCCGGAGAGGTTTGCTGTCATTGGTGCAAACCTGGACAGCAAATAGGAAGGCGAGCTCGCCGACTTCCTCCGTGAGAATCGGGACATCTTTGCATGGTCCCCAAAGGACATGCCGGGTGTTCCGAAGGATTTCGCCGAGCACAAGCTACACGTCCGAGCGGACGCAAAACCAGTCAAGCAACCTCTCCGCCGACTGTCGGAGGAGAAGAGAAGGATCGTAGGAGAAGAGATAGCCCGGCTCCTGGCTTCATTATGGAGGTGTTTTTTCTAGAATGGCTTGCCAACCCGGTCCTGGTGTTGAAGAAAAACAATAAATGGTGTATGGGTATAGATTACACCAACCTCAACAAAGCCTGCCCCAAAGATCCGTTTGTCCTACCACGAATCGATCAAGTGATAGACTCCACAGCGGGTGCGAGCTGTTGAGTTTCTTGGATGCTTACTCAGGCTACCACCAGATCAAGTTGGATCCAGCCGACCGCCTGAAGACCGCCTTCATCACACCATTCGGAGCTTTCTGCTACCTGACTATGACATTCGGCTTAAGAAATGCCGGTGCCACTTTTCAGTGTTGCATGCAGAAATGCCTCCTCAAGCAACTCGGCAGAAATGCCCACGTCCACGTAGACGATATTGTGGTGAAGATGGAGAAGCGCGGCACCCTGCTGGAAGACCTTAGAGAAACATTTGCCAACTTGCGCCGATTTCAGATCAAGCTCAACCCTGAGAAATGCGTGTTCGGAGTACCAGCCGGCCAGCTTCTAGGCCTTTTGGTCTCCGAATGCGGCATCGA
Source organism: Aegilops tauschii subsp. strangulata (assembly GCF_002575655.3). NCBI lineage: Eukaryota > Viridiplantae > Streptophyta > Magnoliopsida > Poales > Poaceae > Aegilops > Aegilops tauschii. The sequence continues at coordinate 375,265,416 of NC_053038.3, read as the reverse complement.
GTGCAACCCAGTGAAGATCAAGGCCATAGAGAGAATGGAGATTCCTACCAAGCTGCGAGACGTTCAAAAGTTTACCTGGTGCCTGGCCTCCCTAAACCGCTTTATCGGCCGGCTAGGGGAGAAGGCTCTCCCCCTGTACCGACTCATGAAGAAGTCCACCCACTTTGAGTGGAACGACCAAGCAGACCAAGCTTTCCACGAGTTGAAGAAGATGCTGACCACACCGCCTGTCCTGGCAGCGCCGACTGAGAAAGAGCCCATGCTCCTTTACATTGCCGCGACTAGCCGAGTGGTCAATACAGTTATCGTGGTCCAACGCCCAGAAGAAGGCCGGGCTCAGCTAGTCCAGAGGCCGGTGTATTATTTGAGCGAAGTACTGTCCACCTCGAAGCAAAACTACCCGCACTACCAGAAGATGTGCTATGGAGTGTACTTTGCTGCCAAGAAGCTGAAGCCCTACTATCAAGAGCATCCCATCACGGTCGTATGCACTACCCCGCTTGCCGAGATCATAGGCAGCCGGGATGCATCCGGCCGGGTAGCTAAGTGGGCCATTGCGCTGGCTCCTTACACAATCTTCTACCAGCCCCGCACCGCCATCAAGTCCCAAGCATTGGCCGAATTCCTTGTTGACTGGGCCGAGACCCACTACTTACCGCCGGCTCCCGACTCCACTCATTGGCGGATGCACTTTGATGGATCCAAGATGCGTACCGGCTTGGGAGCCGGCATCGTCCTCACCTCTCCCAAGGGCGACAAACTCATATACACACTGCAAATTCATTTTGCCGCCTCCAACAATGTGGCCGAGTACGAGGCGCTCATACACGGGCTCCGGCTAGCCAAAGAACTCGGCATACGCCGGATCCTGTGCTATGGCGACTCGGATCTGGTGGTCCAGCAGTCATCCGGCGACTGGGACGCCAAGGACGCAAACATGGCGAGCTATCGATCCCTCGTCCAGCAAATCAGCGGATACTTTGAAGGATGCGAGTTCCTCCACGTGCCACGGGCCGACAACGAGCAAGCAGATGCCCTGGCACGGATCGGCTCCACCCGACAAGCTATACCAACCGGCGTCTCTCTCCAACACCTCCTCAAACCGTCTGTCAAGCCGTCTCCAGAATCAGACTCCATCTTCGTACCGCATGCCCCTGATGCAGTCAGATCCGACTTGGGGAACCCAGCAGGCGGCTCGGGGACTTTGACAGGCGGCCCGGGGACTGCCGTAGTCGCACCCGGCTCGGGGACTTCAGAACCCGGCCCGGGGACTGCAGCAGTCGGCCCGGGGACTGCAACGACACAACATGCGGTGGCCGACTCCAACTCTTCACCACCCAACCCACCCACCCGGGTCACAGTAGCCGTATTGACAATAGAACAAGTCACAGCTCCATCATGGGCACAGCCCATCCTCAACTTCCTAGTAAACAGAGAGCTGCCGACTGATGAGATCTCGGCAAGACTAGTTCAACGCCGAGCCGGAGCATACACAATAATAAACAGAGAACTTGTTAAGCGTAGCGTCACTGGAGTCTTCCAGCGCTGCGTCGAGCCAGAGAAGGGCATAGCAATTCTCAAGGATATCCACCAAGGCGAATGCGGCCACCACGCGGCCTCAAGATCACTTGTCGCCAAAGCTTTCCGCCATGGTTTCTTCTGGCCGACTGCTTTGGAGGATGCCAAGGAATTAGTCAAATGTTGCAAAGGGTGCCAAGTCTTCAGCTCCAAGCAACACCTGCCGGCTTCTGCACTCAAGACCATCCCCCTCACCTGGCCCTTTTCTGTCTGGGGGCTGGACATGGTGGGCCCATTCAAGACGGCACGCGGCGGCATGACACATCTGCTTGTCGCCGTGGACAAATTCACCAAGTGGATTGAAGCGAAGCCAATCAAGAAGCTGAACGGGCCGACTGCCGTGACATTCATCGCAGATATCACCACCCGGTATGGTATACCACACAGCATCATCACCGACAACGGCACGAATTTTGCCAAGGGAGCACTGGCACGTTTCTGCGCGACACAGGGCATCCGACTGGACTTAGCGTCCGTTGCCCACCCGCAGTCAAACGGCCAGGTCGAGCGAGCAAACGGCCTCATCCTCTCCGGCATCAAGCCCCGACTGGTCGTACCACTGGAGCGTTCGGCCGGCTGCTGGCTCGATGAGCTGCCGGCTGTCCTCTGGAGTCTGCGTACTACCCCGAACAAGTCAACCGGCTTCACTCCTTTCTTCCTTGTATATGGTGCCGAGGCTGTCATCCCAACTGACATCAAGTTCGACTCGCCTCGGGTCACCATGTACACGGAGGCGGAGGCCAAGGAAGCGCGAGAAGACGGTGTCGACCTGCTGGAAGAGGGACGGCTGTTAGCACTCAGTCGCTCTGCCATCTACCAGCAGGGTTTGCGCCGTTACCACAACCGGAAGGTCAAGCCAAGATCCTTCCAAGAAGGCGATCTTGTGCTCCGGCTGATCCAGCGAACAGCCGGCCAGCACAAGCTCTCGGCCCCTTGGGAAGGCCCATTCTTCATCAGCAAGGCCCTAGGCAACGACTCCTACTACCTGATCGACGCACAGAAGCCGAAGGCACGCAAGAGGGATGATTCCGGCAAGGATTCGGAACGACCATGGAACGCCAATCTCCTGAGAAGATTTTACAGTTAAAAGCAGTATGTATCACGCTACCTTTTGTATTAAGTACAAGACAACGGGCCCCCCGAGGCGCACTCGGGGACTACCCTCTTTTATCTATGAATGACGAGTGTCATACCTATGAATGTACTATTACATTTGATTTTCTGTCCGGCACCGGGTTCGACCAGTCGGCCCGGGGACTTGCCGCCTTGAGTTATATTAAAGTTCTACCTGCAGTCAGACAAGTAGTGTGCCGGCACCCGAGCCCTCTCTTATTGAAAGTCGCAGCTCGAAGAACCGACTGTCCGACTGGCAAGAGCCAAAGGCAGGAAAGGATGCCCACACGAAAAACGGCTAAGGACTAACGAACCTATATAACACAAGCCGGCCTCCCACCACGCCTACCAGCTGACAGAACAACTGGCTGGCCGGCTTCCCATTCACTTTGCTACAATCCAAGAAAGCTAGAGTACTCGCTCTCCCAACCGGCCAAGCACTTCTCAAGCCACAGACTGCAGAGCAGCTGTCCGGCTGGGAAGGCGGTGACCAAGGGAGGGAGGCAAAGGAAACAGCCAAAGGATGAAAAGCAAGAACAATGGGAAGCCAAACACATGCATGATTATATTTACACAAAAGGCCTTCAACAGGCCGGCAGTCAACATAATTTGAATACACCCCTAGTGGGTGGAACTGCGCAAACTTAACAAAATATTGTTCGAAGAGCAATAAATAGGAAAGCAAAGGCGGCGGATCAGACTAAGGGCGCAACATGCGAGTCGGGCTGGTCGGTGGAGACGGCAGTGCCGGCTGGAGGAGTGGCCGGCTGGCGAGTCTCGGCTTGATCATCGCCGGCTGCAGGCGGCGCGCTCGCATGCGCCTCGTTGCTAGAGGCACGATCAAGTTGAGGCTGGCCGGTTGCTCCACCGTCTGGCACGGCGTCTTCACCATCCTCTCCCTCCTCCTTTTCGCCCTCGTCACTGGAGTCGATCTCCTCCGCCGAGTCCTCACCATCCGCCGGGTTCAGCCCGAACCACTCCTCCGGCTGTGCAATGCCGTTATCATCCACCTCAGGAGCAAAGGCGCTGGTGTCGGTGTAGTCGGCGATTGCCGAGGCACGCTGGATGATAGCCGGCCGCATCGCCTCCAACTCCTCGCCGGCCTCCTGCCGCCAGGTGGCCAGCTGGTCCAAGCTCAACTCGGGATACCAGGCTTTGACGAACTCCAGCGCCCGCCTGGCGCCTAACCGAGCTGCAGAAGCCTTCCAGGCCTCAAAGCGGCCAACCGCTACCTCCAGCCATTCGGCAGTCCGACTGGGCGTACGGGGAATCGCCTCGCCGGGCTAGAGGGCGGCCAGCACTTGCGCCCCAACGCGCTGAAGACGGCGGAGCATGCGGTGAGCCGGCTGGAGGCGGGCTTGGATCGCCAGAAGCTGCTCCTCAAGCGACCGACGAGCATTCGACGCGATCTCCACACCGGCTTGCCTTCGTGCCTCGCGGTGGGCCTCGACGACCTGGTTGGCGGCGGTAGAGTAACCAGGGAAGTACTCTGCACAAGAAAGAAAGGAAGAGAAAAAACACAAAGTCAGAGAATGGACCAAATGGCAAGCGGCAAGCAAGGAACGAAGAAGAAGCTGGCCTACCGTCAACCAAGTCTTCGATCTGGCCGTAGCCGCTAATCAACGACTGCCTTGCCTCAGCCCAGCTCGCCGCCTCGGCCTCGCTGTCCTGCACCGCCTTCCGGGCTGCCTAGTGGCTCACCTCCTGGTCGGCCAGCCTCTTGACCAAGCGGTCATGCTCCTGAACCAAGGCGTCGAACTCGGCTTCCTTGGCGCGAAGGGCGGTCTGGGTCCCACCCAGCTGCTCCCTCAGGCTGGCATTGGCCTCTGCAGATATGACAAAGAAGAAGAAAGCAATAAGAAAGAAGTCGCCAGGAAAGATCCGACCCGACTGCTCAGCAGTCGGCCCGAATCTCGGGGACTACACCCAGTGGGTGCGCTGACGCGCCCCCACGTGAGATAAAAGATGAAGCACTTACTCCGGCTCTCAGTTAGATCAGCGGTCTTCTGGGTCAGCTCCCGAGCCTGGGAGTTGAAGGCAGCCGCGCGGAGGTTATGGTAGTCCTGCAAGTCAGACAGAGAAGCGAACAAGAGCAAGATAAGCAATCAAAGTCCACTAAGAAGTTCCAAGCCGCCTGCTCAGCAGCCGACTCGGAACTCGGGGACTACACCCTGTGGGTGCGCTGACGCGCCCCCACGGAAGAATCAAGATCAAGAAATAGAAAAGCGGGAAGACTCACCCGAATGGCCACCCGTGTCGTGAGGAACTCGTCATTGTACTGCCTCAGCACGGCGGCCTGGGACTGAAGCCGGTTCCGGACTTCTTGCGTCGCCACGTTCACCACGGCCGTCCCACCACCCGGCGTCCACCCCGAGCTGGCGCTGGCTGTCTCCATGTCCTGGGTCAACGAGCTAGAGCCCGCGGCCTTCTGCAGGTCCGGCGCCGAAGTCGCCTTCCCCGCGCGCTGGCGTGATGGCGACCGGACCACCAGGTCCTTCTTCGCAGCCGGCTCACCTCCAGCCGGCCGCACGGGCGGCGCGTCAAGCCGGCCGCCTCGGTCCGCCCCAGTCAGCGAGGGCGGCGCCGCCTCCCTCTCCCGGACGACGACGTCGTCCTCCTCCCTCTCCATTCGCGGCAGGTCGCCATCGGCTTCCTCCGGCGGGGGCTCCGGGATCTCGGGCACCACAACGAGCAGGGGGTGACAAGCAAGGCCCCCGCCGCTGCGGCTGCGGCTGCAGCCTCCGCCTGGGCCTTGGCCGCCGCGTCGGCTTGTGCCTTCGCCGACTCCTCCGCCATCTCCTGCGCCGCCTTGGCAGCGGCCGCCCTCAGCTCCTCCGCCTCCCGCGCCTCCCGCGTGTTCCGCTCCGTTGCCGCTTGAAGCTCGGCACGGGGGTCCACGCGGCGGGTGTTTGCGGATCCTCCCGCCGATCCAACCACGGAGGCGGCGGCGATCCGCTCAAGAGAGAACGGAGCCCTGTTTGATAAGTCAAGAAAAGGATTCAGAAATCGACAAGAAAAGAAGAAGGAATATGCAAGAGAATTGACACTTACGCCGAAACCTTTTGCGGCTGCTTCACCACCTTGCGGAAGCGGGCCGCCTTCGCGGCCGCCTCATCTCGCCTGGTCACCGCCGCCCTGCTCTTGGGCTTCTTCGGCCGACTGCCGAACAAGCCCGACGCGGCCCGGCGCTTCTGCGCGCCGCCTCGAGCAGGCGACGCGGCGGATGAACCCGCGCCATGGTCGGACGCCGGCTGGCGGCGCGGGACGATTTCCGCCTCGTCATCTTCCGGCCAGTCGTCGAAGCTGGTTCCAAGCCCGGAGCCGCCTGCCGCCTCCTACCTCGGTGTTATCGTCCATTGCGGCCGCCCCCAAGTCGGGGTCCTCCAGTCATGCTCCACCCGGTCGGGGAGAAATTGGCGATCCGCCCCGCTGTCCCGACCGCAAGTTGAAGGAGAGGGCTCTGCCAAGAAGTGCCGACTGGTCAGAGTCGGCCAAGAAAAACTTGGTGACAAAACTAAAGAAGAGAAGATAAAGAAAGCATACCATAGGCGGGGGATTGGCACGGGAGTACGGCTCCTTGCCAAACTGCCACTCTGCGGAGAGCTTGCAGTTCGCGAGATAGTTCACCATGTGAGCCACCTCGTCATGAGGCATCTCCTTGGTGCACATCCGACTCGGATCGAGTTGGCCGCTCATTTGATAGATCAAATGAGGGCGGCCTTGAAGTGGGAGCACCCGGCGCACCACGAAGGCGGCCAGCAGGTCGGGCCCAGTCAGGCCCTCCGACTGGATCATTACCCGGAGTCGGGCGACGGCAGCGGCTCCAGCCGGCGACAACGTCCTGGCCCGATAGGACCACTGGGGCCGCCTCCCAGCCGGCGGGCCGGCTACGTAAGCCGGCAAATTGACGTAGTCACCTTGCGGGGCGACGTTCTTCACGTAGAAGTACGATTTCTGCCAAAGCTTCACTGACTGGATCAGCGTGATGGCAGGGAAGGGGTTGTCGGCTGCCGGCCTCCGCACCGCGATGAAGGCGCCGCTCTGAGCTGCCACGCCCTGCACGCGGGTGCCCAGCTTGGATTGGAAGAATTCCCCCAGAGCTCGAGGGTGGGAAGGACGCCGAGGAAGCCATCGCACAGTGACGAAGGCGGCCAGCAGCACCACCGTGTTTGGAGTGAGGTGGTGCGGCTGGAGCTGGTAGAATTCAAGGAAGGAGTAGAAGAAGGCACTCGCGGGCAGGCCGAGGCCGCGCAGGAAGTGCGAGCGGAAGATTACCCGCTCGCCTTCCTCCGGCGCCGGCGAGATCTCCTTCTTCGGCGCAAGACGAACCCGCACCTGGTCCTCGTCGGGCAGCCGTCGTGTCTTGCGGAGGAAGTTGATGTGGTCCGCGTGGACGTTGGAGCCGTCCCAGTCTCTGCGGTGCTGCATGACGGCCAGAAGCTGACGAGAAAGGGCACGGCGACGGAGAAATCATGGCCCCGCGGCGGCAAAGCTGTGGGGTAGTGCGAAGACTAGAGGGACGGCGCGGCGGTGAAGGGCTGCTGCGGCGGAGAAGGAAAGGAAGAAAATGGCGGAGCGAGGGTGAGCGTGCGAGCGCCTGCCGCTCCCCCTCCTCCCCCTACTTATAGCCTCGTGCTGCGAAGCCGAGGAGGCGAGGCGTGGGGGGGAACGTGGGATTAACTACGCCCACTCCCCCACGTCCCACGATTATTGCGCCCTAACGATGTGCAGAAACTGCCGCCGGAAGGCGTGCGGCCCGCTTTGGGCCATAGAGAATCCGCGCCTGGGCCTAGGCGTGGGAGTGGTGGGCCCTGGCCTGCGGCAGCGTCCCATCGCGCTCGTGGGCTGACAGGTTTTTTTCAGCCGGAGGGTGCCAGGTGGCGCGCGGGCGGCGAGCGGCCGGCCCGCAACCCGGCGTGCGCACCAGCCGACTCCCGCCTTCAGACTTCAAAATCTCGCCAAAACGGCGCACCCAACCGAAGCCGGCTCCTAGCTGCTGGCTCTTCAAGATAGGAAGCTGACCGAGCTTCTCGTCCTCTTCTCAGCCTCGAAGCCCAACCAGCTTCGGGGACTACTGTCGGAGTAAATGGCCACGGGTAGCCTAACCGACTCCCCCTGGCTCTTTGAAAAATTATCAGGCCGATCGGGCCTTCAAGCATCCAAAACACAGGGCCGCCTTCCCCTGGTCGGCTATCTCACAGGCCGACTACCGGAAGGCGACCCGACCTCGAAAAACCTTCCCGAAGATAACCATAAGCTGGCCGACTCCCAGAAGCCGGCCATAAGAAGACTGACTCCCAGAAGCCGGCCACAAGAAGACCGACTCCCAGAAGCTGGCCGCAAGAAGACCGACTCCCGAAAGCCGGCCAAGACTGCACCCTCAAGGGCTGCACCCACATAACGGTGATGAGACGGGGCGTGGCCACAGTACAGCTTGCCACCCCCGAATCCCGGAGCACGCATGGCCACAGTGTATCGTAAGGGTCAGCCATCCCCCGTCCGGCACGGAACTGTTGCCATGTTGACCGTGACGCCACCCACGACAGGTGCCAGTACGGCCCGCGGGCGGCGGGCCCCTTCAGCCAGAGAGACGCTCGAAGGCGTCCAGGCCTCCCCTAGTCGGCCTGGGGCGTAGCCGGCTCCCAATAGCCGGCTGCCTCCCTCCCTCGAAGTATGTGCATCATTAAGGAGACAAGACGAGGTAAGGCTACAGTGAGAGCCCGCCAGGCGGCGGCACTGTAGCCATGCTTACCTCGACCAAGCCCTCGTCATCAGGGCGCGAGGCAACAGTAACCAGCCACCGACAAGACCCCCAAGCGGTGGGGCCGGCCTGTCGACCAAGAGGCCGGCAGCCGGCGGGACCCACCAGTCGGCGGGCCCCAACGGCCGGCGGAGAAGCCGGCGAACACAGACACTGACGGCTGGGACCCGCGCCCAGCCAGATTACCGTTGTATCCCTGGGGGTAGGCCTATGTAAACCCCCCAGGGCACCCATGCAAAGGGTTGATCTTGGAGATAGTTTTAGACACCACGTAGAGACAAGAGGAGAGCTAGCTTTGCCTTTCTTCCTCCTCTAGCCAAACAGCTCAAGGAGCACTTGTAGCTACTTGTGTTGATCTAGTGATCATGCGGAGACCCCGCAGAGCAGGACTAGGGGTGTTATCTTCACGGAGAGCCCCGAACCTGGGTAAGATCCGCCGGCGTGCATGTCTTCGCCTTATCCCGTTTCCAGGCACCGGCGATGTCTTACTGGCTCCCACAGTGATAAGCCACCCGTTGGCATATGTCGCACCTACCACCCGACAGGGTAATACTTCATGGTAGAACAGACCAAAAGCTTGATTGCATTTGATCTGCGGAATACAACTGCTTTGACCCAATCCTAGAAATGGATGAGGTACTGGAGTTTGTTTCTCCTAGTCATTCCGGAATAGAATGGCTTGACGGACCACAAGAATAATATGCATCGATGAACGGATGCACGCATACTCTTGACTGTCAATTGATAGACGAAGGTCAGAAAACAACTAAAGAGGGAGAACTCAAAGGAACATACGATTTTCTGAGTTGTGGATGCATGGATTAGTATGCCGAACAAATTCAACATATTTCTTCCAGATAACCCATGCAGAGAGGTAGGATTGGCAGAGTCACAATATAGAATGGGGAACTCATCGAGAGCACTCTTGTTGTGATCTTTTGGTTCAACGATGAACTTCTGCCAAGGATGGTTCATGGTATTTGGAAGAATGATATACCACGGACCTCGAAGACTATCACAAGGTCACTAATATCCTAAAGGAACGAGCAACACTATCTACCCGAATTAAGTAGAGTGAATCTTGGGTTCAAGAACCCAGAGATAGAATGCCTACTAACTAAATGGCATCACGGGATGCTTTCGAGAATAATGGCCAGAATCATCACACTGGGAATACAAAGCATTGCTAGATTACTAGGTGACTCCCTAAGACACCTAGGGTCATAATAATAGCTCCAACATATATGTCGAGGCAATAGAGTACCTCAACTCACCGGTTAGTGTGGTTGAACTGGCCCAAAGGGACATCGGGAACGGAAAGAAGGGATTTGCAAATGCATCAGACTATTTAGAAACCTGGGATGACTCGGACAGCATAACGACTGTAAATGCTCAAAATGAGTTGAGACATTCTGCAAAATGGTGGCATAACCACTTAACATCACAATATCAAAGTTCTGAGATCAACTGTCAACACACATAAGTAGTAGGAACTAAACTCGGGCTTGAAACCAACAATCATATAAGTCTACAGATTAGTAACACGTGATCCTGATAGAAGATGATAAAGCCTAGTTCTTAATCCCTGCAGAAAAGAAGAGGGTGACTCAGATCAGAAGGGCATAGGGTATAAGAAGTAAAAAGAGCCTTACGTTCCCTTCCACAATCAATTCCCTTATATAACTAAAGCATTTCTAGACTCAACTTCGACCAGTTTGGCTTGGTAATCCTACAGGCAGTCAAGCTCTGATACCAAAGCTGTCGGGACCCCGATCCTATGTCACACCGATCTAGCATGTAACACATCATATCACTTTGTGGCCCCACGCACGGTATTCCCACGGGTGCCACCTTACCTGGCCCAGGACCGTTTGCGCCTTTTGGCTCACGTATATGATAGTGTCGCTAGCATCCATATGACAGAGAACCCGAGCCGACATGACTAGTCGTGAACCCAAAGTGGCACTAACTTACGGGGACAGGCATACATGAACCAACATCGAACGTGTCGGTCATCAGCGTGTGAATCCGGGCTGTAGCAACTGGGCTAACAAGACTCCGGGAACCCGGGCTGTAGCAGGCTAGCAGGACTCCGAAGGTCACCGCGTGACATATCCCCGAAGGGACAGACATAGGAATGAAGTGGATCACATGCCGGCTAGTCTAAGTGTTCCGGAGCAGTAGCAACTGGGCTAGCAGGACTCCGGTAAACCGGGCTGTAGCAGACTACCATGGCTCAGTGGAAGCACTAGACTACATTTTCCCATAAGAGAGGCTACCAAGGATAGACAACTAGGTTGTCGGATCCCACACATACCAAGCATTTCAATCATTCACACAATATGCTCGATATGTGCAAATACAACATGGCATCACAACATGACTCTACAACTCAAGTATATATTCAATAGGCTCCAGGGAGCGAGATATGACAAACATGGGTCTCATGACCCAACATTCAGAGCATACAAGTCAAAGGACATGCGGAAGCTTAACATGTCTGAGTACAGACATCTACAAATAAAAAGGCTGAGAAGCCTGACTATCTACCAGATCCTGCCGAGGGCACAAGATCGTAGCTGAGGTATCAAGTTAAACATCAAAGTCCACACAGAAATACTAGCGAGACTGAAGTCTCTCTGCAAAACATAAATTAAGCAAACGTGAGTACAAATGTACCCAGCAAGACTTACATCAGAACTAACTACATATGCATCATTATCAACAAAGGGATGGTGGGGTTTAACTGCAGCAAGCCAACTTTGACTCAGTGGCTAACCTGAACTACTACTGCAAGTAACTCTTTTGAGGTGGCGCACACGAGTCCACATATTCACCATTTCAATACACCACTATGGATCCATGCCCGTCTCCCTACGAGAACGCCATCCATAGCACTCACGCTTATCTTGCGCATTTTAGAGTATCCACTTTCACTTGTCTATGAACTGTACAGGCAACCCAGAAGTCCTTTACCGCGGACACGGCTATTCGAATAGATCATTTATAACCCTGTAGGGGTGTACTTCTTCACACACACTCTCGCCACTTACCACCATGTACATGTCGTGTATCTCGGCAACCTTCAAGCGGAAGCTTGGCGAGGGAGTCGGCCACGACCTGACTAAGCACACAAGTCTCTAGTCCAGGTTTATCGCCTATTCGGGTTCCATCCGCGAGGAGATCCGGCCGGGGTTTCGCTCACAGCCCCAAACGATGTGTGCAGGTTCCCGAGACACCAAACGGGCGCCCGGTACACCAGGCCACGATGTATCTACTGCATCATAGCCCACCCCTAGGGTCAGCGCTACGCACGGCCTCCAACACATATCCTACAAACACCAGAAACTAGTTGCAACTCCTGGATAGAGATCAAGGCGATTAATAAGTCGAGAGGGTCCATTGGTTTCGGGCCCAACGCGTGGTAGTAGCTGTTCATGGATCACAAACACAGAACTCAGTTCCTGAGGTCGGTTTGAATGAGACAACCCACCATGTACTCCTAAATGGCCTCTCACCGCTACCTTTACCAAATCGTGTTCACACACTTAGCTCTCAACAGTAGAACATGTTCACACACCTCCAATTCATCCCCGATGAATCAGAACTGACTCAACTCTAAGCAGTAGCAGGCATGACAACAAGCATGAATGAGTAGGCACATCAGGGCTCAAACAACTCCTACTCATGCTAGTGGGTTTCATCAATTTACTGTGGCAATGACAGGTCATGCAGAGGAAAGGGGTTCAACTACCGCAGCATGTAACAGTTGAATCGTTGTTGTCCTAATGCAGTAAAAGAGAGCAGGAGTGAGAGAGTGGGATTGTATCGGAATGAACAAGGGGGTTTTGCTTGCCTGGCACTTTTGAAGATAGTATAGCTCTTCATCGGTGTCATCGAACTCATCGTCGGTACGTCGTCTACTGAGAGGGGACAAACACCGGAAAACAAGGAAGAACACAATCAATGCAATGCACAATATGATGCATGATCATGACATGGCAATATGAGTGTGTTGGCCTAATGGAACTACAACCAAATGGGTTTGGGTCATTTTGAACCAAAGGTTCAATCCCAAACTCAATTTATGAATTTAAATAGTGCCTTATCATGTTTTGCACTAAACAGCAAGGTTAAGTTGATTTATCATGCATGAAACAAATACAGATGGATAGATTGGATTTTTCTGATCATTTTTCATATATAACACTTTGCATTTGGAGTTACAGATTAATTTCTATGAATTTTTGAAGTTTAAACCATTTTCTGGAATTCCTGGTTTAATTAAACGCCAGATTATTACGTCAGCACTAGGTCATGATGACGTCAGCTGGTCAACAGAGTCGGCCAGGTCAAACCTGACGTGTGGGGGGCCACAGTTCAGTGACACAGGGCTGTTTAGCTCGCTGACAGGTGGGCCAGGTCAACGGCCGCGTCAGCAGGGTCAACTCTAACGCGTGGGTCCCGCTGGGTTAATCTAAACTAAACAGGAAATAAAACTCGGAGTTAATTAGGGCGTGGGGCCCATCTGTCAGTGGCACCAGCTTTAGTTAACTACAGTTAGCTCCTAAACTAATGATGCCACGTCGGCCACCGGTGTTTAACCGCCGGCGACCTCAGGTCGCGGCCACGTCCGCGTCGGGATTGCGCTACAGGACACGGTTTGGGGCGTGGTTGGGTTCTATGGAGAGCTGGGGCTGAGCCGCGTATGTGGGTGGTGGAGCTGGACCAGATGGTCACCGGAATCAACGCCGACGACGAGGTTTGCGGCGGCCGTGGTTCGGCCGTGCTCGAGTTCCTCGCTAGGGTGTTCGGGAGGAGGAGCTGGTGGTGGCTACGGGTGCGCGGAGAGGTTCTGAGCACACTGGTGTGCTCGGGCATGGGCTGCAGTGACCGTGGCCGCAGCGGCGACATGATCGGCAGACGGAAGCTCACAGCTGCGGCGGATTCGACAGCTACGCGATGTAAACGAGGCAGGGGAGAGAGGGGTTCGGGTGAGGGGCTCATGGCGGTTGCACCGGTGGCCTCTTCGAGCTCGAGGAAGGTCTAAAGACAACGGAAGGACGCAGGCGATCTCGGCGGCCGTGGTTGAAGAAAAAGACGGGGAGAGCGCTCGGGGGCATGCGGCGATGCGTAGCTCGTCGAGGACGAAGAAGAGGTCGTAGAGGAGCTCTAGGGCACGGAGATAGGTCGGGGGGGAGGCTCTGGGTGCGGTGGTGCTCGTCGGTGCTCTCAGACACGCTCGGACCCAGGCGAGAGAGAGAGCAGAGGAGGGGTAAGAGGTCCAGGGAGAGAGGGGAAAGTGGGAGGGGATCGAGGGGGTCGTGTGGCGTCTCCAGCCAGCCTCCAGCGTCGGCAGAAGCAGGAGGTGGCTCGGGCACGTGGACGCGCGCGTCGAGCACGCGACTCTCGTCCTTCTGGCGAGAGGAGGGAGATGATTGGAATTGGCCAGCTTGGCTGGGCCGTGCTGGGCCAGGCCAGGTGAGCGCCAGGTAAAAACCGTCTCTCTCTCTCTCTTGCTATTTTAGTTTCTGGTTTTCTATTTTCTGCAATTGTTTTGACTTAATTAAAATGCTAAGGCATTTTCAAAAACCCTGAAAATAATTGTGGGCTCTATTTGGAATATTTCCAACAGCCCTCACTTAAGTTTAGAATTATTTGGACATTTAAAATATTATATAGCATTTAAATGCCCAAATGCAAATAGCATATGATTTAATTCAGTGACCCAATGCTGTCCTAGAAAAATGTGAACCATTTTTGTCAGAGGTTCTAGACCAAGGCAAAGATGATGAACATTTTTGAAGGGCATTTGAGGTTCATTGAAAATATTTTTATTTGATCCTAGTTGCATTTCATTTGGTGCTAGGGTTTGAACATCCCCATTTCAAGTTTAACTGAAATTTAAACATGATGCAACACCAGATGCTAGCACTAGGAATTACTAGAACTAGGGATGTGACACTCATTGTGTTCTTCTCGTGCATATAACATCTACACATAGACCTAGCTCTGATGCCACTGATGGGGAACGTAGTATTTCAAAAAAATTGCCTACGATCACGCAAGATCTATCTAGGAGAAGCATAGCAACGAGCGGGGAGAGTGTGTCTACGTACCCTCGTAGACCGAAAGCGGAAGCGTTTAGTAACGCGGTTGATGTCTTCGCGATCCAACCGATCCAAGTACCGAACGTATGGCACCTCCGCGATCAGCACACGTTCAGCTTGGTGACGTCCCTCGAACTCTTGATCCAGTTGAGGCCGAGGGAGAGTTCCGTCAGCACGACGGCGTGGTGACGGTGATGATGAAGTTACCGGCGCAGGGCTTCGCCTAAGCACTACAACGATATGACCGAGGTGTATAACTGTGGAGGGGGCACCGCACACGGCTAAAAGATCAACTTGTGTGTCTATGGGGTGCCCCCTGGCCACGTATATAAAGGAGGGGAGGGAAGAGGTGGCCGGCCCAAGGGGGGCGCGCCAGGTGTGGGGAATCCTACTAGGACTCCCCAGTCCAAGTAGGATTCCCCTCCTCTTTCCTATTCCTAATAGGAGAAGGAGGGAAGGAGGAGGAGAGAAGGAAAGGCCCCCCTAACCCTAGTCCAATTCGGTTTGGGCTAGGGGGTGCGCGTCACTCCCTGGCCGGCCTCCTCTCTTCCACCACTAGGCCCATGAGGCCCAATAACTTCCCGGGGGGGTTCCGGTAACCCCCGGTACTCCGAAACTCATCCGAAACGACCCGAACTATTCCGGTGTCCGAATGTAACCTTCCAATATATGAATCTTTATGTATCGACCATTTCGAGACTCCTCGTCATGTCTGTGATCTCATCCGGGACTCCGAACAAACTTTGGTCATCAAATCACATAACTCATAATACAAATCGTCATCGAATGTTAAGCGTGTGGACCCTACGGGTTCGGGAACTATGTAGACATGACCGAGGCACATCTCCGGTCAATAACCAATAGCAGAACCTGGATGCTCATATTGGCTCCTACATATTCTACAAAGATCTTTATCGGTCAAACCGCATAACAACATATGTTGTTCCCTTTGTCATCGGTATGTTACTTGCCCGAGATTCGATCGTCGGTATCATCATACCTAGTTCAATATCGTTACCGGCAAGTCTCTTTACTCGTTCCGTAATGCATCATCCCGCAACTAACTCATTAGTCACATTGCTTACAAGGCTTATAGTGATGAGCATTACCGAGAGGGCCCAGAGATACCTCTCCGATATACGGAGTGACAAATCCTAATCTCAATCTATGCCGACTCAACAAA
Source organism: Aegilops tauschii subsp. strangulata (assembly GCF_002575655.3). NCBI lineage: Eukaryota > Viridiplantae > Streptophyta > Magnoliopsida > Poales > Poaceae > Aegilops > Aegilops tauschii. The sequence goes on along the minus strand of NC_053038.3, from coordinate 375,249,671 downwards.
CACCACCGGAGACACTTGTAGAGCATCTTTATAATCACCCAGTTACGTTGTGACATTTGATAGCAGACAAGGTGTTCTTCCGCTATTTGGGAGTTGCATAATCTCATAGTCATAGGAACATGTATTAGTCATGATGAAAGCATTAGCAATAAAACTAAACGATCATTTGTGCTAAGCTAACGGATGGGTCTTGTGTTGGGAATCGTAGCATAATTTAAAATTTTCCTACGCTCACCAAGATGCATCTATGGAGTGTACTAGCAACGAGGGGAAGGGAGTGCATCTACATACCCTTGTAGATCGCGAGCGGAAGCGTTCCAATGAACGTGGATGACGGAGTCGTACTCGCCGTGATCCAAATCACCGATGACCGAGTGCCGAACGGACGGCACCTCCGCGTTCAACACACGTACGGTGCAGCGACGTCTCCTCCTTCTTGATCCAGCAAGGGGGAAGGAGAGGTTGATGGAGATCCAGCAGCACGACGGCGTGGTGGTGGATGTAGCGGGTCTCCGGCAGGGCTTCGCCGAGCTTCTGCGAGAGAGAGAGAGAGGTGTTGCAGGGGAGGAGGGAGGCGCCCAAAGCTGTGTCTTGCTGCCCTCCCTCCCCCCTTTATATAGGCCCCCTGGGGGGGCGCCGGCCCAGGGAGATGGGATCTCCAAGGGGGGCGGCGGCCAAAGGGGGGGAAGGGGTGCCTTGCCCCCCAAGGCAAGGGGGAAGCCCCCTAGGGTTCCCAACCCTAGGCGCATGGGGGAGGCCCAAGGGGGGCGCCCTAGCCCACTAAGGGCTGGTTCCCTTCCACTTTCAGCCCACGGGGCCCTCCGGGATAGGTGGCCCCACCCGGTGGACCCCCGGGACCCTTCCGGTGGTCCCGGTACAATACCGGTAACCCCCGAAACTTTCCCGGTGGCCGAAACTTGACTTCCTATATATAATTCTTCACCTCCGGACCATTCTGGAACCTCTCGTGACGTCCGGGATCTCATCCGGGACTCCGAACAACTTTCGGGTTTCCGCATACATATATCTCTACAACCCTAGCGTCACCGAACCTTAAGTGTGTAGACCCTACGGGTTCGGGAGACATGCAGACATGACCGAGACGCCTCTCCGGTCAATAACCAACAGCGGGATCTGGATACCCATGTTGGCTCCCACATGTTCCACGATGATCTCATCGGATGAACCACGGTGTCGAGGATTCAATCAATCCGTATGCAATTCCCTTTGTCAATCGGTATGTTACTTGCCCGAGATTCGATCGTCGGTATCCCAATACCTTGTTCAATCTCGTTACCGGCAAGTCTCTTTACTCGTACCGCAATGCATGATCCCGTGACTAACGCCTTAGTCACATTGAGCTCATTATGATGATGCATTACTGAGTGGGCCCAGAGATACCTCTCCGTCACACGGAGTGACAAATCCCAGTCTCGATCCGTGCCTACCCAACAGACACTTTCGGAGATACCCGTAGTGCACCTTTATAGTCACCCAGTTACGTTGTGACGTTTGGCACACCCAAAGCACTCCTACGGTATCCGGGAGTTGCACGATCTCATGGTCTAAGGAAAAGATACTTGACATTGGAAAAGCTCTAGCAAACGAAACTACACGATCTTTCATGCTATGCTTAGGATTGGGTCTTGTCCATCACATCATTCTCCTAATGATGTGATCCCGTTATCAATGACATCCAATGTCCATAGTCAGGAAACCATGACTATCTATTGATCAACGAGCTAGTCAACTAGAGGCTTACTAGGGACACGTTGTGGTCTATGTATTCACACATGTATTACGATTTCCGGACAATACAATTATAGCATGAATAATAGACAATTACCATGAACAAAGAAATATAATAATAACCATTTATTATTGCCTCTAGGGCATATTTCCAACAGTCTCCCACTTGCACTAGAGTCAATAATCTAGTTACATTGTGATGAATCGAACACCCATTGCGTCCTGGTGTTGATCATGTTTTGCCCTAGGGAGAGGTTTAGTCAACGGATCTGCTACATTCAGGTCCGTATGTACTTTACAAATATCTATGTCTCCATTTTGAACACTTTCACGAATGGAGTTGAAGCGACGCTTGATATGCCTGGTCTTCCTGTGAAACCTGGGCTCCTTCGCAAGGGCAATAGCTCCAGTGTTGTCACAGAAGAGAGTCATCGGGCCCGACGCATTGGGAATCACCCCTAGGTCGGTAATGAACTCCTTCATCCAGACTGCTTCCTGTGCTGCCTCCGAGGCTGCCATGTACTCTGCTTCACATGTAGATCCCGCCACGACGCTTTGCTTGCAACTGCACCAGCTTACTGCTCCTCCATTCAATATATACACGTATCCGGTCTGTGACTTCGAGTCATCCAGATCTGTGTCGAAGCTAGCGTCGACATAACCCTTTACGACGAGCTCTTCGTCACGTCCATAAACGAGAAACATATCCTTAGTCCTCTTCAGGTACTTCAGGATATTCTTGACCGCTGTCCAGTGTTCCATGCCGGGATTACTTTGGTACCTTCCTACCAAACTTACGGCAAGGTTTACATCAGTTCTGGTACACAGCATGGCATACATAATAGACCCTATGGCCGAGGCATAGGGGATGACACTCATCTTTTCTCTATCTTCTGCCGTGGTCGGGCATTGAGCCGTGCTCAACTGCACACCTTGCAATACAGGCAAGAACCCCTTCTTGGACTGATCCATATTGAACTTCTTCAATATCTTGTCAAGGTATGTACTCTGTGAAAGACCAATGAGGCGTCTTGATCTATCTCTATAGGTCTTGATGCCTAATATATAAGCAGCTTCTCCAAGGTCCTTCAGTGAAAAACACTTATTCAAATAGGCCTTTATACTCTCCAAGAATTCTATATCATTTCCCATCAACAGTATGTCATCCACATATAATATGAGAAATGCTACAGAGCTCCCACTCACTTTCTTGTAAACACAGGCTTCTCCATAAGTCTGTGTGAACCCAAACGCTTTGATCATCTCATCAAAGCGAATGTTCCAACTCCGAGATGCTTGCACCAGCCCATAGATTGAGCGCTGGAGCTTGCATACTTTGTTAGCATTTTTAGGATCGACAAAACCTTCCGGCTGCATCATATACAACTCTTCCTTAAGGAAGCCGTTAAGGAATGCCGTTTTGACGTCCATCTGCCATATCTCATAATCATAGTATGCGGCAATTGCTAACATGATTCGGATGGACTTCAGCTTCGCTACGGGTGAGAAAGTCTCATCGTAGTCAACCCCTTGAACTTGTCGATAACCCTTAGCGACAAGTCGAGCTTTGTAGATGGTCACATTACCATCTGCGTCCGTCTTCTTCTTAAAGATCCATTTGTTTTCTATGGCTCGCCGCTCATCAGGCAAGTCTGTCAAAGTCCATACTTTGTTTTCATACATGGATTCTATCTCGGATTTCATGGCTTCTAGCCATTTGTCGGAATCCGGGCCCGCCATCGCTTCTTCATAGTTCGAAGGTTCACCGTTGTCTAACAACATGATTTCCAGGACAGGGTTGCCGTACCACTCTGGTGTGGAACGTGTCCTTGTGGACCTACAAAGTTCAGTAACTTGATCTGAAGCTTCATGATCATCATCATTAACTTCCTCCCCAGTCGGTGTAGGCACCACAGGAACATTTTCCCGCGCTGCGCTACTTTCCGGTTCGGAAGGGGTGACTATCACCTCATCAAGTTCCACTTTCCTCCCACTCAATTCTTTCGAGAGAAACTCCTTCTCTAGAAAGGACCCGTTCTTGGCAACGAAGATCTTGCCCTCGGATCTGAGGTAGAAGGTATACCCAATAGTTTCCTTAGGGTATCCTATGAAGACGCATTTTTCCGACTTGGGTTCGAGCTTTTCAGGTTGAAGTTTCTTGACATAAGCATCGCATCCCCAAACTTTTAGAAATGACAGCTTAGGTTTCTTCCCAAACCATAATTCATACGGTGTCGTCTCAACGGATTTCGACGGAGCCCTATTTAAAGTGAATGCGGCAGTCTCTAAAGCATAGCCCCAAAATGAGAGCGGTAAATCGGTAAGAGACATCATAGATCGCACCATATCCAATAGAGTGCGATTACGACGTTCGGACACACCGTTTCTCTAAGGTGTTCCAGGCGGCGTGAGTTGTGAAACTATTCCACATTTCCTTAAGTGTGTACCAAATTCGTGACTTAAATATTCTCCACCACGATCTGATCGTAAGAATTTTATTTTCCTGTCACGTTGATTCTCGACTTCACTCTGAAATTCCTTGAACTTTTCAAAGGTTTCAGACTTGTGTTTCATTAGGTAGACATACCCATATCTACTTAAATCATCAGTGAGAGTGAGAACATAACGATATCCTCCGCGAGCCTCAACACTCATTGGACCGCACACATCGGTATGTATGATTTCCAATAAGTTGGTTGCTCGCTCCATTGTTCCGGAGAACGGAGTCTTGGTCATCTTACCCATGAGGCATGGTTCGCACGTGTCAAATGATTCATAATCAAGAGACTCCAAAAGTCCATCTGCATGGAGCTTCTTCATGCGCTTGACACCAATGTGACCAAGGCGGCAGTGCCACAAGTATGTGGGACTATCGTTATCAACTTTACATCTTTTGGTATTCACACTATGAATATGTGTAACATCACGTTCGAGATTCATCAAAAATAAACCATTGACCAGCGGGGCATGACCATAAAACATATCTCTCAAATAAACAGAACAACCATTATTCTCGGATTTAAATGAGTAGCCATCTCGAATTAAACGAGATCCAGATACAATGTTCATGCTCAAAGCTGGCACTAAATAACAATTATTGAGGTTTAAAACTAATCCCGTGGGTAGATGCAGAGGTAGCGTGCCGACGGCGATCACATCGACCTTGGAACCATTCCCGACGCGCATCGTCACCTCGTCCTTCGCCGGTCTCCGTTTATTCCGTAGTTCCTGTTTTGAGTTACAAATATGAGCAACCGCACCGGTATCAAATACCCAGGAGCTACTACGAGTACTGGTAAGGTACACATCAATTACATGTATATCACATATACCTTTGGTGTTGCCGGCCTTCTTCTTGTCCGCTAAGTATTTGGGGCAGTTCCGCTTCCAGTGACCACTTCCCATGAAATAAAAGCACTCAGTCTCGGGCTTGGGTCCATTCTTTGACTTCTTCCCGGTAACTGGTTTACCGGGCGCGGCAACTCCCTTGCCGCCCTTCTTGAAGTTCTTCTTACCCTTGCCCTTCTTGAACTTAGTGGTTTTATTCACCATCAACACTTGATGTTCTTTTCTGATCTCTACCTCAGCTGATTTCAGCATTGAATATACCTTAGGAATGGTCTTTTCCATCCCCTGCATATTGAAGTTCATCACAAAGCTCTTGTAGCTTGGTGGAAGCGACTGGAGGATTCTGTCAATGACCACGTCATCCGGGAGATTAACTCCCAGCTGAGACAAGCGGTTATGCAACCCAGACATTCTGAGTATGTGCTCACTAACAGAACTGTTCTCCTCCATTTTACAGCTGAAGAACTTGTCGGAGACATCATATCTCTCGACCCGGGCATGAGCTTGAAAAACTAATTTCAGCTCCTCGGACATCTCATATGCTCCATGTTTCTCAAAACACTTTTGGAGACCCGGTTCTAGGCTGTAATGCATGCCGCACTGAACGAGGGAGTAATCATCAGCATGTGATTGCCAAGCGTTCATAACGTCTTGGTTCTCTGGGATTGGTGCTTCACCTAGCGGTGCTTCTAAGACATAATCTTTCTTGGCTACTATGAGGATGATCCTCAGGTTCCGAACCCAGTCCGTATAGTTGCTACCATCATCTTTCAGCTTGGTTTTCTCTAGGAACGCGTTGAAATTGAGGACAACGTTGGCCATTAGATCTACAAGACATAGTGTAAAGATTTTAGACTAAGTTCATGATAATTAAGTTCATCTAATCAAATTATTTAATGAACTCCCACTCAGATAGACATCCCTCTCGTCATCTAAGTGAAACATGATCCGAGTTTAACTAGGCCGTGTCCGATCATCACGTGAGACGGACTAGTCAAGATCGGTAAACATCTCCATGTTGATCGTATCTTCTATACGACTCATGCTCGACCTTTCGGTCCTCCATGTTCCGAGGCCATGTCTGTACATGCTAGGCTCGTCAAGTCAACCTAAGTGTATTGCGTGTGTTTCGAGGCCATGTCTGTACATGCTAGGCTCGTCAACACCCATTGTATTCGAACGTTAGAATCTATCACACCCGATCATCACGTGGTGCTTCGAAACAACGAACCTTCGCAACGGTGCATAGTTAGGGTGAACACTTTCTTGAATTTATTATAAGGGATCATCTTACTTAATACCATCGTTCTAAGCAAATAAGATGCAAAAACATGATAAACATCACATGCAATCAAATAGTGACATGATATGGCCAATATCATCATGCTCCTTTGATCTACATCTTCGGGGCACCATGATCATCTTCGTCACCGGCATGACACCATGATCTCCATCATCATGATCTCCATCATTGTGTCTTCATGAAGTCGTCACGTCAACGATTACTTCTACTTCTATGGCTAACGCGTTTAGCAACAAAGTAAAGTAATTTACATGGCGTTATTCAATGACACGCAGGTCATGCAAAATAATAAAGACAACTCCTATGGCTCCTGCCGGTTGTCATACTCATCGACATGCAACTCGTGATTCCTATTACAAGAATATGATCAATCTCATACATCACATATATCATTCATCACATCTTCTGGCCATATCACATCACATAGCACTTGCTGCAAAAACAAGTTAGACGTCCTCTAATTGTTGTTGCAAGTTTTTACGTGGATTGTAGGTTTCTAGCAAGAACGTTTTCTTACCTACGTATGACCACAACGTGATTTGCCAATTTCTATTTACCCTTCATAAGGACCCTTTTCATCGAATCCGTTCCGACTAAAGTAGGAGAGACAGACACCCGCTAGCCACCTTATGCAACTAGTGCATGTCAGTCGGTGGAACCTGTCTCACGTAAGCGTACGTGTAAGGTCGGTCCGGGCCGCTTCATCCTACAATGCCGCCGAAACAAGAAACGACTAGTAGAGGCAAGAAGAATTGGCAAACTCAACGCCCACAACTGCTTTGTGTTCTACTCGTGCATAGTAACTACGCATAGGCCTGGCTCATGATGCCACTGTTGGGAATCGTAGCATAATTTAAAATTTTCCTACGCTCACCAAGATGCATCTATGGAGTGTACTAGCAACGAGGGGAAGGGAGTGCATCTACATACCCTTGTAGATCGCGAGCGGAAGCGTTCCAATGAACGTGGATGACGGAGTCGTACTCGCCGTGATCCAAATCACCGATGACCGAGTGCCGAACGGCCGGCACCTCCGCGTTCAACACACGTACGGTGCAGCGACGTCTCCTCCTTCTTGATCCAGCAAGGGGGAAGGAGAGGTTGATGGAGATCCAGAAGCACGACGGCGTGGTGGTGGATGTAGCGGGTCTCCGGCAGGGCTTCGCCGAGCTTCTGCGAGAGAGAGAGGTGTTGCAGGGGAGGAGGGAGGCGCCCAAAGCTGTGTCTTGCTGCCCTCCCTTCCCCCCCCCCCTTTATATAGGCCCCCTGGGGGGGCGCCGGCCCAGGGAGATGGGATCTCCAAGGGGGGGCGGCGGCCAAAGGGGGGGAAGGGGTGCCTTGCCCCCCAAGGCAAGGGGGAAGCTCCCCCCCTAGGGTTCCCAACCCTAGGCGCATGGGGGGAGGCCCAAGGGGGGCGCCCCAGCCCAATAAGGGCTGGTTCCCTTCCAATTTCAGCCCACGGGGCCCTCCGGGATAGGTGGCCCCACCCGGTGGACCCCCGGGACCCTTCCGGTGGTCCCGGTACAATACCGGTAACCCCCGAAACTTTCCCGGTGGCCGAAACTTGACTTCCTATATATAATTCTTCACCTCCGGACCATTCCGGAACCTCTCGTGACGTCCGGGATCTCATCCGGGACTCCGAACAACTTTCGGGTTTCCGCATACATATATCTCTACAACCCTAGCGTCACCGAACCTTAAGTGTGTAGACCCTACGGGTTCGGGAGACATGCAGACATGACCGAGACGCCTCTCCGGTCAATAACCAACAGCGGGATCTGGATACCCATGTTGGCTCCCACATGTTCCACGATGATCTCATCGGATGAACTATGGTGTCGAGGATTCAATCAATCCGTATGCAATTCCCTTTGTCAATCGGTATGTTACTTGCCCGAGATTCGATCGTCGGTATCCCAATACCTTGTTCAATCTCGTTACCGGCAAGTCTCTTTACTCGTACCGCAATGCATGATCCCGTGACTAACGCCTTAGTCACATTGAGCTCATTATGATGATGCATTACCGAGTGGGCCCAGAGATACCTCTCCGTCACACGGAGTGACAAATCCCAGTCTTGATCCGTGCCAACCCAACAGACACTTTCGGAGATACCCGTAGTGCACCTTTATAGTCACCCAGTTACGTTGTGACGTTTGGCACACCCAAAGCACTCCTACGGTATCCGGGAGTTGCACGATCTCATGGTCTAAGGAAAAGATACTTGACATTGGAAAAGCTAGCAAACGAAACTACACGATCTTTTATGCTATGCTTAGGATTGGGTCTTGTCCATCACATCATTCTCCTAATGATGTGATCCCGTTATCAATGACATCCAATATCCATAGTCAAGAAACCATGACTATCTGTTGATCAACGAGCTAGTCAACTAGAGGCTTACTAGGGACACGTTGTGGTCTATGTATTCACACATGTATTACGATTTCCGGACAATACAATTATAGCATGAATAATAGACAATTACCATGAACAAAGAAATATAATAATAACCATTTATTATTGCCTCTAGGGCATATTTCCAACATCTTGTCCATCACATCATTCTCTAATGATGTGATCCCATTCATCAAATGACAACACATGTCTATGGTCAGGAAACTTAACCATCTTTGATTAACGAGCTAGTCTAGTAGAGGCATACTAGGTACACTCTGTTTGTCTATGTGCTACCTCTTGAGCATGCGTTGGTTTTCCCTTGAAGAGGAAAGGGTGATGCAGCAAAGTAGCGTAAGTATTTCCCTCAGTTTTCGAGAACCAAAGTATCAATCCAGTAGGAGATAACACGCAAGTCACCTAGTACCTGCACAAACAATCAAGAACCTTGCAACCAACGCGATAAAGGGGTTGTCAATCCCTTCACGATCACTCGCAAAAGTGAGATCTAATAAATATAGTAAGATAAATATTTTTGGTATTTTTGTTGTATAGATTGGAAAGTAAAGATTGCAAAATAGTAAACGAGATGCGATGTAAATAAAAGAGATACAATATAATAAGAAAGAGACCTGAGGGCCATAGGTTTCACTAGTGGCTTCTCTCAAGATAGCATGTATTACGGTAGGTGAACAAATTACTACAGAGCAATTGATAGAAAAGCGCATAATTATGAGAATATCTAGGCAATGATCATGAATATAGGCATCACGTCCGTGTCAAGTAGACCAAAACGATTCTGCATCTAACATGATACGTCTCCAACGTATCTATAATTTTTTATTGTTCCATGCTATATTATATTCTATTTTGGATGTTTAACGGGCTTTATTATACACTTTTATATTATTTTTGGGACTAACCTATTAACCAGAGGCCCAGCCCGAATTGCTGTTTTTTTGCCTATTTCAGTGTTTCACAGAAAAAGAATATCAAACGGAGTCCAAATGGAATGAAACCTTCGGGAACGTGATTTTCGGAACAAACGTGATCCAGAGGACTTGGAGTCTACGCAAAGCAATGAACGTGGAGAGCACGAGGCAAGGGGGCGCGCCTACCCCCCCCCCCCCCAGGCGCGCCCTCCACCCTCGTGGGGCCCATGTTGCTCCACCGACGTACTTCTTCCTCCTATATATACCTACGTACCCCCAAACTATCAGAGACGGAGCCAAAAACCTATTTCCACCGCCGCAACCTTCTGTACCAGTGAGATCCCATCTTGGGGCCTTTTCCGGCGCTCCGCCGGAGAGGTCATTGATCACGGAGGGCTTCTACATCAACACCATAGCCTCTCTGATGATGTGTGAGTAGTTTACCTCAGACCTTCGGGTCCATAGTTATTAGCTAGATGGCTTCTTCTCTCTCTTTGGATCTCAATACAAAGTTCTCCTCGATCTTCTTGGAGATCTATTCGATGTAATCTTCTTTGGCGGTGTGTTTGTTGAGATCCGATGAATTGTGGGTTTATGATCAAGATTATCTATGAACAATATTTGAATCTCCTCTGAATTCTTTTATGTATGATTGGTTATCTTTGCAAGTCTCTTCGAATTATCAGTTTGGTTTGGCCTACTAGATTGATCTTTCTTGCAATGGGAGAAGTGCTTAGCTTTGGGTTCAATCTTGCGGTGCTCGATCCCAGTGACAGTAAGGGAAACGACACGTATTGTATTGTTGCCATCGAGGATAAAAAGATGGGGTTTATATCATATTGCATGAGTTTATCCCTCTACATCATGTCATCTTACTTAAAGCATTACTCTGTTCTTATGAACTTAATACTCTAGCTGCATGCTGGATAGCGGTCGATGTGTGGAGTAATAGTAGTAGATGCAGAATCGTCTCGGTCTACTTGTCGCGGACGTGATGCCTATATACATGATCATACCTAGATATTCTCATAACTATGCTCAGTTCTATCAATTGCTCGACAATAATTCATTTACCCACCGTAATACTTATTCTATCTTGAGAGAAGCCACTAGTGAAACCTATGGCCCCCGGGTCTATTTTCCATCATATTAATCTTCCAACACTTAGTTATTTCTATTGCCATTTATTTTACTTTGCATCTTTATTTCTCTTTATCATAGATATACCAAAAATATTATCTTATCATATCGATCTCACTCTCATAAGTGACCATTGAGGGATTGACAACCCCTTTATCGCGTTGGTTGCGAGGTTCTTATTTGTTTGTGTAGGTGTGAGGGACTCGTGCGTGATCTCCTACTGGATTGATACCTTGGTTCTCAAAAGCTAAGGGAAATACTTACGCTACTTTACTGCATCACCCTTTCCTCTTCAAGGGAAAACTAACGCAGTGCTCAAGAGGTAGCATAACGCATTAAGCAAGATGACATGATGTAGAGGGATAAAATCAAGCAATATGATATAAACCCCATCTTTTTATCCTCGATGGCAACAATACAATACATGCCTTGCTGCCCCTACTGTCACTGGGAAAGGACACCGCAACATTGAACCCAAAGCTAAGCACTTCTCCCATTGCAAGAAAGATCAATCTAGTAGGCCAAACTAAACTGATGATTCGAAGAGACTTGCAAAGATATCAAATCATGCATATAAGAATTCAGAGAAGAACCAAATATTATTCATATATAAACTTGATCATAAATCCACAATTCATCGGATCTCGGCAAACACACCGCAAAAGAATATTACATCGAATAGATCTCCAAGAACATCAAGGAGAACTTTGTATTGAGAACCCAAGAGAGAGAAGAAGCCATCTAGCTAATAACTATGGACCCGAAGGTCTGTGGTAAACTACTCACGCTTCATCGGAGAGGCTATGGTGTTGATGTAGAAGCCCTCCGTGATCGATTCCCCCTTCGGCAGATCGCCGGAAAAGGCCCCAAGATGGGATCTCACGGGTACAGAAGGTTGCGGCGGTGGAAAAGTAGTTTCGTGGCTCCCCCTGATGTTTTTAGGGTAGAAGAGTATATATAGGCGAAAGAAGTACATCGGTGGAGCTCTGTGGGGCCCACGAGGGTGGGGGCACGCCTACCCCCTGGGCGTGCCCTCCTGCCTCGTGGCCGCCTCGCAGAGTTCCAGACTTCTACTCCGAGTCTTCTGGATTGCTTTTGTTCCAAGAAAGATCATCGCGAAGGTTTCATTCCGTTTGGACTCCGTTTGGTATTCCTTTTCTGCAAAACACTGAAATAGGCAAAAAAACAGAAACTAGCAGTGGGCCTTCGGTTAATAGGTTAGTCCCAAAAATAATATAAAAGAGCATATTGAGGCCCATTAAGCATCCAAAACAGATAATATAAAAGCATGGAACAATCAAAAATTATAGATACGTTGGAGACATATCACTATGTATTCACACATGTACTAAGTTTCCGGTTAATACAATTCTAGCATGAATAATAAACATTTATCATGATATAAGGAAATATAAATAACAACTTTATTATTGCCTCTAGGGCATATTTCCTTCAACTTCACCATATTTGGGTCTAAGGGAATGCATTGTGGAGTAGTTATTAGATGATGGGTTGCGAGAGTGACAGAAGCTTAAACCCTAATTTATGCGCTATTCCATAAGGGACCGATTGGATCCAAAAGTTTAATGCTATGGTTAGAATTTATTCTTAATACTTTTCTTGTAGTTGCGGATGCTTGAGAGAGGGTTACGCATAAGTAGGAGGCTTGTTCAAGTAAGAATAGCACCTAAGCACCGGTCCACCGACATATCAAATTAGCAAAGGAGCAAACACAAATCAAATCAACATGATGAAAGTGACTAGATGAAATTCCCGTGTACCCTCAAGAACGCTTTGCTTATTATAAGAGACCGTTTTGGCCTGTCCTTTGCCTCAAAAGGATTGAGCTACCTTGCTGCACTTTTGTTACTATTATTGTTACTTGCTCGTTACAAATTATCTTGCTATTAAACTATTTTGTTACTTACAATTTCAGCGCTTGCTGACATTACCTTGCTGAAAACCACTTGTCATTTCCTTCTGCTCCTCGTTGGGTTCGACACTCTTACTTATCAAAAAGGCTACAATTGATCCCATATACTTGTGGGTCATCAAGTGCCGATAGTAATCAACACCTCCAAGAAGGGACACGACAATGACGATGCTGCTGCCAAGGGTTTCCCTCAGTACTCGGTGAGGAGAAAGGATGGGTAGCACCCTACGCCCTCCTGGAAGGTCCGGCGGCACCCTCAGGTGCCGCTGCGTTGGTGTCGGCCAGGTCGACAGGGATTTCTCCCGATCCCAACCTTCACCTCGGGCGCTCCAGAGCACGCCACCACCCCGCGCCAACAAGGTCTTGAAGCTTCGCACGCCGTCTCACCACGGCACCGCGAAGTGGGGCCTGCACAACGAAGAAGAGGAGTCGGGATTAGGAGCAGCAGCACCGTCGGCATGCGGCAGGGCCCAACCTCCACCGTCAACGACGGTAGTCCATCGGACGCAACAGCAGGAGTATACCAGGCCCGGCCGGGCCCTGAGATGCCTGAAAGCTCCCATCGTCGTGCTCCAGAAGGCACGCCCTCGAAGTCGCCGCCCCCTGTTCGAGCTCCTCCTCCTCCTCACCGCGCAGTAGGCAACGAAGCCACACTAAAGCCAGCCAGCAAGGACCCAGATGGGGCCCTAAGGGCCTAGATCTGGGCCAGGGCGCGCTGCTGGCCACCCCGTGCCACCAGTCTGCCCTGCCGCCAAGGAGTAGTGTCACCACCTCGCGTGCCGCCAGCCACCGCCTCCAGGTCGCCGAGCCGCCGCCAGCCGAGCCTCACCGCCGCCGCCCCCCTGCCCAAGGAAGGAGAGTCGCGGGCGTGGATACAGAAGGTCCCGCCGCCGCCGACACCATCCGGGCCAGATACGGGGGCGCCCGCCAGCGGCGGCGGCAGGAGGGATTGGGAGGAGGAGGGGGCGAAGGGAGGGAGGTCGCGCGCCGCCCCGGCCGCCTCGTGGGGAGGCGACGCTAGGGCGGGGTCGGAGGAGGGTCGAGCTAGTTTGTATATCTCTAATTGGGTTCCATAAGATGTCAAACTAGTGGAAGTACCATCACGTCTACCTAAAGCAAATGGTTTCTATAGAATAAGATATAGTAGAGTCCCATGAGTCAATCGAAAAAGCGAGAAACGAGGTTGTTTGACAAGGCTACGGTACCTTTTCTTCCTAGTGGAATTCAATGCGGAAATAAAGGTGTTCCGTGTTGGGAAGGTGCCCCTTCACCACATGGAGGTCGGCAAGGATGGAAACGATGGAGTGGCGTCAGCGTGCCCGTCCTTGAATTGTGCCTCTGCAACGCGTTGCTCTGTCTCCTTGGCGAGCGCGTGCTCACACCCGTTCTTGAACACCTCCGACGAGAGGATATGCGCCTTCGTAGCACGCTGCTATGCCTCCTTGGTCTACCCCGGTGACATCAAGGAGAAGTAGGAACTTGAATCGGCGGCGGAGGCGGCCACGTTCTGCTTGACGACGTATGTTGCGATCTATGTTGTGATTTCAGCTCGGCGGTGCGAAGACCTGCGTCGGGGTAGTAAGCCTGCTTTGCGCCATGATAGGGGCTCGATGGGAGCTTGGGTGGGTCTCAACGGTGGCGGTGGAGATGTTTGCCTCGACGGCATCGGGGGGCAGAAACAGAGGGATTTGGGCACGAATACTATGGTTAGAGAAGGAGAGGGGCAACAAGGGTGGTTTGTAGTTGCTTCGCGGCTATTCGTGTGGCGCGTCAATCATTTCACCATGAATACTTGTGTGAGGAGAAGAGTGAAGCTTTGAGAAGTAGTGGTGGAAGCTATTCAAATTTTGGCACAAATGATTCAGTTTGAAGGATAACTCCTTAAATTTTGTAGGTGTTAAGTGTCTGCGGGAAGAACTATAAGATGTTTAACTCCTCAAATTAGAAGGGGAGTTATACCCTTTTAGGGAAAAGACTAGAGATGTTGTAAGTACTAGTGTAGTGTTTATGTAGCTTATGTGTCACTTATGAATCTTACGACCTTGAAATCCTACATATTTAAGAGAGTGATCCCCACTATTTCCAATACTTCCGCATCATTAAAATTGTTTTAGCCATTAGATTTACTAGCTTGATCCACTAGCATCTGTCCAATCTACATGTAAGTATTCTCTACCATGTAACATGCATTAGTGCATTCTAAGGTGGTTTTAAATCACACTGCATTTAGTTGTGACATGCACAACTTTTTAGATTAATATTGTTTTTATTTATGTCGAAATTTCTCACATAGTTTAAATCATATGGACTAAATTAGTATTCTACATAATATTTAGAAACTGTATATCGAATTCTACAACAACGCATGAGATAGCGTCTAGTTAAAGTAATAGTTAGCACAACAAAGAGTGGCGAATTATTCTTTTGTGGGCTCAATGCACCATGTTAGTTTTGATATTGATTATTTTGATGATTCAAATCAGCCATTTCATATAAATTTTTAGGGAAAACCACTTGGCGCACTTTATTAAATCAAATCAAAGTTACATCATCCACAACATCTGAAAAACCTGGAGGATCACCATCACAAGCAAAAGTAGAGTTCAAATCAAAACTACTAGCAAGAATGTGTTGGAAATATGCCCTAGAGGCAACAATATTGTTATTATATTTTCGTGTTCATAATTAAGAGTTTATATTTCATGCTATAACTGCTATGATTCTGATATGTGATTCAGTGTAAAACTCATATGCACGCGTGGAATGATAAACGGTAAAGAATAGGTTCCTAGTCTCGCCCCTAAGATTTGATCAAGTGTTGTTGGTGATCATGCTTTCTGGATCTTAGGATATCTTTAAGTGTAACGATAGCCCTAAAACAACATTGAGAGTATGACGTTAGAAGAGCAATCATATTGAATCGGCCCATACTTGTTTGTTATACTTTGAGATAATATCGTTTGAAATCAATTGTTATAACACGGAGTGTTAGCATGTGTTTTAGTTCGTCAGACCATGAGAGTATCGCAGTCACTTCCTACCGTACGGTGGACTTTGTGGTTTCTCAAACGTCATCTATAACACGGTGATCATAATGACAACTTACAGGTTCATCAGAAAGCTTGACAAGGGACTAGATAACTCGAGAATGGGATTTGCTCCTCCGATGATGGAAAGATATTCTTAGGGCCCTCTCGGTGTGACGGCATCCATCATCGTCTGGACAGACATAGGTGACTACGTCACTGGGATGCCGGAACACATCAATGAGAAAGAAGAACAAAACCGGTAACGGGGGAACTGTATAGTGAGCATGTGGATGACTCAGGAGGATACCACACTCCTCAGGTTTTTTAAAGCATCACGAAGCAAAGGGAACATCACATGATAACCAAAGTTTCACTCGAATGTCATTCGTGTAATCATAGGGATCGATATGGACGTCCACGGTTCCACTATCGGTCATTGAGCGAAGGAGTTTCGTTCATGTCTATCATTTACCAACCCTATGGGGTCACAAGATTAAGGTAATCATGATCTGCTGAGTGTTAATAGGACGAGAGTATCGAGGATTTATTTGTGGAATTCTTTCATTAACATTCAGGATAGTTCCAGGAGGAATGGAAAGCGTTTCGGGATCACCGGATGGGTTTCAGAGTTTATCACGCAATACCGGGTATTACCAATAAATAATATATAGGTGGAAAATATTTCTGGTGATGATAAATTAATAATAACAAATATCTAGTATTTGTTAGAAGACTTGTATAATTAATTAAATATCAACAGGTCTTAAAGGGACAAGAGGTGGAAGAAGAATTGGGCCACTTGGGCCCAACAAGGGAGGTGCTCCCTTCTCCCCATGGAAAGGGGAGTAGGAGGCCGAATTGGAGGAGAAGTCCCCTCCCCTTGGTCGGCCAAGGGAGGAGACTTACCCTCCCTCTTGTCGCCCCCCCCCCCCCCCTCCTCCTCCAACCTATATACTAGAGGATTTTGCACCTTTTGATATACAAGTTTTGGAGCCTCCTCTAGTTCATCTAGTTCTAGTTCTAGTTTGTCCTAGTTGACTAATAAGATCTAGACCTAGTTTATCTAATCCTCATAATTAGAACCTCGGTGTGGTTCTAATCTCCTCCCTCTGATTCTCCGACGACGATTAGCTCTGGGCGGCGAAACGCTGCCGAATCGTGAAGACCGTACGCTTGCAACCAAGTAGAGAGGCCATGCTTTCAGTCTCATGTTCGAAGGTCGTTTGCGGGATAGTCATCAACGGTTCAAGGGACTGCAAGTACGATCTACACCGACTCATCTATTTCCGCTACACTCTGGAGTCGGTAACGATCGTTGATCCAAAACCTTTATGCACCTTTATATTTGTTCCTAGGTGATCATAGGGTAATATTTTTTTATTTTCTAGTACGTTTCCAAACAGAATGTGCGCTAATCGATTAGCCTCCGTAAGGCAATGAGAAAGGTGACCTCGCCTATCTGGAAAGCTTTTTAAAAATAGTCCATCACAATGGGAGTGTACGGGTCAAAAAATGCCAACGGAGGCTGAGTGCGAGTGAGCTTGTTTTCAAATATTAATTTTACAGAGCGCGAAAAATTCCAAATTTATTTGTGAACATACGTGCACATGTATACTACGTATGTGCGGAATTTAACAGCATTATACTTTTACATGTGGCGTACAGAAAAAAGACAAATACATGTTTTTAAATGGGCCTGTTTTTTGTTATTGGGCCGAAATTTTGTTTTTATGTACAGCCTACAAATCACAACATTTTTGAACAAAAATTAACACCTTCTTGCAGAATACATATATATAGTTCCATGGGTTTTTTTCAGATTTTTTTGAAACTTTAAATATGCTTTTTGATATTTTCAAAATACCGACCTCACTAGAGCTTGGCCTCCAAAAATCCGCACGCTGTACAGGCTCGATATTTCAACCACCTTTTAAGCGAATAATATATATACCTACGAGAGTCATCCTCGCTAACTTATTTATCTCAACATGCAAGCATATCACCTCATTATACAATTTTGTCTGTGGGATAAGACCCACATCAACATGCAATCATGCATGATAATAAATCCATCACAATATTCAACCATGCATAGGAAAATATTTCTCCATACTCATATTTAATAAATATAGTTACTACTATACGTAATCAAATATAATAAGTTATATGTAGTTTTAATTTTGATTCTCATGTTATTAGCCTAAATTTTCATCAACCAATTTTCGGAGAAGCGCATGGGGTATCATATACTCCCTCCGTCCTAGATACATTCGTTTGAGCGACAATTAATATGGGACGGAGTAGTTTTTAAAAAGCCCCCTCTAGCTCTCATCTAAGTGAGATTTGAGTACACCATGGGTGACATCATCATAGGATTTTCATTGTTGTTTCTATCTCCCTTTTCATCTATTTTCTGATTTTCCTCTTTTTATTTTTTCCTTCACATTTTGTGTTCTTTATTTTTATTAAAAAAGTATGCAAATGTACTTGCGCGCTACCAATGGACATCCAACTGTAGTTGTGTTGTGGACATGCAGTTACGCGCCGGTGCACAAACATGGAACTACAATTGTGTGTGGACGATGCACATAGTTCGACGGACATATATAGTGTGTAACTACAGTTATGTGCCAAAAACTCATAGGGGCATGTAAGTGCACAGGCACACATCTGTCCAGCCGTTTCCGGCCGCCCGATTGCCTCGCGATCCGCAGAGTCATTGGTCTCCATTTGAGGGCCCACCAAGATTTAAGTTTTAGTTTCCAACATTTATGATTTTGTCGTCCGCTCACACTAAGTTTCTGAAGTTAAAACTTAACGAAGATTTAATAAATTATCAAAACTATTCAAAATGGATCTTAACTGAAAGCCAGCATCACAAGAAACACAAATATACAAACAAAAAATAATTTAAACTTTTTGTTCAAAAGAAATAAAAGATTGAAAATCAAAAACCAAAAAAAGGGATCGGTGGCCCCACACCTACGTGCCACAAAATTCCCTTCAGTTATGTGCGATTAAGCGACATGCAGCTGCACACCGATGCTCGAACAACTACAGTTGCATGTTGCTACGTGGACGTGCAACTCTAGTTGTGTATGGTTAATTGGGGTGCAACTGGTATGCACGATGTGGAAAAGCATAAAAATGAAACCCCAAAATGTAAGTAAATCAAAAGAAAAGAAAGTATCCACATAAATCTTATGTGCATAAGTTGGATAAGATTTAGGTACATAATTTTTTGTGTAGACTAGATGGAGATCAACAAATTCTAAAAAATGTATTGGTTGTCGCTCTCGCCCTATATTTCTCCACGAGGTAAAACACGAAAGCGATTTACGAGAAAACAGTGTCCAGACATGAGCGGAGATGAAAGCAGGAGAAGCTATTCGGCCGAAATCACTATTTTGATCTTGTGAGGAAACTTTAGCACAAAATAAACTCCTCCAAAAATTATTTCACGATCTAACACTTTTGGTTATGCCTCATGCGGTGACTTTTGTACCCCTCATAAACACGCCACAATCAATGGCATTTCTTATTTGGGCAGCAACGCCACATGCCCTGGCGTTTCTAGTAAGTGATGGCCAGGCCAAAAATGTTGCACGGTTTGACGTGTCTATGTGGGACAGAAACACCATGGCTTATGACGTTGCTGAAAAGGGTCAAATCGTGAAATAATTTTCGAATGAGCTTATTTTGTGCTAAAGTTTTCTGACAAGGTTAAAACAGTAATTTTGGCCCAGCTGTTCTGGCCGCACGTTCCTTGCTGCTGCTGCTCCTGATTTCGAATGTTTTTATCTTTTTGTGGGGAGATTTTGAATTTTGTGTAGTGTTTTTTTGAACTGGTTTAGTGATTAATTAGATTCCGTTTCAGTGTGGCCCATGTATGTGACGATCATTTTAGCCACTGGTACGGTTACATGCGCGGTCTGAGACCGTCGACATCACCCGGGTGGCAACGGTCCAAGGACGGTACCGACTCGTCCACGCAAAAGACACTCGACATCCGTATCTGCGAAGCTGAACTCGATCCCTGTCTAATCTAATGACCAACAAAATCAGCACTTCGCCTTAGTACTAAAAACTAACACTAAAGGTTGTCATATCTAGATATGTCTCAAAGGTGTCACGTGCTCCTCTTTGATCAAGTACAGACCGCGCGCACTGCGCAGAACGGTCGGTTCGAAGAGGCGGCGTTTTCCTTTTTGCTTTCGCGGTGCAAGTGTCTTTCCCATTGGAGATTTTGAAGGAGACAAATCTTTTTGTTTTCGGGCAGTAATAGGGGCAGGTCGACCGACCGAACGGTCACCTCCTCGTCGTTCGATTGTGACGCACGCAGCCATTCGATCTAGCTTTCTCCCCACCGATTCGCACCTGTTTCGTGCGCGTGCACTCCCAGTTCGCCTCAGGCAGAGCACGGACACCGTTCCACCACCCCCGTCGACCTCCACGGCCACCACCCTTGTCGCCGATCGCGGTTCACCGTCTCTCGCCGTAGTTCACCGACGTGGTCCCTTGCATCGTCGTGTCATCGCGCGTATCATCAAGTCGTGCTGGTAGCATAATTTTTCTCCGTGACCGATTGTAGCTTTTCGCCATTCCGCAAACTCGGGACACCATGGACGGTTGCAGCAAAAAAACACAACGACGTCCCCTCGTCGCCGCTGGTCACAACTCCCGGTTGAGCAGCGTCGTCGACTCGCCACCGTCGCGATAGCTGGTTGCAGCATTTTCGTCGACCAGTTCTAGCAATGACGATTGCCGGTTTCAGCAACGACGCAACAACGCGTTGGCAGCCTTCTGCTTTGTCGTCAGTCAGGCCACGGTTGCAGCACCTTAGTCTGCCGGTTCTAGCAAAATGGCTGCCTCTTGCTCGGTTCCAGCTTTCTTGGACGTGTCGTCACATGCCGCACGCCCCATCGCAGCTCTTCTCGTCGCCAGTTGCAGCAGGCTGCACCGACAGTTCCAGCCAAAATGGTTGGCCAGTTCCAGCAAAGACGCATCAGCTCGTCGGTAGCCTTTCGCTCCGTTGTCAGTTAGGCCATGGTTGCAGCACCTCAGTTCGCCAGTTCCAACGAAAATGGTTGGCTGGTTCCATCATTCTCGGTCACATCATCGCACGTCGTGCGCCCCGTCTCAACTCTTCATGTCGCTGGTTGCAGCATGCCGCACCGACAGTTCTAGCTCCCCCATTGGCCGGTTGCAGCATGCCTTGCTGTGGTTGCATCTCTCCTCCAGACCGGTCGCCCCTCTTAGCACGACCCAGTCGGAGTGCACGACGACCGCGACAGAGGAGGATGACGGGGTGTAGGTGGGTGGCACATGGCCAGGCCGTCACCGTGGCGAGGCGGCTATCTGCCTACAGGTGCCAACCCCGTTCGATTCTCAGCGTCCTCGTGTGCCATTGCCGCAACTCCCCACCCAGTGTGCATCGAGGCGCAGCACACGGTCCCTATCGTCCGGACACCGACGACCTCACCTGCCGGCAAAGGGCTGATCTGTAGCACACGGTAATACACGGGATGGTTGTGGCGGCCATCCCCGGAAATGAATAAATTATAATAATTTATTTCCTTAATTATACCACAACAATGTCCATACTAACCCCAGGCCATCATTAATGGTCTATTACCTCATAGTTCATGCTAAGAGGTACTCCATTTTTATTTACTCCACATATTAGGTTTGACTGAAGTCAAATTTTACAAAGTTTGTAGAAAACACATGAACATATACAATAACAAATCTATACGATGTGAAAATATATTCAATTATGATTCCAATGGTGTTGATTCGGTGGTGTATATGTCAATATATTTTCCCACAAATTTATTGAAAGTTCGTAAAGTTTGATTTTGGACAAACCTAATATATGAAGTAAATAAAAATGAAGGGAGTAACAGTTATATCAACCATTAGATAATTAAAATTTATCGCGCTATATTGCTTTGGACCACCTTGAAATTTCTCTAAAAAATGTTGTGCTACCATTCCGGTGCTAATAACACATGTTCATTGCGGATTTCTCTGTTTCTACAAAACTAATCCTCAAACTAGTGCACAATTAGCTACTGTTCTTTGAACAAATAATTAGATGATTGTGCCTCTTTTATAAAAGGTAATGTTGTGGCTTGGGTTGCTAAAAACACACTATCATTCACGGCATTTTCCTCCTTAGCAAAACTCACCTTAATCTATCGTCTAAGTGTTTCCAAAGATTAAACACAAACACATACACATACACGTGATGTGTCGTTCCGCGAAAAAAACGAAGCCACAGCAGTCGCATGTGCCTGTCACCAGCCCACCTGTCTCATGCATGTACGGCATGGGGCCTACTCTAAAATACGCTGATATACGATCTTTAAGGCAGGGCTGCAAATTGCAGCAGCTCTTAATCCACCCCACTCTCAGAAAGAGAAGGTGCAGACATTTGGCAAGGGGCAAGCGGGTGAGGAGATCGTCCTTATCACCGAGAAAGGAGATGAAGGATCGTCGTTATGCACTAGAGGTCGCGCAGGAGGATCCTAGGTCCGATGAGTACCCGGATTGGAATCTCAAAACACACTCCAGCGTGTGGGATATCTAGCATGGCCATGTGTTGATCCCGTGTGGGAAGGAGGAGATATCTCGATCAGTAGCTCATATCAATGACCACTTGTCTCAGATCAGACTACAATTCAGACGACTACAAAGGGGCAGGTGGCCTCAGAGACCACCCATACGAGGTCATCGTTCTGTACCTCACCTAGTTTTAGTTAGGATCTTTAAGGTGGGGTGGATTAAGAGCTGCTGCAGACCGGCCTCTGCAGCGCTTTTTCGCGGGAGGGGGGGGGGTGTTAGTGGACGACAGCAACACTACGCGTGAAAGAGATAAGGAACAAGGGTGAAAAGCGGTGCATGGGCCCCACCACGCATAATGCCCGCGTGCTACCGGCCAAAAATGTGGCCGGTCAACCGGAAGAAATCGTTTACTTTTTTTCTCGAGAAGAGATGAGGAGAATGACACCGTACCGACAACAAAGAAAGGTGAAGATCTTGTTGTTAGTATAATTATGCTACAATAGCATAATTCTCCTAACTAAAACTAGGTGAGGTACAGAACGATGACCTCGTATGGGTGGTCTCTGAGGCCACCTGCCCCTTTGTAGTCGTCTGAATTGTAGTCTGATCTGAGACAAGTGGTCATTGATATGAGCTACTGATCGAGATATCTCCTCCTTCCCACACGGGATCAACACATGGCCATGCTAGATATCCCACACACTGGAGTGTGTTTTGAGATTCCAATCCGGGTACTCATCGGACCTAGGATCCTCCTGCGCGACCTCTAGTGCATAACGACGATCCTTCATCTCCTTTCTCGGTGATAAGGACGATCCTCACCCGCTTGCCCCTTGTCAAATGTCTGCACCTTCTCTTTCTGAGAGTGGCACGCAATCCGCCTGCAGGGAACCGACACCAAGAGCGGCACCTAGTTTAGGAAGCTGACCCGATCCGGAGCATCGACGACCACTTCTCGGCGTCGGATTTCTTGTCCATCGTTGTGGCCGGAGTTGTGATGGTGTGCGGCGGCCGATGGATATTTGGGAGAGGATGAGGATTATGCGGGTAGGGTTTGCGGAGGAGGAGCCCGTCAACTTTAAAGCCGGAGTAGACATGCATCATCATTTCTGTTCTGGCGGTCATCCTAGCATGGTACCCAACTCTTCACCGAAGCCTAGTCTCCTAGAAGATTTTCCTTTGAAATTTATAGTCTCCCAGAAACTAGTTCGGTATTTGGATGCACCTATCCTTGACCGGCTTTCTTTTAGCTTCCAACCAATTCGTGAAGCTTGACTCTAGGTGCACCTGGCCTTGATGAAAATTTGGCTGAGCACCTACTGGCGATGATGGAACCCTATGCTAAACGTAGGATATTCACTATGATCGACACATTATCGCATGTGGTTTTCAAAAATCTCATCGTGGCACCATGGGTGGTCTAGTCGGCAAGAAGAAAGGCACTCCAGAAGGTATCATTCAAATCCCCCTGTCGATGCACCTCTTTATGAACAGATATATCGTTGAGTTGGACGGTCCCAAATTGGTACAAAGAGTATGGTTCAAACTGCTTTTGCACGTGCAGTTTATCACTCGCCATCCCAGAAAACCCTCAGGCAGGGCATTGAAGATTCACATGGATGGCATTGTCTCTAGCAACGGGAACATCGGTAACGCTGCTGTTGTTTGTTGAGATCATAATGTAATTTCCCATGGCTCTTTTAGGAATGTTGTTTTCAGGGTTCATCGATCTAGTGACCCTGGAGGCACTCGCATGTCGGCATGTCGCGAAGCTCAAACCTTGGCGGAGGACCTCTCTATAAGCATGTTTGTCATGTGACTCCTAAACAATTGTGGGGACATTAAAGATGGAACCGGATGTCGTCATAGCCCCATTATTAAATAAAATTTTGCTAGAAAAATCATATTTTACTAGTTGTGTTTTCTATTTCGAGGGCCGTGCACCTGAAGCACATAGTCTTGTCAAGTTTTATTTGTTTACTAATCTGGGTCGCCATCTATGGCTAGAAATTTCTCATGACTGTAAGTGCATCTAGTGCCCCTTAGTGATTTTGGTGTATTGAAGACTTATAGGTTAAGGGACTAATGTGTTTATGAGTGTACACATGTCTATAAGTCTATGAGGAGTTTGATATTTACAGAGAAAGTCGACCCCTAAAAATGAAGTTCTTCGACTGAAGACTTTGAATTTCTGAAGACTTTCTGAAGACTTTGAAAGTGAAGAAATTGGTGTGACCTTGAAGACTTGGTATTCGTTTGAGGAACATGAAGCGTGAAGACTTTTGTTTTCGTAGTTTCATTTTCTCTTTCTTGAGTCATAGGAAACACCGTACTGTTAAAGGGGGTCGAGGAAATACTAAGGAAAAATTTCCATGTGATGCTCAACTCAAAATCCTACACCTACCAATCCCTTCGAGTGAAGCCATTGGAAATCTCATACAGTCCAGTCATATTCTTCAGTGACAGAGACTAAGTTCTTCTGGTCTCTGAGGAATTTGTTCTGACCGAGGAGTTAGGAATTCGCCAGTGCGGATTGCCTACACAATGAGGAACATGATAGCCCTGAGGAATTTGATACTCAAATTTTCGACCGTTGTTGTGCTATGCGTCAGTTGTCCCAAAATATCTACCCAACTAACGGTCATATCATTGAAGGGCATTTATGTCTTATCATGACAGGCTGCTCCCTAGGCTATAAATAGCCGCCCCCTACAACCACTAGTTGGTTGGCTGCTCCGAGAGAAAATGACATTTGTCATTTGAGAGCATCCCATCCTCCGAGGACTTTGAGTGAAATCATCGAGTGAGGAAACCCAAACCCAAACACCTACAAACCCAAAGTGATTGAGCATCACTGAAGAGATTGATCCTGCGTGGATCCGACGCTTGTTACCTTTGAAGACTGTGCTTCTTCCAGAAGGTTAGGCGTCATGGTCTAGAGCATCCAAGAGGAATTGTGGATCGCCGAGTGACCGAGTCTGTGAAGGTTTGGAAGTCACCTGAAGACTTACCACGAGTGATTGGGCGAGGTCTGTGTGACCTTAGCTCAAGGAGAATACAGTGAGGACTATGTGTCCTGGACTGTGTGTTCAGGACTGTGTGTCCTCAGGTTTAAATACCTAGCCGCTCCAACCAGATGTACAACTGAGACAGCAGTTGGAACTGGTCTACCAAATCATTGTCTTCACCAAGTCTACTGGTTCTAATTCCTCAACTCTTTCATTTCCTCATTACTGTGTTGTGTGCTTGTCATATCTGTGTTTGAAGACTTTGACTGAAGACCTTTTCAATTTCCTCAGTTTAATTTCTTCAGTCTGTTTGTCTTCATCCTGTGATATCCTGTGTTTACGCTTTCTATACTCTGTGTTTGTCTTCATTTCATCATGATGACCATGCCTATGTTCTGCTATGCTTACTCTTGAGTACTTATTCCGCTGCAAGTAATTCTTCGCTAAGGAATTTCCTCACCCGCAAATTCCTCAGTGAAAAATTCATAAAAATTGCCTATTCACCCCCCCTTTAGTCGATATAACGCGCTTTCAATTGGTATCAGAGCAAGGTACTCCCTTGTTCTGTGTGATTTTGGTTTAACCGCCTGGAGTTTTAGTTATGTCGACCGCAGGTATGAAGAAAGTGACATGCCCCATCTTTGACAGTCATGATTATCCCAAGTGGAAGGCCATGATGAGGAAGCGCCTCATGGAAATGAACAGCGAGTTGTGGACCGTCACTAAGATTGGTCTTACCGATCTATGCAAGATGGCGGACACTGATGATATTCGCAAGTACACTCGACTTGACATTATGGCGAAGGATATCATATGTTCCTGCCTATCCGGAGATGAATTCAGGCGCATTATGCATCTTTGCAATGCGAAGCTTATCTGGGACCGAATCTCTGACGTCTATGAAGGTCATCGAACTTGTCATGATCCCTGGTTTGAGGATTTCAAGGAATCACTCAAAACGATGACTTTCGAACCTGAACCATCATCTTCTGCACCATGCCTCATGGCAAAAGGTGCCAAGGTAACCGAATGTTCCTCATCCGAGTCTAGTGATGATGAATCTGATGATGATTTTGGACCTAGCTATACCAAGCTTGTGTGTATTGCCACTAAACAACAAAAGGCCTTGGAAAAGGTTCAAAACATGCTAGATAAAAGTGATGATATGTTGGATGAAGAAATGGATCGCACTAAAACCTTGACTGAAAATCTTCAGAGACTTCAGTCTAGATTTGACAACCTTCAAGGTCATCATAACACTCTCTTATCTGATCATGAGAAGCTTTCTTATGAATTTCTTCAAAGAAAGTAAGATCTTGAGAAGCTAAGAGTGAGTTATGAAGATCTTCAGAAGGAGCGCGATTCATTACTTGCTCAACAAATCAGCTCTGCTCAGGAAGAATTTGTTCCTCCATGTTTGCAATGCATTGAACGTGAATCTGCTAATTCTTCACCTGAATGTTCAAATGCTTCTAATGCTACAAATTCTTCAACTGTCTCTGCTATCACTAATTCCTCATCTGAGGACATTGCTAGTATCACTGACGATGTAGGGCTGAAGGAATTGTATGTGACAGGCATGTACAAAAGCCTCAAAGGGCATCAGACTCTTTGTGATGTGCTTAAAAAGCAGATCCTCAACAGGAACCCTAGGAAAGAGGGTATTGCCTTTGAGAGGAAACTCAATGCTGATGGTACATATTGGAAGCCTGAGCAGTACCCCAAAACCTCATGGGTTGCTGCAAAGGGACCTCCAGTTGATCCATCAAATCTATCTGGCTTTACATGTGAATCTCCTCATTCTTCTGATGAGTCATTTGACTCCAACTATAAACTGTTCAAAAATCAGAATGGTGAAGTATTTGCTAGATATGTTGGCACTAACTGCAGGAACGGTTCTCCTATGAAGAAAATCGGGGTTCCGAAAAGGTACCTTGAAAGTCTTCAGGTGAATGTCCTCATGACACCACCTGTGAAGAATAGGAACCCCAGATCAAATTCTTCATATGGATCCAAGTCCTCATACGGATCGAATTCCTCACGTGGATCATATTCCTCAAAAGGATCAAAGTCCTCATATGAACATCATCGTGCTAACAACTCTGTTTCGCAGGGAAGAGCTAAGGGCTATGAATATGAGCATTATTCTTCTAATCATTATGTTCATAAGTCTTCGAAAAATTTCTCTGCTTATTCATATGCTTACCCTAACTCCTCTTACGTGAAAAGAAATGGATTGGCTTCTATGCCACCTTTCTCGTATGGAGCTCGCAGAGTGATGAACTCTTTGCCACCCCTTCAGATGTGGGTGGTGAAGAAAAAGAACTAATCTTTTATGCAGGGTCAGGTCTCCAGACGTACTTTAACGTCTGAAGAATTTGCTGGAGACCTGAAAAGTGCCTGAAAGGACGCAGGCTAATCATGAAGAAATGAACTTTCATTTCTCACGTCCTCATACTATTTTTAACTGTTGCATTGCTTGATGAATTTGGTCTGATGAATTGTGATGTCATATTCTTCACTGATGAAGTATATGAAGTTCGTAAGCTGCACTAATTCATCTGCAGGATGATCAACCCAAAGCCACTGAGTGGGTCCTCGATAGTGGATGTACAAATCACATGACTGGTGACAAGAATCTATTGATGGATGCTCCCTTATCACCATCGCATCTGAAGCATATCATCTTCGCCGACAAAGGCAAAAGTCAAGTATTGGGTCTAGGTAAGGTTGCGATAACAAAGGATCGACACATGGACAATGCCATGCTTGTCGAGTCCTTAGGATACAACCTTATGTCTGTCTTAATGCTTTGTGATCTTGATACGGTTGTTGTCTTTGGCAAGTATCGTTGTGTTGTGGTTATGGAAGCTGACAATTCCAAAGTCTTCGAAGGCTTTAGGAGAGGAGACTTGTATATTGTTGATTTCTCTACAGGACCGCAACCAGCCGTGTGCCTACTTGCAAAAGCTTCAGAAGGCTGGCTATGGCATCGACGACTTGGTCATGCAGGCATGAGGAATTTGCACATGCTTGCGAAGAAGAAGCACGTCATTGGCATTGAGAATGTCAAATTCCTCAAGGATCACTTATGCGGAGCCTGTGAAGCTGGAAAGATAACCAAGGCTAAGCATCCAGCGAAGACTATCATGACCACTACTCGACCATTTGAATTGCTTCATATGGATCTCTTCGGTCCTAACCATTACTCAGCAGTCACAAATGACGCATCTCTCTATGGCTTTGTTATTGTTGATGATTACTCTCGTTACACATGGGTACATATTGTCACTTACAAACATGAAGTGCAGGAAGTCTTCAAACGATTTTCCTCGAGGGCTTCAACCAACTTTGGTGTGAAGATCAAGCACATCATAAGTGACAATGGAACTGAGTTCAAGAATTCTGGTCTTGATGACTATCTTGATGAACTTGGTATTACTCATGAGTTATCTGCTCCTTACACTCCTCAGCAGAATGGCGTCGTGGAGCGCAAGAACAGAACTCTCGTTGAGATGGCACGCACTATGCTTGATGAGTACAAGACGCCTCGTCACTTCTGGATTGAGGCAATTTATACCGCATGCCACATCATCAACAGGGTATATCTTGACAAATTCTTCAAGAAGACTGCCTATGAACTCCTCACTGACAAGAAACCCGATGTGAGTTATTTCAAAGTCTTCGGTGCTAAATGTTGGATTAGAGATCCTCATCACAATGCTAAATTTGCACCGAAAGCACATGAAGGTTTTATGCTTGGTTACGGAAAGGACTCGCACACCTATAGAGTCTTCAACAACGTTCTTCAAAAGGTTGTTGAAACTGTAGATGTGCGGTTCGATGAAACTAATGGCTCGCAAGAGAGCACCTACCCTCTATGATAGATGAACCAGCACCTGAGGAAACTATCAAGTTCAAGGCTACTGAGGATGTCATTCCTACCGAAGAATCTGCTGAAGAATTCATTCCAGAACGTGAAGAACGTCGAGCTAATGCACCTGAAGAAAATGCTGAAAAAATGGTGCTGAAGAAAATGCTGATCAAATTCCTCGACGACAACCTACTCATCCTCGCGTTGCAAAAGAAGTGCAAGTTGAAAAGATCATCGATGACATTGGAGCACCAGGTCCTCTCACACGCTCAAAAGCTTCACATTTATCTAACTTTTGTGGGCACTATGCTTTTGTCTCTATGACAGAGCCCACTAAGGTAGATGAAGCATTTCTGGAGCCTGAGTGGATTCAGGCCATGCAAGAAGAATTACATCAATTCGAGCTCAACAACGTCTGGGAACTGGTTACACGTCCAGATCCTCGCAAGCACAATATCATTGGCACAAAGTGGATCTACCGCAACAAGCAAGATGAAAATGGCCTTGTGGTGAGGAATAAGGCACGGCTTGTAGCGCAAGGCTACACACAGGTTGAAGGAATTGATTTCGATGAAACTTTTGCACCTGTTGCCAGACTTGAAGCTATACGCATATTACTTGCTTATGCTAACCATCATGATATCACTGTATATCAAATGGATGTGAAAAGTGCATTCCTCAATGGTAAGCTTGAGGAAGAAGTATATGTTGCTCAACCCCCAGGTTTTGAAGATCCAAAGCATCCTGACAAAGTCTTCAGACTCAATAAGGCCCTCTATGGCCTCAAGCAGGCCCCTTGGGCATGGTATGATACTTTGAAGGAATTCCTCATGAAGAAAGGCTTCAAACCCGGTTCACTCAACCCTACTCTTTTCACTAAATCTTATGATGGTGAATTGTTTGTGTGCCAAATATATGTTGATGATATTATCTTTGGCTGTACTGACCAACGTTATAGTGATGAATTTGCCTATATGATGAGTGAAGAATATCAAATGTCTATGATGGGAGAATTGAAATTCTTCTTAGGTCTTCAAATTCGTCAACAGCGCAATGGCATATTCATATCTCAGGAGAAATACCTCAAGGATGTACTGAGGAAATTCGGCATGCAAGATTGCAAAGGCGTCAAAATTCCGATGCCCACAAATGGCCATCTATGCACTGATGAAAATGGTATTGACTTCGATCAAAAGGTATACCGCTCCATGATTGGTTCTTTGTTGTATTTATGTGCATCTAGGCCAGATATTATGTTTATTGCATGTGTGCCCGATTTCAAGCTACACCGAAGGAATCACACCATAAGGCTGTGAAGCATATTCTTCGATATCTAGCTCACACCCCAACACTTGGATTATGGTATCCCAAGGGCTCGGCTTTTGATCTCATTGGATATTCTGACTCTGACTATGCTGGTGATCATGTGGACCGCAAGTCAACATCTGGTACATGTCATTTCCTCGGACGATCTTTGGTCTGTTGGTCCTCGAAGAAACAGAACTGCGTATCACTGTCTACTGCTGAAGCTGAGTACATTGCTGCTGGTTCTTGCTGTGCTCAATTGCTGTGGATGAAGCAAACTCTCAAGGACTACGGCGTCAACGTGAAGAATGTGGCTCTCTTCTGTGACAATGAGAGTGCCATCAAGATTGCTCACAACCCAGTTCAGCACTCGAAGACAAAGCACATTCAGATTCGTCATCATTTTCTTCGCGATCATGTGTTGAAGGGCGACATTTCTATTGAGCATGTGAAGACTGAAGAACAACTAGCCGATATCTTCACAAAGCCCTTGGATGAGAAGAGATTTAGCAAGTTGCGGTGTGAGCTGAATATCTTAAAATCTTCGAATGTTCTTTGAAAAGGACACTCATCCTAACACTTACGCAAAATTGATGACTTAGATGTGCAACACATGAAGAAACGTTTTTCTTCAATCAATGAAGAATAACACTCTAAGTGTGAAGAAATTAACGAAGGATTTGATTCTCAGAACCCTACGACAATTGTACGCGGTGTCTGAAATCATCATTCTTATACGGTGGGTCACGCCATCACCAAAAGTTGAAAATCTTAAATTTGAGTTTTTCCTCAGTTTTTGAAATTCCTCAGTTGTTCATTTTCTTCAACGTTGCATTGTCTTCACTGTTTCCGTTGTTTTTCTTCATTGACTATATATATATATATATATATATATATATATATATATGAGTTTATGTCCTCTACAGCATTCACTTATGGCTAATTCTTCAAGTTGGTTTTTCTGCTAAGTGAATGTGATCGGACCCTTCCCCCTCTATGCTATACTCAACCCAATCTATTCACAAATTCTTCATGTGCATTCTATTTGAAACTCATTCAAAATCTTCACTGTGTCCTTGTCAGCAAAAGAATTTGCGAACGGAACTTTAAAACTTATCTTATCCAAATTTTTGGCTTTGCCGCTCAAACCGTTCCGCATCCCACGAAATACTTATCTATTCACCCATGATCGCACACGATCTCCACCTCTCAGTACGTGGGTGACACATGTCAAGTGAATGAGAAGGGTCAGGGGCACGTTCGTCCAAAATCTTCGGGCGAACAGTTTTTCACCGTGGCTATAAATACCCCCTCTCCCCTTCCTCACTTCCTTTACTCCGCCCGACCTCTCTCCAGCTCAAGCTTCTCAAACCCTAGTGCCACCGCTACTTCATCGTCGCCGGTGAGGAAGAGCTTCACTGCCTCGACCTCGTCGCCGCCGTACTCGCGCCGGCCGCGGAAATCTTCACTCCGCCGCCGCCGTAGCCGTCTTCCTCCGCCGAGTTAGGGCGCGGAAGATCTGCATTGACGAACTTCACATCTCTACCTCACAGTTCATCGTGTTCTTCGTCCAGGGTAATTAAAAGTTACTTTTACTGCCCTCTTTGATTCAGATGATTTCTATAAAATCTTTAAAGGTGTTTATTCTTCAAATTCTTCACACACTAAACACCTCACATGTCATCTGTTCTTGATTCATTTCTCTAAGCAATAATTTTTCTTCAAGATTCCTCAATTGTGTGGATCTTCAATCTATACAACTCTGGAACCTAAGACAAAGAACGCTTAGTGAAATTCTTCAAGACTCATCTGGTCAAATTCCTCAAACTTGTTCTTCTTACAAAACCTTCTGAGAACGCATATGGCCTCTCCAAATTCCTCGCAACTATACTCTGTTCACAGGTACTCATGTCCGCTGCTGAATCACTAGGTTCTCATAAACTTAACTCATTTGCAGCGTTCCTCGAAGAAAAGTTGCATACTTCTTCAGAGAATTCAATTGTTCAAATTCCTCATCTGAAGAAAATGGCTGATGGAAAGAAGCCACAGAAAGGAGGAAAGAGGCCTGAGGTCAACACTGCATTTGAAATCCCTGAGGACATGTATGCTGGGTACTGCACACCCCTGAGGAAGATAAAAATCAGCGTAAGGTGCACATTCAGAAGATAGAGAGGAGATGGGCAAGAGAGTGGAGGGAGTACAGGTATGTGACTCCCAAGTACATGAAGAAATTCGCACTCAATCCTCCATGCCCAAGACCTCCGTTGGCACCTGGCCAAGAAGCTGATTCCACCAGCCTCAAGCGTGGTGAGGATTATCTAGATGAATGGGACAAGCGCCAGGCCAAGTTGGCTAGACAAGCCAAAGAAGCAGTGAGGAAATTCAATGAAGACTCTGCTGTTGCTGCTGCCGCTGAAGAAGAAGACTACTGTTGGACGAGGTCCTCGACCAAGTCCTCACAAGAAGCAGGTCGCCTTCCAAGTACCGTCTGAAGAAGACAAAGCTGATGATGATGAACTTGCCGAAATCATCAGAGATAGGCAAGTCAGGGCCGCTAGAGCCAAGGGCACAAATGTGCCTCTGCTTTTGGATCCAAAGTTGATCCTCCATTACATTGATCTCTGGCACAAGGACCCAAACACTCCTATGCCTGACTTCAAGATGACTCCCGGTCAAAGTCATATGCTGACTGCCTTCATCCAAGAAGAAAAATGGAAATTTGAGAAGGCCATGCAGCTCAAGAAAGCATAGTACAGGAAGGAGAAATTCCTGAAGAACAACGTTGTCTCTATGACAACTGATGAACTTGTGAAGATCCAGTCTGAGATCAAAACCCTCAGCGATGATTTCAATGCTTACTATGCTGATTGGAAAGGAGCCAAGGTTAGGTTTGTTAAACTGACAAAGATGTTCACCTCCAATGTTGCAGCCCCATCGCAACAAGAAATTCCTCAGGCTGAAGCATCTGCTCAGCCCACTGAAGAACATGCCAGCACCGCTGATGACAATCAGGCTGCTGAAGAAAATGTGAGTTCCAGGGCTGATGACTGCATTCCAGCCGCTGATGAAATTGCCAGGGCATCCACTAGTGGTGCGCCTGAAGAAAATGAAGAGGTCAGGGCAACTGCATCAGTTGTGCCTGAAGAAAATCAACCACATTCCTCTGCTCCTCCTGCGCCTACCCCAACTCCAATTCTTCCATCTGCATCAGATGTGAAGAAGACCAAGGCTGTAGAGCATGCAAAAGTGAAGAAAAGGAAAGCATCAACTTCTTCAGATTCTTTAGCTCTGAAGAAGATGAAGAAATTGACCAGCTCAGTTGCAAACCCCATTGATGTTGTTCCGATCTCAACCATGCCATCAAAGGACCTTGTTCCTTTTGATGAAGAATATGTGATCCCTAGCGGATCTGATGAAGAAAATCCTTCTGCTGCTTCGTCAGAGCAGATGGATGAAGAAATTGAAGTGGATGAAATCCCTTCAACTCCAGCTGTTTCCTCGCCTATGCCTCAGTTTGCTGCTGAAGAGGCTGGCGTTGAAGAAATGGAAGATGAAGACGTGGACATTGCCTGTACCACACCAGTGATGAATGATGACTTTTGGGAAAGTCAGCACCCCAACTCTCCACTCTTCACACCTTTACAGCAAATCCCTCAGTCCCCAGCACAAACTGTTCAAATGGGCTCTGAAGAACATCAACCCACTACATCTGTCCATGAAGAAATTCCAGCCACTAGTGCTGAAGAAAATTTAAATGAAGAATTGAAGACCCAGACTGCCACTGAAGAGGAACCAGAAATTCCTCAGCCTGAAGAACCTGAGATTGCGATTCCTGAGGTTGGCATGCAACTGACTGACACTCCTCTGCCCAAGCCAAAGGATCCATTCTCAAGGAAGCAAAAATTCAAGGCTAATGATTTCTTCGGCGAGCACGTATTCTTCACTGATTACAACCCCTATGACTCTGCTCGCATTAGGAAGAGGCGTTTCTGGACTGCCAACCAGGCAATTTTTATTCCTCAGTGCTGTTCAACAAAGACAAAGTCTTCGATCATGAGCACATTCCTCACGTGGATATGGAATCTCTGCCGTGCTTCGGGCCAGTCCTCAGTGTTCTTTACGACGCGGGACTGTTAAATTTCTGCACTGATATATGTGATTGGAATGAAGAGCTCATTCTTCAATTTTATGCAACTCTGCACATCACCGGAGACTCTGAAGATGTGAATTCATGGGTACTGGACTCGATGTCTGAAAATACTCACTACAAGGCACCAGCTATTGAGTTGCTTCATGCTTTGCCTCTCAGTCCTCCCCTTGAAGCTGCTTGTTGCGTCTACAGTGAACCTGAGCTTACAGATCACTATATGCAAGTGCTGATGAAGCCTTTGAAGCAAGGCCAGGCCCCAAGAACAAAATTCCTTGTGAAGGAATTGTTATATGTGCCTCGGACTGTCTATCGCATTCTGACGAAGACATTGAGTCCTATCAAGGGCCATGACTCGGATGAAGAAGAAGCCGTTGGCATCATGAAGAATCTGCTTTTCAATACCATTCATGGCGTTCCCGTCAACTTCCATGATTTCTTCATGATGACTCTGGCCAATGTCGCAATGTCAGCGTTTGAGTTGAAGCCTTATGCTCCGTGGATTATGAGATTCATCAGAACAAGGTCTTCACTCAACTACAAAGCTGACACACTGAACCATTGCAGCTACTTGCCCCCGATTGAAGTCCTCAAACGGACATTTTCCTCAGCTGATAAAAAGGGCAAGGCTACTGCTGTCATTGATGAAGGCATTCGTCCATTGGATGGTCAATTTCGCAAGGCTGCATCCTACTCCACCAATGATGACTCTTCCACCCATGACTCTGCCGCCAATGCCACCAAGCCAAATCCTCAAGGCACAGCTCCCAGGGTGATGACTGACCGTGAGCTTCTCCTCAGTCTTCACCAGAAGGTTGATCGCAATCACAAATGGGTCAAGCGTCAGTTTGATTCAATTCTTCACAACATGACTGCTACCCACAATGCAGTGAAGAAAAACCATTACTACCTTCATGAAACCCTCAATCGCACCTGGGCTGTTCTATCGCACATTTATAGCGCAGAAGATTTGAAGAAAATGGGTATCAAGGAGGACTTTGACTGGTCTGCACCTCCACCGAAGAAATACAAGAAGGTCAAGGTTTCGTCCTTGGTGGCCAGCTCCTATTCTTCATCACGTGACACTGATGAACATGAAGACTTGGACGACACTGCGGCAGGCCCTACTACAACAAACGACCCCAACAACGCTGACGCTCCTTCATCAACTTGATATTCTTCAGGGGCGTTAGTCCTCATTTTCGAACCTTTTGGTCATTCGATGACAAAGGGGGAGAAATTTGAGTTAGTCTTCAAGCGGGTCTATCTTATATGGGCGTTTTTTTTTCTAAGTTACAACTCTCGTTCTTCTGATGACTTTGTTGGATCGAGTTGTAAACTTAAAACTCTATGGTGGCCTGATACTTTTGCTGTTTCTTCTGCATGCTTATTCCTCATTAATGTTATTGCACGCATGTTGAATTACATCAGTCACCATATTTCATCATGCATTTCAAATTCTTCATATTATATGTCAAATGCGTGTATGAATTACAAGATATAGGGGGAGATCTCCATGATTCAACTCTTCAAGTGTGCATTGCTTCAAAAGCAAATTCCTCACTATGCACATCTTCAGGGGGAGTTCTTCTATATCTTGCAATCAAATTCCTCAATATCAGTATTTACACTTCATAAGTTTATCCCCGTTGAAAACCTAACCTATATTGTCATCAATCACCAAAAAGGGGGGAGATTGTAAGTGCATCTAGTGCCCCTTAGTGATTTTGGTGTATTGAAGACTTATAGGTTAAGGGACTAATGTGTTTATGAGTGTACACAGGTTATAAGTCTATGAGGAGTTTGATATTTACAGAGAAAGTCGACCCCTAAAAATGAAGTTCTTCGACTGAAGACTTTGAATTTCTGAAGACTTTCTGAAGACTTTGGAAGTGAAGAAATTGGTGTGACCTTGAAGACTTGGTATTCGTTTGAGGAACATGAAGCGTGAAGACTTTTGTTTTCGTAGTTTCATTTTCTCTTTCTTGAGTCATAGGAAACACCGTACTGTTAAAGGGGGTCGAGGAAATACTAAGGAAAAATTTCCATGTGATGCTCAACTCAAAATCCTACACCTACCAATCCCTTCGAGTGAAGCCATTGGAAATCTCATACAGTCCAGTCATATTCTTCAGTGACAGAGACTAAGTTCTTCTGGTCTCTGAGGAATTTGTTCTGACCGAGGAGTTAGGAATTCGCCAGTGCGGATTGCCTACACAGTGAGGAACATGATAGCCCTGAGGAATTTGATACTCAAATTTCTGACCGTTGCTGTGCTATGCGCCAGCTGTCCCAAAATATCTACCCAACTAACGGGCATATCATTGAAGGGCATTTATGCCTTATCATGGCGGGCTGCTCCCTAGGCTATAAATAGCCGCCCCCTACAACCACTAGCTGGTTGGCTGCTCCGAGAGAAACTGACATTCGTCATTTGAGAGCATCCCATCCTCCGAGGACTTTGAGTGAAAATCATCGAGTGAGGAAACCCAAACCCAAACACCTACAAACCCAAAGTGATTGAGCATCACTGAAGAGATTGATCCTGCGTGGATCCGACGCTTGTTACCTTTAAAGACTGTGCTTCTTCCAGACGGTTAGGCGTCATGGTCTAGAGCATCCAAGAGGAATTGTGGATCGCCGAGTGACCGAGTCTGTGAAGGTTTGGAAGTCACCTGAAGACTTACCACGAGTGATTGGGCGAGGTCTGTGTGACCTTAGCTCAAGGAGAATACGGTGAGGACTAGGTGTCCTGGACTGGGTGTCCGGGACTGTGTGTCCTCAGGTTTAAATACCTAGCCGCTCCAACCAGATATACAACTGAGACAGCAGTTGGAACTGGTCTACCAAATCATTGTCTTCACCAAGCCTACTGGTTCTAATTCCTCAACTCTTTCATTTCCTCATTACTGTGTTGTGTGCTTGTCATATCTGTGTTTGAAGACTTTGACTGAAGACTTTTTCAATTTCCTCAGTTCAATTTCTTCAGTCTATTTGTCTTCATCCTGTGCTATCCTGTGTTTACGCTTTCTGTACTCTGTGTTTGTCTTCATTTCATCATGATGACCATGCCTATGTTCTGCTATGCTTACTCTTGAGTACTTATTCCGCTGCAAGTAGTTCTTCGCTAAGGAATTTCCTCACCCGCAAATTCCTCAGTAAAGAATTCATAAAAATCGTCCATTCACCCCCCCTCTAGTCGATATAACGCACTTTCAATGACCCAATCTGTATCCCCACGAACATTTCAGTTGATCAATAAAGCTTTGCATGTGTTCCTAAAGAAAAGAGTTTTCGAAGGTTTTTTCTATTCTTTGCTTTGTTGCCAGATCTTTTCCTTTTTTCTTGCTTCTTTTTCTTTTTTTCCCTTTTTCCCTTTTACCCTTTTTAATTTAAAATTCATGAATGGTTTTCAAGTTTGCAAATATTTTTGAATTCATGGATGTTTTTTCATTCCCTAATATTTTTGAAATTCACGAACATATTTTAAATCTTGAATTTTTCAAGTTTACTAATATCTTTTGAAACCATAAATATTTTTAATTCATGATTTTTTATGAATGTTTTTTTAATTTGTGTTTTTTTTCTAATCCTCCAAATTCTTGACTTTCTTAAATCTATGAACCTTTATTTATTTAAAAACTTGTGAACAACACAACATCAGAAGAAATAGAGGAAAAAAAGAGTGACCAAAGGAAAAAAAGATGAGTGAGGCGAGCACTAGGCTGATGCAAGCATTATAGCGCCTATTCGGGCTACGCGCGCTTACGTGGGGGAAATTCTCCAAATCACTAGTTAGAGGGTATCCCTTCTAATGTCACTCTCACCTCCTCTTGTGGCAACAAATGGCGCACTGCATATGTGACACTTGTCCCAAGCCAGAAATTTTGTGTTTTTTTCTTTCACTAATTTTTAATAACATTTTGTCGCTTGGAACGCGCGTCCAAATCACGAACTGTTTTCGCTGTTGTGTTTCTCGTATCGAGATCTTTGAATTTAGATCTCATGTCAATAGAATTGGACAAACTTTCCTTTTCCACAGAAAACTGGAATATAAAATAAAAAAACATGAAAATCCAGAAAACATAAAAAATTGGAAGCCAAAAAAAAGGAAAACCAAAAAACCGGAAGCACATCTGGGCTTTTCAACTTTTTTTGTTAAGCACATCTATCTTTTTCCCTTTTCGTGGAAGCACAACTGTGCTTCACGCGAAAACACGACTATGCCTTTTCACTTTGGCGAGTGCTAGGCGCCGGCGCACCGGCCTAAGTTTGGGCCGGTCGAGCGCTAGCCATCCGATAAACGTGATTAGCGCCGTCTGATTTGCTCCCTCTCGTGCGTCTCTCTCCTTGCCTTCTACTCCCTCCGTTTCCAAATATTTGTCTTTTGTCTTTCTAGGCATTTCAAATGGACACAACATACGGATGTATGTAGACATATTTTAGAGTGTAGATTCACTCATTTTGCTTCATATGTAGTCATTTGTTGAAATACCTAGAAAGACAAATATTTGGGAACGGAGGGAGTAACTCTGAAAAAGTCAACCGCTGGCTATATGCACTTCCCTTCGCCGCACAAGTGGTCGTCGCCGTGGTCGTGAAGTCTGGCGCCGTCGTGAACGCCATCCCCTTCTTAGATTGACGGCTCGGCCCGCTGCTGGTACTATCTTCCTCGTCGCCGCGCGCAGAAACATCCGTCGGTCGCCGGTGGTAGCTGCCGCAGTTGCTGGTTGCAGCAAAAAAAAGGCCTTGTCATTGCCAGAGGTAGCTGTCGTTCTCGCTGGTTGGAGCAAAAGCACGGCCGTCGTCGCCGTTGGTGGCCGCTGCCGCCGTCGCCGGTTCCAGCACGGGGCTGTCTGGTTGCAGCAAAAACCATGAGTGGTTCCATTAAAAAAGGGCACGTTTGTAGCAAAAAAAAACATGGCTCCGCTTCCGCCTCCACATAACAGAAAAATTGCACCGAGTCAAAGCAAATCCAAAGAATATCATGGTTCCAGCAAAACAAATGTATGGTTCCAGCAAAAAAATCGCCCAGTTCCAGCAAGAACAAATGCTCGCCGTCTCCGGATCATAGCAAATATTCTAGCCGGTCCCAGCAAAATAAAGATACGGTTCCAGCAAAAAAAGGATCGACGGCACAGGTTGAAGCAAAAGTTCTCATAGGTTCCAGCATCCAAGATAGCCGGTTCCAGCATCCCTTTCTCTAGTTGCAGTTTCTCCCTCGACAGTCACACCTGGTTGCAGCTCCTCCCCTTGGTGGTTCCAGCACCAACGGTGACTGGTTCCAGCATCGATGGTAGCTGGTTCCAGCATCCCGCGATGGCTGGTTCAAGCACCGCATCTGATGCCGCCGTTTCCACGAGGGCACACACCTCCGTCAGCCCCGGCGAAGAGGCGACCATCATAGCATCAGTCCCGTGGCTGGGAGGGTGGAGGCACTCGATAGGAGAGAAACGAGGGAAGCTTGGTCACTGGGTAATGGCGAGAGAAAAAGGAAGGAAGAGGATCGATGGGAACGAGTGGAGGAGCGGATTCGTGAAGAAGATAAGAGAGACCGGGAGAAAATAAAAAGCGGTTTGCGGGGGCCACAAAAATTCACGTGGCACAAGCAGGCGCGCTGGATCGCACATGCATCCAACGGAGCGCGCGAGGCCGGCGGAGTGTTCGGCCGGTCGTCCGGATGTAAATGTTTCCCTTTCACTTTGTGCTTTTCGCAAAAGTATAGATGTACTTTTCACATTTCGAAGAGCACAATTGTGGGAAGCACAACTTTTTTTTACAGGATGTGCATTACGTGAGGAAACAAAAAAATGTAAAAAACATGAAACCTAGAAAAAACAAACAAAATCCTAAAACCGAAAAAAATAAAAACCTAAAAAAAAAAGTGTGAAAAACAATCATGCTCCCACGAAGTGCGCCCATCATGTGACACGTTTCAGTGCTGGGGCGCCTATCGTGTGAAAAGTTGGGTCTCCCACGAAGAAATCTGCCTGTTGGGTCTTCCCTTGAAGGGGTACCTGTCAGTTAGTCTTTTCTTTTTTTGAGGTGAACCTGTCAGTTAGTCGTTCCCGGGAATTCAGTATCATGAATCAAGTCTCAAAGTATGGATAATTCGCTCATACGCAGTAAAGCTAGCGATTGGTTGGGCCGGCCCATTTAATGTGTACGCTGGTTCTGATTTGCTAACCTTCAGCTGGGAACCTTGTAGAAGGTTCATGAACCATTTTTTTCCTGTTTGTTTTCTTTATTAGATTTCGATTTTTTTATTTTTGGTACATTTTTAAAAATATTCTTGCTTTAAAAATTGTTTATTATTAAAAATGTACAAGAAAATTTAAATATTTGTTTCAAAACTTGTTCTTAAAAAAATCCGCTCTTCCAAAACTTGTTCTTCAAAATAATTGTTCTGGAATTTTTTAAAAACTGTATTTATTAAAAAATGTTTGGAATTTAAAAAATCTTGTATTTAAATTCTGTGCACAAATTCAAAACATGCTCACAAACATGAAAAATGTTCATTTTTTCTAAAATTTTGTTCAAATTATTTTGAACCATTTTTTACGATGCACAAATAATGCGCAATGGTACAAAAGCTTGCAAAATCACCAAAACCCGTGCTACAGTACACAACCCTTTGTCAAATGAAAAAAAAGGCACAACACACAACCCATGCTACTGTATCCCTGTTTTTTTTGAGAGATTTTCCGTTCCATTCATCAGCAGTCATGGCAGTACAACGAACACAAGAAATAATAACAATTATAATTAGATCCATAGAGTACCTAGTGACGACTACAAGCACTGAAGCGAGCCAAAGGCGCGTCGCCGTCACCACCCTCCCTTGCCGGAGCCGGACAAAACTTGTTGTAGTAAACAGTCAGAAAGTCGTCGTGCCAAGTTCCATAGGACCAACGCAGCAGAACAACAACCGCCGCTGATAAAGAGTAGCCTAGATCGGTAGGATCGAAACTGAAGACACAACTACGTAGACAAACTATGACCAGATCCGAGCAAATCCATCAATGATAGATCCGCCAGAGACACACCTCCACACGCCCACCAAGTATGCTAGACAGTACCCCTGTTGTGGTGCCTGCTAATGGACCGGTCAGTCAGGTTGTCCTATTTGCCTCAAAATGTGGTGTATAGGAGCTCCCACACTTGTAAATGTGGTGTATCGCGCCCCCAACAGCCCCCAGGATGCATTTTTCCCCGCCGGCGCTGAAAAAATCACAGTCGCCCCCCCCTCCCCGGGACCTCCTACTCAGCGTTGTAGGCGCCGGTTTGCACTCGCGCGCGACGTGCAGCGGGCCGGCCCAGCAAGCTGCTAAAAGGCAAAATGCGAAGAAAAAGAACCAGTTTCATTCGGCTGAACTGAGATTCGAACTCTGGCTGCTGTCGCGCGGGCCGGCCCAGCAAGCTGCTGAAAGGCAAAATGCGAAGAAAAAAAACCAGTATCATTCGGCTGAACTGCAGCCCCCAGGATGCATTTTTCCCCGCCGGCGCTGAAAAAATCACAGTCGCCCCCCCCACCCCTCCCCGGGACCTCCTACTCAGCGCTGTAGGCGCCGGTTTGCACTCGCGTGCGACGTGCAGCGTGCCTGCCCAGCAAGCTGCTAAAAGGCAAAATGCGAAGAAAAAGAACCAGTTTCATTCGGCTGAACTGAGATTCGAACTCTGGCTGCTGTCGCGCGGGCCGGCCCAGCAAGCTGCTGAAAGGAAAAATGCGAAGAAAAAAAACCCAGTATCATTCGGCTGAACTGAGATTCGAACTCTGGCTGCCAACTTGCATGACTCGCACGTCGACCACTAGGACAACTTCAGTTTGCTGTTTATGGCAGGTAAGAACGCTATTTGACCCTTCCATTAGTACAAACATTAAGCATATAGTAGTATTATACACCAGCTATAAACTATTTGATAAAGAAACATAAATATAAAAAGTATTCACAAAAACCACGAATTGAAAGAAATCAAAATTTTGAAAAAAGGTTTGTACCAACTGAAAAAAGTTCGTAACAATGGAAAAAAGTTTATGTATTTGAAAAAATTAGAATTCAAAAAAAAGTTGATTGAATTTTGAAAAGTTCAACGATTTTGACAAAAACTTTATTTGATTTCGAATAAGTTTCACGAAAAAAGTTCATCGAATTAGAAAAAAGGTTCATGAATTTGAATAAAGTTCATTGACTTTGAAAAAAAGTTCAACAAGTTCAAAAAGGTTCATCGAACTTGAAAAAAAGTTCATCGAATTAGAAAAAAGGTTCACGAATTTGAATAAAATTCATCGACTTTGGAAAAAATATTCAACAAGTTCAATAAAAGTTCATCAAATTTGAAAAAAGTTTATCGACTCTGAAAAAATGTTCATCAACTCTGAAAAAAAGTTGAACAAGTTGAAAAAGTTCATCCATTTTGAAAAAAGTTCAAAGATTTTGAAAAAAGTTCATCAAATTTTAAATAAATCAACAATTTTGAGAAAAAGTTCATCAAATTTGAAAAAATTCATAGATTTTGGAAAAACTCGTCAAATTTGAAAAAAGAAATCAACAATTAGGAAAATTCATGGAATTTGAAAAAAAATCATCAATTAAGGAAAAAAGGTTCACGAATTTTATAATAAACACGCATTAAAAGTAAAACAAAAGAGGATGAGAAAAAGAAAAAGAAAAGGAATCATTCGAACTACATAACAAAATAAAGGAAAGAAAAACAAATGATCTAAGCACCAGTGGGGTGATGTTATGGTGGTTAGAGCTGAGCGCTGGCGATAAAGGTGTCACTGGTTCGATCCCCAGTCTGCGCATGTTTTTGGTGTTTCGGAAACAGGAAAAAAGGGGATGGGCCGGTCCAGTTCGGACTGCTTCAGGCACCCGTTTGCGAAAATGCACTGTAACGGGCGCCTAAAGCGCCAAATAGGATCCCCCAGGACGCCAAATTCCGCTGGTTTGGCCCATTTTTTGGCCCGGCGATCCCAGGCCGAATCCAGCGCACTAGGGGGCGCTTGGGGGCTCCGGCGGAAGGAAAAGTGTCGCGTGGGCTGCCACTGTCAGGCGAAAAACGACTTTTCCCCGCCCGGATTCGCCCCTGCACGCTGTCGGACGCCACTTGCCCTTTCGCCGCCGTGCCGATCCCCAGTCCGCGCATGTTTTTGGTGTTTCGGAAACAGGAAAAAAGGGGATGGGCCGGTCCAGTTCGGACTGCTTCAGGCACCCGTTTGTGAAAATGCACTGTAACGGGCGCCTGAAGCGCCAAATAGGATCCCCCCAGGACGCCAAATTTCGCTGGTTTGGCCCATTTTTTGGCCCGGCGATCCCAGGCCGAATCCAGCACACTAGGGGGCGCTTGGGGGCTCCGGCGGAAGGAAAAGTGTCGCGTGGGCTGCCACTGTCAGGCGAAAAATGACTTTTCCCCGTCCGGATTCGCCCCTGGGTGCTGTCGGACGCCACTTGCCCTTTCGCCGCCGTGTCGATCCCGACGCCGCCCACCTGCCCGCAGCCGCTGGTCCGCCGCTAGAAAGGCCTATTCCCCAACGGAAAGAGGGGGTTTCGCCGTGGCAGCCTCCATCCTGCTCCCCGGGCGAGCTTTTCTAGCGATCCGGCCACGCAGGCGGGGATACTGGCGGCTGTGCACCCACCATGCCCGCCAGGTGTTCGACGATTTGCCTGTTCGGCGATGGACTCCGACGATGAGGAGGTGTTCGCAACGCTGCTAAGGGAGGAATCCGAGGCCGACACCCAGGATGAAGAGCACCTCATGGTCCTCACCGCTCTGGCCGGCCTGTCCGCGAGCAATGCGAAGCTGCGACGAGGTGGCTCGGCGCCGGGCCACCGTAAGAGCAACCAAAGATTTACTTCGTGTTTGAATTATGAGTTTGCTTCATTGAACTATTTTATTTGTATTGATTTTTGTTATGAACTATGTGATAAAAATTATTTTATGTTCAATTTTGTGCCGATATCGCCGGATGGGGGGGGGGCGAAATCTGGGGGGTCGGCTGGGAACCTGAGCCCCCCACGCCGAAATTACCGCCGGTTCGCCCCCAAGCGGCTATATTTCAGGTCCCTTGGGGGGGGGCGAACAACTGGAGATGCTCTAAGTACCAAGGTCAATGTGTGCTGAAAAAAGTTTCTTTCTAGACAAACAAAAAGTACCAAGGTCAAT
This sequence comes from Aegilops tauschii subsp. strangulata, assembly GCF_002575655.3. NCBI lineage: Eukaryota > Viridiplantae > Streptophyta > Magnoliopsida > Poales > Poaceae > Aegilops > Aegilops tauschii. The sequence continues at coordinate 375,204,772 of NC_053038.3, read as the reverse complement.
GGAGAGCTAGGCCGGAAATTTGAACTGTCGCGATGAAATTGATGCATATCCTCGGCCGCCATATTGGGAAAGAAAATTAAGCATTTCCTTTATATTATTTTTCTTTTACAATTTAATTGTAAGGTTTTTATTTTATTTTATTTTTTGCCCGGCCGCCATATTGAGCCAGAAAATCAAGCATTTCCTTTATATTATTTTTCTTTTACAATTTAATGGAGTTTTTTATTTTACTTTTTAAAGTTCAACAATGCATAATCCCTTTAAGACATTTTATAGACAATAGTTATTATCTCTTACTGTACAAATAACTTAAAGTTTAACACACTTTGGCTTTTGGAGCTTGAAATGTTTTGAAGAGTCACATGCATATTTACTTTTTAAGCACATGAACATGCGTTAACGGTGGAACATATTAGGTGGACGGTGGAAAACTTTCAAAGGAAGACAATACTCCCTTCGTTCTTTTATATAAAATGTATTTGTTTTCTCAAAAGTCAAACGAGTGCATGTTTGACCGAATGTTTAGAAAAATATATCAATATCCACGATAATAAATTTATATCATTTGATCCATCATGCAAAATAGTTTTATATTTTATCTATTAGCTACTACAGATGTTGCTATCTTATCCTATAATCTTGATCAAATATTCAAATGGTTAACTGGCACGAAATACATCTTATATTCTGGAACAGAGGGAGTACAAAAAGAATCAGGGCAATTTTAGAAATTGCATGGATCTGTATGGGATTTATGTGGTGAAAGCGCACCTAGTCCCTAATGATTTTAGTCGATTAATGATAAGGCAGTGAAGAGACTGAAATCCCCTTTTGCCCAAACCCCATTCTTTCCCTCATTTATGGTGTCTTTCCCTACTAACCTACCCAACCCAAGCTAACCCAACAAGAATCAAGAGCCCCAAGCTCTAACCAACATGTTGTCACATTCGCGGGTACACCACTTCTGACGACGAGACTCTAGCTAAGTCCAGCGGCCACATCAAAATCCTAACTTTAACACATGGGTGTGTCTATTTTTGCAACAAAAAATCTTGTATTGCTCACAATTTAGGGATTACAATCATGTCTGACAATGACAACGATGTCCTTTGGACCAAAGCCAAGCCATACAATGGGATCTATGAAAGTTCGCCACAACATGAATGGAATTTTTTTTGCACTGCGACGAATATGAGTAATACAAGAATTACATTCCTCCATTTTCTCCTTGATCTCTCCTATCAAGAAAGCATACCTTGATTTGTTGCTCCTTAGGCTATTCACCATAGTTACTGCCTCCAAACAATCTGACTCGATGTCTATAGGTAAAGAATTCAATTGCAGAGCCAAGGAAAGGCCTTCAGAAAGAGCCAATAATTCTGATTCCAAAGCATTAGTGCAAATGAAATGTTGTCAACTGGAGCTAAAGATGATTCTACCATCATGGTCTCTCAAGATCATCCATGAGCTCCCCCTTCAAGTGGTCATCATGGGTTGTGCGCGAGGTTGAATACAATCACCCTGCCTTTGGCTGAGCTATCAGCAAACAAATTTATGTTTTCACGTGGAGGAATAAATACACATTAATAATAAGTTAGGGATTCATTGAATTGCGGGAAAAATTGAAAAAATTCTAGTTCATATTGAATTCATGTGGAGGTGAAAGAAAAGTTATTTTCGCTGAAAAAAGGGCATGTTAAAAGATGCTATGTACAACAAAGAGGATCCAAAAACTAGTAAAATAGAAATCAAAAGCAAGGAAAATCTAATGGGATAACTACCTGATTAAAGAAAAAAAGTCTATGATGAGGCAACATTTGGATGCCTAAGGCCATGTAAATGTGTGGTGTTTAGAGAGGTGCTTATGAAAATGAACTGGTGTGTTTCTTAAGCATTGATGCTTACTACTCCCTCATTCCATAATAATTGTCGTAGTTTTAGTTTAAATTTGAACTAAAACCACAACATTTGTTGTGGAACTGAGCGAGTATTAATATAGCAAAGCTTCCTAGGCACCTCTCCTGTGATAGCAAGCATCGATGCTTAAGAAAAAATCCGTTTAATTTTAGAAGCACCTTGCATTGTGCATGGTCTAAGCACGGTAAAAATCCATATGATACTTGTGAGGGTAGGAATGGTGTTGCGAATAGTGTAACACAAGCTTAGGGTATGCAACAGTCTTGAGAACTACTATCTATAACCCCTGTCCATGTTGAGAGAGAGGATTTTTTTGCTCTCAGGCTCCATGGAGCCCAAAATTTTCAAATATTCAAAAGTTGGCCTTTTAAGTTTAAAATAAAATCTGAAATAAATACGCAAGTACTTAGAGGTGTATATTACATGTGTGAAAAATTTCATTATGAAATACATTGTGCTTTGGGCTGTAAAAAGACAAAATCATATAATTTTATAGTGAATCGTACATGTGCTAGAAATACATGATATTTTTAATTTTGTGTAGCTCAAATAAAATGTATGTCACCATAAAGCTTTACAAACAAGTAGTATACATGTGTTGGTGCAATCGAGTGCCCCGAGAGTTTTGGAGATTGTTGGACACAAACAGTGTGGGACAAAGGGAAACTCCAACGCACCGACACATTCTTTTCACGCGCGTCCCTTTGGGTCGAAACAGACACAAACCACGACCCAACATGCTGATGCAAACGGACAACCGTTCGCTTCTTGTTCGCGCGCGACCGATTTTAGGTTCGAATTTGGTCCGAGTTTGCGTCGACGCGGACGTGCACGACGCCTGCCCATGTCCTCCCCTGGCCTGCCAGTCGGTGGCACATTGGCCATTCTCCCTCTCTTCCATCTGCAACCAAGACACCCGGCAACCCCACCCTCGTCACTGTCGCCCAGTTCCGGATGATTCGATGCTGCCCAGGCTGCCGCGGGCACCCACACACCTCCCCCAGCAGCGCACCGCACTTGACAGCTACTCTTGCCGACGTTGGTGGCCTGTTTTCACCGTCGTCGTAGCATGCCCGCGACCACACCACCCCCTCGCCTCTGCCTCTGCCGGTAATGCTCCAAGCACGGTGTCCTCGCTCGACGGTCACCTCCACACCGACAAGACTGCTAACTGGTCTGGGAGAGGCGCGGGGCTCTTCACCGGCTGGCTTCTTCCACCACGCCCGCAAGGTGTTTGACGTTTCGCCCGCAAGGTACAAATGGATAGTGGCGATTAGCACTTTTTCAACAACTTCATTTGTGATTCATATGATTCGCCGTCGGATGATGAGGAGTTTGTGGTTGCTACTTTGGTCATCCATGACCACATTTCTAGGCAGCGACCAATGTTTTGGGGCTCGATCCCGGGCCATGCTCTAGTGTTGAATCACAACAGCGAGAGCATCCATTGCCACTCTTCAAACACAAGCTATTCTGACGCCGCTTTCGGATGGCTAGACATGTGTTCAATTGTATTTGGGAGGGGGTGGTGGCATACGATGATTATTTTGTATGCAAGGAAGATGCCCTCGAAAAGTTTGGCTTCTCCTCTTATCAGAAATGCATTGCAGCGATTCGGATGCTTGAATACAGAATGCACGTCAATCTATGTAGGAGTGTGTCCGCATGAGTGAGTCCACGTGCCTAGAATCCATGTACAGGTTCTGCAAGGCTATGGTAGCAGTGTTTGGCTCGGAGTACTTAGAGAGCCAATTGTTGTATATACATCCATGTGGACTACTCTTGTGAAGACAATCCCCAACTCGGTAGAAGAGAAGAGGCAGAGATTTCCCCAAGCACAAGAGAGTGGTAGGAAGGATGCGAAGCGTGCTTTTGGTGTTCTTCAACCTTGATGGGGCATCGTTCGGTATCCTGCTAGAACTTGGAGCACCAAAAAGTTGTGGGAAGTGATGATTGCTTGTGTGATCATGCACAACATGATCATAGAAGATGAGTGTGAGGATGAAATCTTCGACCAGGGTTTCAATTTCAGGGTGAAAATTCTGTGCCTGGACATCGACGAGAGGCGCACAGTTCACCCAATTTCATCATGAAATGCGTGATTGGGCAAATCACATTCAACTATATGATGATTTGATTGAGCATATGTGGACTCACCTTAGCTATCGGTAGATGTATCAGCTCTTTTCTTTCAAATGTATTTGTGACAATTGAAACATCATTTGGTTTGTAAACTATGCAATTTTTGTTTGGTTGTAAATGGTTATGTTTTTATTTGATTATGAATTATGCGAACTTTGGGCAATGTTTTCGATATGTATGCAAAAAGGTGCAAAATTATGTCTGCATACTAGCCGCGCGATGAAAATGCATCGGCGTGTTCGGGGCACTAGCCACCCAAACGCGGATAGGGGCGGACGCCGCCCAAAACGCCGACTCAAACGCACAAAACACAGACAAAATCCACGTCTATTTGTGTCAGCGCATTGGAGTTGCCCTAATGTGTTTGCAAGTGCACATAGAGAGAATAGGTCCCTGGAGTTCAGAGGAGTTTGCTATAAACTCAAGAATTATTCTCTGTGAAGTAGAGAAGAATGCTAAAGCAATCAAGCAAATTGTCGTCGAAGAGATTGTGTGGCGAAGACGACCCCCAAAAATATTGTTGAGCTGAAGAAACTGTTGCGCGTGGTTCCCAAGAAAAATTGACTGCAGCGGCGAAGAATGAAGACAAAGAGAAGATGTAGTATTTTCTTTCATAGTTCATTCTCTTCTCTTGAGTCATACGACCACCGTACAATAAGAGGGGTACAAAGATTTCGGGATTTATGTATGCTGATGCTTAACTGAAATGTATCCCAAGTTAGGTGAGAGATATATCTTCGTGCAAAAAGTTATTACTTGCCAGCCATAGACGAAGTTCTGCTGGACTACGAGAGAATTGCTCTAGCAGAGGAGTCGGCTCTGCTTGTTCCTCAAATAAAGTTTTCACGTGAGTTTGAAATCTGACCATTGGAAACATGTCGGTTGGCATTGGATGGGCTTCAGGCCCCAATTTTTTATTTCGCCCTTGGGATTGCTCCGACTATAAATAGCCACCCCGCGCCTACCGTTGTGGCCTCCTCTAGCTCTCACCGTATCTTTGCGGCCTCCTCGGGAGCTGCAGAGAGACACAAGGTTGCGAGTTCACAAACAGAAATAAGAAAGACCAGATATGCATCACAAGGTATAGAACAAAAAACTTATAGACATCGCCATCACGGAGGTAAGTTAGGCGCTCGTTCTCGCCATCGAGCTCACAGTTGCGCTGCGACGAGGCCTGCCAATGCGGGAAGCAAAAAGGTCAAACTGGGTGCTCCAAAGAACAAACAACTCGACAAAAGAAACTAAACCTGTCTCATAATCAAACCCACGCTTAGTCCCCGGGGCTACTACAACTACCTCAAGATCATGGTGTAAAGGGAAAGTGTTTACCTTGTAATCAGACTCGGCAGTGGGCCCCACCTTCCGGTTGGCGGGGCAGAAATACTCATTAGCATGATGGCGTCCCCAAGTGCGACCACAAGCTCCTTCGGGGCGTCACACCCAATTCACTGGCCTCCGGAAAAAATAAGGGAATCCTTGCCACCTTAGGATCCATCTCTCCCATTTTCCTCTTCCGTTGCGCAGGGCTGGAAGCATCAATATCCAATGTTGAGGATGGTTTGGCGAGCTTAGCCGGTGAAAGAACCACCACGGTGCCCTTCCTTGCCCGCTTTGCCGCAGGCTTGGGCCGCACCACCACAACACCTATGACATTAGTGTAGGGTTCTCCATCGCCTTCACGACAGGCAGAGTCGTGACCATGGGTGCAGGGGCCTCCTTCACGGTCAGAGTGTAAGTAGCCCTGCGGTGCCCTCAGGACCTTTTTTCTCAATAATTGGTGGGCTAACCCCGCCAGTCTCCATTGCAGCCTTGTTGACGGCTTTCCCATCGTCAGGCGACCAGGATTACCTGAAAGCATCAGGCTCCGAAAGCATAAAGGCCAGATCACCACTGATGAACCTCTAAAAGTTAGGAGTGGCGAGAGCCCTTACCAGCACTAGAGGAGGCATCCTTCAGCAGGATGCTCCATTCCCAGGCGAGTCCGAGGTGCCGACCTCGGGGGCTATGGGGGCCTCTGGCAGCACATTGATAGCCCCGGGCAAGGGCGACCTCCAGACCAGATGGGGCAACCCTGAAGAAGCAGACAAATTAGCAAAGAAAGGTGTGAAGCACCCCCACAAAGATTACTCAAAATAGGCAAAAGAAAAAATGACTCACGGGGCCCTTTGGGGCACGTTGCGCATCCTCTCAGCCTCGACACATCCACGGGGACGTCGAGAACCAAAGGTGCTCCTGAACCCCCAATAGGCTCATAGAACTTGGGCACTTCCCGGTGCAACGCCTCCGTCCCAACCTCACTAGAGAAGCCCTCCCTTAAGCGACCTCTCTTCAACCTCCGAAGTTGAGGTGGTGGCGTCGCTACTACCTCTAAGGTGAACTCATCCTCCTCAAAGGTCTCCTCGTCCTCCTCCTTCTCCTCCTGCATGGAGCTCACGCCAACCTCGCTCTCCTCCTCCTCAGGGGATGCAGTGACATCATCATCATCATTGCCGGAGACCTCGGCCTTTGGCTCGTCTTCCTCTTCCTCCTACAAGGAGGTTGTGATAACCTTCCATTTCTTTTTGGAACGGGTCTTGCCTACCCTGGGGACCTCTGCTAGAGCGGGCTCCACCAACTTCACCGCCGTGTCCAGGTCTTGGCCGGGCAGCGGAGGCTCTGACATAAAAGCGGCAAATGCCATTAACACCCTCTAGTAGGAGGGAGAATTTAAAGATGAAGACCAAAGCTAATACCATAGCCGAGCTAGCCAGCACAACTTATGCCACTCGACGAGTTCTCAAAAAAGGGTTCCACGACGACCTCCTTTAGAATAGCCGTGGGCTCTAGACCAATCGGGGTGCTTGATGAGTGATATTTTTACACTCATTTCACTTTTGTTTAAAATGAGATATTTCAATTAAAAAGAGATATTCTCACCGATATTGGTACTAATGACTAATGAATGCAATGGATTCCACAAATCCTCTCTTTGATGTGTTTCCACGGGAAATGGGCTAAAAAGGGAAGAAATCACATGTGAAAATGGAATGGAAGGAGAATGGAGGAGCAAGGAACGAAAATAGCACAAAAGACGTCGTTCCATATGGGCGTGAGCGCCCGTATGAGCACCTGTATGGTGTGAATTCCTAGGCAGATCATCCACCTAAACAACTTTCATTAAAGGGACCCCATCGAAATGTCAACAGGGAGATGAGCACAGAAGCCAGAATCTCTTCATCATCATCCTCATCCGCAAACCCTAGCCGCCGCCATCTCCATAGCCATCTCCACCACCACCATAGTGCTCATCCATTCTATTCATACTTGTAAACGTGCATCACACAAGGCATCCATTGTAAGACATATTGCAATCAATCAATCTCAAGATGTGTTCTTCAATGTTTTCTTCCCGCGATCTGATCTCCATGTGTGAGTAGTTCGGTAAGGTATGGGTTGAGGCACAAGCATTGCAACCCGAGGTATTTGGTGAGGGGATCAATAGAAGACTTTGACATAATGTCCCATATGTTTGAAATAAAATTGTTCCGTGAAGATGTCTTGTCCGTGATCTTCATCCCTGCAGGTACCCAGGATCCACCGGCGGGGCTAGGAGAAAGGAGACTGTGAAGTGTTATACCAAACACCGGTAACAGTAAGGTTTAGTAGGGTAACATGGATCATATCCTTGGGGAGAAAGGAGGTGTAGTCATTAAACGCCCAAAGCTCTTGTGTGATTTCATTATCTTAATTATCAAGGCAACCACACGCGATGGATAGGCGATACGTCTCCAACGTATCTATAATTTATGAAGTATTCATGCTGTTTTATTGTCATTCTTGGATGTTTTACAATCATTTTATAGCAACTTTATATCATTTTTTGGGACTAACCTATTGACCCAGTGCCCAGTGCCAGTTGCTGTTTTTGCTTGTTTTTTACATCGCAGGAAATCAATATCAAACGGAGTCCAAACATCGTGAGACTTTTTGTGGATTTTTTATGGACTAGAAGACCACCAGTAGGCCAGAGCAGCGCCTGGGGGGTGCCCTGAGGGGGTCACAATCCACCAGGGCGCGCCTGGGGGCCCAGGCGCGCCCAGGTGGGTTGTGCCCACCTCGGTGGCCTCCCACACCCCCTCTTTGCCCTATAAAATCCCAAATATTCCAAAAACCCTCGGGGGTAAACCTAGATCAGAAATCCCGCCGCCGCAAGGCTCTGTAGCCACCAAAAACCAATCTAGACCCTGTTCCGGCACCCTGCCGAGGGGGGAATCATCTCCGGTGGCCATCTTCACCGTCCCGGCGGCCACCACGATGAGGAGGGAGTAGTCCACCCTCGGGGCTGAGGGTTTGTACCAATAGCTATGTGTTTAATCTCTATCTCTCGTGTTCTTGAGATGTCACGATCTTGACGTATCGCGGGCTTTGTTAATATAGTCGGATCATATGGTGTTTTCCCCTCTCTATCTTGTTGTGATGAATTGATTTTTCCCCTTTGAGATTTCGTTGTTATCGGATTGCATACTTTTATGGATTTGAGAACACTTGATATATGTCTTGCAATTGAATACCCGTGGTGACAATGGGGTATCATATTGATTCAGTTGATATATGTTTTGGCACTCAACTCGCGGATTCCCGAGGTGACATTGGGGTAATCTATGCATAGGGGTTGATGCACGTTCTTGTCTTTGTTTCTCCGGTAGAAATCTTGGGGCCCTCTTTGAAGTTCTTTGTGTTGGATTGAGTATTATGAATATGAATTTGCTTTGGTGTTATTTTAGTACGAACTCTAGGATAGATCGAACGGAAAGAATAGCTTTGTGTTATTTTAGTACGAACTCTTGAATAGATTGAACGGAAATAATAGCTTTGAGCTGGTTTCGTACCCTACAAACAATTTATTCTTATGTTCTCCGCTAGATAGTAACTTTGGAGTAATTCTTCATCGCACTTTGAGGGATGGTTATAAGATCCAATTATATTAGCACTGTTGAGAGGTAGCACTAGCGAAAGTACGGACCCTATGCCTCATTTTCAAGCATTGCAATACCGTTTTGGTGCCCGTTTACTATTTGCTATCTTGCTGTTTTTATTTATTCAGATTATAAAAATATATTTCTACCATCAATATTACACTTTTATCACCATCTCTTCGTTGAACTAGTGCACCTATACAATCTGCCATTGTATTGGGTGTGTTGGGACACAAGAGACTTTTTATTATTTGGTTGCAGGGTTGTTTGAGAGAGACCGTCTTCATCCTACACCTCCCATGGATTGATAAACCTTAGGTCATCCACTTGAGGGAAAATTGCTACTGTCTAACAAAACTCTGCGCTTGGAGGCCCAACACAAGTGTACAAGAACAAGTTGCGTAGTAGACATCAAGCTCTTTTCTAGCGCTGTTGCCGGGGAGGCTAGGTAAGCGGCACTCACATCCCGTCAACGAAGCTCTTTTTTGGCGCCGTTGCCGGGGAGGCTAGGTAAGCGACACTCACATCCCGTCAGCAAAGCTCTTTTCTGGTGCCGTTGCCGGGGAGGTGAGTGCTTGAAGGTATATCTTTAGATCTTGCAATTGAATCTTTTAGTTTCTTGTTTTATCACTAGTTTGGTTTATAAAAGAAAACTACATAAAAATGGAATTGAGGTTGCATCATATTATTGATCATCTTTATAATATCTTTCTTGAAAATGATGGATCGGGAAATTGTGCTCAATTGTTAGAAGAAGAAGTCAATAAAATGCTTGGCACAAAATATTTGAATGATGAGCATGATTGCAATGTTGTTAGTATGAATTCTTTGAATATCCAAAATGACAATGATGATTGCACAAGTCATGATAAAAATGTTTTTTTATCAGCATGTCAATTTTTGTGGAGTGCATAAAGTTTGTGAAGACGTGCCTTATAGGGAAGATAGATTTTGTAAGAAGCATAAACATGATAGAACCGATTCTTTGCTCAAAGAGATAGATGAATTTGCTACAAAATTATGCTCTCTTTGTCCTATTACTTGTGAACTTTGCAATAAGGTTGGTCATCTTAATTTCCAATGCAAACTCTTTCATGATCGAATCGTGTCCAAATATTGCAATAACTTGATCACCCTAGAACTTTATAATGAACTTTGTTTATTTTTTGCTAGTGAAGAGTTGACACATAAAAATAGTTGGTTTGAAGTATTCATTCTCACGAATGACATTGAAACAAAACTAAAAAATATCTATATGTTTTGCGTGGTAAATTGCAACGAGAATGCTTATATTGCCAACTATACAAAGATGGGAAAACCAATAGAATATGAAAGGAATACTAATGAAAGGGTAAAGATTTCTACTTTCCCTCCTATTGTCTCTCATGATGAAATAGGTAACAAGGAGGAGCTTCCTATCCAATCAATCTCTTCAACAAGAAGCTTGAAAAAATTAATTAAACACACACATGATGTTGTGAAGAAGAAGAAAAGGAGAAGAAATAATAGGGGTAAAAAGGTATCTCTCCCAAATAGTGTTGCTCCTATTATTGTTGTGCCTCATGAAAATGAATCAAAAATAATTGTGGAAGATGATGAACTTGATGATGATATTGCTTCTTTGTATTATGGCACAATGTCCGAGAGCACTATTGATGATGATTTTGTTATGCCTATTGCTTCTTGTGATGATTATGATTGGGAAGATAATGATACTTCTTATAATCTTGGAAATCTTTTTGGCACCAACTTGGGAAATTATGATGATAACAATTGTTATACCGTTGGTGCTATTCATACTATTAATGATGAGAGTGATTATGCTTATGATATGCCAAGCCACAAGCTTGGGGATGCTATGCTTGATGAGAATGACATGTTTGAGAATTTATTTGCTGCAATTAATGCTTGTCCCAAGCTTGGGGATAAAATTCTTAATGAAGATGATCTTTTTAGTCGTCCTACTTCGAATGATCAAATTTGCTATGATGATTGCATGCCTTCTATCTATGATGAGAACAAGTTGCTACTTATGACGATTATTGTGATGATACTTATGTTATAAAAAGTAGTGATAATTATTGTCATAATTTTGAATATCCTTTTACTGAACATTACTCTTTTAATGTGGGAACAATTTATAGTATTCGAGTTTCCTATGATACTCCCACTATTATGAATGAGAATAAAATTGCTTATATGGAGAGTAATAAAATTTCTACACTTGTGGATCATGAAAAGAATGTTTTATGTGATGTTTATATTGATGAATCTATTCATGATGCTACTGAAAATTATTATGAGAGAGGAACTTATGATTCATGATGCTCTTGTTATGTTTCAATCCGTATCTTTTATGCAAGCATCATTGAACTCATCATGCCTAGCTAAAAGGCACTAAAGAAAAGCGCTTGTTGGGAGACAACCCAACACTTTTACCTACTGTTTTTGTGTGTTCACATGATTATGCTACTGTAGTAATCATTTTTTATAGCTTTTGTTTCAATAAAGTACCAAGTAAAGCCTTTGGGATAGTGTGGATTATAGTTGACTTGATTCTGTCCAAAAATAGAAACTTTTGCGCTCAGTCCAAGAATTTTGAAAATTCACTGGAATGTGCTTTTGATCTGAATTTTTTACAGGTGATATATATACAAATTACTCAGGTTTTCCTACTTTTTCAGAATTTTTGGATTTTAAGAAGTATTGATACTCTTGCATTCTTTACAGACTGTACCGTTTTGGCAGATTGATGTTATGTTGCATTGTTTGCATATGTTTGCTTGTTTAATGATTCTATTTGAGGATAGGGGTATTAAATATGCAGAGGCATTTAGTATGCAATACTGCATAATAATTTTAGTGATTTTATACAGTAGAGAATGATAAGTTTTTTTCATTGGTTTATACTAACTTATCTCACGAGTTCTTGTTGAGTTTTGTGTGGATGAAGCTTTTTGAGATTTAGGAAAACCGTGATATGAGAGGAATTAAGGAGACACAAAAGCTCAAGCTTAGGGATGCCCAAGGCATCCCAAGATAATATTTCAAGAAGTCTCAAGCATCTAAGCTTGGGGATGCCCCGGCAGGCATCCCACCTTTTTTTCTTCAACAATTATCGGTTAGTATCGGTTGAGCCTAAGTTTTTGCTTCTCCACATGAGTTGTGCAATTCTTAGAATGTCATTTTATTTTGTTTTTGCTTGCTGTTTTAATAAAATGCTTAGATCTGAAAGTTTTTGAATAAGAGAGAGTCCTCAAATAGCTACCTATTTACTTAACTACTCGCTTGATCTTCACTTATATCTTTTTGGAGTAGCTTGTCATTTACTCTTGTGCTTCACTTATATCCTATGAGTAAACTGTTGAATGAATTGAATATCATGAAGTTGAAATTATATCATGCCTAGTGGTAGCTTCACATTGGGTTTAGAAAGTGAAATCTTTTGAAGCTTGACAATCACAATATTGGTCATACAAGCAATTCATGAATAATTAGTGTAAGAGAACTTTCACATGCAATCACAATATCTATTTTGTGATTGTGAGCCCCCATCAAAATATTATATGCCAAAATTGTTGACGTTGGACAAGGAAGACAACATAATGATTTATGTTTGTTCATATTCACATAGAAGTTATATTGTCATAGATCCTTCAACATGTGGTGCTTGCCCCCCATCTTTGCTAGCCAAAAATCCGCACCAAGTAGAGATACTACTTGTGCATCCAAAAAACCCTTAAACCCAAATCTTATTTTCAAGAGTCCACCATACCTACCTAAGGATTGAGCAAGATCCTTCAAGTAAGTTTTCATCGGTGCAATAAGGCAATAAAAATTGCTTCTAAAAGTGTTAGATCAATTAGTGTAAGAGAAAAGTGAGCGTTGTACGAACTTGTGATGGCAAAGAATAAAGCGATAGACTACATAATAAAGGTTGCTATCATAAGGGGCAATATAAGGTGACGTTCTTTTGCACTAAGGGGTTGATAATACAAACAAATAAGCGCATGGCAACCTCCGCTTCCCTCTGCGAAGGGCCTATCTTTTACTTTTATGTATTTACTTTTATGCAAGAGTCAAAGATTTTATCTGTTTTCCTTTTTATTTTTCTCCTTTGGCAAGCATCATGTGGTGAGGAAAGATCTAGGCACATATATCCAATTGGATATGGGTAGCATGAGTTATTATTGTTGACATCACCCTTCAGGTGAATATGTTGGGAGGCGAAATTATAAGCCCAGATCTTTCTATGTGTCCGGTTGAAACGTTTTGCTCATGTGTATGCGGCGAGTGTTAGCAATCATAGAAGACTATATGATGGTTGAGTATGTGGAGCTCTTACTTAAACTCTGTTGAATAAGTTGAATTGCAATTGCTTGGTGACTGAGAACATAGGTTGTTGAGTTTCAAGAGAATTCATTGTTTGAACCTTAACATGTGAATTGGTTGCTACTTTAAACATGAGAAATTTTATAAGAAAGACTTGTTGTCATGATGCTAGGAAAAGTGATTGAAATTATCATTGGTCAAGCTTATGAACTTTGCTAGCATTCACACTTCATAAATTATTTCTTTTATCATTTACCTACTCGAGGACGAGTAGGAATTAAGCTTGGGGATGCTGATACGTCTCCAACGTATCTATAATTTATGAAGTATTCATGCTGTTTTATTATCATTCTTGGATGTTTTACAATCATTTTATAGCAACTTTATATCATTTTTTGGGACTAACCTATTGACCCAGTGCCCAGTGCCAGTTGTTGGTTTTTTTGCTTGTTTTTTACATCACAGGAAATCAAAATCAAACGGAGTCCAAACACTGTGAAACTTTTTGTGGAGCCCCGAGGGGGGCACAACCCACCTGGGCGCGCCTGAGGGCCCAGGCTAGAGCAGAACCTGGGTGGTGCCCCGATGGGGGCACAACCCACCAGGGCTCACCTAAGGGCCCAGGCACGCCCAGGTGGGTTGTGCCCACCTCGGTGGCCTCCCGCACCCCCTCTTTGCCCTATAAAATCCCAAATATTCCAAAAATCCTCAGGGGTAAACCTAGATCAGAAGTCCCACTGCCGCAAGGCTCTGTAGCCACCGAAAACCAATCTAGACCCCGTTCCGGCACCCTACCGGAGGGGGGAATCATCTCCGGTGGCCATCTTCGTCATCCCGGCGGCCACCACGATGAGGAGGGAGTAGTCCACCCTCGGGGCTAAGGGTTTGTACTAGTAGCTATGTGTTTAATCTCTATCTCTCGTGTTCTTGAGATGTCACGATCTTGATGTATCGTGGGCTTTGTTAACATAGTCAGATCATATGGTGTCTTCCCCTCTCTATATTTGTTGGATTCAGGGTTCCGCAGAATCTTGAGAGGTTCGAACTCTGGGGTGCGTGCGAAGAACTCGTCCTCCCCAGTCACCTACTCGCTAATCTCACTGCCTAGCTCGATGAACTGGATGTAGAAGGGACACATCAGTTTATCCTGGTTCGGGCCACCTTGCGGTGTAATACCCTACTCCAGCTTTGTGGTGGATTACCTCAAGGGGCTGTGGATGAACTAGTATAATCATAGAACAGCCTCAGGAGGTGAGGTGTTCTTTTGCTCGATGAGCTGGTGGGTGTGAGGATGATGTGAATGATCCGTCCCCTTCTATGGTGGTGGCTAAGTCCTATTTATAGTGGCCTTGGTCCTCTTCCCAAATGTAAGGCGGGAAGGGATCCCACAACGGCCAAATTTGAAGGGGGACAGCTAGTACATGCTATCCGGACAAAAGTAGTCTTCGCCCGCAAAAGCCTCTGGTCGTGACGCCGTGGTGGGCTCGGCGATGACCTCCGTCCTGCCGTCCTGGCGGTCTTGGTCTTGTTGCACCAAAATGGCAACCTTTGGTTGATTCCTCGGGACTCCGTACCTGCGCTTGCCTCCTTAGCGCAAAAGAGGAAACTGGTACACTACGCCCGCTAGCGCCCGCCTGGCCTTGATTGTCATGGCTCACGTCATCTGAACCTCGCGAGGTGAGCCTTGCATAGAAATCTCCGCTCCTCGGGAGCCAGCCTGAGGAGGCTGCCCCTCGACGAGGTCTTGGGGTCATCCGCCTCGCGAGGCTTGGCTCCTCGCGAGGGTCTTGGGTTGTTGATCCTGAAGCTGGGCCGTACCAGGCCGCCGATGGAGCCACGTCATGGGTCGCAGGCAGACAAGTTTGGGCACCCCTGGTCCCAGGACGCCCACAGTAGCCCCCGGGCCCAAGGAGCGCTCGAACTTGGCTTCCAGGCGAAGCCAAGAGGCAAGTGCGGAGCGCCGTGGGCCCTAACCGGTTGCCGCCTCGGTTAACGCGTGGCGATTGATGGGACGTGGGCGTCTCTACTTCCCCATGTTGCCTCGGCAACTACTCCTGGCTGACAAAAAGGCTGGCGCCTACTGCGGGGCCTTCATTGCCCTTCATTCATCTTGCTCCAGATCCCCTTCTCCTTCTGCCCAGAAAATCTCTAGATTCACTGAATCTCTTCCCCAAGCCCGCGACCGATGGCCACCGACAATGCGAAGTCCTCGACCGCGGCCCCGCGCTCACCCTCCTGGTTCGAGCCTGCCCTGAGCGCGTCCACCATCGCCGAGGAGAAGCACCACGCTGCCGCGCTCCAGCTGACGGCGGGCAGCATCAACGAGGGGGAGAGACGGCGCTCCGGGCCGGCTCTGCCAAGCTGGAAGCCTTGGGCGGCACCTTATATCCCTTCTTCCTACACAGTGTCTTCGTAGGGCTGGTTCCCCATTTCTCCATCTTCTTCTATGCCGTCCTTCGCCACTATAAATCCACGCCCTCCATCTTCATCCCAATTCCATCCACCTCCTATCAATCTTCACCTTTTACTGCGAGGCATTCGTGGGGGTGATGCCCTCCGTGGCACTGCTCCGCTACTTGTTCTATCTTCAGGTCAGTGGCAGCCAGTGTTTGGGGTGCGCCAACTTCATCGCAGCCAATGGCAGCAACGCGATTTCGCGGGTCGGGAAGAAGGTGGATGACTTCCGGAACAAGTGGATATTCATGGACGCCAAGCGCTCCTACCCCTGGCTGGAGCTGCTGACCGGGCTGCCGACGCCCCATGAAGGATGGTCTCACGAGAAGCTCACCGATCCCCGTGCGGAGTAGTTGATGGAGAAGATAGTGGCCGAACTGAAGCCGGACGACCCGAGGGCGGAGAAGCTGACAGGTGCCATGATCGTCAATGAGTTCCTGACGCAGCGCCTGGCTCCGCTCCAGGCGCACTTGCGCCCCCTGTGGAGGCTCAGGGGCGCGGAAGGCGACCTCCGGCTACGCCCGGACAACTTCTCCGATGAGGAGCTGAACAAGGTCGTGCGCCTCCTGCTCGGGAAGGACCAGGGTTGCCCCCCGGACATCCATCTTTCGTTGTTCCGCCGCCCCGACGGGGAGAAAATTGCCGACGCCATGCCCATCTTCGACGAGCGAGGGCTCGTGCCTCTGGTGCCTTCCTGGCCCCCGGGCTCCCTGGTGACGGTGTCCTCCGACGAGTCCGACGAGGAGGAGAAGGCAGGCTCGGAGGCAACTTGGGAAGGTGCAGGGGAGACCTCCCCCCCGCACCATTTCGATCTTCTCTGCGTCCTTCCTGATGATGATGACGCCAATGAGCACCCGGTCAGGGAGTCACTGCGCTCCGCCGGGGTCACCACGAGGTCCAAGGGCACCCCTCCGAAGAAGCTAAAGCTAGGGGTACCAAAGAAGGGCAGGTCGGCGCTGACCCCCCGAGGTGATGCCCCTACCTCGTCGCCAGCCGCCACCATTGCAAAGCCGGTCGTGCGTCTGTCTGCCCCTGAGGGCACGACGGCTCCCATGCCCACGCAGCAAGCGGGCCTCGCGCTCCTAAAGAGGACAAGGGATTATGTCGCCACGGACCAGTAAGTGTGCCGTCTTGTCTTGGTTTCTTGATCTTGGCGCAGTGTCCTAATGTTTGTTTCCTCTGCGTCCAGGCCAACGCCGGTGGCGAAGAAGAAGAAGGAGGGGGCCGAAGCCACCGAGGCCAAGCAGCCTGCCGTGGCCACCCCTGGCGCAGAAGGATGGGGCCGACCGGCATGCTCCCGCGGCTGGGTCATCCTCGCAAGGCTCAGAGGCCCATCCTCAGGAGGAGGAGGTCTCTGCGGCCAGGCTGACTCCGGAGGCGCTCGCCCTCAGCTCCCCTGCTGAGGTTCCGAAGGCCTCGGAGCCCCCTCCCCCTTCTGCTGCTGCTACTTCACCGATCCTGGCGTCGGCGTCGCTTCCTCCCTCGTCCATTACGCTGCCGAACCACGGCTCTTCTTCCACACCTGGTGCTCTGGAGGAGGCTCTTTCCACGCTGAACCAGCTTCGTGACGACCTTCAAGGCGCCGACCAGCGCCTGGCGTCGGGGCGCCTATAGCTGATCTCGGGATGGCTTCGAGCCGATGCGTCCGTCAGTACGGCATGGCACTAGGCCGTGGCGGCCTCAGAGGAGGGCAAATGGGCTGCCGGCCTGGCTGCGGCCGCCCGCGACGTGGCGGTGAAGGATGCCGAGGCTACCGAGGAGCACTGCCGAACGGCAGAGGCCGAGCTGAAGACCCTCCATGACAGGCAGGCCGCTGAGGCTCATCAGCGCGAGGCGTGGGAGGAGGAGCTAAAGGCCCGGGAAGCTGCAGTCGTCGACCGTGACACCGAGCTGGAGCAAGCGGCACAGAAGCAGGCCGCAGAGTGCGGCCGCCTGGAGAAGTTGAAGGAGGAGGTGGAGGCGGAGAAGGTCCAGCTGGAGGCCAAGGCAAAAGTTCTTGCCGAGGGGCGTGCCACCTTCGACTCCCTTGAGCAGAGGTCCCGCAAGGCACTGCGGGATCTCTACAGGAGGGGGTTGAAGGAGCCGTTGCTGACTGCGGAGGAAGGCCTCGCCGAGCTGCTCCCCCAGCTTGTCACAGCGCTCGGGGGCGTTGTCGTTGGAGTCGGCCCCATGGTGGAAGGAGAAGCCCGCGCGCTCTCCGCCTCGGCTGTGACGCGCGTCTTCAGCCACCTCCATCTTCGCGACCCCAGCTTCTACTTTGGTGCCTTGCTCGAGCCTGTGGGCCCAGAGCGCTGCACCACCGCTGCCGAAGCCATGAAGGACGAGGTGGAGGCCCTGCTGCGGAAGTTCCTTGTCGTCGACCCCGCGACCACGGCTGATGGCGCCACCGACCCCATGGCCACGGCTGACGGCACAGGCGACGGTGACGTTGTCGACGACGGGGCACCCCTTGCGGGCGATGGCAGCACCCAAGGCTGAAGAAGGAGCTCGATGGTGGCGCTCCCCTCTATTTTATCTCCTGCAACATGTATCGTGCCTCGTGGAGGCGTAAAAACTTATATGCTTTGCACCTTTAAGAGACAATATGTTTTGTAATAATTTGCTAGGATTTGGCGATTTCCTTCCCGTTTTCTTTAATGTTCTGCGTTGGCAGGGCCCGGCCCCGCGCATACCTCAGCCGCCGTTGCGTCGTCCGGATCACCAGGAAGAGACCAAGGGGTGAGGGGCTACATGACCAGTTAGGCTCCTGAGTCGCGATGCTCAGGAGTCCCCCTTGACGCGCAAACAGCCCTCGGGAAGGAGAAGCGAGAGTAGGCCTTAGCGTTCTGCGTCGGCAGGACCCGGCCCCGCGCATACCTCAGCCGCCGTTGGGTCGTCCGGATCACCAGGACGAGACCAAGGGGTGAAGGGCTACGTGACCAGTTAGGCTCCTGAGTCACGATGCTCAGGAGTCCCCCTTGATGTGTGAACAGACCTCCATACCTTCCCTCGCTGAGGTCCCGCTCGGGAGGGGCGCGCGAAGACCAGGTCCGAGGGACCTGGTAGGGTGGCGTACGCCAGGTGTGACCTGAGCGTAGCTCCCGTGCCTAGCCCCCTCGCGTGACTCTCCCGAAGGGAAAGCATCGCGGTAAGGCTGAACACCGAGCCTGGCGGCTCCCCGAGGTTGGTGCGGCCATGGGGCCGCCCTCAGTTGTTTATCACCAGCGCGGAGCATGGCGCTTCCGCACTTGCACGGGCATAGCCGCTCCTCGACCGTGTCGACTGCCAGCACGGAGTATGGTGCTTCCTCTGGTGCGTGGGTGGGGGCTCCCTCTGAGTGGAGCCCCCGGTGCGTGTACAACCCCGCCTTGACACGTGGCTTGCACGACAGGGCTAGAGGAGGTGTGTTTGGGCACTCGTGAGCCAACGCGAGACTCACGAGGCCCTACCTCAAGGCGGGTTGCGCCTAAATTTGATTCGGAACACTTGTGACGATCCTTCGAGATGGTTAGGTGATCTGCATCGAATGAATCTCCTGAGGTTATCACATGAGAAGGCCAAACACCAACGACCCCAGGAGGTGACGTGAATGGGGCCGACCCGTCAGACATAGCTCAGTCGTTGGGTTTGTCGACGCTGCAGGGACGGACCCGAGCACAGACGCCGTGCCCAGTCTTCTCATGCGAAAGTCCTGAAGAAAAACAACCGGCGCGCGGCTTCTGTGGTGATGAGGCACCGGGTCGCGCGCCCTAGCTCATCCGCCCGCGATTAGCTCATGCGAGAACAAAGCACCAAGGGCCATGGGAGGTGACGTGCATGGGAGCTGGCCTGCAAGCCAGAGCTCAACCTCTTGGGTTTAGTGACGCTGCAGGGACGGACCCGAGCACAGACGCCGTGCCAGTCCTTAATCATGAGGCGGTCGTGGGTGGGTTTGCAAGGGCATACGACGTTCATGGCAATGAAGTACCGGACAGGCAGATGATAATCATAAAGGGACTGATGGAAATAGTAAAGCTAGTTCTGATAGATGCAAACGATACATGCCACAGGGACGAACCCACATGGCCTGGGGATGATGCAGCCCGAGGGGTGCCCCAACTGAATAAACCAGAAAATGTCACCTGGCACCGTTGCTGAAGTGATGTTGGAGTAGCTGAAGACGCGTGCTGAAGGAGTCGCTACTCACGAGCCACCTTGGCCTTGCGCCTCAGGAGGCTCCGGAGGCCCGGCAGGCTCGTGAAGGACTGTCGCCATCCCCATCAGGACCGCCTGATGCCTGGCCTCCTGAGCTGCCAGGATGCTCCGCATGTGGCGCTGGAAGGTAACAACCGCGTTCGGCAGGCCGAAAGGCATGCGAATGTAGCTGTGAGGGGGGCCCTCGCACTGACCAATGTGCGATGGCCAGAAGCTCTCCAGAGATGTGGCCCTGTTGAGCCCAGGGATGTTGACGCAGGTGCGCAGCTCGCTGTCCTCGCCAGGACAAGGAGCCGCGCCGGGTGGTGCAGGGCGATCGCCGTGCATGGCTCTCGCCTCTTAAAGCTCCTTGGTTGCCTTGGTGATGAACTCCTGAGCACCTGGCATCCCGTGCCTAGTGCCCTCCTAGCAGAAGCGCGCGCTGAAGCACGCCTCCATGTGGTGCCTGAGCGCCTCCCTCGTGACGTTGGCTAGGTCAAAGCCCTCTAGAGGAGAGCCCCCGAGCCCAGCCTGAGAGGGGCGCCGGGCGTGCCTTCCTATGCGAGAGAGGGAGGCGCCCCGTTCGTGGGCGCAGATCCTGAGGTGATGCCACTGGAGACGCCGTTCTCCTGAGGCCCTTGGTGGAGCAGCTGCTTCTTCTTCTTGGGGATGGCCTTAGGAGGGTAGACGGTGCCTTCGTCGTCGGGGTTCTCGACTGCCGCAGCCTGGTAGGCGCGCTCGAGAGAGCACACTACGTCCTTCTCCTCGCAGGCTCCCCTGGCATCTTGAGGACATTGTAACCATGATGAGTCACCGCCATGAACTTGGCTAGGGCTAGATACCCAAGGATGGCGTTGTACGGAAGGCGGATGTGGGCGACGTCGAAGTCGATGAGCTTAGTGCAGTAGTTGTCGCGCTTGCCGAAGGTGACAGGGAGGCGGATCTGCCCTATCGGGGTGGTGGAGCCGTCAGTTACTCCTGAGAAAGGCTTGGTGGGCTGCAGCTGGTCATATGGCACTTGGAGGCGGTCGAACGTCTCGATGGAAAGAACGTTGAGCCCCGCACCGCCATTGATGAGAGTCTTGGTGACGAGGATGTTGCTGATGACGGGCGAGCAGAGCATCGGGAGGGCACCAATAGTTGCCGCGCACTTGAGCTGGTCGGTCGAGCTGAAGGTGATGGTGCACTCGGACCACCTGAGCGGCCGCGTGGCCTCGAGCCTGGGGAGGGCCGCGTTCACTTCTCGGGCAAACTACTTGAAGGTGCGATGAGAGGCTGGGGCCTGAGCACCACCCAGGATGCAGGCGATGGCGTGAGGCTCCTGGAAGCCCCCATCCCCCTCATCCTGGTGGTGGTCGTCATTCCTTATGGGTGGTGGTGGCAGCGGAGGGAGGCTGGCGTTTCCCTGAGGACGACCCTCACGAGGCTGATCTCTCTAGGCGCCCTCACGAGGCTGGGCTTGCCAGTGCTCCTCACGACGCTGATCGCGCCACTCCTAGCGGGGCCTGCGGTCGTCCCAGCGTCCTCCTCCTCGGCCTCCTCCGCGGCCATAGCCTCGGTCGTTGTGCTCGGGGCGACGACCGAGGCGCCTATCGTGGATGGCCCTCAGCTCCTGATAGTCGTTGGTGTTGTGGCTGTGCACGTTGTGGAAGACGCAGAATGGGCGGCTACCCTTGGATGACTCTGGGTGGTCGCAGCCGCGCTTCATCTCCGGCTCAGCCACAAGCACGGCCGGCCCCTTGCGCTTCACGTCCTCTTGGCTTTCTTGTCTTCTGGGTCTGTCCCCGGGAGCTCCAGGAGGGAGAGGCGACCCTCCTCAGCTCTCGCGCACCTGGTTGCCATGTTGAACATCTCCAGAGCCGTGCATAGGTCCTCGTGTATGACGAGCTCTTCCTTCATCTTGACGTCGCGAACGCCATCAGAAAACGCTGAGATGATGGCCTCATCCGAAACCTTGGGGATCTTGAGGAGAACACTGTTGAAGCACTGGATGTACTTCTGCAGGGTCTCCCCTGGCTGCTGCTTGATGCGTCGCAGGTCACCCCCAGCCGGCGGGCGGTCGCGCATGCCCTGGAAGTTGGCGAAGAAACGCTCACGCATCTCGCCCCAGGAGGAGATCGATCCCGCGGGCAGGTTCAGGAGCCATGAGCATGCGCCATCTTTGAGGCCATGGGAAAGTAGTTCGCCATGACCTTCTCGTCGCTGTTGGCCGTCTCGATGCTGAGCTTGTAGAGCTGCAGGAACTCAGCGGGGTCGGGGGTGCCGTCGTAGCGTGGAGGCAGGTCAGGCTTGAACTTCCCCGACCAGACGATGCTGCAAAGATCCGGAGTGAAGGCACGTCAGCCCGCGGCAGTCACGGGAGCCCGTCATGGAGGTGGAGCCTGATCTTGGCGCTCACGTGCCACCACCTTAGGTGGCATGCGGTCTTGACGTGGTGGTGCTGGGAGTGTAGGAGCATCTTCTTGCGGCCGCTTGACCTCCTGGCAGCTTTCTTCTTCACGCATGGGCGCCCTGCGCGGCGGGTCACGCCATGGGGCCGGGCACCTTGGCCTCAGGGCGACATCTTGACGGGGAGGTGGAGGAGGTGCTCCATGGGCTACGTCGCCCGCAACAGGCGGCGGGCGAGGCAGCGAGAGAGACAGTGCAGGAGAGCCCCCAGTGGCGTTGACTAGCTCGGCGATGCGGTCCAGCCACTCTTCGTAGAAGTCATCGACGGGGCGGTAGCGCAGGAGCTCGCGCACCATGAGTAGCACAGCCTGCGCATCCGCCGGCACGCGACAAGCATGAATGACGAACCAGCTAGAGTCAGCGACAGGGTGGCCGTGCGTCTATCATGCCGCACGGAGGGGTGCGGCGACGAAGCTTCCTGCTCGTGCCCCGCCGGGCCGATGGCGGCGTTGGCGGTAGGCGATGGAGAACGACGGAAGGCCCGCCGGCAAGCGCCGTCTGGGCGACGCGAGCAGCAAGGGTGGCCCGACGCTCAACACGGGCTCGACGGGCGTCAGCCATGGAAGCGGTGGAGCGGTGGCGGGTGGACCGGCGGAAGAGAGGCTCCGACGCACCCCTACCTGGCGCACGAAATGTCGGATTCAGGGTTCCGCAGACCCTTGAGAGGTTCGGACTCTGGGGTGCGTGCGAAGAACTCGTCCTCCCCAGTCTGCCTACTCACTAATCTCACTGCCTAGCTCGATGAACTGGATGTAGAAGGGACACATCAATTTATCCTGGTTCGGGCCACCTTGCGGTGTAATACCCTAGTCCAGCTTTGTTGTGGATTGCCTCAAGGGGCTGAGGATGAACTAGTACAATCGTAGAACAACCTCAGGAGGTGAGGTGTTCTTGTGCTCGATGAGCTGGTGGGTGTGAGGATGATCTGAATGATCCGTCCCGGTCTATGGTGGTGGCTAAGTCCTATTTATAGTGGCCTTGGTCCTCTTCCCAAATATAAGACAGGAAGGGATCCGACAATGGCCAAATTTGAAGGGGGGATAGCTAGTACATGCTATCCTGACAAAAGTAGTCTTCGCCTGCAAGGCCCCTGGTCGTGACGCCGTGGTGGGCTCGGCGATGACCTCCGTCCTGCCATCCTGGCGGTCTTGGTCTTGTTGCACTGAAATGGAAACCTTTGGCCGATTCCTCGGGACTCCGCGCCTGCGCTTGCCTCCTTAGCGCAAAAGAGGAAACTGGTACACTGCGCCCGCTGGTGCCTGCCTCATGTCATCTAAACCTCGCGAGGTGAGCCTTGCATAGAAATCTCCGCTCCTCGGGAGCCAACCTGAGGAGGCCGCTCCTCGAGGAGGTCTTGGGGTCGTCTGCCTCGCGAGGCTTGGTCCCTCGCGAGGGTCTTGGGTTGTTGATCCTTAAGCTGGGCCATACCAGGCCACCGATGGAGCCACGTCATGGGCCGCAGGCAGACAAGTCTGGGAACCCCATGTCCCAGGACGCCGACAATCTAGTTGTGATGAATTGAGTTTTTCCCTTTGAGATTTCGTTGTTATCGGATTGAATACTTTTATGGATTTGAGAACACTTCATATGTGTCTTGCAATTGAATACTTGTGGTGACAATGGTGTATCGTATTGATTCACTTGATATATGTTTTGGCAGTCAACTCGCGGATTCCCGAGGTGACATTGGGGTAATCTATGCATTGGGGTTGATGTACGTTCTTGTCTTTGTTTCTCTGGTAGAAATCTTGGGACACTCTTTGAAGTTCTTGTGTTGGATTGAGTATTATGAATATGAATTTGCTCTGGTGTTATTTTAGTACGAACTCTAGGATAGATCGAAGGGAAAGAATAGCTTTGTGTTATTTTAGTACGAACTCTTGAATAGATCGAACGGAAAGAATAGCTTTGAGGTGGTTTCGTACCCTACACACAATTTATTCTTATGTTCTCCTCTAGATAGGAACTTTGGAGCGATTCTTCATCGCACTTTGAGGGATGGTTATATGATCCAATTATATTAGCACTGTTGAGAGGTTGCACTAGCGAAAGTACGGACCCTAGGCCTCATTTTCAAGCATTGCAATACCGTTTTTGTGCCCGTTTACTATTTGCTACCTTGCTGTTTTTATTTATTCAGATTATAAAAATATATTTCTACCATCAATATTACACTTTTATCACCATCTCTTCGCCGAACTAGTGCACCTATACAATTTGCCATTGTATTGGGTGTGTTGGGGACACAAGATACTTTTTAGTATTTGGTTGCAGGGTTGTTTGAGAGAGACCATCTTCATCCTACACCTCCCATGGATTGATAAACCTTAGGTCATCCACTTGAGGGAAAATTGCTACTGTCCTACAAAACTCTGCGCTTGGAGGCCCAACACAAGTCTACAAGAACAAGTTGCATAGTAGACATCAATAGGGCATGCGGTAGGACAATTGATTCTTGATGCAGGATTCATGCTGGTTGATATGTTTCCAACATATCTATAATTTTTGATTGTTCCATGCTATTATAGTACCAATCTTGGATGTTTTATATACACTTACAAGCAATTATATATCATTTTTTGGGACCAACCTATTAACTTCGTGCCCAGTGCCAGTTGCTGTTTTTGCATATTTTTTGTTTTTCAGAATATCAGTACCAAACAAAGTACAAATGCCACAAAACTGTTTGTAGATTTTTTCTGGACATAAGAGACCCTAGAAGCTTCGGGAGGGTACGAGAAGATGGAGCAGTGGCCCACGAGGCACCATGGTGGTAGGGCATGCCTTCGTGGCTCGTGGGGCCCATGTGGCTCCATTTGACCTAACTCCGCCTCTATAAATTCGCTAAAATCAAGAAACCAACAGGGGAGTCCACGAAATACTTTTTCTGCCACCGCAAGTTCGTGTTCTCAAGAGGACTCTTCCGGCACTCTGCCAGAGGAGGAATCAATCACGGAGGGGCTCTACATCAACCTTGGTGCCCTTTTGATGATGTGTGAGTAGTTTACCACAGACATACGGGTCCATAGTTAGTAGTTAGATGGCTTCTTCTCTCTATTTGATCTTTAATACAATGTTCTCTTCGATGTTCTTGGAGTTATATCCGATGTAATTACTTTTTGTGGTGTGTTTGTTGGGATCCGATGATTTGTGAGTTTATGATCAAATTATCCATGAATATTATTTGAGTTTTCTCTGAACTCTTTTATGCATGATTGTTATAGCTTCGCATTTCTCTCCGGTCTATTGATTTGGTTTGGCCTACTAGATTGATTTATCTTGCAATGGGATAGGTGCTTTGTAATGGGTTCGATCTTGCGGTGCTCAAACCCAATGACAGAAAGGGACATGCCACGTATTGTACCGTTGCTATTAAGGATAAAAAGATGGGTATTATTCATGCGTGATTTTACTTTGTCTACATCATGTTATCTTGCTTAAGGCGTTACTCCATTCTTTATGAACTTAATACTCTAGATGCATACTGGATATCAGTCGATGTGTGGAGTAATAGTAGTAGATACAGAATTGTTTCGGTCTACTTATCTCGGACGTGATGCCTATATACATGATCATTGCCTTGGATATAGTCATGATTATTTTCTTTTCTATCAATTGCCCAACAGTAATTTATTTACCCACCGTATGCTATTTTCAAGAGAGAAGCCTCTAGTGAAAATTATGGCCCCCGGGTCTACTTCTATCATATATTAAAAATCCTAAAAATACCTTGCTGCAACTTTACTTTATTTATTTTATTTTGTATTTTTGTCCAATCTATCTATCTATCACCATACAATATAATCTTGCAATTAACCACCAAGGGATTGACAACCCCTTGCTCGCGTTGGTTGAAAGGATTTGTTATTCTGTGTACAGGTGCTGTTAATGAGTTGTTGTCTGATTCTCCTACTAGATTGATAACCTTGATTTCATAACTGAGGGAAATACTTATCTCTATTGTATTGCATCATCCCCTCCTCTTCAGGGAAAACCCAACACAGCTCACAAGTAGCACTGGTCAAGATGTTATTCGGACACATCCCCCACTCTGATCCGTAACAAGCACATGTCGGTGGGTGACTTCCAGCACAATTAATATCTTATTTGATCCCATCGCAAATACAAGGTTGTAAGCATAAGACCTCATACTCGTACCTCTTTCTATTATGAGTGTTTGAATCACTATTTGCTCGCTGATCTGGTCAAAAGCTGAATTTGACACTTTGACGAAAGCTTGCTACAGACCATCCCTTCAAGTGAATTTTCCTCTCGTGGGTTCGATAACCCAGGGTCACCTCTGGGGAAGTAGCCGCGGGATACTCTTTTCTGTTCCAATACCAGATCAATAAAAAGGAGATATCAAGCCCTTTTTCTGGCGCTGTTGCTGGGGAGGAGTTTAGTATTCCTCGTCTTTGTGTTTAGAGTTTTTGTTAAAGTTAATTATGAGTTTTTGTCTTTACTTTTCTATTTTTAGTTTAAGTCTTAATGTTTAGTTGCAAGTCTTGTCAGTTGAAAAAACCCAAAAATATTACCATGGCTCGTAATCTTGGGAGTTTTGCTACTCCCAGCAACAACTTCATGCGTGAACTTATAGCACAACCTGAGGTAGCAGCCGCTAAGTGTGAGATTAAACCGAACTTAGTTTCCATGTTTCTACAAGAACAATTTGGAGGCTCTGCTTCTGAGGATGCCGATATGCCCTTACACAGTTTTATTGAATTTGCAACATGACACGCATAAAGGATTATGATCCTGGCGCACTGAAATTGCGTCTATTTCCTTTTTCCTTAAGAGGAAAATCCAAGGAATAGCTTTTTGTACTACCTAAGGGTAGTATTACTTCTTGGGCCGAATGCTGTAGTAAAATTTTATGTAAGTATTGCCCCCCTGCAAAGATTATGCAATTACATTCTCGGATTACAGGTTTCAAGCAAGAGGAACATGAGCCACTAGCGCTTGCATGGGATAGAATGAAAGAAGCTATAAGAAACTGTCCCAATCATGGAATGGAGGAATGGTTAAGCCTCCATATGTTCTATAATTGTTTGAATCATATGTCAAAAACTATGCTTGATACAGCTATAGGAGGAACGATCATGGGAAAGCCCATAGAAGATGTCAAGAAATTACTAGATGATATGCAAGAGAACCATGCCCAATGGCATGTTGAAAGAACCACCACTAAAAGGGTGAATGCCATGGAAGAAAGTAGCACGGAGTTAACAACCAAGCTTGATGAACTTATCTCCTTGATAAAAGGTAAAGAAGAGGTAAACGTGAATGCTATCACTAGTGAAGAAACTAGTGATGTGATTTTATCGCTCGTATTATCTACAATCCTAATTGGAAAAATAATGGATATGCTCCTAGACTTCCTTATCCTAGTAATGGAGGAGTGCCCAATAATTTAAATGGAGCTAATTCTAGCAATAGAATACTCTTGAAGAAACACTTAAAAGTTGTATTGCTAGTCAGACTGAGTACATTGAAAACTTAAAGAATATCTTGAAGAACCATGATAACTTACTTGGTGAATTAACCAGTAAGGTTGTTGGATTAACAAATGACATGCAGATACTTGAAGGAAGATCCAAGAATATGGAAGCACTGAAGGAAATATGCCCTAGAGGCAATAATAAAGTTGTTATTTTATATTTCTTTATTCATGATAAAGGTTTATTATTCATGCTAGAATAGTATTGATCGGAAACTTAAATACATGTGTGAATACATAAACAAATACCGTGTCCCTTATAAGCCTCTATTAGACTAGCTCGTTGATCAAAGATGGTTAAGGTTTCCTAACCATGGACATGTGTTGTCATTTGATGACGGGATCACATCATTAGGAGATTGATGTGATGGACAAGACCCACCCGTTAGCTTAGCATAATGATCGTTCAGTTTATTGCTATTGCTTTCTTCATGTCAAATACTTATTCCTTCTACTATGAGATTATGCAACTCCCAGATACCGGAGGAATGCCTTGTGTGCTATCAAACGTCACAAACGTAACTGGGTGATTATAAAGATGCTCTACAGGTATCTCCAAAGGTGTCTATTGAGTTGGCATGGATCAAGATTAGGATTTGTCACTCCGAGTATCGGAGAGGTATCTCTGGGTCCTCCCGGTAATACACATCATAAGCTTGCAAGCAAATGACTAAGGAGTTAGTTACAAGGTGATGTATTAAGGAACGAGTAAAGAGACTTGCCGGTAACGAGATTGAACTAGGTATGAACATACCGACGATCGAATCTCGGGCAAGTAACATACCGATGGACAAAGGGAATTACGTATGTTGTCATAACGGTTCGACCGATAAAGATCTTCATAGAATATGTAGGAGCCAATATGGGCATCCAAGTTCCGCTATTGGTTATTGATCGGAGAGGTGTCTCGGTCATGTCTACATAGTTCTCGAACCCGTAGGGTCCGCACGCTTAACGTTCGATGACGATATAGTATTGTATGAGTTATGTGATTTGGTGACCAAATGTTTTTCGGAGTCCCGGATGAGATCACGGACATGACGAGGAGTCTCGAAATGGTCGAGAGGTAAGTATTTATATATAGGAAGATGGTATTCGAACACCGGAAGTGTTTCGGGAGGTACCGGATACTTATCGGGTCACCGGAAGGGGTTCCGGGCACCCCCGGCAAATGATATGGGCCTTATGGGCCAAGAGGGGAAATGCACCAGCCACAAGGGGTTAGTGCACCCCCATATGGGGCTGCCAAAGTGGAGAAGGAAAGGGGAAGGAGGAAATGTAAGTGTGAATTAGGATTCGCCCTTCCTTCTCTCTCCCCCCTTCTTTCCTTCCCCCTCCGACATATATGACAGGGGGTCGCGGCCAAGGGCAGGAGCCCAAGTAGGATTTGGTCCTACTTGGGGCGCCCCTAGGCCTCTCCCCTCTCCCTCCCACCTATATATATGTGGGGGGGGGGGCGCCCTAGCATACACCAGACAATTGCCTAGCCGTGTGCGGCGCCCCCTCCATCGTTTACACCCCCCGTCATATTTTCGTAGTGCTTAGGCGAAGCCCTGCGGAGATCACTTCACCATCACCGTCACCACACCGTCGTGCTGACGGAACTCATCTACTACCTCGATGCCTTGCTGGATCAAGAAGGCGAGGGACGTCATCGAGCTGAACGTGTGCAGAACGCGGAGGTGCCGTGCGATCGGTACTTGATCGGTTGAAGCGCGAAGAGGTTCGACTACATCAACTGCGTTGTTAAACGCTTCCACTTACGGTCTATGAGGGTACGTAGACGCACTCTCCCCCTCATTGCTATGCATCTCCGTGGATAGATCATTGCGTGTGCGTAGAATTTTTTTTGTTTTCCATGCAATGATTACCAACAAGCACAAATGGCTAAAACAACAAAGAGCCAAACACTAATTTTGGCTAAGTTTGCAGCTAAAACATAACCTAATCCAGTTGAAGAAGTTAAAATGGTAAGAAGTCATGTACAGGAGTACAATTATACCATTGCAGATTTCGTGAAGATGATATCTATGAAGTATCCACTATCGGAGGTAATTAATAAAGAAGCATATAATGTCTTTGTTGAACAAGTTGCTGCCAGGGTACATGAACTTATTGATGAAAGGAAGAAGCTCTACAGTAAGTTACCAGCTAAGCAAGAGGATGCTTTTGAACCTACCATAGAAACTGAGGTAGGATTGAATAAATTCAGTGCTTTATGTGATCTTGGGACAAGTGTTTCCACTATCCCCAAATTAGTTTATGATAGTCTTAATCTCGATCCTTATGCTAATACCAAGATAATTTAAAATATGACTAATTCTACTTTTACTCAGGCAATAGGCCTTAAGCATGGTGTTATAGTTCAAATTAATGATTGCCCTATCATGATTGATCTTATTATAGTAGATATGCCTGAAGATCCAATTGCTCTTGTAATTCTCGGTAGACCTTTTCTAAAGACTATCAAAGTTGTGATAAATATGTTTGAGGGAAATGTTAGATTTGATTTACCCGCTAAAGATCCTTTTGTGAGACATTTCCCTAGGAAAAAGAAAGCGAAGACCTACTCAAGAGAAAGCATCATTGTGAATGCCAGAAGCTATGGTCTCGGTGTGTTTGCACCGCCTTGATCAGCACTACGGTCGAGCTAACCAACCAAAAACAAGCGCTTCGTGGGAGGCAACCCACGCGAATAAAGTAGACAAGTAAGTTTTCTTATTTTTGTTTCAATAAAAAGAGTGATTGAAGTTCTATATGAAGAAGTAACTTTGGAAGAGTGGTTCTAATGAAGGCTTTGCGATGTGCAAGTTGAATTATGTGTTGAATCGATGTTTGGATGCCTGGAAATATGTCTATGTATTGTTTTGGAACTAACCACACAGGAGAACTAAGGAAAAGAGAAGTTTCAAAAGGAAAAATAAATAAAAAGACAGTGTTTCAGACGACTGCAAGCGGTCGCATGATCCGCTGAAGGTTCCAACGCAAAACAGCCAGAGACAATAGAAGCAAAGACAGTGTTTCAAACGGGCATGAGCCCCCGTTCGAGCGGTCGTTTAACTCTTTTGCAGGAAATGAAGAAAAATTCCAGAGCATTCGACGTCTGAGCGGTTGTTTTGCATCTTTGACTAGAAGAAGAAAACAACAAATTGGAAGAGGGCGTTTTAAATGGATGGCACCGCCCATATAAGCAGTCGTATGGAATGAGCACAGACGCAGGTAAGTTTTCAGGAACAACGACGTTCCATGCGGGCGCTTGCGCCCACATGAGCGGTCATTTCATATCCTAGCGGCTCCAATAAGCTCGAGGAAGAAGGTAATTTTCCCCCATCTCTTTCTTTTCTTCTTCTTCCTCCAAACCTCTCCAAAACCTAGCAAAACTTCACCTGATCTCTCTACTCGCTCAGTTTCAGTTCAAATCCTCCGATCCCCAAGTTATTTTTCACGAATCCACGTTCTACGTGTCTAGCATTGCCATGACTGGGAGATGCATATTTTTTATTCAAATTTGAATTTGGCTTGGATTAATTAATGTTTTTAGAGGAGTGTGATGTTATGATTTCCATAGGATCAATATTGTTTAAATGCATTAGACTGAAAAATTGTTTTATAGATGTTTACACGGAGGTATTCTCGCGTACGCGGTGCTTCGAATTCGTCCACTGCGCCGCCACAACATGTTTTTACCCAAGGGATCGTCTTCACCGACCGTGAAGCAAGAAGAAAATTTAGGAAACTAAGCTCGAGGAAGATCAAAGCAACCAAGTGGGCTTGTGTGATAACACTCGCCAAGCTAGGTATTACTCATGATTTCAATTTGCTTTGTCATAATGTCGGGTTGCACCATTTTGTTTATCAGGTATGTGAGACATATGAACACTTGACACTTGATTTTAGTAGTACTCTCTCGTATAGTGTTGGTTCCATGCCCGATGCATATGAGGAGGAGAGGATCACTTTCCGTCTCCTGGACCAAGACTTAAACATCACTTTTCAGCAGTAGCGTGATTACTTTGGCTTCATGATACGTCTCCATCGTATCTACTTTTCCAAACTTGTTTGCCCTTGTTTTGGACTCTAATTTGCATGATTTGAATGGAACTAACCCGGACTGACGCTGTTTTCAGCAGAATTTCCATGGTGTTATTTTTGTGCAGAAATAAAAGTTTTTGGAATGACCTGAAACTTCACTGAAATTAGTTTTGGAATAAATAAAAAATATTGGCGTAAGGATCAACCAGAGAGGACCCACCAGCAGTCCGGAAGGGTGGAGGGCGCCCCCTAGGGCGCGCCCCCTGTCTTGTGGGTCCAATGGAGCTACATCGACCTCAACTCCAACTCCATATATTCACATTCGGGGAGAAAAAAATCAAAGAGAAGGATTCATCACATTTGACGATACGGAGCCGCCGCCACCTCCTGTTCTTCCTCGGGAGGGTAGATTCGGAGTCCGTTTTGGGCTCCGGAGAGGAGAAATCATCGCCATCGTCATCATCAACCATCCTCCATCACCAATTTCATGATGCTCACCGCCGTGCGTGAGTAATCCCATCGTAGGCTTGCTGGATGGTGATGGGTTGGATGAGATTTACTATGTAATCGAGTTAGTTTTGTTAGGGTTTGATCCCTAGTATCCACTATGTTCTAAGATTGATGTTGCTATGACTTTGCTATGCTTAATGCTTGTCACTAGGACCTGAGTGCCATGATTTCAGATCTGAACCTATTACGTTTTCATGAATATATTTGTGTTCTTGATCCTATCTTGCAAGTTATAATCATCTACTACGTGTTATGATCCGGCAACCCCGGAGTGACAATAGTCGAGACACTTCCTGATGATGACCATAGTTTGAGGAGTTCATGTATTCACTAAGTGCTAATGCTTTGGACCGGTTCTCTATTAAAAGGAGGCCTTAATATCCCTTAGTTTCCATTAGGACCCCGCTGCCACAGGAGGGTAGGACAAAAGATGTCATGCAAGTTCTTTTCCATAAGCATGTATGACTATATTCGAAATGCATGCCTACATTATATTGATGAATTGGAGCTAGTTTTGTGTCACCCTAGTTTATAACTGTTGCATGATGAATGCAATCGGACATAATTATCCATCATTGATCCATTGCCTACGAGTTCGTTTCATATTGATCCTTGCTTCGTTACTTTTCCGTTGCCAGTGTTACAATTGCTACAAAACTGCTATTGTTACTTTTGCCACCATTACTGCTACTTCCATACTACTTTGCTACTAAATATTTTGCTGCAGATATTAAGTCTTTCAGGTGTGCCTGAATTAACAACTCAGCTACTAATACTTGAGAATATTCTTTGGCTCCCCTTGTGTCGAATCAACTAATTTGGGTTGAATACTCTACCCTCGAAAACTGTTGTGATCCCCTATACTTGGTGGTTGATCCCCTATACTTGTGGGTTATCAAGACCTTTTTGTGGCGCCGTTGCCAGGGAGCATAGCTCTATTCTCCGAGTCACTTGGGATTTATATATGTTGATCACTATGAGGAATCTAAAAGATACCAGAACCAAGATCTATCCCTCTACTACGAGGGGAGGTAAGGAACTGCCATCTAGCTCTGCACTTGATTCACCTTCTGTTTTGAGTAAACTTGCGACACCTACACTTGCTATTGATTCTGATATGTCGCATGTTATTGATGATGCCACTTCTGTTATGCATGATGCTTACGATGATACTACTTCTTTGCTTGATAATACTGTGCCACTAGGTGAATTTCTTGATGAACAACTTGCTAGGGTTAGAGCGAATGAAATTTCTGAAACTAATGATATTATTGAAACTGAAGATTATGATCCTCCCAATAGATATGAATTGCCTGTTATACCTGAGGGTTATATTATGGATGAAGAAACTGCTAGAGACTTTCTTGCTTGCAATGATAGAGATGATCTTAAGAAACTACTAGCTAAGCTGAAAGAAAAGTCTTTGAATGCTAGAATGCAATATGATCCTAAGTTTTCTACTTCACCTATCTTTGTTACTGATAAGGATTATGAATTCTCTGTCGATCCTAAGATAATTACTTTGGCTGAATCCAATCCTTTCTATGGCTATGAATCTGAAACTGTTGTGGCACATCTTACTAAATTGAATGATATAGCCACCCTATTTTCTCATTGTCGCGGGAAACCACGGCCACCTATGGGACCAGGAGGCCCCTTGCTGGTTCGGCAGGGGGACGTCGCGTTCCACAAAGAGCAGACGAGCGTGGGGCAGCACGACAGAGATCACGTGGGCATTTTTACCCAGGTTCAGGCCACCGTGAGGCGTAAAACCCTACTCCTGCTTTGGTGGATTGATGGTAGAAAGGTGGTGGTGGAGCGTAGTACACTTGCCCGGCAAGGGTTGCCTCAGGGCAACAGCGGCTACGCGCGTATGTGGGTGTGAGTTATCCAATCTTCTAACCCTTTCTATGGCTGCCATGGGCCTCCTTTTATAGATCAAAGGGGTTACCACAATGGCAAAGTAGTCATTACGCACTGATAAGATAGCAAACTGTGCTATCATACCTAACTCTGCGGGCTGACAGGGCGCACTAAATGCACAGCTCAATGTCACATCGTTGGTTGCCCGGCAAGGCTTGCCGGGCTATCTTGCCAGCTCCACGCCTGCTCGCTTGGCACGTTGCTGGACGGGTGTCATCTGTGGATTTTCCTGTAAAGAGAGGCTGCCATGTGGTGAATGACTACCACTTAGTCACTCTGCGGCTTGACACCGCATTGATCGATGACGTGGGTCGTGGTGGAGTGGTTGGTGAGGTGGTCTTGCCTCCGTGTGTCCCGGCAGGCCTTGCCGGGACGCCTTGGTTGTCTGCTTCTAGGGGTGGCCTCACCCCTTGCTGGGCTCGCCTTCCCGGCAAGGGAGGCCTTTCTCTTGATGATATCTTGCTTCTCTGGCTTGATCTTGGTCCCTCTAATCTGCATGCTGGCCCTTCAAATCTCTTGGCCCCTTGTACTTTGACTTGGGCTGGAGCTTCAATCTCGTCCCCGTGCCTGTGCACAGTTTGGGCAATAGACCCAGGGTTTGTTGCACCGCAGAAGCCCCCGGGCCTGCCCTGAACGCGCTGCTGAGCATCGTCGGGGTAGGGCCTAATAAGTGCACACGCGGGGTTGCTGAAGAGGCTGATTTCTTGAGGTCTTCTTTGCTTATTCATTAGCCTTGATTCTGGGCCAGTTTTTGGTTTCTCCACGCGTCGTGCACGACGTTGTGGAAGAACTTTGATCGTGGCCTGTGGGTTCCTCTCGGCCCACGATCACGGGGCAGAAACTGCCATCCCACTTGCCTCTCGTTCCGCATGCACCTGCCACGTGTTCTGCATGCATGGGGTGTGGTAGGTGGTGGATGCGAAGGGCACGGGGAGGAGTGCCATGGCCGAAACCGAGCGCTGATGGTTGGAGTAGAGGGTCGGCCTTGATTCCCAGAGCCACAGGGGGTGCAGAGAGGCCATATTGGAGGAGCGGGGCGGCCATTTCCTGTATGAGGAGCCAGGCCCCTACCTCGTACCCCTATAAAAAGGGGTGAGGGCAGCGCCTCTCTGCACACACTTCTTCTTCTTCTTCCCTACAACCCTTTCACTCCTAGCTATGGTGAGAGGGTGAGGGCGTGGCGGTGTCCCAGCGGCGGCGACAAGGGCTTTCACTCGAAAGCGCATCCCTCCTCCCCCGGATCCTGTGGTGGCGGAACCTGCTGCGAGGGGAGGAGGAAGGGGACGAGGTCGAGGTCACCGCGGTGCTCGAGGAGGAGGAGGGCAGGGCGGTGCCTTGGCTGCGCCCCCACCGGCGGCTCCTCCCCCGATGGAAGGCCACGTCGGAGACCAACCTCGAGAGTTCATGATCAGGCTATAAAAGTCCTTGTTTGGTCATCTTCACCTTCCAACTCCCTTTTGCATGGGAGATGGAGCTCGAACAACCACGCGCTCTGAGGTTGCACATGAGGGGCTGTGGGAACGGTAACATGTGGGTTGATGTTGACTTCCCTGCCCCTCATGTAGAGAGGGGCTGGAAAACTTTTGCCCGTGCCCATGGCTTCTCGGAGGGGCATGTTCTCTAGTTCAAATTGATGGAGAGCGGCCTGCTCTTCGTCAAGATCTTCGGGCGCTCAGGAGGTCGCTTAGGGTGCTGCGCGGAGAGCTCGACCGACGATGAAAGCTCCTCATCGAGCGGAAGTGACGAGGAGGACAGGGACGACGATGACGACGGCAGCGGGCGGGAGAGCAACAACTCTGACTCCGGCTCATCGCCACCCGCACCATCTTCATCAGGCGGCAGCACCATCATCTTCATCCGCATCTCCTTCCCGGCAATGTGATTTGCCGGGGAGTTGGATGCAGAGGTGGGGATGGTGCTCCCGGGCTCCTCCAGCAGTCTTCCAGCTGGACCCTGGCAGGCTTCCTCTTGGGTTGCAGCTCCGTTAGCCCTGCCGTGTCCTGCTGGCCCTGGTGACGGTGGTCGACGGGTCTCCTCTGTCGTGCTCTCCATTAACGCGTTCCCCGGTGCTCCCGCTCCCATCGGGCTACCTCTCCTAGAGCCCGAGGGGGGCGGGTTGGGCTCCTGCCCAGGCGCTCCTTTTGCCCTCCTCGCCTTCGACAGTCGTGCCAAGGAGGAGAGAGACAAGAAAGGGCATTACGGGGCACTTATCTTTTTTCAATCTTAAACCTGTAGGCACTTGCCAAATTTTAATTCAAATAATGTAATCTCTCGAGCCCATGTTTGTGTTCTGTAATGCTTGCACTTGTATCAACATATTAATGAAAAAGATGAACCTTGTCGGGAACCCGTGCATGTGTATGTTCATGTAGAGGCGAGATGCCTCTTTGATGTAAATACACGAGTTTTGCCCGGTAGGCTATCCTGTCGGCACCCTTTTTGTCTGCCAGAGAGCTACATATGCCGGGGAACAGACAAAGGGACCAGCCCCCCGCCAACTTCTTTTTACCAAAGGCCAATGCGACCATCCTGATCGAAGCAACGTTCAAGTCAGGTATGGGAGCACCTAAGTCTCAAAAGAGTGGCGAGGCTTTCTTATGCACAAGTTATAGCTTACAAAACACTAATGGACAGGAGGTAGAACTTATCTGTTTGGCTTGCCGGGGATCGCGGTGCCGGGCAATCTTCTCAACTCCTTGTCGAAGCCAAGTTCACGGCAGGAACCCGTAGCTTCATGGATATGAGAATAAATGCAGGATGCGATCCTATCTATATGCATATGCAAATGCTCATGAAATGCTTATGCAGTGATCTTGGAATGCTCATGCATGCATGCAGTCTCGGTCGGGGCCCCCCCACATCGCTTCTTTATTTTCTCTTGCACAGGGTCATCGCCCTAGCTTTGTACAATGGGTTACATGCAGCTGAGGCAAGGCCTGTACAAATGGGTGGCTGCCGGGCAGGGCCCGACAGCCGCGCCTTACGGGTAGAACTTGCGGAGATGCTCAATATTCCATGAGTTTTGCAACTGAGTGCCATCTCCGGTCTCTAGACGGACTGCGCCAGGTCTGGAGACTCGTACTACCCGGTAAGGGCCTTCCCACTTTGGTGACAACTTGTTTGTACCCTTGGCGGACTGAACGCGCCTAAGGACAAGGTCACCTTCCTGAAAACACCGGGCGTGAACCCTGCGGCTATGATAGCGACACAGGGCTTGCTAATAGTGTGCAGCACACGTAGCAGCCCGGAGACGGTTCTCCTCGAGTAGCACAGCATCGTCACGCCTGTGCTGATCTTCCGCTACTTCATCATAGGCAAGCACTCAAGGCGACCCGTAAATGAGTTCCGTGGGGATAACTGTTTCTGCCCCGTAGACCGGGGAGAAGGGAGTCTGCCCGGTAGCTCGGTTTGGTGTCGTTCTGAGGGACCAGAGAACTACGGGCAGCTCCTCGATCCACCGCCTATCGTGCTTCTACAACATATCAAAAGTTCTTGTCTTGAGTCCACCCTGCACTTCAGCGTTCGCCCTCTCAGCTTGTCCATTGCTCCGGGCGTGTGCCACAGAGGAAAATGAGATCTTGCATCCAAGGGCATGAACATATTGCATGAAGGCGCGGCTCATGAACTGGGTGCCGTTGTTGGTAATGATCCTTGCCAGAACTCCAAAACAACACACCAATTCTTTCAAGAACTTGATAGCTGACTAAGCAGTCACCTTTCTCACGGCAGTCACTTCCGGCCACTTTGTAAACTTGTTGATAGCAACAAACAAGAATTCAAAGCCCCCGATTGCTCGGGGGAAGGGGCCGAGGATATCGAGCCCCAGACCGAAAATGGCCATGATAGAGGAATTGTTTGAAGAGCTTGGGCAGGCAGGTGGGTTTTCTTGGAATGGAACTGGCAGGCCTCACATTTGGTGACTAGCTCGACCACATCTTGGAGGGTTGTGGGCCAATAGAATCCTTGCCAGAATGCTTTCCCAACTAATGCCCTTGATCCAATGTGGGAGCCGCACATGCCTTTGTGTATCTCAGCCAGTAGTTCCTTTCCTTCTTCCCGGTAGACACACTTCAATTTAACACCGTTGGGCCTCCTTCTGTATAGAGTGTCATCGACAAACTGATACATACTGGCCCTCCTGGCTACTTTTTCAGCTTCGTCTTGGTCGCCGGGAAGCTCTCCGGTTTGGAGGAAGTGGACAATGTGCCTTGCCCAAGTTGGAGCCAGGTGCTCGGCAATAAGGACTAGCGGCACCTCCTCTGCTGCGGGAGCACATGCCTCAGTCCCGGGGGTCCATGGGCCCGGCTGGAGGGTGTGGTCCGGCAGGCTGCGAGGAGTTGTTTCCGGCAGGGTCTCTGCCAGGAGCGGACGACTCTACCGGGAGAGGCTTACCGGAGTCCAACTTTCTCCTTTTCCGGGCCATTGTTGCTGGGGATGCGGAAGGCTGAGTGAGATGGAGAACAAAAGTCCCTGCTTCCACAGGAAGCTTCTGCGCAACACACTTTCATAGATGATCAGCTATGCTGTTTTCCGCACGGGGTACGTGCTCTGTTTGCAATCCGTCAAAGCGCTCCTCCAATATCCTCACTTCCTCGACGTATGCCTTCATCAATGCACTTTGGTAATCCTTGTTGACTTGTCTCACCACAAGCTATGAATCTCCCCAGATGATCAGCTTCTTAATTCCCAATTTAGCTGCAATCCTGAGACCGGCAAGGAGCCCTTCATACTCAGCTGTATTGTTGGTTGCTTCTTCCTGGGCAAAATGCATTTGGACGACGTACTTCAAGTGATCCCCGGAGGGGGCGACAAGAAGCACCCCATCTCCAGCACCTTGTAGGAAAAAAGCACCATCAAAATACATAATCCATTCTTGGGGCGATTCCTTGCCGGGGGTAACTGTCTCTACCACTTCCTCGTCAGGGGTTGGCGTCCATTCTGCAATAAACTATGCCAATGCCCTGCTCTGAATAGTGGATGTGCTCTCAAACTTCAAACCAAAGATGGATAACTCCAAAGCCCACTCCACTATTCTGCCGGTAGACTCAGGGTTTTGGAGTATCCTTTGCAATGGGAAATGAGTGACAACCATGATCTCATGGGCTTGGAAGTAGTGGAGCAGTTTCCTTGAGGCCAATGATGAGACCAAAGATCAACTTTTGCACACCAGTGTACCTCGATATAGCCCCCCTGTAACAAGGAGCTGATGAAGTACACTGGGCGCTGCACCACTTTCTTCCTTGTCACGTCCTTGGGGTTGCTCTCATTGTCGTGCTCATTGCTGTCCTGATCCTTCTCCGACTCTGCCGGTCTCTGCTCACTCTCTGCGTCATCCACTTCTCGCTGTGCTACCAAGGCCGCACTGACCACTTGGTTGGTTGCCGCTAAGTATAGCAGCAACGGCTCCTAGGGTTTGGGAGCAACCAAGGTAGGCACAGAGGACAAGTAGGCCTTCAATTCTTGCAAAGCTGCATCTGCTTCCGGGGTCCACTTCATAGGCCCTGCCTTCTTCAAAATTTTGAAGAACGCCAGGGTGCGCTCGGCATACTTGGAGATGAATCTGCTTAGCACGGCAATGCATCCTGTTAGACGCCTCACATCCTTAACTGTCCTTGGCTCTTGGATATGCTCGATAGCTTTGATCTTGTCGGGGTTGGCTTCGATCCCGCGATGGAACACAAAGAACCCAAGCAACTTGCCGGAGGGAACACCAAATACACACTTCTCCGGGTTGAGCTTCAAATTGATCTTAAGTAGATTAGCAAATATCTCCTCCAAATCTTGAATAAGGGTGGCCTTATCCTTGGTCTTGACCACAATATCATCCATATAGGCTTCTATGTCTCTATGCAACTGTGGCTCAAAACCAATCTGGACTGCCCTTGCAAAAGTGGACCCGGCACTCTTTAATTTGAATGGCATAAGGAGAAAGCAGTACATACCACATGAAGTGATGAACGACGTCTTCTCTTCATCTTCCTTGGACATGAAGGTTTGGTGATATCCAGAATATGCATCCAGAAAGGAGAGAAAATCACAACCTGAAGTGGAATCCACAATCTGATCGATACGCGGCAAGGGAAACGGGTCCTTCGGGCAAGCCTTGTTGAGATCTGTGAAATCAATGCAAAGCCTCCACTTCCCGTTAGCCTTCCGGACTACCACTGGATTTGCCAACCACGTGGGATGCAGCACTCCTCTGACCAAACAAGCCGCCTCAAGTTTCTTGATCTCTTCTGCAATGAACTGCTGCCTCTCCAAGGCCTGCTTCCGGACTTTCTGCTTGACAAGTCAGGCATGTGGGCAGAGAGCAAGGTGGTGCTCGATTACCTCCCTGGGAACACCGGGGATATCAGATGGTTGCCAGGAAAACACATCGATATTCGCCCACAGGAAGGCAATGAGCGTGCTTTCCTATTTGTCATCGAGGGTGGCGCTGATAGTGAAAGTACCATCAATGCCAGCCTGCCCTGTCGGGACCTTCTTCACTTGGGGTGCAGCGACCTTGGATCTCTTGCTGTTGGAACACTCCGGCATGTCGTCAACGGGTGCCGTGTACTCGGTGGGGGCACGCTTCCCGGACTCTTTGCCGGAGTACCTACAATCCCTCTTCTTTCCTTCACTTTCCTTGGCGGGAGCTGCTGCTGCCGCTGCCTCTGTCGCGACCGCGTCCCGGTACATCTTGTCCACACAAATGATTGCATCCTTCTCATCAGATGGGATGGTGATGACTCCTAGTGGCCCAGGCATCTTCAAGGTGTTGTAGGCATAGTGGGATGCCGCCATGAACTTAGCCAGGGCCGGGCGTCCAAGAATCCCATTGTACGGCAGGGGGAGATCGACCACATCAAACACAATCGTCTCAGTCCGGTAGTTCAGTTCTCCCCCAAATGTTACCGGCAACGTGATCTTTCCCTTAGGATGGCTCCCGCCGGGATTAACTCCTTGAAACGTGCCGGTAACCTCTAGCTCTTCCTATGCTACCTGAAGCTTGTTGATAACTGCTGGGGAAATCAGATTCAACCCGGCCCTGCCGTCCACCAACGTCTTTATGACCTCGAGGTTGGGAATTGTTGGGAAGACCAACAATGGCAGACACCCTACCGCAGTGGTACGGCTAGGATGATCCTCCTCGTCAAAGATGATGGGCATACGGGACCATTTGAGCAGATTCCGGGCCTCTGGCGCTGGTTCCACGACATTTACTTCTCGCGCCCACCGCTTGAGTTGGCGGTGAGAGGTGTGCAGAGATGCACCCCCGTCAATGCATAGGGTGCCAGTGGCCTTCTGAAACTCTTGCTCACTGGTTTCCTCTTCATCCCCTCCATCACGGGCTTCCTTCTCTTGACCTCTGGCAGGCTTTCCTTTGTTTCGAAAGGATTTGCCGAGGCAATTTACTTCACCACTTCGGCCCTTACCGCCAGCAACATTCTGACCATTTTCCTTATCACGCTTCTCATACTCTGCTTTCTGTCTCTTGACAAGCAGCTCAACCTGGTAACACTCTTGAAGGTCATGGCCCTTGGTCCAATGAATCTTGCATCACGACCCATTACCTTTACCAGCCTTCTCGGCAGCAGTAGTTTCCCGGCAGTCAGTGCACACGACAGCTTCCTTGCCGGGGGCCTCAGCTTTGGCCTTCTTGCCGGTACCAGGCGCACCCGATCCTTCAACAGTCATCACTGCCTTATCTCTCTGCTTCTTACTGTGCTTCTTGCTCTTCTTCTGAGTGGTTGATTCATCATCATCCCCTGAATCAGCATTGTGCAATCTTCCTCTCCGGGCAACTTTCTTCCCTCCTCCATCCGAGCACACTTATCCACCAACGTGTAGAGCTCCTTCCCAGTCTTGGGAAACCGCACGCTCATCTTGGAACGAATCCGGTGGTTGCGCACATTGGACTGGAAGGCGGCTATCACTGCTGCCGGATGGATATTTGGAATGTTTCTATGAAATTTGCTGAATCTTTGTATATACTTATGGAGGGTTTGTCCTTCCTTATGTTGGAGAAGCTGCAAGTCACTGGGCCTGCCGGGTTCTTGATGACCGCCAGTGAAGGCGCCAATGAATTCGTGGCACAGGTCAGCCCATGACGAAATGGAGTTCTCCGGTTGGTGCATCAGCCAAGATCTCACATTGGACTTGAGAGCCAAAGGGAAGTAGTTGGAAAACACCTTCTCATCTCTTCCCCCGGCAGCCTGAACAGCAATGGTGTAGATGCTCAGGAACTATGCCGGGTTCAGCCTCCCATCGTACTTCTCAGGTATCTCTCGCTTTAATGTGCGAACGGACGGCCAACGGACTTGCCGCAGCTCACTAGTAAAGGCAGGGCAGCCAACCTCGAAAGGTAGGTACCCGCCAATACCGAGTGCGGGCTCGTCGACGTAGGGGCCGTCGCACCCGTCTGTCCGGTGAAGGTCGCCGTGATGTTGCTCGACAACGACGCGCGTGTCTCCTCTCCTCCTCTCCTCCGGGGCTCGTCGTTGGCCTGGACGCGCTCGGGGGTCAGAAGAAGCCATCGAGACATCGTCGGGGTCTTGATTCTGTTGTGCTCGCGCTGGCTGTCGTGGCGGGGACTGCACTGTGGGGATGGCCCCCTCTGTAGCACGAGCCGTTGCTGTCGCTTGGGGACGCCCTAGCGGGCCAGCTCGCCGCGAGCCCCCAGCCTCAGCGAAACCGAGCAAGCTTTGGATGGTGGCACGCCATTCGTCCATCTGCTTGGCCACTGGCGGAAACCTCAGCAGCAGTTGAGCCCGCGCCATGGCTTCCGAAGCAATGCTTGGCATGGTTGATGATGAAGTCGATCGCGCCGTTGCTCGGCTCCTGACGGTGCCAGCGGCGGCAGCACTGTGCCCGCGCTGCTGCTGTGAGGTGACCACCTGGATCGCAGGGTGGTGCGGCGAAGGCGCTCGAGGGCCAGCAGCTCCGTTGGGCGCATCGGCTTGGTCGACCCGTCCCGGGGGAGGTGCACGCGCTACGACCGTACCCGTGGTGGGAGCGGTCGGAGGGTGGCGATTCGCTCCGGTCCGAGTGCCGTTGCTGCAGCTGTGCCTGTCGGTGGGAGAAAGGGGCGCAGATGGGGTAACCCCTTCACCCAGACCTTGTGGAGCGTGACCGTCGGGGTGTTGCTGATACTGCTCTCCTCCGATGGCTTCTGCTCCCGCATCGGGCACGGGGGAAGTGGTGATGGTATTGCCTCCTCCGACCACATCCCAGGCAGCATCCGCGTCCTCGCGTGTCTCTGCACCCCCTGCAACGTTGGAGGCCGCGGGCGATGAAGCCTTCGAGGTGGATGGATGAGCTGAAAAACCGGGTTTCTTCTTGGGTGCCATGGTCGATGGTGTCGTCGAAGATGAAGATGGTGATGAAGTTGACGCCCTGCACACGCCTTCAGGTTCGCACAAGCGAGCCCCCCTACCTGGCGCACCAAAGATGTCGCGGGAAACCACGACCACCTATGGGACCAGGAGGCCCCTTGCTGGTTCGGCAGGGGGACGTCGCGTTGCACAAAGAGCAGACGAGCGTGGGGCAGCACAACAGAGATCACGCGGGCATTTTTACCCAGGTCCGTGCCACCGTGAGGCGTAAAACCCTACTCCTGTTTTGGTGGATTGATGGTGGAAAGGTGGTGGTGGAGCATAGTACACTTGCCCGGCAAGGGTTGCCTCAGGGCAACAGCGGCTACGCGCGTATGGGGGTGTGAGTTATCCAATCTTCTAACCCTTTCTATGGTTGCCATGGGCCACCTTTTATAGATCAAACGGGTTACCACAATGGCAAAGTAGTCATTACACACTGATAAGATAGCGAACAGTGCTATCATACCTAACTCTGCGGGTTGACAGGGCGCATTAAAGCACCGCTCAACGTCAC
Organism: Aegilops tauschii subsp. strangulata; assembly: GCF_002575655.3. NCBI lineage: Eukaryota > Viridiplantae > Streptophyta > Magnoliopsida > Poales > Poaceae > Aegilops > Aegilops tauschii. The sequence continues at coordinate 375,160,537 of NC_053038.3, read as the reverse complement.
ATCGTTGGTTGCCCGGCAAGGCTTGCCGGGCTATCTTGCCAGCTCCACGCCTGCTCGCTTGACACATCGCTGGACGGGTGTCATCTGTGGGTTTTTCCTATAGAGAGAGGCTGCCATGTGGTGAATGGCTGCCACTTAGTCACTCTGCGGCTTGACACCGCATTGATCAACGACGTGGGTCATGGTGGAGTGGTTGGTGAGGTGGTCTTGCCTCCGTGTGTCCCGGCAGGCCTTGCCGGGATGCCTTGGTTGTCTGCTTCTGGGGGTGGCCTCGCCCCTTGCCGGGCTCGCCTGCCCGGCAAGGGAGGCCTTTCTCTTGATGATATCTTGCTTCTCTGGCTTGATCTTGGTTCCTCTGATCTACATGCTGGCCCTTCGAATCTCTTGGTCCCTTGTACTCTGACTTTGGCTGGAGCTTCAATCTCGTCCCCGTGCCTGTGCACAGTCCGGGCAACAGACCCAGGGTTTGTTGCACCGACACTCATGAGGAAAAAATTTGCTATTACTATATTCTTAAATTGTTTCCTTTCTCGTTAAAGAGTGATGCTAAGTTATGGTTTAATTCTCTTGCTCCTAGTTGTGTGCGTAGTCCCTAGGATATGATTTACTACTTCTCTAAAAAATATTTCCCACCTCATAAGAAACAAGTTGCCTTAAGGGAAATATTTAACTTTGTGCAAATTGAAGAAGAGAGTCTCCCACAAGCTTGGGGGAGGCTTCTCCAATTACTTAATGCTTTGCCTAATCATCCTCTCAAGAAAAATGAAATACTTGATATCTTTTATAATGGACTAACCGATGCTTCCAGAGACCACCTGGATAGTTGTGCTGGTTGTGTTTTCAGGGAAAGAACAGTTGAGCAAGCTGAATTGCTATTGAATAATATATTGAGTAATGATAATGATTGGACACTTCCTGAACCAACTCCTAAGCCAACTCCGAAGAAAAGAGGTATTCTATTTCTCAGTCCTGAAGATATGCAAGAGGCAAAGAAATCTATGAAAGAAAAAGGTATTAAGGCTGAAGATGTTAAGAATTTACCGCCTATTGAAGAAATACATGGTCTTGATAACCCGACATAGGTAGAAGAGGTAAATTCTCTCTATAGGTTCGATGAAGGTGATATTCCTCATAATAAGTCTGCTAGTCAATGCTTGGATGAGTTTGATAATTTTATTGTTAAACAAGAAAATTTCAATGCTTATGTTAGTAGACAATTGAAACGTAATGCTCACATGCTTGACTGCTTGGGTGATTATATGAGTAGAACCGTTATTGATCTAAGCTTATTAGTAAACGTGCTTCCATGGTTACAACTCAAGTAGAACAAGTACTTAAGGCACATGATGATTTGCTTAATGAGTTGAATAATAAGAACAATGATAATGTTGTTAGGGTTATGACCAGAGGTGGTAAGATGACCCAGGAACCTATGTATCCTGAGGGCCATCCTAAGAGAGTTGAGCAGGATTCTCAGAGAACTAATACTGATGCACCTAGTCCTTCTAATAAAAAGAAAACTGATAGGACTTTGCATGCTAGTGAACCTGCTATAGACACACCTGAGAATCCAAATGATATTTCTATTTTTGATGCTGAGACACAATCTGGTGATGAGCATGAACCTAGTGATAATGTTAATGATGATGTTCATGTTGATGCTCAACCTAGTAATGATAATGATGTGGAGATTGATCCTGCTGTTGATCTTGATAACCCACAATCAAAGAATCACCGTTATGATAAGAGAGACTTTGTTGCTAGAAAACATGGTAAAGAAAGAGAACCATGGGTTCAGAAACCCATGCCCTTTCCTCCTAAACCATCCAAGAAAAAGGATGATGAGGATTTTGAGCGCTTTGTTGAAATGATTAGACCTATCTTTTTGCGTATGCGTTTGACTGATATGCTTAAAATGCCTCCTTATGCCAAGTATATGAAAGATATTGTTACAAACAAAAGAAAGATACCGGAAGCCAAAATTTCGACCATGCTTGCTAATTATACTTTTAAGGGTGGAATATCAAAGAAACTTGGAGATCTAGGAGTACCGACTATACCATGCTCCATTAAAAGAAACTATGTTAAAACTGCTTTATGTGATCTTGGAGCTGGTGTTAGTGTTATGCCTTTCTCTTTATATCGTAGACTTGAATTGAATAAGTTGACACCTACTGAAATCTCTTTGCAAATGGCTGATAAATCAACTGCTATACCCATCGGTATTTGTGAGGATGTGCCTGTTGTGGTTGCAAACGTTACTATTTTAGCGGTCATTCTTATTCTTGATATTCCCAAGGACGATAGTTTGTCGATCATCCTTGGTAGACCTTTTTGAATACTGCAGGGGCTATTATTGATTGCAACAAAGGCAATGTCACTTTTCATGTTAATGGTAATGAGCATACAGTACACTTTCCGAAGAAACAACCTCAAGTTCATAGTATCAATTCTACTGGAAAAATCTCAAATATTACTATTGGAGGTTTTGAATTCCCTCTTCCTACTGTCAAAAAGAGATATGATATTCTTATTGTTGGGGGCATGCATATCCCCATTGAGGTAACCTAGTGTTATTCGAAAATTCTCCGGTTTCATGTCATTCGGAAGAAGTTTGTTAATAAGACTTGATCAACCTTGTTAATGGATACCTTTTGATGGGCATGATATGGATGAATTTAGAAGGCACAACTTTCTGTACCCACTCTTTATTTTCTGTTATTTAGATTAAATAAAGCAAAAATAGCATTTTCTGTCTATTTTCTGAATTATCCGTGCAATAAAAAGTGTCCCGAAAATAAAAGTTCTCCAAATGCCCTGAAAATTTAGCATGATTTTTTATAGAATATTTGAGAATTTCTGGCATTGAGCATGAACCAGGGGGATGCACCAGTGAACCACAAGGGTGGAGGGCGTACCCTACCCCCTGGGCGCGCCCCCTGCCTTATGGGTTCCACGTGGGTCCCCTCCACTTATTCCAGTGCCCATCCACTTTGTCTTCCTCCAGAAAAAATCACCCCGTAGCTCAAACCCGTGTTCTTGCTCATTTTCCTGCCATTTTCGATCTCCTTGCTCAAAGCTCCATTCACAAAAATGTTTTGGGGGATTGTTCTTTGGTATGTAACTCCTCCAATGGTCCAATTAGTTTTTATTCTAGTGCTTTATTTATTGCAAATTTTTGCTGCTGTGGTGACCCCGTTCTTGAGCTTGCATCTCAAACTTATATGGTCAAAGTAATTTTGATGCATGATATGGCCTCTAGACACTTGTAGGATTAGTTGCTATCAATTTTGTTGAGTTTGGTTCACTTCTATTTTGAGTCATTAAAAATTTCAGAAATTTTCAGAGGAAGAAAATGATGAGGAGGTTGTTGAGAGGCTCTTCGAGCCAGGGTTCAAAGGAAAAAGAAAATGAAGAGAAGGAAAAGCCCAAGTACAAACTTCCTCGCACTGCGGAGGTTCGGCCGTGTGAATGGCCATGTGATGCATTCTTGGGTGCGGCCGGAATTTATGAGGATTTCTATTATTTAGCGGAGAATGCAGGCATCACTGACTTCCTCCACGACCAGTGTGATCAGTACCTCCTACTCACTAATACTTTTGCGCAAAATTTTCACTTTCATGCTATGAGATCACCACCCATGGTAGATTTTTACTTATATGATGAGTACAAGGAGATGACGCTTTATGATTTTTGTGAGGTTTGCAAATTACCTTTTGAGGGCAGCGTCGAGGAACCACGTCCTAGAGATGTGGAAGATTTTATTGATAAAGTTACCGTAGGCGAAAGGAGAAAGGAGTCGGAAGCGAGAGTGTCTAGTTTACATTTTCCTGCTTTGCGCTACTACTCATTATTTGCTAGGAGATGTTTAATTGGTCGCGGGGACAGTGGAGGCCTTAGTGCTCCTGACCTTGCCATTTTGCGCCATGCTTTACTTCGTAATAGAACTTTTAGTTTAGGCGCTATGGTTGCTAAACGGTTGAGTTTAAACCATACGAACGGTCCTATCTTTAGAGGTATCAATGCCTCTCGCCTTGCTAAACACTTTGAGATACCCATTAGGCACGATGATAAAGAGGAGAAGCTGCTGCCCACTATTTACCTAGACTATAACAATATGGTAGCACATGATTTTATTCGCTATGATAAGGAAAAGAGACTCGTTTATAACCTGGTATTTAGTGAAAAGACTTGTCAGATTATTACCTTGCCTGCACCTTCCTTGTTTAATATTCATTTAGGCACATACCTCATAATGCCCGAGGACATTTATGCATATTGGGAGCAGACGCGATCCCCAGTTCACGAGCCAGAGCCATCACCTGATCCATATCAGGAGTCTGTTTGTCAGTGGGAGCCACAGGAGCTCGCTAACTAGTGGAACCCCCAGGATCCTCCTCAGTACACCGGAGAGGGCTACTTTGATCCATGGGCGTAGACCAACTTAGGCCAAAAGCCTAAGCTTGGGGGAGTACGTATTTCTCACCGACATTACATTCATGTTCACACACTCATTCTAGTTGTCGATGTTCATACTCTTTCATTGTATTATCCATGTTAGTTTATTGTTTTTCTCGCTTTCTTCTTGTGTGTTTGAAAAACTTTGAGAAAAACAAAAAAATTTAGTTGTAGCTTAGTTTACTTACCACGCTTAGTCACTACAAAAAAAGACACATCCATGACATTTTGGGCCGAATGAATTTTTTCTGTCATGCTTATGACACTTCTATGATGATAATTGTGTCAAAACCCGGTATCATCATAGATGTGGTGGGCTCCTACTTCTATGACAAAAAATCATGATAGAAAATGGGCTTTTCGTCCTGGGCGGGCCGGAGACGCAGCTTCATGACATTCTTTGGGCCGTGCATGATGGAAAAATCCATGGTAGAAGCAAGGGCGAGGAAAATATCGGGGAGTTCCCGGTTACGGTGGGTGGTCGGGGGCAAGCGATGCATGGAGGTTTGCGCGTTTCTCTCGTACACGTATGCGCGTGGGTGCGAGGCGTTGGGCTCTAACTGAACCCGAGCGATTGCACTGCAGGCTACGCGTTACTGAACCCGAGCGATTGCACTGCAGGCTACGCGTTACTGAACCCGATTGAGCGATTCCTTTGTTCGCTACTGCTGCCTCCTTCCCTTGATGAACAGTGAGCATTGTTGGGGGGGGGGGTTGGATGAACAGTTCCCGGTAGGGGGTTGGATGAACAGGACCCCGTGGTGTTGCCGGTGGATGAACAGGACCCCGACCGATCGAGCCGGTTGGGCATGGATGAATAGGACCCCATGGAGGGCTGGATGAACAGGACCCCGTGGAGGGAAGGTTGAACAGTAGCCGGTGGAGGGCTGGTTGAACAGTAGCCGGTGGAGGGCTGGATGAACAGTAGCCCGTGGAGGGGTGGTTGAGCAGGACCCCATGGAGAGGGCTTGTTGAACAGTAGCCGGTGGAGGAGCGCGCGGTGGAGGCTGGATGAACAGGAGCCCGTGGATGAACAGTCGCAGGTGGAGGTTGGAGGAGGTCGACAGTGGATGAACAGTAGTCCGTGGAGGCTGGAGGAGGTCCACGGTGGAGATGAACAGTATCCCGTGGAGTCCCGTTTTGCGGTACGCCACACCGCTCCCGATGAACAGGACCCCCATTTCGACCGTAGCGCTCCAACACAAGTCCGTTTCCTCCAATTTGTGGTACGCCACACCCCTCCCAATCAACATGACCCAATTTTGACTGTAGGAGGTCCAAGAGATGTTCGTTTCCTCCGTTTTGCGGTACGCCAGACCCTTCCCGATGAACATGACCCTGTTTCGACCGTGGCCAGTCGAACACAAGGCCGTTTCCTCCGTTCTACGGTACGCTAGGCCTCGTTTCCATCGACTGTTCCGTCCAAGCCGGTTGGCTCCCGATGAACACGGCGTATTCCGTTGCTTCCCCATGAACACGACGCATTCCGTTGCCTCCCCGTGAACACGACGATGATGCAGTTTGTCCGTTCTGACCCAGCCATGTACACGAGCCCTGGCCGTACGTATGCGCGAGTAGGCGTTCGAGATCCCGCTCGTATGTACGTACGTGGCCGTATTTACTTTCTTGCACACTGGCCGCTGTACGTACGTATACATGCTACGTGCGTGCCTCTACTACGACACCTGCACGCCTCTACATCGACCAGAATGTACGTACACGTTCGCGACCAGAATGACAACGCTACGTATGCTTTGACCAGGTTGGTCCCGACTGTCAGGCACTTCCTTGCATGCGAAGATGTAGCTGGTGAGTCCCAGCAGTCAGGGGGCGAATCATTTTTTTTGCGAATGAGTCCCTACTGTCAGGTGGAGGAATCATTATTTTCCGCATAATAAGGAGGCACTTCCTTGCTGCGGCCGTGGACCCAGCTGTCAGCCTCTCCACGTACAGTACTCTTCCGATGGAAGTCGTTCCTTAACCACGTTGACCACACCGCGCCGAGAGCACTAGGGCGGTGGATGATAGCGAGGCCTAGGAAGGGGACGACGCCGAGCCGGGGAAGACGCGGCAGTGGAAGCCCACGCAGAGAGGAGTACAAGGGTTCACTGGTTCGGCTGGGGTGTGAGGCTGCCATCGCCGCAGAATAACAGGGGGTGTGGGTGAGCAGAGGGATGGCCTGGCCAGCGGTGGGAGTAGTAGGGGGTGGTGAGGCCTCCGCGGCAGCACAGCCGGCCACGGGAGGCAGGAGCAGGTGGCACGACTGACGCTGGTTTGGCCGGCTGGAGCAAGGAGACCAGAGGTTGAAGAAGCACTATGGCCGTTGGATGGACATCGTAGGGTCACTAGAGCTAAAATCGTTCATATTGACTAAGTTGACAAAGCGCTCTGTCCCCGTCAACTTAGTAGGCCCACAAGTCAGCCTCCCAATACGGTGGGTCCCAGCTAGCAGGGGGCTATTCATTTCTTTGTGCGTAATAAGGAGGCACTTCCTTGCATGCGAAGATATAGCTGGTGGGTCCGAGCTGACAGTGGAGGGAACATTTTTTTCACGAAATACAGAGGCCCTTCCGGTGGGTCCCAGCTGTCAAGTGGAGGAATCATTATTTTGCGCGTAATAAGGAGGCATTTCCTTGTGTGGGCCCCTACTGTCAGACTCTTCCGATGGCTGTTGTATGTTGACCATGTTGACCTCACCGCGTCGAGAGCACAAACACGGTGGACGAGGGCGAGGCCCAGGAAGTGAACGACCCGGAGCCGGCGAAGCCATCGCAGCGGATGCCCACGCTGAGGGGAGTACGAGCGCGGACTGGTCGGCTGCGGGGTGAGGCTGACGTCGCCGGAAAATAACAGGATGTGCGGGTGGGTAGAGGGATGGCCTGGCGGCAGCACAGCTAGCCACGAGAGGAGGGAGCAGGCAGTCCCGCCGATGCTGGTTTGGGCGGCTGGAGCAGGAAGACCAGATATTGAAGAAGCACGGCGGCCGTTGGATGGATATCCAACAGTCACTACTCTGTGTTGACTAAGTTGACAAAGCCTTGCGTACGCGTAAAAAAAAATAGGACAACGTCATCGTCAACCTAGTAGGCCCAGAAGTCAGCCTCCAAATCTGTGGAAAGCAGCATACAGCCCATTTGCCATTATTTTCAATAATTTACAGCCCATTCGCTAATTCTTAAGGATATTTGAAGCCCATATTCTTTTTATTAGCATTACAGACCATATATTCTGGGCACTGCAAAAATATTCAACGAAATTTTGCATATTTTGGTGGGGTCCGAACTCTTTTAATCATGAAATTTTGAGTCACGTTAAAAATAATTTTTAAAAAATTATATCAAAATAAATTCAAAAAAGAATTCTCCGCAAAAAAATGAATGAAATTTAAAATCTTAACTAGCAAGATGCCCGTGCATTGCACGGAACATGAAGATGCATTTGTATGAGTAGTTTATCTTGTGGGAGAAAAGATGATATTTTAATGTAATTGCCAGTTGGCTTTGGTTTTTATAAGAGTAGAGAGTAGAGAAATCCAGAAAAATGATATTTTAATGTAATTGTCCGTTGGCTTTGGTTTAAAAATTTACAGCCCATTTCTTACAACTTATAGCCCATTTTATGGGGAAGCCCATTTCTTACTACTTACATCCCTCCTCGTCTTGAAAGATTTGCAGCCCAGCAGGGCTGAGAAAAGCAAGTAGGCCTCGGCTTTGGTATTCTCCATAAAAAATAACTGGGCTAGCCATTTTTAGAAAAAGAAGATATCAACTAGGCTCGTCATGTGCTTAAATAAAAGCATAAGCGTGGGCTAGACGGGCCACAGCCCCCGCACAACGCGCAATTGAGCTCCGTCTCTGAAACTAAAAAACAACTGGGCGAGCTGCTGGGTCCCTGGTGTTATCTGCTCATTGTGTAATTTTCTCGTTTATTGACTACATTGACAATGGCGTGGGACCTAGTTGTAAAACAATTAGGAGGAAGTATTTTTTTTGGCTTGTAATAACGAGGCACCTGCTTGCGTAATGCAATGACCCTAGTGGGTCCCTACTGTCAGCCTCTCCCCATACAGTCATCTCCTGGTTCCTCTTAGTTGTTGACCATGTTGACAACGCCAGACGGCGGCGGGCACAGCGAGCGAACCAAGGCGGAGAACGACGGCAAGGCCTCGGACGGGAACGGACAACAACCGTGGAAGATGCGGTAGTGTAGTGGTAGGTGGAGGGGAGTACGAGGGCAACAACATGCAACTCAAGCTTACAAACGGTACAAAAAGCCCAAGGATTAATTGTTCATCAAAATTTTAGACAAAACCCAGATTGAACATGGCAGTAACATCTAACCCAACCACTCTTTTCCGCAATCACAAACAAATGGATCCGTCTGATCCATAAAATCAACATCCTGTGCAAAAAAAATTATTTCAGGATGACTACAACTTGTTGTAAATAGAAGCCGAGCATGTTTAGAAGCCCATTTGTCCACCTGAAACTTCTTTTTTTGCTATTCAACGTGTCCGTCCATGAGAAATCTCTTGCTGTAAAACTTAAGCCTCATGGACAATAGTAACCTCGCATTCAACAGGAAGAATGTGACAAAGCTTCTGTTTGCCTGGTTGGATGCATATCTTTCCATCGTTATATTCCTCAAACGAATGTCATGAGAACTGAGAAAATCCCGGTGCTTATTACGCCACCGATTGGTTATACGTTTTTCTCCATGTGGTCGCAGTACCTAAGTAGACATGAAGATTGAAAACAGTTAAGGTCTGAAAAAAGAGTATGTCGAAAGAGTGACAACTGAACGGTTAATTCTAGTACAATATATACGGGCTTTCAATGTGCATGAAATCATCACCTCTATATATAAATTCTCCAGAGATCGAAAGCATCGCAGCAAGCCAATAATTATGTTCAGATCAAAACTAGACATTCTGATATATAAGATCTTGACAGAATCTAGCAGCATTGATAGGCTATCCATGGACGAACTCTTCATTGAGCATATAACATAATATTAGTACCCAAAGTGTAATCCAAGATGATATAAAACGTATGCGCACAAATGAAAAATGCAGCTTATGATTACAAATGTGTAGATGATAATATACGGTACCTGAAAAAGTGAGGAGCCAAACACCAACTTCCTGTGATCATTAAACGGATCACGAATTACACCCAAGGTCTCCAGTTTGGGCGCAGAGACGACATTTATTGCGAAGGTTTATCACAATTATCAAGGAGCAACCTTTGAAGTGAAGGGGCATCTTCGATGATGAGTTGCTGTCCTTCAAAACAAATTCCAATGCTTTTAAGGTGAGGTGACTTTATTTGAAGACAACTGATAGGGATTTCTATTCCCAAAACAATCAGCAAGCGCTCCAGGGCAGGGCAACTGGAGTGGATGATGCTGTGCAGTGAGGCCTCCGACAGATAAACCACCACAAGCAAATGTTTTTTTAGCAGTGGGAGTCGATGCATTTGTACCAGATTGTCTGGTAGATGGTACCGGGCAAAGGTGGTGGTGTGGAGAGAGGAGGAAAACCGCGAGATGGACAATGGTGGTGTGGGCACGAATTATTGGTGTGTTCATGGTATGAAACTTTCGTGGTAATGGTAGAACTCAAACTGCTAGAGTTTTCCGAATTCAGGGGATGTCAGCCAAGCATCCACTGTGCCGGGTATGGACAACAGGTAGCGTGTCAGGATGCAGAGGCGTTGAACGGGGCCCTGCTGGTGAGAGGAGACGATGGCTCTGAGGAGATCAAATTCAGGAAGGACAGACATCTGACGACAATCGAGATTGAGGGGCGCGGTGCGCCATAGAGGGCGCCACCGAGTTGAGAGGACTTGTGTGCGGCAGCAATCCTTGGTGGGGAGAAGCAAGATGATCTCCTCAAGGATGACGCCCGGGAGATTGCTGATGCGGTCCACTAGAGATTCTACCGGTTCCTCAGATCCAGGTGGGGGGGGGGGGTGGCTCGCCGCTTCTCCCCGCACTGCCGGGTGCGGGATCTACAACTGGCGTCGCCGCTGGCGGGAACCTCATCTTCTTGGTGCTGGGGCCAGCCGACTACATTTTCCTTGTGGGCGTCGCCGAGCTCAAGAGTTTGAGCAGAGTAGCGAGAGACGAGCCTAGTGGCAGTGCGAGTGGGGAAGAAGGAGGGCTGGGGTTTTCTGTAGGAGTGGAAAAAGAGGAGTAGGCGTTTTCTGTACGAGTGAGGAAGAAGGTGAGCGGGGGTTTTCTGGACGAGTGAGGAAGATGGGGAGCGGGGTGGATTGGGGGGAGACGGAAGCGGGAGAGCGAGCTGCAGTATAAGTGGAAGCGAGGAGGAAGGAGTGTTTTTCTGGGATCGCCCCCTCTTCAAGAAATATGGGCTTCTCCTCGCAAAAAACAAAAACAAATGGGCTTTAAGATGGATAGGCTTTTGTATCGGCCTAGTAGGCTGCCCGTGTTTCGTACTGGAGGGCCTTGTGCTAGAGGAAGCCCGAGACACTCTCCAGCTTATTGCCCATTCGAAATAAAAAAAGAGACTTTTCCAGCTTATGGCTACTCATCAGTAACCTTTTTCAACTTGGCATCCACCAAATTAGAGGATGCGGTACTGGATGCAGACACTCACACTGGTCGCGTAGCGCGGCAAAGTGAGGTGTCAAATAACAGGCCTATAATATACTTACTAGATTGTGAAGGTTCACATGCTAGTCAACATTCACATTGAACTAAGCTTTAGAAGATATGGTATGCATACTAACATTCAGAAGAACAAAAGTTCAGCATGTTTATGCATCTCAATGATTCACCATACTATAACCAATACAAAGCTGTGAGAAGGTGTGGAAATAAAGAAAATCAGCCGATGCTTCTCTGAGCAAAGGGCCTCCCTGCGCACGCATTAACTTCCTGGGCATGCTTGTTTCTTCTCAATGTTGCGAGCACTTTGAGCATGTTGGCAACTCCACAGCTAGCTAGCTGCCTCATCTTGCAAATGATGCTGACACATTTGCAGCAAACACATGCGGCAATAGAGATGACTCAACATGAGTCCATATTGTGCAGTTCCCCTGAAATCATCTTCATTGTCCTGAATCTGAAAAGATAGGAAAACAATAGCTATACTTAAACGGTGTTGCAAAACAGTAGCACATATCAATAGCTCGCCATGACAAAACACAATCATCTGGACGGAGGGGATACTGACCTGCCTGAGGAAGATTATATATAATTTCATAAGTCCTTGGTTTATTTCCACCTTCGGCTGCACTGCTTGTTTGCTCCTCCACACATGACAGGATCGTTCCACACCGCAATCAGCAAGTCAACGTCCGAATAAGCTCATTTCATCTTGTGGTGGTCATTGTACCTAGTTACAAATGTAGGAATACGTGGAGCACCATGAGGTTAGCTGACAGCAGGTAGATGCAGCCATATAAATTTTGTGCGGTGCTACCAAAATTGAGGTTTGTATCCCTTCCCGCTATGTGAATTCTTCTTGAAGTTGGTATTATGTGACGGCTTGTTCTTTGCATCAAACTTGCCTTTCCCCTGAGATTTGTTCTTGTTGTTTTGGGGCTGGTTGGGCTGGAAGTTCTTTTTGTGTACCATGTGGGCACTAGAAGCTCCCTCAGCGACCCGAGCGCGTGTGTCTTTTGCTCTCGCCTTCTCTTCAAAATCAAGAGTGCTAATGAGACCCGAAACGGAAAACTCATGTCTCTTGTTTTTCAGAGAAGTAGCAAAATCGTTCCACGAAGGTGGAAACTTGGCAATGATGGTCCCAACAACAAATTTGTCCGGCAACACACACTTAAAGTACTCAAGTTCCTTAGCGAGAGACTATATCTCATGAGTCTGCTGAATAATAGAGTGCTCATCAGTCATCTTGTAGTCACAGAATTGCTCCATGACGTACAACTCGTTGCCAGCGCCCGAGGCCCCAAACGTGGCCTCGAGCGCAGCCCACATGTCTTTGCTGCTGTCAAACAACATATATGAATCCACAATGGAACCGTCAAGAATACTCAGCAGGGCGCCTTTGAAGAGGGTATCCATGTTCTCAAAAGCTTCTTGCTGTATAGGATTAAGATCGCCCTCAGGCTTACCCTTAGTGGCGTCATAGCAGTACATGATCTGAAACCAATATACTGCTCTTGTGCGCCACCTTTTATATTGCACCCCCTTAAAAGTAGGCGGCTTCAAAAGCGCAGCAAAACCACTTGGAGTAAATTGCCTATAATCAGGTTTTTGGATTGGATTGTTGAATATTTGAGCAATTTACTATGAGATTTAATGCAAATCAATAGTAAATAGATCATGACGACAACTTCAAAGATCAAAGTAATGATGCGGACTAAACCAGGAGGACAGAATCACATACTGTACAGCGGGAGCAGAACCGTTGTGGTTGATGTTGTCACTCATGTCGTTGATGAAGAGGTTACCGAGGTCGGGGAAGAAGGTTGTCGTTGAGGAAGTCGTCGCTGGCAGCAGTCACAGGAGTGTGCTCCCCAAAAACCTGATCGCCCCTCTCCCATACAGGATCATGAAAGGCGGGGTTCAGAGGACTGCTGTCCCTTCTCGCGGTGCACGCCGGAAGGAGGGCTGGAGAAGAATTGCGTGGTGGCGCTAAGATCTGGAACGGTGCGAAACCATATGATACAGCGGCGGCTAGGGTAGAGCCTGTCAGGTCGGTCGTGCGAGTAAGACCAAGTATAATAGTAGATCTTTGGCCCAAACCCCACGTCCAAGTCAATAATAGCCCCACTATCCAAAAGAATCAGAAATGGCTGAGTAATTACGGTGTCCGTTAATTATTAATTAATGACTTAATAAATTTTCCGACCAACAAAAATATAGACCACATGGATAGCTTTTCTCCTTGGACAGGCTCATTCCCGAAGAGCACGCGTGTAGGTTTCCTATTATCATGCTCATGCAAATGCTAGAATAGATCACATTATAAAGTGGTGCAACTCACACTCACCTAGCAGTATGGGACTAAACTTTAGTCCCACTCACACCACACTTAGAGCATGGTTAATAGTATAGCCAACATCCGGCTATATGAAGTTGACACATCATCTAGAACCAACCTAATAGCCTGCTAGTACAATAGTTAGTCCCTTTAGAATAATACTATATCATTAATAATGGCCCCACCTTTTGTCTCACAAAGTATGTTGGAGCTCCTGCTACAACCAGCTACAAGTTTACAACCCGCTTCTCTTCTCTCTCCTCTTCTCTCTCCTTCAACTAAGCTCAAATATTATATTTAAATCCTTAGAGCCTGCTTATGTCATCTAATTGTAGTACTTGCTCTAAAGTTACTCTCCACTGTGTAGTCTGAAATGCTGGGCGTGCAGCGGGCGGTGCCCTCAGTCGGCGCGCCGCTTCAACGGCGGAAGCAGTGAGAGGTCGCGTTGCCCTGACTTGCCATCAATGTGGAGCGGCGGGCTCAGCTGGTGCTGAGCGGGAAGCGCGCGCGGGAGGGGGGAGGGGTTGTTGTTGGGCCAAGAAGGTGAGAAGCCAACTTGGGATCGGTCCGGACGGGGAAATATCATGTGCTCGCATATTCACTAGTTAGTTTCATGCATATGACACTATTCTATGTTACTACTCCCTCCTTTCCGGTTTGTAGAGATGTTTAGAGTAACATAGTAATATGTTACAGTATAAGTTACTCCCCACTATGACCAGCCTTGGCCTCTCCCAGTGCTCCACCATGTATAGCTGCTAAGCCTACCACGTAGGCATAAAATATGATGTGGCAAGTTAATTAAGAAGAGAGAGACTAGTTTGGTGACCCCAGGAAGAAACGATGGAAAGACAGTTTTGAGTCTATAGCTAATTAAATGAAGCAAGCTTAGCAACAACAAACTATGCACCTATGCATTGGAGACTTGAGTTGCTAAGCCATTTAATGCACTTCGCACCTCATCTAAGCACATTTGCATTGGAAGAGGTCTTAATTCCATACGGTATCATAATATGTGCTACCTCTTGAGCATGCGTTGGTTTTCCCTTGAAGAGGAAAGGGTGATGCAGCAAAGTAGCGTAAGTATTTCCCTCAGTTTTTGAGAACCAAGGTATCAATCTAGTAGGAGACTACACGCAAGTCCTTCGTACCTGCACAAACAATCAAGCACCTTGCAACCAACGCGATAAAGGGGTTGTCAATCCCTTCACGGTCACTTGCAAAAGTGAGATCTGATAAAGATAATAAGATAAATATTTTTGGCATTTTTGTTGTATAGATTGAAAAGTAAAGATTGCAAAATAAACGACGACAGAAATAGTACGTTGGCGGGAGATTAATATGATGGAAAATAGACCCGGGGGCTATAGGTTTCACTAGTGGCTTCTCTCAAGATAGCATAATTTACGATGGGTGAACAAATTACTGTCGAGCAATTGATAGAAAAGCGCATAGTTATGAGAATATCTAGGCATGATCATGTATATAGGCATCACGTCCGTGACAAGTAGACCGAAACGATTCTGCAACTACTACTACCACTCCACACATCGACCGCTATCCAGCATGCATCTAGAGTATTAAGTTCATAAGAACAGAGTAACGCATTAAGCAAGATGACATGATGTAGAGGGATAAACTCAAGCAATATGATATAATCCCCATCTTTTTATCCTCGATGGCAACAATACAATACGTGCCTTGCTGCCCCTGCTGTCACTGGGAAAGGACACCGCAAGATTGAACCCAAAGCTAATCATTTCTCCCATTGCAATAAAGATCAATCTAGTAGGCCAAACCAAACTGATAATTCGAAGAGATTTGCAAAGATATTTAAATCATGCATAAAAGAACTCAGAGAAGAATCAAATAGTATTCACAGATAATCTTGATCATAAACCCACAATTCATCGGATCTCGACAAACACACCGCAAAAAGAATTACATCAAATAGATCTCCCAGAAGATCGAGGAGAACTTTGTATTGAGATCCAAAGAGAGAGAAGAAGCCATCTAGCTAATAACTATGGACCCGAAGGTCTGTGGTAAACTACTCACACATCATCGGAGAGGCTATGGTGTTGATGTAGAAGCCCTCCATGATCGATTCCCCCTCCGGCAGAGTGCCGGAAAAGGCCCCAAGATGGGATCTCACAGGTACAGAAGGTTGCGGCGGTGGAAATAGGGTTTCGTGGTGCTCTCGGATGTTTTTAGGGTATATGAGTATATATAGGCGAAAGAAGTAGGTCGGTGGAGCCACGAGGGGCCCATGAGGGTGGGGGGCGCGCCTACCCCCTGGGCGCGCCTCCCTACCTCGTGGCCGCGTCGTTGCTTCCTTGACGTCCACTCCAAGTCTCCTGGATTGCGTTTGTTCCAAAAATGATGCTCGCGAAGGTTTCATTCCGTTTGGATTCCGTTTGATATTCCTTTTCTGCGAAACACTGAAATAGGCAAAAAAAAAACAATTTGCACTGGGCCTTCGGTTAATAGGTTAGTCTCAAAAATAATATAAAAGTGCATAACAAAGCCCATTAAACATCCAAAACAGATAATATAATAGCATGGAACAATAAAAAATTATAGATACGTTGGAGACGTATCAAGCATCCCCAAGCTTAATTCATGCTCGTCCTCGAGTAGGTAAATGATAAACAGAATTTTTGATGTGGAATGCTACCTAACATAATTTTCAAAATAATTCTCTTTATTGTGGCATGAATGTTCAGATCCGAAAGATTCAAGATAAAAGTTTAATATTGACATAAAAATAATAATACTTCAAGCAAACTAACTAAGCAATTATGTCTTCTCAAAATAACATGGCCAAAGAAAGCTTATCCCTACAAAATCATATAGTTTGGCTATGCTTCATTTTCGTCACATAAAAATGCTCTCATCATGCACAACCCCTGTCGGCGTTCTTGGAACGGGGGTCCCCAGACTTGCTTGCCTGCGGCCCACGGCGCGGCTCCACCAGCGGCCCCGTACAGCCCATCTTCACCAGCAAACACTCGAGACCCTCGCGAGGCATACGACGCAAGACCTCCTCGGGGGCGGCCTCACCAGGTTGGCTCGTGAGGGGCGAAGAGATCCAGGCAAGGGGCACTTCGCGAGGTTCCCATGATGTAAGCCATGATGACCAAGGCCAGGCGGGCGCCAGTGTGCACAGTGTCCTAGTTTCCTCTTTGGTGCTAAAGAGGCAGGTGCAGGCGAGGAGTCCCAAGGCATCAGGCAAAGGTTTCCATATCGGTGCAACGAGACCAAGACTAGCAGGACGGCAGGACGGAGGTCACCGTGGAGCCCAAGACGGCGTCACCACCAGAGCCTTTGGCAGGCGAAGACTACTTTTGTCAGGATAACTTGTACTAGCTGTCCCCCTTCAAACTTGGGCGTTGTGGGATCCCTTCCCACTCAATATTTGGGAAGAGGACCAAGGCCTCTATAAATAGGACTAGCCACCACCATAGAGGGGGACGAAGAGAGATCATCTCATCTCATCTGAGGGAGATCGGCTGGAGGGACACCACACCAACTGACCAAGCACAAGAACACCTCTCCTCAGGAGGCTATTCTTCCCTTGTAACTGTTTATCCTCAGCCCAAGAGGCAATCCACCACACACATTGGAGTAGGATATTACACCACATCGGTGGCCCGAACCAGTATAAATCTTGTGTCCCCTTGTCCTCTGGGTTCGTCGAGCTAGGCCGTGTGATCGTGGTGCGTGTGAGCTAGGGGGAGGAGAGATCTTCGTGCGCACCCCAGTGTTCGAACCTTAAGGGTTTTGCCGGAACCCGAAATCCGACATTTGGCGCGCCAGGTAGGGGTGCGTCGAGGCTTTCCTTCCGCGATCCGCGTTTCGTCGCTCCACCGCATCCATGGGGGACGCTCGCCGAGCCCGCGCTGAGCGCCAGGCCGCTCTCGCCGCACGTGTCGCTCAGACAGCTCCTGTTGGCGGGGCTCCCCATCGTTCCCCATCACCCGCCGCCAACGCCGCCACCGGCCTGGCGGGAAACGAGCAGCAGGCGTCCTCGCTGCACCCCTCTGTGCGGCGGGACGGCCGCACAGCCACTCCGTCGCTGACCCCAGCCGGCTCGTCGTCTCACGTCCATCGCGCACCTACGGACGCGTAGGCCGCGCTGCTCATGGCACGCGAGCTCCTGTGCTACTGCCCAGTCGACGACCTCTACGAGGACTGGCTGGACCGCATCGCCGAGCTCGTCAGCGCCGCAGGGGGCTCCCCCGTGCCATCCCTCTCGCTGCCTCGCCCTCCACCAGCTGTGGGCGACGTGGCTCACGAAGCACCTCCACCACCTCTGCACCAAGACGGCGCTCTGGCGCCAAGGCGCGCGGCCCCCCAGCATGACCCACCGCGTCGGGCCCCCGCGCGAGAAGAAGGAAGCCGCCAAGAGGTTCCCCGGCCGCAAGAGAAGGCTCCCGCACTCCCAGCGCCACCACGACAAGACTGTGTGCCGCCAGCGGTGGCGGTGCGCGGGCACCAAGGGCAGGCCCCACCTCTGCAAAGGGCCCCGGTGGCCACGGCAGGCTGCCGCGCCTTCAGTCCTGAGCTGCGTGGCGTCATCTAGCCGGGCAAGTTCAAGCCGGATCTGCCTCCTCGCTACGACGGCACCCCCGATCTAGCGGAGTTCCTGCAGCTCTACGAGCTGAGCATCGAGGCAGCCAACGGCGATGAAAAAGTCATGGCGAACTGGTTCCCCATGGCTCTCAAGGATGGCGCTCGATCATGGCTCCTAAACCTGCCCCGGGCTCGATCTCCTCCTGGGATGAGATGCGCGACCGCTCCGTCGCCAACTTCCAGGGCTCTCGCGACTGCCCTCCGGCCGTGGGTGACCTACGCGGCATCAGGCAGCAGCCAGGGGAGACCCTGCAAAAGTACATCCAGCGCAACAACGTTCGCCTCAAGGCCCCCAAGGTGATGGACAAGGCCATCATTTCGGTGTTTTCTGATGGCGTCCGTGATGTCAAGATGAAGGAGGAGCTCGCCATCCACGAGGAGCTATGCATGACTTTGGAACTGTTCAACCTGGTGACCAAGTGCGCAAGAGCTCAGGAGGGGCGCCTTTCCCTCCTCGAGCTCCCAGCTACCGACCCAGAGGAGAAGAAAGCAAGGCCAAGGACATGAAGCGCAAGGGAGTGGCCGTGCTCGCGTCAGAGCCGGATACGAAGCGCGGCCGGGACCTTCCCGAGTCATCCAAAAGCAGCTGACCATTCTGCGCCTTCCATAAAGTACACAGCCACAACACCAACGACTGTCAAGAGCTTAGGGCCATTCGAGATGGACGCTTCGGTCGACGCCCCGAGCGCAATGACTGGGGCTACGGCCGAGGAGGAGGACAAGGCGGAGGACGCTGGGACGATCGCAGCCCCTGCCAGGAGTGGCATGACCGGCCTCGCGAGGACAGCTGGCAGGACCTGCCTCGTGAGGGCACCTGGAGAGACCAGCCTCACGAAGACCGCCCCCAGGGCAACGCCGGTCTTCCTCCGCTGCCACCACTGCCAAGAAGGAACGACGACCACCTTCAGGACGAGGGGGCTGGGGGCTTCCAAGAACCGCGCGCCATCGCCTGCATCTTGGGCGGAGCTCAAGCCCCAGCCTCCCAACGCATCTTCAAGCAGTTCTCTCGCGAGGTGAATGCAGCCCTTCCCAGGCTCGAAGCCACGCGCCCTCTCAGGTAGTCCAAGTGCGCCATCACGTTCAGCTCAGTGGACCAACTCAAGTGTGCGGCCAGTGCTGGCGCCCTCCCGATGCTCTGCTCACCCGTCATCAGCAACGTACAAGTCACCAAGACCCTCATTGACGGTGGTGCAGGGTTTAACGTCCTGTCCGTCGAGACATTCGACAGCCTCCAAGTGCCATACGATCTGCTTCAGCCCACCAAGCCCTTCTCACGAGTGACCGACGGTTCCACCACCCCGATAGGGCAGGTCCACCTCCCTGTCACCTTCGGACAGCACGACAACTACCACACCGAGCTCATCGACTTCGACGTCGCCCACATCCGTCTGCCATACAATGCCATCCTCGGATATCCAGTGCTGGCCAAGTTCATGGCAGTGATCCACCATGGCTACAATGTCCTCAATATGCCAGGAAGCGGCGGAATCATCACGGTCCCCTGCGAAGAAAAAGATGCGGTGTGCTCCCTCGAGCGCGCCTTCCAAGCCGCAGCAACCGAAGACCCCGACAACGATCGTGCGCAGTACCCTCCTGAGGCCATCCCCAAGAAGAAGAAGCAGCTACTCCGTACAGGACCTCAGGGGAGCGGTGCCTCTACCGGTGCCGCTCCAGGATCAGCGCCTGCGCCTGGGGCGCCTCCCTCCCTCGCATAGGAAGGCGTGCCCAGCGCCCTCCTCGGGCAGGGCTCGGGGGCTCTCTTCTGGAGGGCTTCAGACCTAGCCAACATCACGAGGGAGGCACTCGGGCACTGTGTGGAGGTGTGCTTCGCGGCACGTTTCCCTCAGGAGGACACCAGGCAAGGAGCACCCGTCGCTCAGGAGTTCATCATCCAGACCACTCAGGAACTACAAGAAGCAAGAGCTATGCACGACGACCGCCGCCCACCTGGCGCAGCTCCCCATCCAGGCGAGGATGGTGGGATGCGTGTCTGCATCGACATCCCAGGGCTCAACAAGGCCGCATCTCAGGAGCTCTTCTGGCCTTCGCACGTGGGACATTGCGAGGGCCCACCTCACAGCTATGTTCGCATGCCATTCGGCGTGCCGAGCACGGCTACCGCCTTCCAGCGCAACCTGCGGAGCGAACTGGCGGCTCAAGGGGCCAGGCATCACGCAGTCCTGGCAGAAATGGAGACGGTCCTCGAGGAACCGCCTGGAGCCCCAGAGCCTCCTGAGGCTCAGGGTCCCGGTGGCTCATGAGGAGCAACCCCTTCACCACGCATCTTCAACTACCCCAACACCCCTTCGACAACGGAGCCAAGTGACATTTTCCAAGTTTATTTAGCTGGGAGCGCCCCTTGGGCTGCATCATTCCCAGGCCGCGTGGGCCTGTCCCTGCGGCATGTATCCTTTTGCATCTTTAGCTTCCTCTGTTGGGGGAGCCCCTCGGGCTGCATCATCCCCAGGCCGCTTGGGTCCGTCCCGGTGGCATGGATCGTTCTTGCATTTACCTAAGCTATTTCGCTTTCCATGCATAATCTATCTATGGTTATCACCTGCTTGATTGTCACCCGCCACGGGAGCTGCTCGCGCTGGCACGTCGCTTGTGCCCGGGTCTGTCCCTGCAACGTCGACAAATCTGAGCGGTCGAGCTCTGACTCACGGCATGCCCCGCGCACGTCACCTCACCAGGCCCTCGGTGCCTTCATCCTCTTGCGGAGCGACCAGTGGCAGACCGGCAATCGTAGTGGCAATCTATGTCCCCCTTCGCGCTAACCTAAAAGGACCTCCTGAGACGACAGCAGGCGGTACCACGGGCTCCCTCTTCTCCCATGCGATTCGCTTGCGCGTTAAAAGGGGGCTCCTGAGCATCGCGACTCAGGAGCTCGTACTGTCTCTCCAGCCCTCACCCCCTGGCCTTGACCACGACATCGCCACCTGGTATACCAGCGGCGGCTGAGCCCGCTCGGGGGCCGGGACCTGAGGACGTAGAGCACATAGAAGAGCGTGGGGAAGAGGAGGAGACTCGCATGGCCCCAACCTAGCTGCACTGCAGCCGTCGGCGCACGAGCCTGGCACGGCACAGGGAACTGGCTCTCCACTGCCAAGATAAGTTTTGCGCCTGGGTCGATCAAGCACTACGGCATAGAATTCCCACTTGTGCAGCCCTGCTACGGCGATGTCACCTCCCTTTCCTACCTCTCGGTGGCTGCTTGCGCGCTAAAGGGGACCTCTTGAGCATCGCGCCTCAGGAGCTCTTACTGGACCTCGGGCCGCTCACCTCCTGGCCTTGACCACAGCATCACGACCTGGCATACCAGCGACGGCTGCAGCCTGCGTGGGGACCGGGACGTATCGGCGTAGAGCACCAAGCTGCCGCGGGGTTGGAAAGGGGAGACCGAGCCGAAAGAAGACATGTGTTCGCAAATTTGCATAATAAGGATAATATCAACAAAAGGCATTACAGACCCTTTACACGCCCCCGCGGGGTTTGTCTCGATTCCTCGCAGGGAACAAAAGAAGTTAGTTTCAAGGAGCCCTATCTACACGCGCCAGCACGTCCGGCGCCATCATCGATAGTGGGCCACGGGAGGCCGCCGCCGACCCCATCCAGATCAGCGACAGCGGCGGCTGGACGCTGCGGCCTTGCTCCTGGCCCGGCGAGAGCTCGGGGGCACATAGTTGTCGTCGCTCGTCTCCGGAGTCTCGTAGGGCTCGGGAGAGTCGCTGGACTCCCAACCGCCACCGCTACTACCGGAGGGGCTGTGCTCGGCGCTGGTCGCGGTGCCACCCCGACGACCCCCTCCAGGGCAACACTCCAGGCGGCAGCCTTCCTCGTCGAAGACCTTGAAGAACATGGTGGAGGCGCCATCGTACTCGAAGTGGATGGCGAGGGCGCCTTCCACACGGCAGACCTGAGCAACCTCTCCCAAGCCGCAGGTCATGAAGATCTTGCCTGGGGAGATGGCTTCAACCTCCGCTGCTGTCGTCGGGGCATCGCAATCGGCGTGCTGCAGCCAAAGCTCGAGGGGGCCCCTCTGCGGCATGTCGGCGGATAAAAACCGCGGGAAGCGAATCCAAGTGCGCGGAGGCATCGCCGCCCACATCATGAGTTCACGCGAGGAGTTCGCGGCATGGGCCCCTGGGGCGACGGCGTGCGTCACCGCGGCGCGGCGACCATGGCCACAGCGCGGACAGCTACGCTCGCCGCCTCTGGCTCCGGAGCCCTCAGCTTGGGCGTATAGAGGCAGCGGGTACCCGGGAGGAGGCTGCTCGCACCAAGGCCTCGACACCTCCGGCCTCACGACTACATCGCGGCGGTGGGCCAGCCTCTTCTTCGGCGGAAGTGGCCCGGGTTCGTCGCGGGGGGTTTTCCCCTTCTCTGCGGCCGAGAACCTCCGTATCGGCACCATGGGAATCGCTGCTAGCAATGAAGCAAGGGAGAAGAAGCAAGCGGAGCAGGAAGAGATGAGCGACAGGGGCTCTGCCCCCCTCCTCATTTATAGCAGGAGAAGGCCAACCGGCGATCCCCATGATCACAGGTAATGATGATTTTTCTCTGCATGCAGCAAGGACTCGTCAAGTCGGGCAGTTGCCGAGGCAGCATGGGGAAGCGGAGACGCCCATGTCCAATCAATCGCCACGTGTCAAGCGGAGCCGCATGCTGTTGGGGCCCGCGGCGCTCCGCACTTGCCCTTTGGCTTCGCCACGAAGCCAAGTCCGAGCGCGCCTTGGGCCCGGGGGCTACTGTCGGCGTTGTGGGAACGGGGGTCCCCAGACTTGCCTGCCTGCGGCCCACAGCGCGGCTCCACCAGCGGCCCCGTATGACCCATCTTCACCAGCAAACACTCAAGACCCTCGCGAGGGGCCAAGCCTCGCGAGGCAGACGACGCAAGACCTCCTCGGGGGCGGCCTCACCAGGCTGGCTCGCGAGGGGCAGAGAGATCAAGGCAAGGGGCACCTCGCGAGGTTCCCATGACGTAAGCCATGACGACCAAGGCCAGGCGGGTGCCAGCGCGCACAGTGTCCTTGTTTCCTCTTTGGTGCTAAAGAGGCAGGTGAGGAGTCCCAAGGCATCAGGCAAAGGTTTCCATATTGGTGCAACGAGACCAAGACCAGCAGGACGGCAGGACAGAGGTCACCGTGGAGCCCAAAACGGCGTCACC
The DNA here is from genome assembly GCF_002575655.3 of Aegilops tauschii subsp. strangulata. Lineage (NCBI taxonomy): Eukaryota > Viridiplantae > Streptophyta > Magnoliopsida > Poales > Poaceae > Aegilops > Aegilops tauschii. The sequence goes on along the minus strand of NC_053038.3, from coordinate 375,137,309 downwards.
ACCAGAGCCTTTGGAAGGCGAAGACTACTTTTGTCAGGATAACTTGTACTAGTTGTCCCCCCTCAAACTTGGCCATTGTGGGATCCCTTCCCGCTCAATATTTGGGAAGAGGACCAAGGCCTCTATAAATAGTACTAGCCACCACCATAGAGGGGGACGAAGAGAGATCATCTCATCTCATCTGAGGGAGATCGGCTGGAGAGACACCACACAAGTTGACCGAGCACAAGAACACCTCTCCTCAGGAGGCTGTTCTTCCCTTGTAACTGTTCTTCCTCAGCCCAAGAGGCAATCCACCACACACACTGGAGTAGGGTATTACACCACATCGGTGGCCCGAACCAGTATAAATCTTGTGTCCCCTTGTCCTCTGGGTTCGTCGAGCTAGGCTGTGAGATCGTGGTGCGTGTGAGCTAGGGGGGGGAGAGATCTTCGTGCGCACCCCAGTGTTCAAACCTTAAGGGTTTTGCCGGAACCCGAAATCCGACAACCCCGATGACAAGCCAAGCAATTGTTTCATACTATAGTAATCTCAAACTTTTTCAACTTTCACGCAATACATGAGCGTGAGCCATGGACATAGCACTATGGGTGGAATAGAGTATAATGATGGGGGATGTGTGGAGAAGACAAAAAAGGAGAAAGTCTCACATTGACGCGGCTAATAACGGACTAGGGAGATGCCCATCAATTGATGTCAATGCAATGAGTAGGGATTGACATGCAACGGATGCACTAGAGCTATAAATGTATGAAAGCTCAACAAAAGAAACTAAGTGGGTGTGCATCCAACTTGCTTGCTCACGAAGACATAGGGCATTTGAGGAAGCCCATTGTTGGAATATACAAGCCAAGTTCTATAATGAAAAATTCCCACTAGTATATGAAAGTGACAAAATAAGAGACTCTCTATCATAAAGATCATGGTGCTACTTTGAAGCACAAGTGTGGAAAAAAGGATAGTAGCATTGTCCCTTTTATTTCTTTTCTCTTTTTTTGGGCCTTTCTTTTTTTTTATTTTGGCCTTTCTCCTTTTTTTTTATTTGGGACAATGCTCTATTAATGATGATCATCACACTTCTATTTATTTACAACTCAATGATTACAACTCGATACTAGAACAAAATATGACTCTATATGAGTGCCTCCAGCGGTGTACCAGGATAGGCAATGAATCAAGAGTGACATGTATGATAAATTATGCATGGTGGCTTTGCCACAAATACGATGTCAACTACATGATCATGCAAAGCAATATGACAATGATGAAGCGTGTCATAATAAATGAAACGGTGGAAAGTTGCATGGCAATATATCTCGGAATGGCTATGGAAATGCCATAATAGGTAGGTATGGTGGCTGTTTTGAGGAAGATAAAGGAGGTTTATGTGCGATAGAGCATATCATATCACGGGGGTTGGATGCACCGGCGAAATTTGCACCATCTCTCAAGGTGAGAAAGGGCAATGCACGGTACCGAAGAGGCTAGCAATGATGGAAGGTTGAGAGTGCGTATAATCCATGGACTCAACATTAGTCATAAAGAACTCACATACTTATTGCAAAAATCTACAAGTCATCAAAAACCAAGTACTATGCGCATGCTCCTAGGGGGATAGATTGGTAGGAAAAGACCATCGCTCGTCCCCGACCGCCACTCATAAGGATGACAATCAAAGAACACCTCATGTTTCAAATTTGTCACACAACGGTTACCATACGTGCATGCTACGGGACTTGCAAACTTCAACACAAGTATTTATCAAATTCACTACTACTCAACTAACATGACTCTAATATTACCATCTTCATATCTCAAAACAATCATCAAGTATCAAACTTCTCATAGTATTCAATGCACTTTTATGAAAGTTTTTATTATACCCATCTTGGATGCCTATCATACTAGGACTAATTTTATAGCCAAAGCAAATTACCATGCTGTTATAAAGGACTCTCAAAATAATATAAGTGAAGCATGAGAGATCAATAATTTCTATAAAATAAAACCACCACTGTGCTCTAAAAGATATAAGTGAAGCACTAGAGAAAAATTATCTTGCTCAAAAGATATACGTGAAGCACATAGAGTATTCTACTAAATTCCAATTCATGTGTGTCTCTCCGACAGGTGTGCACAGCAAGGATGATTGTGGTAAACTAACAAGCAAAGAATCAAATCATATAAGACACTCCAAGCAAAACACATATCATGTGGTGAATAAAAATATAGCCTCAAGTAAAGTTACCGATGGAGGAAGACGAAAGAGGGGATGCCTTCCGGGGCATCCCCAAGCTTAGGATTTTGGTTGTCCTTGAATTTTACCTTGGGGTGCCTTGGGCATCCCCAATCTTAGGCTCTTGCCACTCCTTATTCCAAAATCCATCAAATCTTTACCCAAAACTTGAAAACTTCACAACACAAAACTCAACAGAAAATCTCATAAGCTCCGTTAGTATAAGAAAACAAATCACCACTTTAAGGTACTGTAATGAACTCATTCTTTATTTATATTGGTGTTAAACATACTGTATTCCAACTTCTCTATGGTTCATACCCCCCGATACTAGCTATAGATTCATCAAAAATAAGCAAACAACATACGAAAAACAGAATCTGTCAAAAACAGAACAGTCCGTAGTAATCTGTATCAAACGTATACTTATGTAACTCCAAAAATTCTGAAATAAATTGGTGGACGTGAGGAATTTGTCTATTAATCATCTGCAAAAATAATCAACCTAAAAGCACTCTCCAGTAAAAATGGCAGCTAATCTCGTGAGCGCTAAGGTTTCTGTTTTTTACAGCAAGATCATAAAGACTTCACCCAAGTCTTCCCAAAGGTTCTACTTGGCACAAACACTAATTAAAACATAAAACCAGATCTAAACAGAAGCTATATGAATTATTTATTACTAAACAGAAGCAAAAAGCAAGAAACAGAAATAAAGTTGGGTTGCCTCCCAACAAGCGCTATCGTTTAACGCCCCTAGCTAGGCATAAAAACAAGAATAGATCTAGGTATTGTCATCTTTGGTATGCAATCCATAAGTGGCTCTCATAATAGATTCATAAGGTAATTTAATTTTGTTTTTAGGAAAGTGTTCCATACCTTTCCTTAATGGAAATTGGAATCTAATATTTCCTTCTTTCATATCAATAATTGCACCAATCGTTCTAAAGAAAGGTCTAACAAGAATAATAGGACATGTGGGATTGCAATCTATATCAAGAACGATAAAATCTACGGGCACATAATTCCTATTTTCAACAATAATAACATCATTAATCCTTCCCATAGGTTTCTTAATGGTGGAATCCGCAAGGTGCAAATTTAAAGAACAATCATCAAATTCACGGAAACCTAACACATCACACAACGTTTTTGGAATCGTGGAAACACGAGCACCCAAATCACACAAAGCATAGAATTCATGATCTTTAATCTTAATTTTAATAGTAGGTTCCCACTCATCATAAAGTTTTATAGGGATAGAAACTTCTAATTCGAGTTTCTCTTCATAAGATTGCATTAAAGCATCAACGATATGTTTGGTAAAAGCTTTATTTTGACTATAAGCATGAGGAGAATTTAACACGGATTGCAACAAGGAAATATAATCTATTAAAGAACAATTATCATAATTAAATTCCTTGAAATCCAAAATAGTGGGTTCATTGCTATCTAAAGTTTTGACCTCTTCAATCCCAGTTTTACCAGTTTTTGCATCAAGATCTAAAAACTCCAAATCATTGGGACGCCTTTTAACTAAAGTTGACTCATCTCCAGTACCATCTTTATCAAGATTCATATTGGAAAACAAAGATTTAATAGGAGATAAATCAATCACTTTTATATCTTCATCATTATTATCATGAAAACTAGAAGAACACGCTTTTACAAAGCAATCCTTTTTAGCACGCATCCTAGCGGTTCTTTCTTTGCACTCATCAATGGAAATTCTCATAGATTTGAGAGACTCATTGATATCATGCTTAGGTGGAATAGATCTAAGTTTCGAAGAATCAACATCAAGAAAATTCTATCCACGTTCCTAGCCAACTCTTCAATCTTAGGCAATTTTTCTTCAAGCAAGGCATTGAAATTCTTTTGCGAAATCATAAATTCTTTAACACTAGTCTCAAAATCAGAGGGCATCTTATTAATATTTCCGTAAGAGTTGTTGTAGGAATTACCATAATTGTTAGAGGAATTACTAGGGAACGGCCTAGAATTAAAGTTTCCTACATACGCGTTGTTACCAAAATTGTTCCTACCAACAAAATTCACATCCATATATTCATTATTATTCTCAATCAAAGTAGACAAAGGCATATCATTAGGATCAGAAGAAACACTCTTATTAGCAAACAATTTCATAAGTTCATCCATCTTTCCACTCAAAACATTAATCTCTTCTATCGCATGAACCTTTTTACTAGTAGATCTTTCGGTGTGCCGTTGAGAATAATTAACCATAACATTATCTAGGAGTTTAGTAGCTTCTCCTGAAGTGATTTCCATAAAAGTGCCTCCCGCGACCGAATCTAAAAGATTTCTAGAAGCAAAATTCAATCCGGCATAATTTTTTTGTATAATCATCCATAAATTCAAACCATGTGTAGGGCAATTACGTATCATTAATTTCATCCTCTCCCAAGATTGCGCAACATGCTCATGATCAAGTTGCTTAAAATTCATATATCGTTTCTAAGAGAGATGATCTTAGCGGGAGAAAAATACTTAGAGATAAAAGCATCTTTGCACTTATTCCACGAATCAATACTATTTATAGGCAAAGAAGAAAACCAAGTTTTACCACGATCTCTAAGTGAAAACGGAAATAGCTTCAATTTAACAATATCATTATCCACATCTTTCTTCTTTTGCATATCACACAAATCAACAAAGTTGTTTAGATGGGTAGCGGCATCTTCGCTAGGAAGGCCGGAAAATTGATCTTTCATGACAAGATTCAACAAAGCAGCATTAATTTTGCAAGATTCAGCATCGGTAATAGGAGGAATCGGAGTGCTAATAAAATCATTGTTGTTGGTATTGGAAAAGTCACAAAATTTAGTATTGTCTTGAGCCATCGTGACAACAAATCAATCCAACACACAAGCAAACAAGAAGCAAGCGGAAAGAGACGGGCGGAAAAAGGGGCGAATAAAACGGCAAAGGTGAAGTGGGGGAAAGGAAAACGAGAGGCAAATGGAAAATAATGTAATGCGAGGGAGAAGAGTTTGTGATGGGTACTTGGTATGTCTTGACTTGTGCGTCGACCTCCCCGGCAACGGCGCCAGAAATCCTTCTTGCTACCTCTTGAGCATGCGTTGGTTTTCCCTTGAAGAGGAAAGGGTGATGCAGCAAAGTAGCGTAAGTATTTCCCTCAGTTTTTGAGAACCAAGGTATCAATCCAGTAGGAGACTACACGCAAGTCCCTCGTACCTGTACAAACAATCAAGAACCTTGCAACCAACGCGATAAAGGGGTTGTCAATCCCTTCACGGCCACTTGGAAAAGTGAGATCTCATAAAGATAATAAGATAAATATTTTTGGTATTTTTATTGTATAGATTGAAAAGTAAAGATTGAAAAATAAACGGCGACAGAAATAGTACGTTGGTGGGAGATTAATATGATGGAAAATAGACCCCAGGGCCATAGGTTTCACTAGTGCTTCTCTCAAGATAGCATAATTTACGATGGGTGAACAAATTACTGTCGAGCAATTGATAGAAAAGCACATAGTTATGAGAATATCTAGGCATGATCATGTATATAGGCATCACGTCCGTGACAAGTAGACCGAAACGATTCTGCATCTACTACTATTACTCCACACATCGACCGCTATCCAGCATGCATCTAGAGTATTAAGTTCATAAGAACTGAGTTACGCATTAAGCAAGATGACATGATGTAGAGGGATAAACTCAAGCAATATGATATAATCCCCATCTTTTTATCCTCGATGGCAACAATACAATACGTGCCTTGCTGCCCCTGCTGTCACTGGGAAAGGACACCGCAAGATTGAACCCAAAGCTAAGCACTTCTCCCATTGAAAGAAAGATCAATCTAGTAGGCCAAACCAAACTGATAATTCGAAGATACTTGCAAAGATATTTAAATCATGCATAAAAGAATTCAAAGAAGAATCAAATATTGTTCATAGATAATCTTGATCATAAACCCACAATTCATCGGATCTCGAAAAACACACCGCAAAAAGAATTACATCGAATAGATCTCCAAGAAGATCGAGGAGAACTTTGTATTGAGATCCAAAGAGAGAGAAGAAGCCATCTAGCTAATAACTATGGACCCCAAGGTCTGTGGTAAACTACTCACACATCATTGGAGAGGCTATGGTGTTGATGTAGAAGCCCTCCGTGATCGATTCCCCCTCCGGCGGAGCGCCGGAAAAGGCCCCAAGATGGGATCTCACGGGTACAGAAGGTTGCGGCGGTGGAAATAGGGTTTTGTGGTGCTCTCGGATGTTTTTAGGGTATATGAGTATATATAAGCAAAAGAATTAGGTCGGTGGAGCCACGAGGGGCCCACGAGGGTGGCGGGCGCGCCTCCCTACCTCGTGGCCGCCTCGTTGCTTCCTTGACGTCCACTCCAAGTCTCCTAGATTGCGTTTGTTCCAAAAACGATCCTCGCGAAGGTTTCATTCCGTTTGGATTCCGTTTGATATTCCTTTTCTGCGAAACACTGAAATAGGCAAAAAAAACAACAATTTGCACTGGGCCTTCGGTTAATAGGTTAGTCCCAAAAATAATATTAAAGTGCATAACAAAGCCCATTAAACATCCAAAACAGATAATATAATAGCATGGAACGATCAAAAATTATAGATACGTTGGAGATGTATCAATATGATACTCAACTCTCTCTTTCTTCATTTAATTCTACGCCACCTCATCAAATTTGCCTATTAATAGTTGGCATGCATGATACTACTTATAATACTCCCATTACAACCAGCCTGGTAGAATTAAAATACCTAATCTGAATGGTCGCCGCCCGATCTCTTTGTCCCCCTCCAGCATCCGGTAGAAGAAGAATCGTGCAAGACAACGGCTGTATTCGCCGGCGTCGCCTTGGCGGTGGCCTTCATGGGATACAATCGGCGGCGGCCTCCTGTGTTCTACTTCTCCTCGATGATGGCGGCGGGTGGGGACATGCTGCCCGTCACCTTGTCGACATCCGCGTAGCCACATCACCTCATTGACATCCGCGGCGGCTTCTTTCTCTGCCCGCATGTCGCGGCTACGAGCGCGTCGACGACGGATAGCGCAGTTGCAGACACTGGAGGCGATGTACGACGCGGCGGCGTCGAGGGCAGCGATGATGCCCGTGCCGCCGTGCTCCCCGACAAGCCGACGTGGAGCAAGTCAACACTCTTCCCCGAGCTGTATTGGAGAGGCCAGCTATGGAACCACGCGCTGGCTTAGTGCGGCAACTGCCTCCGACGGGCTAGGCGAGGTAGGTGGAGAAGCGAGCTGCCTCGCTCGTAACTGCTGATACGTCTCCAACGTATCTATAATTTATGAAGTATTCATGCCAATATATTATCATTCTTGGATGTTTTACAATCATTTTATAGCAACTTCATATCATTTTTTGGGACTAACCTATTGACCCAGTGCCTAGAGCTAGTTGCTGTTTTTTGCTTGTTTTTTACATCGCATGAAATCAATACCAAACGGAGTCCAAATGCAACGAAACTCCATGGTGATTTTTTATGGACCAGAAGACACCCATTGGGCCAGAGCAGCACCTGGGGGTGCCCCGAGGGGGGCTCAACACACCAGGGCGTGCCTGGCCCACCTGGCGCGCCCAGGTGGGTTGTGCCCACCTCGGTGGCCTCCCGTACCCCTTCTTTGCACTATAAATTCCCAAATATTCTGAAACCCTTCGGGGTTAACCTAGATCAGAAGTTCCGCCGCCCCAGGCCTGTGTAGCCACAGAAAACCAATCTAGACCCCGTTCCAGCACCCAACCGGAGGTTTGTACGATGAGGAGGGAGTAGTCCACCCTCGGGGAGGGAGTAGTCCACCCTCGGGACTGGGGGTTTGTACCAGTAGCTATGTGTTTAAACTCTCTCTTTCTCTCTCTCTCGTGATCTACATCATGGGCTTTGTTAATATAGTCGGATCATATGATGTTTCTCCCCTCTATACTCTTGTTATGATGAATTGAATCTTTACCCTTTGAAGTTTTGTCTTGTCGGATTGAATATTCAGATAATAGAACACATGATATATGTCTTGCGGTATGAATACTTGAGGTGACAATTGGGGTATCATATTGATTCACTTGATATGTGTCTTGGCATGCAAATCGCGGATTCCCGCGGTGATATTGGGGTAATCTATGCATAGGGGTTGATGCACGTTTTTATTATCTTTTCTCCGATAGAAACTTTGGGGTCCCCTTGTAGTTCTTTGTGTGGATTGAGTATTATGAATATGAGTTTGCTTTGCTGCTACTTTAGTACGAACTCTTGATTAGATCGATCGAAAAGAATAGCTTGCGTTATTCTAGTACGAACTCTAGGATAGATCGAACGGAAAGAATAGCTTTGAGGTGGTTTCGTACCCTACAAACAATTTATATCTTTTGTTCTCCGCTAATAGGAACTCGGGAGTGATTCTTTATTGCACTTTGAGGGATAATCATATGATCCAACTATGTTAGCATTGTTGAGAGGTTGCACTAGCGAAAGTACGGACCCTAGGCCTTGTTTTCAAGCATTGCAATACCGTTTTTGTGCCTGTTTACTATTTGCTACCTTGCTATTTTTATTTATTCAGATTATAAAAATATATTTCTACCATCAATATTACACTTTCATGACCATCTCTTCGCGGAACTAGTGCACCTATACAATTTGCCATTGTATTGGGTGTGTTGGGGACACAAGAGATTTCTTGTATTTGGTTGCAGGGTCGTTTGAGGGAGACCATCTTCATCCTATACCTCTCACGGATTGATAAACCTTAGGTCATCCACTTGAGGGAAAATTTCTAATGTCCTACAAAACTCTGCGCTTGGAGGCCCAACACGTGTCTACAAGAATAAAGTTGCATAGTAGACATCAAGCTCTTTTCTGGCGCCGTTGCCGGGGAGGTGAGTGCTTGAAGGTATATCTTTAGATCTTGCAATTGAATCTTTTAGTTTCTTGTTTTATCACTAGTTTGGTTTATAAAAGAAAACTACAAAAAATGGAATTTAGGTTGCATCATATTATTGATCATCTTTATAATATCTTTCTTGAAAATGATGGTTCAGAAAATTGTTCTCAATTTTTAGAAGAAAAATGCATTAAAATGTTTGGCACAAAATATTTGAATGATGAGCATGATTGCAATGTTGTTAGTATGAATTCTTTGAATATGCAAAATACTAATGATGATTGCACAAGTCATGACAAAAAATTTTCTTATAAGCATGTCACTTTTTGCGGAGTGAATTGGGAGTGCCTTTGCACACCAAAAAGGGAAGATAGATTTTGTAAGAAGCATAAATATTTAGAAACGAAAAATTTGCAAGAGAGGCTAGATGATTGTGTTGAAAGATGTAATTTTTTTCGCCATCCTTGTGAACTTTCCAATGAATGTGGTCATTTAAATCTCCAATGCAAATTATTTCATGATCAAATCATGTCCAAAAATTGTGATAACTTGATTACCCTTGAGTATCATAAAGAGATTAGTCTTCTTTTGGGGTATGAAGAAATGAAACGTATAACTAAGGGTTTTCCAAACCCCAAGAGGTTTCTTGATTTTGATCTAGAGGAAATTTATATGTTTTGTGCGATAAATTGCATTGAGAATCCTTATATTGCCAACTACCTAAAGACAAGAGAACAAATAGAATATGAAGAGAGTACTAATGAAATGGAAAATATTTCCCAAAACCCTCCTAGTGTTTATTATGATGAATCGGGTAACGAGGAGGAGCTTCCTATCCAACCAATCTCTTCAACTAGAAGCTTGAAAAGATTAATTAAACCCACACATGATGTGGAGAAGAAGAAGAAAAGAAGAAAGAAGAGAGGTAAAAAGGTATCTCTCCCAAATAATGTTGCTCCTATTATTGTTGTGCCTCATGAAAATAAATCAAAAATAATTGTGGAGGATGATACACTTGATGATGATATTGCTTCTATGTCTTATGGCACAATGACTGAGAGCACTATTGATGATGATTTTGTTATGCCTATTGCTTGTTGTGATGATTATGATTGGGAGGATAATGATGCCTCTTATAATATTGGAAATCTTTTTTGGCACCAACTTGGGAAATTATGATGATAGCAATTGTTACACCGTTGGTGCTATTCATACTATTAATGATGAGAGTGATTATGCTTATGATATGCCAAGCCACAAGCTTGTGGATGCTATGTTTGATGAGAATGACATGTTTGAGAATTTATTTGCTGCAATTAATGTTTATCCCAAGCTTGGGGAGGCTATGTTTAATGAAGATGATGTTTTTAGTCCCCCTACTTTGAATGATCAAACTTTCTATGATGGTTGCATGCCTCCTATCTATGATGAGAACAAAGTTGCTACTTATGATGATTATTGTGATGATACTTATGTTATAAAAAGTAGTGATAGTTATTGTAATAATTTTGAATATCCTTTCACTGAACATTACTCTCTTTATGTGGGAACAATTTTTAGTTTTCAAGTCTCAACGATACTCCCACTATTGTGAATGAGAATAAAATTGCTTATGTGGAGAGTAATAAATTTTATATGCTTATGGATCATGAAGAGAATGCTTTATGTAATGGTTATATTGATGAATATATTCATGATGCTACGGAAAATTATTATGAGAGAGGAACTTATGATGCATGATGCTCTCTTTATGTTTCAGTGCTTATCTTTTATGCGTGCATCATTGAATCATCATGCCTAGCTTAAAAGGCATTAAAGAAAAGCACTTGTTGGGAGACAACCCAACACTTTTACCTACTGTTTTTGTGTGTTCGCATGATTATGCTTCTGTAGTGATCATGTTTTATAGCTTTTGTTTAAATAAAGTGCCAAGTAAAGCCTTTGGGATCATGTTGGGTGACAGTAGATTTGATCTTGCTGAAAAACAGAAACTTTTGCGCGCACGAAAATGAGTCTCATTTTGTACAGAAGAGTGCTTTTGAGTTGATTCTTTTTGCAGAAGTTTAACATACAAATTGTTCACGTGTTACAATTTGTTTCATAATTTTTGTAGTAGCAGAAGTATGGTAGTTATCCAGATCATTACAGATTGTTCTGTTTTTGACAGATTCTGTTTTCAATGCATAGTTTGCTTGCTTTCTAGTTTCTATGGCTTATATCGCTCAATGTAAATTGTGGAAATGATATGCTACAGTAGGAATTGTGTGGAAAAAATATGAATATTGTCTTTGGCAGTACCAAAGTGAAATGGTTTGCTCTTTATCATACTAACCTATCTCACGAAGTTCCGTTAAGTTTTGTGTGATTAAAGTTTTCAAGTTTTGGGTGAGATATCGATATGAGCAGAATAAGGAGTGACAAGGCCCTAAGCTTGGGGACGCCCAAGGCACCCCAAGGTGATATTCAAGGAAGATACAAGCAACTAAGCCTGGGGATGCCCCTGAAGGCATCCCCTCTTTCGTCTCCAACATTATCGGTAACCTCACTTGGAGCTATGTTTTCATTCGTCACATGATATGTGTTTTGCTTGGAGCGTCATTTTATTTCATTTATATTTGCTTTCTATTATTTAGAATAATATTTTGCATATTTTTATTTCAAAAAAAGTGTCAAGCATAGCCTTTACCATGCTTATTTTACAAGTCTACATGTTGCTGTTTGAAAACAGAAAGTTTACCGCTGTTGCAAAAATTCCCTAGAAAAGTCAGAGTGTGATAAAATGTTGAAACTTTTTGCATAATAAGCTCTGATAAATTTTCTACAGTGTGCTAGAATTTCATAATTTTTGTAGTTAGGGAAGTATGATGAATCTTGCATTCTTTACAGATTGTACTGTTTTGGCAGATTGCTATTATGGTTGCATTGTTTGCATATGTTTGCTTGTTTAATGATTCTATTTGAGGATAGGAGTATTCAATATGCAGAGGAATCTAGTATTCAATGTTGAATAATAATTTTTGTGATTTGCTACAGTAGAGAATGATAAGGTTTTTGCATTGGTTTATACTAACTTATCTCACGAGTTCTTGTTGAGTTTTGTGTGGATGAAGCTTCTGAGATTTAGGAAAACCGTGTATAAAAGGAATTAAAGAGACACAAAATTAAAGAGACACAAAAGCTCAAGATTGGTGATGCCCAAGGCACCCCAAGATAATATTTCAAGAAGTCTCAAGCATCTAAGCTTGGGGATGCCCCGGTAGGCATCCCACCTTTTTCCTTCAACAATTATCGGTGAGTATCGGTTGAGCCTAAGTTTCTGCTTCTCCACATGATGTGTGATATCCTTGAAATGTCATTTTATTTTGTTTTTGCTTGCTGTTTTAATAAAATACTTAGATCTGAAAGTTTTTAAATAAGAGGGAGTCCTCAAATAGCTACCTATTTACTTAACTACTCGCATGATCTTCACTTATATCTTTTGGGAGTAGTTTGTCATTTACTCTGTGCTTCACTTATATCCTGTGAGTAAATTGTTGAATAAATTGAATCATGAAGTTGAAATCATATCATGCCTAGCGGTAGATTCACATTGGGTTTAGAAAGTGAAATCTTTTGAGACTTGACAATCACAATTTTGGTCATACAAGCAATTCACGAATAATTAGTATAAGGAAGAGAAATTTCACATGCAAATACACTATCATGGAAATCTTTTGTGATTGTGAGCCCCCATCAAAATATTATATGCCAAAATTGTTGACGTTGGACAAGGAAGACAATGTAATGATTTATGTTTGTTCATATTCACATAGAAGTTATATGTCATAGATCCTTCAACATGTGGTGTTTGCCCCCCATCCTTGCTAGCCAAAAATTCCACACCAAGTAGAGATACTACTTGTGCATCCAAAAACCCTTAAACCCAAATCTTATTTTCAAGAGTCCACCATACCTACCTAAGGATTAAGCAAGATCCTTCAAGTAAGTTGTCATCAGTGCAATAAGGCAATAAAAATTACTTCTAAAAGTGTAAGATCATTTAGTGTAAGTTAAAATGGAGCGTTGTACGAAGTTGTGATGGTAAAGAAATAAAAGCGACAGACTGCATAATAAAGGTTGCCATCACAAGCGACAATATAACGTGACGTTCTTTTGCACTAAGGGGTTGAGCATACAAACAAATAAGCGCATGGAAACCTCTGCTTCCCTCTGCAAAGGGCCTATCTTTTACTTTTCAGTATTTATTTTTATGCAAAGAGTCAAAGTTATTCTCTCTATTCCTTTTTATTTTTCTCTTTTGGCAAACATCATGTGGTGAGGAAATATCTAGGCACATATGTCCAGTTGAATATGGGTAGCATGAGTTATTATTGTTGACATCACCCCTGAGGTGAATACGTTGGGAGGCAAAACAATAAGCCCCTATCTTTCTATGTGTCCGGTTGAAACATTTTGCTCATGTGTATGCGGTGAGTGTTAGCAATCATAGAAGACTATATGATGGTTGAGTATGTGGAGATCTTACTTAAACTCTGTTGAATAAGTTGAATTGCAATTGCTTGGTGACTAAGAACATAGATTGTTGAGTTTCAAGAGAGCTCATTGTTTAAACCTTAACATGTGAATTGGTTGCCACTACAACATGAGAAATTTTATGAGAAAGAATTGTTGTTATGATGCTAGGAAAAGTGATTGTCATTGCCATTGATCAAAATTATGCACTTTGCTAGCATTCACACTTCATAAATTATTTATTTTATCATTTACCTACTCGAGGACGAGTAGGAATTAAGCTTGGGGATGCTGATACGTCTCCAACGTATCTATAATTTATGAAGTATTCATGCCAATATATTATCATTCTTGGATGTTTTACAATCATTTTATAGCAACTTTATATCAGTTTTTGGGACTAACCTATTGACCCAGTTCCCAGTGCTAGTTGATGTTTTTTGCTTGTTTTTTACATCGCAGGAAATCAATACCAAACAGAGTCCAAATGCAACAAAACTCCACGGTGATTTTTTATGGACCAGAAGACACCCATTGGGCCAGAGCAGCACCTGGGGGTGCCCCGAGGGGGGCACAACCCACCAGGGCGCCCCAAATATTCCGAAACCCTTCGGGGTTAACCTAGATCAGAAGTTCCGCCGCCGCAGGCCTCTGTAGCCACCTAAAACCAATCTAGACCCCGTTCCAGCACCCTGCCGAAGGGGGGGGGAATCATCTCCGGTGGCCATCTTCATCATCTCGACGGCCACCACGATGAGGAGGGAGTAGTCCACCCTCGGGGTTGAGGGTTTGTACCAGTAGCTATGTGTTTAAACTCTCTCTCTCATGATCTACATCATGGGCTTTGTTAATATAGTCAAATCATATGATGTTTCTCCCCTCTATACTCTTGTTATGATGAACTGAGTCTTTACCCTTTGAAGTTTTGTCTTGTCGGATTGAATATTCAGAGAATAGAACACATGATATATGTCTTGCGGTATGAATACTTGAGGTGACAATTGGGGTATCATATTGATTCACTTGATATGTGTCTTGGCATGCAACTCGCGGATTCCCGCGGTGATATTGGGGTAATCTATGCATAGGGGTTGATGCATGTTTTTATTATCTTTTCTCCGATAGAAACTTTGGGGTCCCCTTGTAGTTCTTTGTGTGGATTGAGTATTATGAATATGAGTTTGCTTTGGTGCTACTTTAGTATGAACTCTTGATTAGATCGATCGGAAAGATTAGCTTGTGTTATTCTAGTACGAACTCTAGGATAGATCAAACTGAAAGAATAGCTTTGAGGTGGTTTCGTACCCTACAAACAATTTATATCTTTTGTTCTCCGCTAATAGGAAGTCGGGAGTGATTCTTTATTGTACTTTGAGGGATAATCATATGATCCAACTATGTTAGCATTGTTGAGAGGTTGCACTAGTGAAAGTACGGGCCCTAGGCCTTGTTTTCAAGCATTGCAATACCATTTTTGTGCCTGTTTACTATTTGCTACCTTGCTGTTTTTATTTATTCAGATTATAAAAATATATTTCTACCATCAATATTACACTTTTATCACCATCTCTTCGCCGAACTAGTGCACCTATACAATTTGCCATTGTATTGGGTGTGTTGGGGACACAAGAGATTTCTTGTATTTGGTTGCAGGGTCGTTTGAGGGAGACCATCTTCATCCTACACCTCTCATGGATTGATAAACCTTAGGTCATCCACTTGAGGGAAAATTGCTACTGTCCTACAAAACTCTGCGCTTGGAGGCCCAACACGTGTCTACAAGAATAAAGTTGTGTAGTAGACATCAACTGCCGGGCTCGGCGGGCCACCAAGACGGCTTTTATGCCGGAGAACTGCTCTTCCTGCTTGTCGGATGCCGCTGAAAGAGTGGACAAAATGGTGGAAGGAGGAGCTTGGCCGGCGTCCTGCTCCTGAACGGACGTGTGTGGCCGGAGTTGGTCTCTCGCATTCCACGTGGTTATAAATGTAGGTTTTTGAATGCGGCGAGGAGGCGGGTATAGCTGGGGGTGCAGCGGGCGACGCCCTGGGCCAGCGCGCTGCTTCAAATGGCGGACGCAGTGAGAGGTCACGTCCGCCCTGACCCCCTTGATCGTGGACCTTAACGGTGTACGTCACCTTGTGTCCAGATCTGAGATGCCACGTGTACCAGATGAATGACTCCAAGCTCGACCACCGTGATGCAAGAGGTGCGAGCCGAGGAACACTGTTGGAGACACCCCCCTTAGACTAGCCACAATGGGTAGTAACATAGACTAGTAACATGCTCATGTTACTAGTCTATGTTAGTACCTCTACAGTAACATATGTGTGGTAACATGCAACACTTCATTTATTAGGCTATAGACACATCTTGCCATGATATGTGTGATGTTGCTACTTTCCTCTCTTTCTTATTTATTGCTTGCCACATCATCTACTTCATCTAGACATGTGTGATGTTACTACCTATGTTACTCCCACTGTGGGTAGTCTCATAATTTTCCTCGTCATCATCTGAGTCCTAGAAGATCTCACCCACATCATCATTAGGCATGCAGCCGCCTTGATAGACAACGTGCGCAGAAGGAGTAGAGGTGATTGGGGACGCACCATGTCGTGGGCACTCCGTACGTGCTCGTGTGCGTGCAGCGTGCGTGCTTTTCCATCGGTGCTAGCTCTAAGGCCGAGGCTGCGGTCGTCGTCTCTGACTAGTCGTTGAGCAACGACGGCAAAGAGGTGCTGCAAGAGATGCGTAGGCGTTGTTGTGTGCGAGCTTCGCCGTAGCACGACGAACCGGACGTCGCTGCAGATGGCGCACGCCTCCATGCAGCCGAGTGTGTGCGCATGCATGTGTTATTCACGCGCATTCTGTGGCCGAGTGTGTGTGCATGCATGTGTTGTGTACGTGCATTGTGTGCTCCATGTTGTGCGCGTATGTGCATGAGTTGGATCGGCATGAGTTAGTGTGTTGGCGTGTGTACATGTGTGGCTGCATGCGTCCTGTACATGCATGGCTTCTTGCATGGTTATCAATATAAACTATAAAACATCTTCAACTTAGCATCCTGATGTATCGTCTCTAGTGGTTAGCGAAGAGTTCATGTTCTTTTATAAGTTTATAGGTGGGCAGGCAGCAAAATACAGGGGAAAACGCGCAAGGTTCCTTGCAGACGCTCCACCGCAAGGTTCCTTGCTCCTTCTCGGTCGTCGGGAATCTATGTTCTTCAACTCTTTTTTTACGTGAGCTTTGTTCATCCTTTTGCCAACACGCGAGACATCTAGCATCAAGGTGCACATGTCATGCAAGAAAATGGAGAAAATCAGATAAGCAGTGCGTAAGTGAGTCGTGCACTTCGATGGCACCTACTACGCAATATTTTTTCTCCTCGATGGCATGTGAATAGTGCACGTACTCAATGACGGAGCACGGGATGGTTGCCATGACATGGTCAGCCCTTTTTTGGAGAGAGTACGTATACTAAATAACGTTGATGTGTCCCGTCAACTCGCAGAACAACGAGAAGCTTGCTTACTACGCCTTCTCCCTCGCCAACGCGTGCGCGGTGGCTCGCGGCACGAGGAGAAACTTTTGCTTACAAGCGGTGCACGTGCAGCAGTTCATTTGGTGTCAGTTGCCAGAATTACTACTGTAGTACCATCATTATTGTTCGACTTCTGGAAGAGGCGAAGAGCCAAGCGCAAGGTCACCTACTAACCTTAGGCTAGGCATAGTGGGAGTAACATAAGTAGGGGTACCTCCTTTTTTATTCTAGAAACAACCACACGCAAATATTGGACGGTAGCAGCACAACAACTGAATCAAAAATGGAAACCAACCAATGAACTACTACTACTGGTGAGTGTTTGCTAGTACGTATCATGTACTCCGTCTGTCCATTTATATAGGGCTTAATGCATTTTCTGAGACTAACTTTGGCCTGTATGGATCCATGGGTTAGAGTTCGTTTGAGCTAGTTGGGGCTCAAATAGCCCTAAAGTATCCAAACATGAGGGTTAAATTGGAGCAAGTTGCACCGAACCCACCAAAAAAACTATCCCATCCAAGAGGTGCTAATTGGAGATAGTTTTCATTGGGCCCACTAAAAAATCACTTTTCTCTCTCCATCAAGTGCATTTATTGTCAATCTAACCCGGTCACCCAAACACCTCTTTGGCTACAGTTAGTTCAGGGTTAGTCATGAGTTAGTCTAACCTCTAGCTAAGTTAGAGTATCCAAACAGGAGCAATATAGGACATGCAAGTTGCTCAAAGCATACAGTCAAATTCGTACGTGAAAGGATCTTTTTTTTAAATGGAACGTGAAAGGATCTTCGAATGATATAATTTTCAAATTATATAAAATCTTATCAATAGTCAAAGGCATCCTCGAAGAATACATTAGGCCCTATATAAAATCTTATCAATAGTCAAAACCAAGTGTTCTAAACGAGTTCAAAACGAGAAACTGGACCCACTCACGGCACGGCACGCCTATCCCGTTTGGTCCGTCGGTCAAAGCGCTTCCTCTTTTTGGCATAACAATAGAGTACAGTATTTTTTTAGAATGCTCTTGGCATGTCGCTAACATGTGATGAGTTAACCGACCTCAATAGACGGCAAAAATGCTAGCCCCCCGCACTTTGAGAGAGACGAGGAGCGAGAAGCGATACGGGCTGCTGGATTACTAGAGCTAGGTGTCGCACGAAAGCCAAGAAATATGGTGATAGCGTGGGTTAGCCATGTAGTATGATGTAACTACACTGGGCTGCCGTGTTTCGTACTCTTCCAGTCCACTGTGGAGATGACTGGTTGATTTTATATCGCTGAATAATATAAAATATTATGAGTGCAGACGCTCCACGACGAGGTTCCTTGCTCCTTCTCGGTCGTCGGGAATCTATGTTCTTCCACTCTTTTTTTTACGTGAGCTTTGTTCATCCTTTTGCCAACACGCGAGACATCTAGCATCAAGGTGCACGTGTCATGCAAGAAAATGGAGATAATCAGATAAGCAGTGCGTAAGTGAGTCATGCACTTAGATGGCACCTACTACGCAATATTTTTCTCCTCGATGGCACGTGAATAGTGCACGTACTCAACGATGGAGCACGGGATGGTAGCCATGACATGGTCAGCCCTTTTTTGGAGAGAGTACGTATACTAAATAACTTTGATGTGTCCCGTCAACTCGCAGAACGACGAGAAGCTTGCTTACTACACCTTTTCCCTCGCCAACGCGTGCGCAGTGGCTCACAGGATGAGGATAAACTTTTGCTTACAAGCGGTGGGCGTGCAGCAGTTCATAGTGGGAGTAACATAGGTAGTGTGGCTCTTTCTTCACATTTATTCTCTCTTCTCTTTCTTCACATTTATTCTATTTGTCTAGGAATCCGCATATAGCTAGGCTCTTGCATGAGAGCCCACTCCCCTTAGCATGGTTAATAATATAGCCAACTGATGGCTACAAGGAACCGCCATGTCATCTACAACCATCATCTATATGCACTCATGCAATAGTGAGGGCTATAAGGTTGACTATTAGTACATTAGTACTTTTTTCCATCTTCTCTCTATCTCTTTCTTCACATTTATTGCATTTACCGAACAAGTCTAACTTGCTCCAATTTAACCCTCATGTTTGGATACTTTAGGGCTATTTGAGCCCCAACTAGCTCAAACTAACTCTAACCCATGGATCCAAACAGGGCCAAAGTTAGTCTCGGAAAATGCATTAAGCCCTATATACATGGACAGACGGAGTACATGATACATACCAGCAAACGCTCACCATTAGTAGTAGTTCATGGTTGGTTTCGATTTTTGATTCAGTTGATGTGCTGCTACCGTCCAATATTTGCGTGTGGTTGTTTCTAGAGTAAAAAAGGAGGTACTAGTACTTACTGTGGGAAAGGTGAAGTGATGGTTGCTTTGCCCGAGCAACTTATTACTCTGGGAATATGGGAGTACCAGTGGATTCAAGGAACAGAGAAATGATGGTTGCTTCGTCCGAGCAACTTACTGTGGCGAAGGTGGGGCTCTGTAATTTGACTGCTCACTAGTCATTACTAATGCGGCGCAACGACCGGGGTGAATCTTTCCCTGCAGTTGTGCACTCAATATTGCTGCATGGCAGGTGGGGCTGGATGAATGATGTCCCACATGTCGGCGAAACGAAGTTGAATTGTTTCTGGCATTGCTATCAATCCTTCAGGATTTGTTTATATGTATGCATATTTTAATGAAATTGGACTGTGATGCTATGAAGGTTTCAACTTTGGTTCCCGCAGGAAAAAAAAAGGTTTCAACTTAGGATTCATGTCTTTGCCTCAAGATTATCTCGTTACAACATTCCATCAAATACAAATGAAACTACCATGGCTGCTAATGCATCTCAATGGTTCGCAGATCAACGCCGATATTCACATCACAACTGAAGACAAAGTTGTGAGAAGGTGTACAAATAAAGAAAAATATATAATTGATCGATGCTGTTCGTAGGCATGGCTCCATTTCCTGGGCACAGTGTTCATTGCTTGGCAGCTAGTTTCACCCAGCTCTGTAGCCAAAAAAGAGGTGTATGGAGGACACCACAATCCGATCATTTTGTGCAGCTCCACTAAAATCGAGCGGACCATCCCTGTTTGCAAAGATATCTAGACAGTGTGATTACAATAATAGTGGAACTAGATGATGAAACATAACACACACAAATAGAAGCCGGTCACCTCTATGATATCTCCTTAGGACTAACTACTTGTTGGAGAAGATTAGGCACGGATTTGGATGAGGAGGATAGCAAAACCAATCTCCCTTTCTGCAGTCCCACAGAAATGTAAAAACATTGCCCGTGTGACATTTTGGCGAAACTGCACAAAACACTCTTAAGAACAAAGTGATTTGTGTAGTTCACCAAAAGGTCGCAATAGCAACAAGGTGAAAATGGATAGCCATGTTTGCAAAAGGAGGTAGAAAGGAAACAATTACTGCCCAATAACACGAGTTGAAGACACATACACTGACAAAAAAGAAGCATATTCCATGTAATAAGGGAAAGATAGCACATGGTGGTTTATCAAAAATGGTTTGAGGACGAGATTGCAAGATGGAAAGTACGCTGGCCGAGATACGTTTTGAGCAAACAACTAAAGAAGATCCGCATGCAGCAACGTGGGAAGATGGGCAGTGGAGCAAGGCCGGAGGAAGCTGTACCTGAGGGTTGTCGGGATGTTACTAGGAGGGCGCCGGCGGCCAAGATCTGCTTATACTGCGGCAGCGAGCAAGTGGCGAAGGCCCTACCACGTCGGAGCTTGGTGAGAGAGAATGGCGGGTACCGCAGATCGGGATGTGCTGCCTCAACGCCGTCGAATGGAGAAACGATGCACATCCTCCCTTTCCGCCGGCGGACGGGATGTGGCCGGATCACTGACCAACGGAGAGGGAGAGAGGCCACCGCTGCCTTGTGTGAGATGGTGTGATGAGAGACAAACCCCGACAGGCAGGCTCCGTTCTATATAGTGGAGCGGATTTTTCCATTTTCCCCACGGCAATCGTTTTATATTCTGTACGTGCCATTGAGGAATATATTACTTTATTTAATACTAACGCGTCAAGTCAAACTTTGTTCCGTCTAGGCGTGGTACCCGACCCACCTTCAAGTAAACAACCGCTACACGAGTCAAATTATCACGTGGGCTGCCTTTTCGTACAGAAACGAACTCCACCATGTACCCGCGCGGGTGTGGCCGGGAACGAGACGTGAGTACGTGCGTCCTGCGTGCAACTCTTCTTTAGGTGTAGGTATGTACGTGGGTGGGTGTGAGAGAGATGGTTTCTGCGAAACAGAGGCAATGTGTCGATGATATCTCAAACAAAAAAACGTAACATATGCAATGTGTGTGAAACGGAGTCATGGACATGAGATATCGATAGAATTGAAAACATGGATGAAGTGTGTGGCTGCGCGATCGATAAAGAGTGCCATCGAATTTGTGTTTGCCCACGTCAAAGACACAGGGCGGCTAGCCTACTGGAATTTGAGAGGGCAGAGGTGCAGTTTTTCTCTGTGGCATGGATACCTACCTACAACATTCGACTATCGGTGTGGGGGGGGAGGGGCAGAGACCGAGCGACTAGTATATGTGTGGGGAAGGAGAGAGACCTAGCTATGTATTGAGGGAGATCGATCGGCATCCACGGATATGTGTAGCAGAGGAATAAGGTCGGGAGAAAGACAAAGGTAGAGTGTCAGAGGGTTGGTGGTGGAGTGGCGTCTCACAAATGGTGGGAGAGGCTTGCTAGACAAACGGAGGGTACGAGTGCAATATCAATAAGAGAGGGCGGGGGATGTCTGTCTGTCTATGCACGTGCGTGTGAGAGACGGGTCGGGAGGTATGCAAAGATGATGAGGGGAGACGATATGGTTGTGGTAAGCATACGTAACTACATAGGAAGATCAACCGTCGTGTGTCCGAGAAAGGGATAGACATAACTAGTGAGGTAAGTGTATCCGTGCATGGGGAAAACAAATTATAGTCGACCTGGCTATATGTAGGGAGATCGGTACGTATACATGCATGCATGTGTTAGAAGCAAATAAGGTCCGGAGAGACAGACAGGGGGAGAGGGGTGCTGCTAGGAGGTGGTGCGAGAGGCCTACCATGTCGAGGGGGAGGAGTGTGCGAGTATGAGATCAATGAAAAGAGGGGCGGGAGTGTGCATCTGCGTGGAACCGTATTGGACATAGGGGGCATGGACGGTGAGAAGAGAAGAGGGGAAGTATATATGTGTTTGTGGTAGGCACACTAGGCTAGAGAGGTATATCGACCGGTGTGTGCCGGAAAGAAGGAGCCGGGGGGCCTACACACACCGCGGGTGAACGACCTAAAGAGAAATAACGAACGTGCGCGATGGAGGGGACACTGAGGGAGGGTGAGAGGGGGCGGGCGTGTGCATGCACGATAGAAAGTTAGCGCTAGCTAGCTACAAATAGAAGAGGATCGTGAGGGTGTAAAAGACGAACAAAGATCATAATTCATTATAAAAAAGTGGATACGGATACTTGAAGAAGATATCATAATGTAGAACATTGATTATAATTTGGGCTAATGTGTGGCTTTTGCAGCTCAGGGCTAAATACTTGTCATAGTGTAGGGGGCGGGGCACTATACTTTGTGTGATAAACACGGTGTACGTATGGAACATGGATTAGATTATGAATATATAGTTAGTACATCAAATGTACTATTATTTGGAATCAACATCAACTGTATTCAAAAAATAGAATTCGAGTTCATATAGTACACATAGTTCATATCTATCTCTATAGTAATCATGTGGTGTGTTATTAAGGTAATACACGAATGATGGTTGAAGTTCAAAAAATAGAGAAACGAATTCAAATTCAGTTCAAATTGCAGCGGCAGTATAGACATTTGGAATGCACTAAAATGTTGGTATGAGTAGGTTACATGCATTATACAGCCAGCGAAAAAATTTAATTGGACATAACATGGATTCATACTCCCTCCTTCCATCTATATAGGGCCTAATGCGTTTTTTAAGCCCGACTTTGACTATTGACAAGATTAATAGTACATGACATGCACAATGTGAAAATTATATCATTGAAAGCTCCTTTCACACACGAATTTAACGGTGTGCTTTGTGTAAGTTGCATGTCATATATTATTGCTCTAATATTTGGTCAAAGTTAGCCTCGAAAAACGCATTAGGCCCTATATAGATGGAAGGAGGGAGTAGCTTTGAATAGCATTTGTATAGTAAAACGGGACAAGACTCTCTCTTTGTGTGGTGTGAATAGTTTTATTTTTTTCGTTTTTTTTCGTTGAGGGAAGTGCGAATTGATTTGGTACGTACAAGTACAATATTACACGTTAGGCTTGTCCCTAAAATTCAACCCGCGCCTTGTTATATCCCGAAAATTCAGATATCGTGCTCCCAAAACTGGTGCCTTCACAACCCGCGCCTTGCTATCCCGAAATTACAACGCGCGCGAAAGCTCCCTCCAGCTGCCAAATCCTGACAAGCGAAATCCCCCTTCTAACCCTGAGCCGAAAGGGCCACTAGTTCAAATTGGTGGGGGTACTTTTGTAACACACCCTACATTTTGGACAAGCGCGTCCCTAAGTCATGGTTCCCCCCTCCCATCGCCTCCTTTTCGCCATTCGAAATCCCAGGCCGCCATAACCTCTCCGCTCTAGCTGCGAAACCCCACCCTCCTCCGTCCGCCACCTCCCCGCTGCCCAGCCGGAGCCTCTTCCCCGACGACGTCATCCACCGCAACAGCTCAACGTCCCTCGTCCACCTCCCCGGATGAGGACCCGTCGTCCATCTCATCGTCCCGCCGGTTCAGCCGCCCCGTCCTCCACCTCCAAGGAGCTGCTCCGACGATCACCTCGTCTATCGCGGCTGCTCCATCCCCACAGCATCGCCTTAACCTGCTCCACCGGAACCACAGCATCCTCACCGACTCCTCGGACGAAGCCGAGGCCTACTCGGCGCCACCAAAGAGGTTGTACACTCATCGCATCACACCTTCTCCTTAACTCAACATCCCGGCGCTAACGGTGCTCCATCCCGCACCCCCATGGAGCGGCTACCTCGAAGCCGGCGCCGCGGGTGACATCTCCACGGCGGCTCTCCCCCAGTGCAAGGCCCCTTCGGCGGCGGCGGCCATACCAGCCGGATCTGCTGCTGCTGCTCCGGCTCTTGCTCGCTCGCGCAGCAGCTGCTGCTCCGGCTCTCGCTCGCTCACTCGCGCTGCTGCTGCTCCAGCTCTCGCTCGCGCTGCTGCTACTGCTCTCCCCCTCGCTTGTGCTGCAGCTCTGCTCCGATTTAGCTACACTTCAGTCGACTGAATCGACTTTTGGGTCAGTCGGTTTTTAGGGGGTGGGGGGCTCGCCGGAGTTAAGGAAGAACTCCCCGCAGCAGGGAGGGGGCTCGCCGAAGAGGTACCCCACTATCTATCTTAGGGTTCAGGGTGGGGCGGTGGTCGCCGGCGATGGGGGCGCGGTGGTGGGGTGGTGGCGTGGGGATCGCTGGAGAAAAAGCTCGACGCGGGGGGGGGGGGGGGGGCTAGAGGGCTGGCCGGGGCGGCGGCGGACCGGCGGTGGGGAGTTGTTTCAGGGCGGCAAGGCAGCGCGGGGGCTGGCGGTTCGGCCGGTGGTGGCTGGCGGCTCGGGGGGTGCAGGTTGAAGATGAACTGCAGGCCCTCCCTAAACTACATGTCAAGTGCCTCTCTGCTACCTTTGCGTTCAGTTTCGACAGTAACTGTCGGATTTCGGGTTCTGACAAAACCCTCAAGGTTCGAACTCTGTAGTGCGCATGAAGATCTCTCCCTCCCCTAGCTCGCTCAATCACCACGATCTCAAAGCTCAGCACGTCGAACTCAAAGAACAAGGGACACAAGAGTTTATACTGGTTCGGGCCATCGATGCGGTGTAATACCCTACTCCAGTGTGGTGTGGTGGATTGCCTTGTAGGCTGAGGATGAACAAGTACAAGGGAAGAACAGCCTCCCGAGGAGAGGTGTTCTTGAGCTCGGTGAGCTTGTGTGGTTGAGGATGATCTGAATCGTCTCCCCCTGCTAGGGTGGTGGCTAGTCCTATTTATAGAGGCCCCGGTCCTCATCCCAAATGTTATGCGGGAAGGGATCCCACAATGGCCAATTTGAAGGGGGACAACTAGTACAAGCTATCCTGAGAAAAGGTGGACTTCGCCTGCTAAAGGCTCTGGTGGTGACGCTGTCGTGGGCTCCGCGATGACCTCCGTCCTGCCGTCCTGCTGGTCTTGGTCTAGTTGCACCGATATGGAAACCTTTGTTTGATGCCTCGGGACTCCTCGCCTGCGCTTGCCCCTTTAGCACCAAAGAGGCAATGGGTACTCTGCGCCCGCTGGCGCCCACCTGGCCTTGGTCGTCACGGCTCACGTCACGGGAACCTCACGAGGTGCCCCTTGCCTTGATCTCTCCGCTCCTCGCGAGCCAGCCTAGTGAG
Source organism: Aegilops tauschii subsp. strangulata (assembly GCF_002575655.3). Lineage (NCBI taxonomy): Eukaryota > Viridiplantae > Streptophyta > Magnoliopsida > Poales > Poaceae > Aegilops > Aegilops tauschii. The sequence goes on along the minus strand of NC_053038.3, from coordinate 375,111,632 downwards.
GCGGCCCCTGAGGAGGTCTTGAGTCATCCGCCTCGCGAGGCTTGGCCCCTCGCGAGAGTCTTTAGTATTTGCTGGTGAAGATGGGTCGTACCAGGCCGCTAGCGGAGCCACGCCGTGGGCCGCAGGCAGGCAAGTCTGGGGACCCACGTTCCTAGAACGCCAACAGTAGCCCCCGGGCCCAAGGCGTGCTCGGACTTGGCTTCAAGGCAAAGCCAAAGGGCAAGTGCGGAGCACCGTGGGCGCCAACCGCCTGTGGCCTTGATTGACGTGTGGCGACTAACGGGACGTGGGCGTCTCCGCTTCCCCATGCTGCCTCGGCAACTGCCTGACGAGTCCCTGGTGCATGCAGAGAAAACCATCATTACCTGTGATCATGGGGGTCACCGGTTGGCCTTCTCCTGCTATAAATGATGAGGGGGCGGAGCCCCCGTCGCCCATCTCTTCCCGTTCTACTTGCTTCTTTTTCCTTGCTTCATTGCTAGCAGCGACATCCAGGGCGCCGGTGAGGAGGTTCTCGGCCGCAGAGAAAGGGAAGGCCCGCTAGGAGGGGCCCAGCTCGCGACCGCCCAAGAGGGGACGCGGTCGCCCATGCAAGCACGTCGCGACCCCCACCGTGGCCCCCCGCGGCCGAGGCGGCGCCTCTTCGTGCGGTGGGAGCCGCCCAGGTTGTGGCAGCCCCGTTGATGGAGGGAGGCGTGCCATGGTTGTGCGGCATCCCCGGCCGCGCTTCCACTCGGCGGAGATGCTGCTGGAGTTCGTCATGTGGTCCGAGAACCCGGCCGGCACTTGGTTTCAGCTCCCGCACTCCTTCGCCGGCGAACTGCCAGCCACGGGTCCAGGCGGTCTCTGGCTGCAGGCGGACGACTGCTGCAGCAAGGCTTCGTGGGTCGCGGTGGAGGTCTCCGTCGTGGGCAACACAGCCCTGGCCCGCGGTTGGCAGACATTTGTCCGCACGCGTGGCCTAGGCAGGCGGTGCACCCTCCACTTCAAGTATGACGGAGACGCGACTCTCTATGTGAGGTTATTCGGGGAAGATGGTCGCCGAGTCGGATGCTGCCCTGAGGACAACGACGGCGGCGAGGTGCTCGGCCTTGGCAACGCTCGTGACGAGGGTGAAGGTGAACTCGCCCTCGGCGCCGGCCACGGCTCGTCCAGCTACGGCAGCCCCTCCTCTGGCGACAGCTCTAGTAGCACCGGCTATGATCAGCCGCCGTGCCCGCTTCGAGGGCGGTAGCGGGTCGTCTCGTCGCCGCGCCCCAGTGAAGCGCGAGGAGGGGTCTGGCTGAGTCCAGGAGGGCGCCGAGGGCCTACCCTCGCGAGCCGCTGCGGGGGCGCACGCCGCTTTTGTCTTGTTCTTTCCTTTCTTCTTGCATTTCAAAAAAGAAACAAGTATGGGGCCCTGCAAGGGCGTGTAACGAACTGTAATTTCCAAGTCGCTATGTTATGTTTATTGTTCCTGTGTCGTGCTGTGGCATTCATGCTTCATGTAGGTGCAGGGGGATAACTTAACTTGGTGAGCCCGGGGTAGTTTCGCGTCTTGTGGTGCAGCTTCTGGGACCTGCCGACACCTCCCAGCCGCTAGCTCGGGAGCTGTTGACCTCGGGAGTCACTGTAAGGCTGCAGAATTTTGTTAGGTCATCCATTGGGTGCTTGTCCTTCTCTGTGTGAGGCCCCAGCCATGGGCTAGTCATGGCCTGGTGCACCACGTCACGGTACCCATGGGGCACGGACTTAGGAGGAAGCGCCAAGCACGAGCTTGATCGAGGGCGCCTTGCGAAGATTAGGAGAGCCGGAGCTCTCGAGCGACAGAGCTTCGGCGAGGTGTGTTCGCGGTTGGGCTAGCCCAGTGTGTGCGCACACCTGTCGAGCCCCCGCGCGAGGTGCGCGAGGGAGAGCATCGGGCAACTGCCGCCCTCCCAGGCGTAAAACAAGGAATGAGCGAATAGGCAGCAAAAGGAAAGGAAAACCCACCCGAGCAATCGATAGAGAACACAAGAACTCCAAATTCCATAAAAGGGGCAAACCAACTACAGAAAGCAAATGAACAGTCGCGTCCAGCACCTAGTCTAGTCTTTTCACCAGCGCGGAGCTAAGTGCTGCCACTAGGACGTGGGAGGGAGCCCCCGAGGCCCGAGGGCGGCACTCCTGAGACTCCGGGGCGTGTACAGCCCCACTCATTATTACGTGAGAGTGTCTCGAGCGGAGACCTTCACAGGCACTGGGCCTTGCTTCACAGGCGCTGGGCCTTGCTTCATGGGTAGAACTTCCGGAGGTGCTAGATGTTCCAGGCGTTCTGGATGGGGACCCCGTCCCGCGTCTCCAGGCGCACGGCGCCAGGTCTGGAGACATGGGCTACCCTAAACGGGCCCTCCCACATGGGCGAGAGCTTATGCAGCCCTTCCTTGGAGAGCACCCGCCTTAGGACGAGGTCGCCCACCTCGAGCGTCCTGGAGCGAATGCTGCGGCAGTGATACCGTCGCAGCGCCAGCTGGTATCTTGCCGCTCGGAGCGTGGCTTCACGGCGGCGTTGCTCCCCCAGCACAAGGTCCATCCCCCGCATGGCGTCTTGCTGCGTCTCATCAAACGGCAGGACCCGCGCGGAGCGATGCTTGACCTCGTGAGGGAGAACCGCTCCTGCTTCGTAGACGAGGAAGAATGGGGTCTTGCCTGTTGGCTTGGTGGACTGGAGCTCGTCGTGCCAGCCCCTGCCGAAGGCCTCGAGCTTCTTCTTGAAGGTCCTGGTCTTGAGGCCTCTCAAGACTTCCGCGTTGGTGCGTTCGGCTTGGCCATTGCTCCTGGGGTGTGCCACCGAAGCGTAGCTGATCTGCGTTCCAAGGTTAGCACAATATGTCTTGAAGAGATTGCTAGTGAACTGCGAGCCGTTGTCGGTGATGATGCGGTTAGGGACCCCGAACCGGCTCACGAGGCCCTTGATGAACTTAACTGTGGACCCGGCCGGGATGGTGCGGTCGGCCTCCACCTCTGCCCACTTGGTGAACTTGTCGACGGTGACGTAGAGGTAGCGGTAGCCCCCACGTGCTCGAGGGAACGGGCCTAGGATATCCAGCCCCCAAACCGCGAATGGCCACGAGAGCGGGATGGTCTGGAGGCCCTGAGCTGGCTGATGGATCTGCTTGGCGTGGAATTGGCAGGCCTGGCAGGACCTCGCCAGCTCGGTCGCGTCGTTGAGTGTCGTGGGCCAGTAGAACCCGCTGCGGAACGCCTTACCGACCAGGGTTCGTGACGATGAGTGGTGCCCGCAGTCTCCGCCGTGTATGTCAGCTAGCAACTCGTTCCCCTGCTCCCTGGAGATGCATTGCAAGGAAACATCATTTGGCCGCTTCCTGTATAGCTCACCGTCCTGGATGCAGTATGCCGTAGCCTGTCGGGCCACGCGCTCTGCGTCTTCCTCTTTCTCTGGCAGCGTCCCTTGCGTGAGGTATTCCTTGAACTCCTTGGTCCAGCACCCCTCCTGAGGCTCGAGCGCCGGGAGCAGGCGCGCTCCCGAGGTCGGGCCGCAGGCCGGGGCTCCCGAGGTAGGTGGCTGGGGGAGTTCCTCCCGAGGCGGCGCCGGCCCCGAAGGCGGAGGTGCTGCCAAAGGCTTGAAGAGTCGTTCTTCGAAGACGCCAGGCTCTTGGGGCTGGTGCTTGGATGCCCTTTTGGCGATGTCGTCAGCCTCCTTGTTGGTGCCACGGGGCACGTGCTGCAACTCTAGGCCCAAGAACTGCTTTTCCATTTTGCATACCTCCGCGAGGTATGCTTCCATGTGCTCGTCCCTCGGTTCATATACCTTGTTGGAGAAGTTGACGAGGAGCTGCGAGTCACCCCTGATGGTGAGGCGCTTTACCCTCAGGGCCGCCGCAGCCTTAAGGCTAGCGATGAGGCCTTCGTACTCCGCGATGTTGTTGGAGACCTTCTCGCCCTGTTGGAAGCAGAGCTGCACGGCGTAGTAGAGCTTGTCCTGAGTGGGCGACATGAGCACTTCACCAGCCCCCGCGCCCTGGCGTGCGAACGCGCTATCGAAGTACATGACCCAGCCATCTGGCGCTTCACTTCCTGGCGAGAGGGATCGGTCCTCGCCTGCTTCAAGCCCCGGGGTGTCAGTCCATTCTGCCACGAAGTCGGCGAGCGCGGCTCCCTTGATGACCCTGGTTGTGCTGAACTCCAGCTGGAATGCTTGCAGCTCGATGTTCCATTCAGCGACTCTTCCAGCAGCATTGGGGCTCCGGAGTACCCTCTCCAACGGGTAGGCCGAGACGACCTTGATTGGGTGACCTTGGAAGTAGTGACGCAGTTTACGCGAGGCCACCAAGAGTGCAAGCAAGAGCTTCCGAGGCATGGGGTACTGTGCCCTCGCATCCCGCAGTACCGTGCTGGCGAAGCACACTGGGTGCTCGACGAGGGCGGGAGCATCGATGTATCATGTGTCTGCCAGAGGTTGGGGCGTCTCCTGAGGTGATGGGACCCCAGGAGCCTAGTCGCCCATTGGGTCCTCTGCAGGCTCGAGAACGCCGTCTTGCTGGGCCTGATCATTCGTTGGCATTGTCGCAACCTTTGCGGTAACCTCTTAGTGTCGTATCGCCCTGGCTGGACGTGCGGCACGGCGCGGCGGACTCTTGGCCTGGCGCTCCTCCCGGGCCGCTACTAGCGCCGCACTAGCGGAGTAGGGTGTGGTGGCAAGGTAAAGCACTAGGGGCTCGAGGGGAGGAGGCGCCACCATCACCGGTGGGCTGGTCAGGTATTTCTTGAGGTCTTGAAACGCCAGGTCGGCCTCCGGAGTCCACTCGAACGGGCCCTTCTTCTTCATCAGCTTAAAGAATGGCAGGGCGCGCTCCCCCAGCTTGGAGATGAAGTGCCCCAGCGAGGTGGTGGTGGGCTCATGTCTTCTATCGCCTTAACCTTCTCCGGGTTAGCCTCGATCCCCCTGTGGGACACCAGGAAGCCCAGCAGCTTGCCAAAGGGAACACCAAACACGCACTTCTCTGGGTTGAGCCGCAGGTCTACCTGGCGCAGGCTTGCGAAGGTCTCCTCCAGGTCCTGAATCAAGGTTCTTGCCTCCCGAGATTTTACCACGATGTCGTCGACGTAGGCTTCAGCGTTTCTCTCGAGCTGCTGACCCAAGGCGATGTGCATCAACCGTTGGAAGGTCGCACCTGCGTTGCGCAGCCCGAACGACATGAAAGTGTAGCAGTATACCCCACATGGGGTCAGGAAAGCCGTCTTCTCCACATCCTCCACTGCCATCTTGATTTGGTGGTAGCCCGAGAATGCGTCCAGGAAGCACAGCAGGTCGCACTCGGCGGTGGAGTCGACAATCTAGTCAATGCGCGGAAGTGGGAACGGGTCTTGGGGGCAGGCCTTGTTGAGGTTGGTGAAGTCGACACACATGCGCTCCTTCCCGCCTTTCTTTGGCACGACGACGGGGTTCGCCAGCCACTCCGGGTACGGGACCTCGCGAATGACACCTGCTGCCTCTAGCTTGCAGGTTTCCTGGACGATGAAGGACTGCTTCTCCGTGGACTGTCGCCGCGCCTTCTGCTTCGCAGGGTGCATATTGGGGCACACCCTTAAGTGATGCTCGATCACCCCCCTTGGGACCCCTACCAGTCGGATCTCGGGTTCCGGCAAAACCCTCAAGGTTCGAACACTGGGGTGCGCACGAAGATCTCCCCCTACTGATCCACGTCCTAGCTTCGCTAAGATCTCAAGGGCTAACTAGACGAACTCGCAACACACAGGACACGAGATTTATACTGGTCCGGGCCACCGTTGTGGTGTAATACCCTACTCCAGTGTGGTGGTGGTGGATTGCCTCTTGGGCTGGGGATGACGTCGCTGCAGCAGGGCTGCGCCTAGTGTGGTTCCTAGTCCTTAGCGGTTTAGCCAACACGGGCACGAGACTTATCTTGACCGTCCGGAGTCAGTTCCTCACGATGCACCAGATTCGGGCATAGGTGTCCGTAGCATAGCTAGGCTAGGCCCATACGAGCCTCTCCCTCTTCTCCGCGCTCTCCTTTGTGCTCTACGTCCTCAGGTCCCGGCCCTTGAGTGAGCTCAGCCGCCGCTGGTATGCCAGGTCGCGTGCCATGGTCAAGGCTAGGGGGTGAGGGCTGGAGAGCCAGTAAGAGCTTCTGAGTCCCGATGCTCAGGAGCCCCCTTTTAACGCGCAAGAGGATCGCACGGGAGAAGAGGGAGCTCGCGGTGCCGCCTGCTGTCGTCCTCAAGAGATTCCTGCAAGCCAGCACAATGAGAGACATAGTTTGCCATTATGGTTGCCGGGCGGCCACTGATCGCTTTGCCAAAGAACGGGGGCACTGAGGGCCCGGTGAGGTGGCGCGTGTGGCCAGAGCTCGGTCGCTCAGATTTGTCGACGTTGCAGGGACGGACCCAAGCACAAGCGCCGTGCCAGAGCGAGCAACTCCTGGGGTAAGTGCCAATCAAGCAGGTGATAGTCATAGGTAGATTAAGCATGGAAAGCAAACCGGCTTAGGTAAATGCAAGGAAGATACATGCCACTGGGTCAGGCCCGAGCGGCTTGGGGATGATGCAGCCCGAGGGGCGCCCCCAGCAATGTAAGCTAAAGACATAAAAAGGGATACGTGTCACAAGGACGGACCCACGTGGCCTGGGAATGCTGCAGCCCGGGGGGTGCTCCCAGCTAAATAAACTTGCAAAATGTCACCTGGTTCTGTTGATGAAGGGATGTTGGGGCAGCTGATGGTATGCGGCAAAGGAGTCGCTCCTCATGAGCCACCAGGGCCCTGAGCCTCGGGAGGCTCTGGGGGTCCAGGTGGTTTCTTGAGGACCGTCTCCATCTCCGTCAGGACTGCGTGGTGCCTGGCCTCCTGAGTCGCCAGGGCGCGCCGCAGGTTGCGCTGATAGGCAGACGCCACGCTCGGCAGGCCAAAAGGCATGCGAACGTAGTTGTGCGATGGGCCCTCGCAGCGTCCCACGCGCGAAGGCCAGAAGGGCTCCTGAGACGCGGCCCTGTTGAGCCCTGAGATGTCGACGCAGACGCGCAGCCCAGCATCCTCGCCTGGATGGGGAGCTGCACGCGGTGAGCGGCGGCCGCCGCGCATAGCCCTCGCGTCCTGCAATTCTTGAGTGGTCTTGGTAACGAGCTCCTAAGCGGTGGGCGCTCCTTGCCTTGCGTCTTCCTGAGGGAAACGTGCCACAAAGCACGCCTCCAGATGGTGCCCAAGCGCCTCCCTCGTGATGTTGGCAAGGTCTGAGGCCCTCCAGAAGAGAGCCCCGAGCCCTGTCCGAGAAGGGCGCCGGGCGCGCTTTCCTATGCGATGGAGGGAGGCGCCCCAGGTGCGGACGCCGACCCAGTTGTGGCGTCGCTTGCCTGAGGCCCTGCGCGGAGGAGCTGCTTCTTCTTCTTAGGGGTGGCCTCAGGAGGGCACTCGCCCTCGCTGTTGGGGTCATCGATTGCTGCAGCTTGGAAGGCATGCTCGAGGGAGCACACCGCATTTCTTTCTTCGCATGGGTCCGTGATGATTCCGCCACTTCCCGGCATCTTGAGGACATTGTAGCCGTGATGGGTCACCGCCATGAACTTGGCCAGGGCTGGATATCCGAGGATTGCATTGTACGGCAGACGGATGTGGGCGACGTCGAAGTTGATGAGCTCGGTGCGGTAGTTGTTGCGTTCTCCGAAGGTGACAGGGAGGCAGACCTGCCCTATCGGTGTGGTGGAACCGTCGGTCACTCCTGAGAAAGGCTTGGAAGGCTGAAGCTAGTCGTAGGGCACTTGAAGGTTGTCGAACATGTCGACGGACAAGACGTTAAGCCCTGCGCCGCCGTCGATGAGAGTTTTGGTGACTTGTACATTGCTGATGGCGGGTGAACACAGCATGGGGAGAATGCAAGCATTGGCCGCACACTTGAGCTGATCTGCCGAACTGAAGGTGATGGCGAACTTGGACCACCTGAGCGAGTGTGTGGCTTCGAGCTTGGGGAGGACTGCTTTCACCTCGCGCGCAAACTGCTTGAAGACGCGCTATGAGGCTGGGGCCTAAGCTCCGCCCAGGATACAGGCGATGGCACGCGGCTCCTGGAAGCCCCCAGCCCCCTCGTCCTGATGGTGGTCGTCGTTCCTTCTTGGTGGTGGCGGCAGCGGAGGGAGCCCAGCATTGCCCTGAGGACGATCCTCGCGAGGCTGATCCCTCCAGGTTCCCTCGCAAGGCTGATCCTGCCAGCGGTCCTCACGAGGCCGGTCGCGCCACTCCTGGCGTGGGCCACGGTCATCCCAGCGTCCGCCACCATGTCCTCCTCCTCGGTCGTAGCCCCGGTCGTTGCGCTCGGGGCGTCGACCGAAGCGTCCTTCTCGAATGGCTCTGAGTTCTTGACAGTCGCTGGTGTTGTGGCTATGCAGGTTGTGGAAGGCGCAGAACGATCAGTCGCCCTTGGATGACTCGGGCTGGTCTCTGCCGCGCTTGGTGTCCGGCTCCGCCGCGAGCACGGCTGCTCCCTTGCGCTTCACGTCCTTTGCCTTGGCCTTCTTCTCCTCTGGGTCCGCAGCTGGGAGCTCGAGGAGGGAGAGACGCCCTTCCTCAGCTCTTGCGCGCTTGGTCGCCGGGTTAAACAGCTCCAGAGACATGCACAACTCCTCGTGGATGGCGAGCTCCTCCTTCATCTTGACGTCGCGGACACCATCAGAGAACGCGGAGATGATGGCCTCGTCCGTCACCTTGGGGATCTTCAGGAGAACGTTGTTGAAGCGCTGGATGTACTTCTGGACGGTCTCTCCTGGTTGTTGCTTGACGCGACGTAGGTCCCCCGCGGCCGGTGGGTGGTCGCGAGTGCCCTGGAAGTTGGCGACAAAGCGGCCGCGCATCTCGTCCCAGGAGGAGATCGAGCCTGGAGGTAGGTTCAGGAGCCACGAACGAGCACCATCCTTGAAAGCCATTGGGAACCAGTTCGCCATGACTTTCTCGTCACTGTTGGCCGCCACAATGCTCAGCTCGTAGAGCTGCAGGAACTCCGCGGGGTCGGGGGTACCGTCATAGCGTGGAGGCAGGTCTGGCTTGAACTTGCCCGGCCATGCGACGCTACGCAGCTCCAGGGTGAAGGCGCGGCAACCGGCCGTGGTCACCGGGGCCCGTCTTGGAGGTGGAGCGTGGTCTTGGCGCCCGCGCACCGCCACGGCAAGTGGCATGGGGCCCTGCCGTGGCAAGCAATCCTGACGCGACGGTGCGGGAAGCGATGTTGCGTTCTCTTGCGGGCGAGGGACTTCTGGCAGCTTCCTTCTCCGCGCGCGGGCGTCGGACACGGTGGGTCACGCCGCTGAGCCGCGTGCCTTGGCACCAGGGTGCCGTCTTGGTGCAGAGGTGGTGGAGGAGCTCCGTGAGCCATGCCGCCCGCGGCTGGCGGAGGGTGAGGCAGCGAGAGGGACGGCGCAGGGGAGCCCCCTGCGGCGCTGACAAGCTCAGCGATGCGGTCGAGCCAATCCTCGTAGAGGTCGTCGACAGGGTGGTAGCACAGGAACTCGCACGCCATGCACAGAGCGGCCTGCGCGTCCATGGGAGCACGACGAGCGTGGGATGATGAACCGGACGGGATCAGTGATGGAGTGGCGGTGCGGCCGTCCCGCCGCACTGAGGGATGCAGCGAGGATGCTTGCTACTTGTTCCCCACCGGGCCGGTGGCGGCGTTGGCGGCAGGCGACGGAGAACGACGGGGTGGCCCGCCAAAGGGAGCCGTCTAGGCGACGCGGGTGGCGAGGGCACCCCAGCGCTCAGTGCGAGCTCGGCGAGCGTCCGCCATGGAGAGGATTAAGCAACGGGGCACGGAGCGACGATAGGGGAGCTTCGACGCACCCCTACCTGGCGCACCGAATGTCGGATCTCGGGTTCCGGCAAAACTCTCAAGGTTCGAACACTGGGGTGCGCACGAAGATCTCCTCCTACCGATCCACGTCCTAGCTTCGCTAAGATCTCAAGGGCTAACTCGACGAACTCGCAACACACAGGACACGAGACTGGTTTGGGCCACCGTTGTGGTGTAATACCCTACTCCAGTGTGGTGGTGGTGGATTGCCTCTTGGGCTGAGGATGAAGAGTACAAGGGGAAGAACAGCCTCCTGAGGCGAGGTGTTCTTGTGCTCGGTGGACTTGTGTGGGTGAGGATTACTCAAGATGAGATGAGATGAGATGCCTCCTACTATGGTGGCTAGTCCTATTTATAGAGGCCCTGGTCCTCTCCCCGAATATTGAGCGGGAAGGGAGCCAACAACGGCGAATTTGAAAGGGGACAGCTAGTACAAGCTATCCTGACAAAAGCAGTCTTCGCCTGCAAAAGGCTCTGGTGGTGACGCCGCCTTGGGCTCCACGGTGACCTCCGTCTTGCCGTCCTGCTGGTCTTGGTCTCGTTGCACCGATATGGAAACCAATGCTTGACGCCTCGGTACACCTTGCCTGCGCTTGCTTACTTAGCACCAAAGAGGAAACAAGGACACAGTGCGCGCTGGCGCCCGCCTGGCGCCTGCCTGGTCTCAATCGTCATGGCTCACGTCACGAAAGCCTCGTGAGGTTTGCCTTGCCTTGATCTCTCCGCCCCTCGCGAGCTAGTCTGGTGAGGCCGCTCCCGAGGAGGTCTTGCATCGTCCGCCTCGCGAGGCTTGGCCCCTCGCGAGGGTCTTGAATGCTTGTTGGTGAAGATGGGTCGTACGGGCCCTCTCGCAGAGCCAAGCCGTGGGCCGCAGGCAGGCAAGTCTAGGGACCCCCGTTCCCAGAATGCCGACACTACCAGCTGCTTGGGTTCCCAGGCGAATACCTCCTTGTTCACGCGCAGGAACCTCACCAATGCCTCCTCTTGATCCGGGTCGAGGTTGGTGCCTATGGTGAAGGTGGCTCCTGAAGGTCCACCTTCCTCGACCGGTACTTGCTTGGTTTCAGCCCGATCTTGAGTGAACACCTGCTTCTTCTTCGCCGGTGCGGCCTCCTTAGCCCTGGGGGTGGCCTCGTCGGCCAGGCGGGCTGCCGCGGCGGCTTTTAGGGCAAGCTTGAGCGCCACCAAAGCCTCCTTGGTGTCTCCAGCTACGATGAGGACGCCCTTGCTCCCCGGCATCTTCATGAGGTTGTAGGCCGGATGAGTTGCCGCCATAAACTGAGCCAGAGCCGGGTACCCAAGGATGGCGTTGTATGGGAGGCCCATGCGGGCGATGTCGAAGTCGATCGGCTCGATGCGGTAGTTGTCGTGAGTGCCGAAGGTCACAGGAAGGCGGATCTGGCCCAGGGGGCTGGCGGAGCCGCCGCCGACCCCGGAGAAGGGCTTGGTGGGACGAAGTCGTTCGTGTGGCACATGAAGCAAGCCGGAAGCTTCCACTTAGAGCACATTAAGGCCGGCCCCGCCATCGATGAGGGTCTTGCTGACAGCTACGTTGTAGATGGTTGGCATGCAAAGCATTGGGAGCACGCCCGAGCTGGTGGTGGTGACGGGGTGATCCCACGAGTCGAAGGTGAGGTCGGCCTTGGGCGCCACCCAACCCGGGGGAGCTCCTTGCTCCATGGAAGCGGCGTCGATCTGGCAGAAGAACTGCTTGGTGTGAGATTCCGAGGGCGGTGCTTGCGAGCCGCCAAGGAGGGCTGCGACGGCGATGGGCGCCGGTACCGCGAAGCGCGCGACGAAGAGGCCGCGCAGCTCCTCCCAAGATGCCACCGAGGATCCCGGGAGGGTGAACAGCCAGGCGCGCGGTGCGCCAGCGAGGGCCATGGGAAACCAGCTGGCCATGACCTTGTCATCGCCACCAGCCTCCAGGACGGCCTCTTCGTATGCCAGCAGGAAGGCCGACGGGTCCGCCGCGCCGTCGTAACGAGGCGGCATCTCTGGCTTGAACTTGGGCGGCCACTGTACCCGCCGCAAGGCTGGGGCAAAAGCTCTGAGCCCCCTGGCGCCGTCGTGGGCGTCCGTCGTCCCAGCTGGAGGAGCAACGTCGGCCATGTGGACAAGGCGTGGAGGTGGTGGAGCGTGGATCGACGAAAAGAAAGCTTCAGCGCACCCCTACCCGGCGCGCCAAATGTCAGATTTCGGGTTCTGGCAAAACCCTCAAGGTTCGAACTCTTGGGGTGCGCACGAAGATCTCTCCCTCCCCTTAGCTCGCTCAATCACCACGATATCAAAGCTCAGCACGTCGAACTCGAAGAACAAGGGACACAAGAGTTTATACTGGTTCGGGCCACCGATGCGGTGTAATACCCTACTCCAATGTGGTGTGCTGGATTGCCTTGTAGGCTGAGGATGAACAAGTACAAGGGAAGAACAGCCTCCCAAGGAGAGGTGTTCTTGAGCTCGGTGAGCTTGTGTGGTTGAGGATGATCTGAATCATCTCCCCCTGCTAGGGTGGTGGCTAGTCCTATTTATAGAGGCCCCGGTCCTCTTCCCAAATGTTAGGCGGGAAGGGATCCCACAACGGTCAATTTAAAGGGGGACAACTAGTACAGGCTATCCTGACAAAAGGTGGTCTTCGCCTGCTAAAGGCTCTGGTGGTGACGCTGTCATGGGCTCCGCGATGACCTCCGTCCTACCGTCCTGCTGGTCTTGGTCTCGTTGCACCGATATGGAAACCTTTGCCTGATGCCTCAGGACTCCTCGCCTGCGCTTGCCCCTTTAGCACCAAAGAGGCAACGGGTACTCTATGCCCGCTGGCGCCCGCCTGGCCTTGGTCATCACGGCTCACGTCATGGGAACCTCACGAGGTGCCCCTTGCCTTGATCTCTCTGCTCCTCGCGAGCCAGCCTAGTGAGGCCGCCCCTGAGGAGGTCTTGAGTCGTCCGCCTCGCGAGGCTTGGCCCCTCGCGAGGGTCTTGAGTATTTGCTGGTGAAAATGGGCCGTACCAGGCCGCTAGAGGGGCCACGCCGTGGGCCGCGGGCAGGCAAGTCTAGGGACCCCCGTTCCCAGAACGCCGACAGTAACATTTTACATCATCTGTTGTAGTCAGGTGGGTTTTGGTGATGTAAATTTTACATCTATTTTACATCATCTATTGGACCCACAGTAAATTTTACATCTATTCCACAGTAAATTTCAGTTTCGACAGTTAGGTTCAGAGTCAACAGTTTTTACCTCATCTGTTGTAGTCAGGTGGTTTTTGGTGATGTAAATTTTACATCTATTTTACATCATCTATTGGACCCACTTGAGATTAACGATGTCAATCTTGTGCTGCTTCAGCCTTGACGTCTTACGGCTCACCGGAGCTGCTCCAACGACATAACGATCCATCACAACAGAGCAGTGCCCTGGACGCCGTCTACAGATTCCTCAGATCTTCCTCCACACCTCCGACAGCCACCTCTACCTCAACTTCTTCAGCGACCAACCCAATGATGCTGAGGTCGACACGGCTACGGCAAAGAGGTTGTACACTCGTTGCATCACTTATTACTCTACATTCATGTCGATCCATTAGGGCTATTTGGTTCAACGAAAAAACATAGCAATAGAAAATTTTCCTAAGGCAGTCTACTATTCAATTATTCATGCATTTTGTTGAAAGGAGTGGAGCAAAACATCCACCTGGACCTACATTTCAAAATCCTATGCATGAAAACAAGACCAAGTGCATTAGTGGCAGAATAACATTCTAACTGTACACGCTTTCATATGGTTTCACTTTATTTTGGCCATGTTTCTTTGCATTCCTCTACTCTTCCAATTCCTGTGAACCAAACACCCAAGTTGACAGAAATCTTGTGTTTACAAATGCTCTGTTTACCATGTGCATTCCTATCCTATTCCGGTGTTTTTCCTATCCCTGTGTTTTTAGAATCATGCAAGTCAAATGAGCCCTTACAGAATTACTTCAGTTACAGGTAGGTGTCGAAGGGAACTTTGTGTGGTTTGTCCTGCTCCTGCCACGACGTCGTCCACCTCACCTGAGCTGCTCCATCGACAGAAGCATCCACCAAACCAGACATCACGACTCCTAACCGTCTTTCACCGCCTTAGATCTCCTTCCCTGCCGCCGGCACCCACCGCAACGGCATCACCATCATTGACTCAGCAGATGAACCTGAGGAGTACACGGGTCCACAAGAGAGGTCACACTCTTTTGTTTCTGCTTATGTTATGCATTGCTTAAAATTACCTGCTACTTTATTGTCCTGTTCACCTCTTAGACTCCAAGTCAGGTCCAAATTAATGTTCAAACTTGAGTTCTAAATTAGTTGTGGGCACATATCTAGGAAACAATGAATAGTATCTCTGTCTAATATCTGGTTCACCTAGGGTATGCCTATGTTGTTCATCTTGGGTGGGAAACAAATAGTAAAGCAATCATCATCTGTCTTTTTATTAAATTAAAGCAATCATCAGCCTGCTATCATTATTTTTGGATCCATCAACTGGTTGTTACCATCACTCTAAATTTCTGCATGCTCTCCTTACATAATCTCACCATATTTTTTTCGGATGCATGTCAGATATTGTACACAGTCATGCTGAACATGTAGAGAAAAAGAGAAGATTTTTGCGCGGCAATACAATGTCATGCAGACATCACTCCATGGTGGGTTCAATGGCAAACCCTCCCCCCACACCCTCTCCAAATTGTAATCCAGAGGAAGATATATGTTCTGAGACGGATTCAGACACAGCTGAACACTCCTATTTACCCCCCAAGGTGTTCGCTCTACCTTGGCATGATGATGTTAGTCATATCATGCATATGTTGCCTTGCAGTGCCTACTTTTGGCATCATATATATCATCTGCTTAGTTTAGACATGTTCTGTAATGCCACCTGTTTAGTTTCTATATCATATATGGGAATTATGCAGTCTCATGTCTTTTAGCCAGCCATAATATATGTGAAATGTGCAATGCCATCCTGTTTAACCAGGCATCATATATTTGAATGATATCTTGCCCATCCTTTTCTTCATTACATTTCCATTTGTCGACAATGTTTGTACATTAAACTACTCTTCTGTGAATCAGCCATTTGGGTGGGAGATGGAAAATCTCGAGTGAAAACAAGGCCTTCAAAGCAGACAGTGCTACCTGTCGAAGCAGATCT
This sequence comes from Aegilops tauschii subsp. strangulata, assembly GCF_002575655.3. Classification (NCBI taxonomy): domain Eukaryota; kingdom Viridiplantae; phylum Streptophyta; class Magnoliopsida; order Poales; family Poaceae; genus Aegilops; species Aegilops tauschii. The sequence goes on along the minus strand of NC_053038.3, from coordinate 375,096,613 downwards.
CTTGTTGGGTCCCGATAGCTCCTCAGAGATGGATTTAGAGACAGATGACCAGTCCTATTCCCCCACCGAGGTGTATGCTCTAACTTGGCACGGTTATACTGCTCATATCATGCATATGGTGTCTTGCATTGCATAGTTTAGACATCATATACACAATATTCAACACCATGTCCTTAGTTCAGACATCATATCGAATGCCCTTTGTTTAGCATATAAATCACATATGTGAATTAAATCATGTGATCCTGATTACTTAGATAACATGTATGTGAATTATGTCATGCAATCCTGTTTAGTTATTCATCATATCTTTGAATTATGTTATGCTATGCTATCCAGTTTAGATAGACATCATATATATGAAATTATGTCATGCTATCCGTTTTAGTTAAACAATATACATGTTAACTATTTCATGCCCTCTTTTTTCCACACTATCTATTGCATCTGTCTCTCATACAATGTATGTACATTCAACTATGTTTCCTGTTTATCAGCCATTTGAATTGGAGCGGGTGATGCCAGTATCTAGTGGAGTAAAATCACGGTCTTCAAATAAAACAGTGCTACCTCTTGGTGGAGATAGCACCCCGGTTGTACATGCACGAGAACCAGCCCTACCACACATAACCCAGACTCTCGCAGATTGTACCCCTACTGCGATGGACAGAGAACCAGCTTCACCCAATCTAACCCCAACCCCAGCAGATAGTAACCCAGTTCTTGTTGACACAGCACCATCTCCACCACAGAGCTCCCAAACAAGAGCAGTTAGTAAGGCAGCTCCAGCGCCCAAAGGGCCAGTACTACCACGGCGAACCCCAACTCCACCAGTTAGTACGCCTATTCCTATGGAGGAAGCACAACCAGCCAGTCGTAGTTTAGCATCTATCTCATTTGATGTTGTTAAATCCTATGTGTGTATCTTCCCATCTTGGAAATATCATACTGAAGATGAAGGAAAATGCTAGTTGCAGGTGTTTGTCCAGGAGTTATGTGTAAGTAATGTTATTCATGGCAATTACTTTGCTTTGTCCCATACATTCTACCTCCATGATGGCTATAATACAGCAAATTTTCCCATTTTTCTCTATAGAGAAGGACCGGTTTGGAAACTCAGGATGAGGTAACATGTGCTAATACCTATGCTATCTTCAAGAATGCTTGGTGGCAGTATCGGAATTACCTAAAGAAAACGTACTTCACCGGCAATGAAACTCATCAAATTCCCTTACGTTCTCCTGAGACACATTTACTGGATGATGACTGGGAACGCCTTGTTCTGTACTGTTCCCGAACCAAGAACGTGGTAAGGTCTATGAGCTCATTTTCTATTTTTAAGTACTATATTCTTGCATCTTAATGTACTCTGTTCATGTAGAACAAGTGCTTAAACCCGAAGAACAACTGTTCTAATTTAAGATTCCATTACTATCGTCCGTACTACTTTGCTCTTGTATCACTGTATTTACTCATACAAACTTATTTTTAAATTGAAGGATCCAATCGAAACTTCAATGGCACAGCAGGTATGTTCACGCATGTTTCTTTAACAGGTTTGCTCTTATCAATAGCTCTAATTTCAATTGTGTATATAGTTGACTTCTCATATCATGCACATTATTACTAGCATCACAACAGAGCCAATAGTGTTGTTGTACATGTAGACCCGTGGTACCCATCTGAAATCTTGTTGAGCCATGTAGTTTCCCACGCTTTGTATTCTTTCACTGCTGCTTTGTCTTGAACTGGTATGATTTGAACCGTGTCTCTATTTTGATTTGGCAAGACAATGCAGTGACCATATGACATAGATATATGTTTGTTTGATGATTTTATCATGTACTAGTACTTGGCAATAGAAGACTTGGTAGTTTAATCCTGTCCACCTTACTAATGAACTGGTTCACCGAAATGAGTTTCATATACAAGTACATGCTAAACCTGTTATGTGTCTGCTTGTTTCTTCTTTTAGAATGCTGACAGAATATTGGGGAAGAGTGCCTTATTAAGCAATGGTAAAGGTAGTAATGCAGATAAGGTTCAGGATAGTGAGACATCCTTGTTGGTCTCCAACAAAGCTGATAAAACAGCTAAGGAAGACTATCTTGAAGACAGTGAGACAACCCCAAAGTCCTGTCTTGGTTTAGTGTTCGAGCTACTGGCCACTACCGCTTGCACAAGCTATTCAAACTCACTGTCTGAATCAGTTCGGTTTCTTAAGTCTCAACTACAAGCTGAAAGACATCAATCAGTTGTGCTGCGACAAGAAGCGGAAGGACTGCGGAAGTCCCTGGAGCATTCAGATGCATAATTTCTGGTGCAACAGCAAGCGTTGGAGGATTTTAGCGCCAAACAGGACAAAGCTAATAAGCTTGCTAAGCTTATTGCCAGCATGGTGGATACCCAGGATAACGTTTCTTGAGCTCTTCTGAAGTTGTTTCAGTTATGCTCTTGTTTTGCTGCCGCGTCTATTTGCACTGGTAGCCAATTTTGACGGCCAGTGTATGTAATATGTTGCTTTGTTCCCTATATTTGCACTGGTGGCAAACTTTGATGCCCAGTGGATGTAATATGTGTAATAGCGGTACTAGGCTAGCGTTAGTTGCTTGCTTATTTATTTCCTTATTGTCTTATTTACTTGTTTGCTTGTAGTCACTGCAGTTCTTTTTCCGCGTTTTTCTAGTGGCCACAATAACCTACTTTTGGTAACTAGGCCACAATAATCATGGCAACACACGGACTGTTGTAGCCATGGGCCTCCTACGGGCCGTATGATCCATGGGCCTTCTACGGGCCGTAGGATCCATGGTCTTCCATATGGGCTGTAGGATCCATGGGCCTTCTACGGGCCATAGCATCCATGGGCCTTCTATGGGCCGTAGGATCCATGGACTTTCTACGGGCCGTATGATCCATGGGCCTTCTACAGGTCATAGGATCCATTGGTCTTCTACGGGCCGTAGGATCCATGGGCCTTCTACGGGGCGTATAATAATTTCGCCAATCATGGGTCGTACTATTCGTGGACCATAACGGGCCGTTAATAGGCCGTATTTGATAACTCTATGAAAACAGACCAACGGGTTAATGGGCCACAAATTGGCCGAATGTAACCACGGGCTAAATTTGGCCCACAGACGGAACAGGCCAGTAACGGACCATAACTAACCGAATTCTAGAAATGAGCCCAAGAATAAATGGGCCCTTATAAGGTCGAAAGTTAACACGGGCTAGAAACGGCCGACGGAATAATGGGCCGTTAATGGGTATAAAGCGATACACTGTTCATTATGGGCCAGTTTCATCTCGGGCCTTTAATGGGACCAGAGTTACGAAGGGCCTCATATGGGCCGAAAGACATCATGGGCCATACATGGGCCGGAAGTTACAACGGGCTGGAATCATATTGGACGGCCCAGATGAAGCTACTGGGCTTAATTCCGATAGGCTGTAACAGGTCGGGAGTTAGCGGGCCGTAAATGGGCGATATATGAACAAGCCGTTAACAGCCTTTCCGTGGGCCAACCCGTTACCTTTTGACCAAGTCAAACGGGCCGGCCTTTTCACCGGAATGGGCCTCTGTTGGGCCGTGCCACATGTCGACTTATCATAGGCGCCTCCTGTCCAATGAGTGGATGACATCTATCCCAACGGTGAGCCAACACGTGTTTCCTTCGGCCACTGAGAATTTTACACGTGGAAAATCCCCATTGGTCCAGGTTGTTAACGGGTTATCGGATCCAAAACCGGACCCAATAGCTTAACGGTCACCTGTTACGGTGGATGCCATGTGTCGGTCACCCTTGACGAAAGCACTTCTATGACGCGCGATTTATCGTCATGGAAGTGGACACTTCCGTGATGATAATTTTGGTAATGCCATGGATGTCAGGACCCCGATTCTAAGTCACACCGATCTAGCATGTAACACATCATATCACTTTGCGGCCTCACGCGCGGTATTCCCACGGGTGCCACCTTACCTGGCCCGGGACCGTTTGCGCCTTTTGGCTCACGTATATGATAGTGTCGCTAGCATCCATATGACAGAGAACCCGGGCCGACATGACTAGTCGTGAACCCCAAGTGGCACTAACTTACGGGGACAGGCATACATGAACCAGCATCGAACGTGTCGGTCATTGTTGGGGATCGTTGCAGAAATTAAAAAATTTCTACGCATCACCAAGATCAATCTATGGAGAAACTAGCAACGAGAGAGAGGGGCGTGCATCTTCATACCCTTGAAGATCGCGACATGGAAGCATTACAAGAACGCGGATGAGGGAGTCGTACTCGTAGCGATTCAGATCGCAGTTGATTCTGATCTAAGCGCCAAACAACGGCGCCTCCGCGTTCAACACACGTGCAGCCCGGTGACGTCTCCCACGCCTTGATCCAGCAAGGAGAGAGGGAGAGGTTGGGGAAGACAACTCCAGCAGCAGCACAACAGCGTGGTGGTGTTGGAGCAGCGTGGTACTCCGGCAGGGCTTCGCCAAGCGTCGCAGGAGGAGGAGGAGGTGTTCGAGGGGGAGGGCTGCGCCTTGGATGTGGTGCGGCTGCCCTCCCACCCCCCTCTATTTATAGGGGCAAGGGAGAGGGGGGCCGGCCCCCTCCAGATGGATCTAGAGGGGGGACGGCGGCCAAGGGAGGAGGCTTGCCCCCCAAGCCAAGGGGGCGCCCCCTTTAGGGTCCCCCCCCAAACCTAGGCGCATGGGCCCTAGGGGGGTTTGGCGCCCAGCCCACCAAGGGGATGGTTCCCCTCCATATTCAGCCCATAGGGCCCTCCGGGGCAGGTGGACCCCCGGAACCCTTTCGGTGGTCCCGGTACAATACCGATAAACCCCCGAACACTTCCGGTGACCGAATAAGGACTTCCCATATATAAATCTTTATCTCCGGACCATTTCGGAACTCCTCGTGACGTCAGGGATCTCATCCGGGACTCCGAACAACATTCGGTAACCACGTACAAACTTTCCCTATAACCCTAGCGTCATCGAACCTTAAGTGTGTAGACCCTACGGGTTCGGGAATCATCCAGACATGACCGAGACATCTCTCCGGCCAATAACCAACAGCGGGATCTGGATACCCATGTTGGCTCCCACATGTTCCACGATGATCTCATCGGATGAACCATGATGTCGAGGATTCAATCAATCCCGTATACAATTCCCTTTGTTAATCGGTATGTTACTTGCCCGAGATTCGATCGTCGGTATCCCAATACCTCGTTCAATCTCGTTACCGGCAAGTCACTTTACTCATTCCGTAATGCATGATCCCGTGACTAACTGCTTAGACACATTGAGCTCATTATGATGATGCATTACCGAGTGGGCCCAGAGATACCTCCTCGTCATACGGAGTGACAAATCCCAGTCTCGATTCGTGCCAACCCAACAGACACTTTCGGAGATACCCGTAGTGCACCTTTATAGTCACCCAGTTACATTGTGACGTTTGGCACACCCATAGCATTCCTACGGTATCCGGGAGTTGCACAATCTCATGGTCTAAGGAAAAGATACTTGACATTAGAAAAGCTTTAGCAGACGAAGTACATGATCTTGTGCTATGCTTAGGATTGGGTCTTGTCCATCACATCATTCTCCTAATGATGTGATCCCGTTATCAATGACATCCAATGTCCATGGTCAGGAAACCATAACCATCTATTGATCAACGAGCTAGTCAACTAGAGGCTCACTAGGGACATGTTGTGGTCTATATATTCACACATGTATTACGATTTCTGGATAACACAATTGTAGCATGAACAATAGACAATCATCATGAACAAGGAAATATAATAATAACCATTTTATTATTGCCTCTAGGGTATGTTTCCAACAGTCATCAGCGTGTGAATCCAGGCTGTAGCAACTGGGCTAACAGGACTCCGGGAACCCGTGCTGCAGCAGGCTAGCAGGACTCCGGAAGTCATCGCGTGACGTTTCCCCGAAGGGACAAACACAGGAACGAAGTGGATCACATGCCGGCCAGTCTAAGTGTTCCGGAGCAGTAGTAACTGAGCTAGCAGGACTCGAGTAAACCGGGCTGTAGCAGACTACCATGGCTCAGTGGAAGCACCAGACTACATTTCCCCATAAGAGAGGTTACCAAGGATAGACAACTAGGTTGTCGGATCCCACACATACCAAGCATTTCAATCATACACACAATATGCTCGATATGTGCAAATACAACATGGCATCACAACAAGACTCTACCACTCATAGTATTTATTCATTAGGCTTCGAGGAGCCAAATATTACAAACATGGGTCTCATGACCCCACATACAGAGCATACAAGCAACAAGCACATGCGGAAGCTTAACTTGTCTGAGTACAGACAACTACAAAAGAAAAAGGCTGAGAAGCCAGACTATCAACAAGATCCCGCGGAGGGCACAAGATCGTAGCTGAGGTAACAAGCTAAACGTCGAAGTCCACGCGGAACTACTAGTGAGACTGAAGTCTCTCTACAAAAACATAAATTAAGCAAACGTGAGTACAAATGTACCCAGCAAGACTTACATCAGAAATAGCTACATATGCATCGGTATCAACAAAGGGGATGGTGGAGTTTAACTGCAGCAAGCCAGCTTTGACTCGGTGGCTATCCTAAACTATGACTCCAAGTAACTCTTTTGAGGTGGCGCACACGAGTCCACATATTCACCATCACAATACACCACTATGGATCCGCTCCCGTCTCCCTACGAGAAGGCCATCCATAGCACTCACACTTATCTAGCGCATTTTAGAGTATCCACTTCAAGTTATCTATGAACTGTACAGGCAACCCAGAAGTCCTTTACCGCGGACACGGCTATTCGAATAGATGATGTTAACCCTGCAGGGGTGTACTTCTTCACACACGCTCTCGCCAGTTACCACCATGTACACGTCGTCTATCTCGGCAACCTTCAAGCGAAAGCCTGCCGAGGGAGTCGGCCACGACCTGACTAACCACACAAGTCTCTAGTCCGGGTTTATCGCCTATTCGGGATCCATCCGCAAGGAGATCCGGCCGGGGTGTCGCTCACGGCCCCAAACGATGTGTACAGGGTTCCAAGCCCACCAAACGAGCGACGCTTGGCATACCCGGCCACGGTGCCTAGTCTGTCCCAAGCCCACCTGTACCGGGTGCCACTTGGTAGACTACTAACACTACCTACAAACACCAGAAACTAGTTGCAACTCCTGGACAGAGATCAGGTTGATTAATAAGTCGAGAGGGGCACTTAAGCATTCCAATGCGTGGTAGTAACTGTTCATGGATCACAAACACAGAACTCAGTTCCTGAGGACGGGTGCAATGAGACAACCCACCATGTATTCCTACATGGCCTCTCACCGCTACCTTTACCAAATCGTGTTCACACACTTAGCTCTCAACAGTAGGACATGTTCACCACATTCCAATTCTTCCCCGATGAATCATACCTGACTCAACTCTAAGCAGTAGCAGGCATGACAAACTAGCATGAATGAGTAGGCACATCAGGGCTCAAACAACTCCTACTCATGCTAGTGGGTTTCATCTATTTACTGTGGCAATGACAGGTCATGCAGAGGAAAGGGGGTTCAACTACCGTAGCATGTAATAGTTGAATCGTTGTTGTCCTAATGGAGTAAAAGAGAGCAGGAGCGAGAGAGTGGGGTTGTATCGGAATGAACAAGGGGATTTTGCTTGCCTGGCACTTCTGAAGATAATAAAGCTCTTCATCGGTGTCATCGAACTCATCGTTGGAACATCGTCTACTGAGAGGGGACAAATACCGGCAACAGAGAAGAAACACAATCAATGCAATGCAACAATATGATGCATGAATGTGACATGGCAATATGATGTTGATTGAGCTAATGCAACTAGCAACAAGTTAAATGGAGTTGGTTTGAACACAAAGGTTCAAATTCAAACTCCATATGTGATTATTTAAATGCCAAACATATGATTTGCCATATTTATCAACTATAAGTTGTTCCAACATGCATAAGAATGGTATAGATGGATAGATTGGATTTTTCTGATCATTTTTCATATATAACTTATTTCATTTGGAGTTACGATTGAATTACTATGAATTTTAGAAGTTTTAACAATTTTTTGGAATTTCCTGGATTATTTTTAACCCAGAAAATGACTTATTGCATCAGCAATGCGTCAGGGTGATGTCAGCAGGGTCAACAGGGATGCCCTGGGTCAAACCTGACCGGTGGGACCCGTAGGTCAGTGACACAGCGCTGGCTAGAGACACAGACAGGTGGGGTCGGGTCAACGGCCACATCAGCATAGTCAAAACTGATATGTGGGCCCACTAGAGTTAGATTAAACTTAATCTTATTTAGTTAGCCAGTTAGTCAGGCGGTGGGGCCCGGCTGTCTGCTTCACTGGAGGTTAATTAGTGGCGCGATTAGCCGCTAATGACGGCCATGTCGGCAGTCGCCGGAGCCTTGCCGGCGGCGACCAAAACGACGGCGGCTCAGCTCGGATTTGAGCTACGGGTGGTGGTTTGGTGAGCTAAGGGCACCGGGGAGTAGCTCTTGCTCGTCCGCATCCAAAGGACCGGACGGGAGGCCGCGGGGTGGCCAGGAGCAGCGCCGGCGGCGAGCAAGGCGGCGGCCGGAGTTCGGGCGTCGGTGAGGACGATGCTGCGGTGCACAGGAGAAGGAGCTGGTGCGTGCGTTCGGCTCGTGAGAGCATGGTTAGCAGGCGGGTGCTACTGGGGCGAGTGGAGGAGCTCGGGAGCGCGGGGCTCGCAGGCCATGGCGATGGCCAGAGCTCGGTTTCGCGGGGGCGGCGGCTAAGGGGCGAGAACGGAGGGGGTGAGCAAGGGGGGAGGAGCAGGAGCTCACAGCGGGTTCGAGGGGGCGGTCAGCAGGCTCGGGGACACTCTGGAGGTGGCGAATCGTGCGACGACGGCCGTCGGATGCAGAGGACGAGGACGACGGCGTAGTTGGCGTTGCAGCGCGTCCGGCGTTGCGTGTCTCGGGGCAGACGACGTAGAGGAAGAAAACTAAGCTCGGGAACACATCCAAGGGGCTAGAGCTGGCTGGTGGCCGCGGTGGCAGCGACCGGCGCCGACGGGCTCGTTCGGTCGAGCTCGAGATCAAGCAGGGAGAAGGGGAAGAGTGACCAGAGGAGGAGGGGATCGGTGCGGGGCTTCGTCCACGTCTCCTGGGTGTCGCGAGAAGGCCACGGGGGCGTGAGGCAGGCAGGGAGGAGGTGGCGGCCTCAGCTCGCGCCGTGCCCGCCTTCACCTCTGCCTACTGGCAGAGGTTGAGGATGACTGGCAAGTTGCCAGGTGGGCTGGGCCTCCAACAGTGCTGGGCCAACTGGGCGCCAGGTAAGCTACAAGTGAGGTTCTGCCTTTTTTTGTTTTGGTTCCTGTTTTCTATTTTATTCCTCTGTTTTGAATTAATAAAAATACTAATTCATTTCCAAAATTCCTGAAATGACTTGTGGGCACATTTGGAAATATTTCCAACAGCCCTCAACCACTTCCAGAGTTATTTGGGCATTTTAATTATTTATACCAATTAAATGCCCAAATTCAAATACTTAATGACTTCATTCAAAAATCCAAATTGAGCTAGAAAAATGTGCACCATTTTTGTTAGAGGTGCTAGACCAATTCAAAAATGATGAACATTTCTAAAGGGCATTTTGGGTTCATTGAAAAGATTTAAGTTGAACCTAGTTGAATTTCATTTGCTGCTAGGGTTTACCAGTCCCCATTTCAACTTTCAAATAAATTTTAGACATGATGCATGGGTGCTGATGCAACTAATTACAAACAAATTCTAGGGCTGTGACAACTCACCCCCACTAAACAAGAATCTTGTCCCGAGATTCAAGACATGAGGTAAGAAGACAGAGGGGACACGAAGCTAACATGATCTTCATGATCCAATTGCCCTTCTCGAGGATGTTGATTTGTTCCATCATATTGATCTTGATGTCTTTGCTTTCGAGATCTTCATCCAGCTATGACGACGGAAGAGAGGAAGACTCTAGAGGATTTGATCTTCATAAAGATCGAGCGAGTCACGACCAACTCATGGAATGATATGAAAGAATGCCTCTTGAGCTAAGACACAAGACACTCATCAGGGCTGAAAGGAGATAGATGGCGATGGCTTGATTTGGTAGGAAACAATTCCACACTCGATCTCGACGTAGCGACGTCAACTGCCATGATTCCACAACGGGGCACCTTAGGGAAGGTGACTCGTAGATTTATTCCCTTAATTGGCAAAAAGAATTACTTTGATACAAAGATCATTGAAACTCTTCATACCAGTCTGAGGAAATTCACAATTGATCGTTTGAACGAAGTCAAAGAATGGCATACTCAGACCAGAATGGATGATGTGGACTACCTTGTTGAAGATAACGCAATGAGTGATTTTTGCTTATCATTGGAGACGGATGGGACCCATGGTAAGCCCACTTTGAAAATAAACCTGAGCAGTAATTACCGAGAGGGCAACCCATGGTAAGATTGGCACAATGGGGTGCAAGCTGGGAACAAAATGCAAATGGTGGGAATGTTCCAACCATCATATCTGCCTGAGATTCAGATCTGGTTAGAAACAGGATACTTCAGACTCAACATGTCTAAAAGAAGAGTTGCAACACAAATCGACGAGATGATGTTGTGAGATTCTCGGGATATGAACTACGATAGCAAGCTCCAAAACATGAGCGGGTTCTGCTACTCGCATGTGAACACGCTATCCCAAACAAGCATGACCACATAGTAGTCTTATAATAAAATACTACCGAGTTCAGGTGGGGAACCATCATCGAGGATATCAAAGTCTTGTGCACTTAAATTAGACTTCTTTACCTAGAACAAGTCAATCAGTGGCTTGATGTGCTACGGAATTCATATGGAGTTGTCGGTGTACAAAAGGAGGGGCACACTTTTGTACCCCTTTACCTATGCATGGGCAGTCGGAGCCGCGCCCACGGTCACACCAGGCAGAACAGGGGAGGTGAGCCAAGGTAAAACCAAAGCCCAAGATAACCAGAGCAACGCCAAGGCCAAGACCACAAAGAGCAGAGGGACGAAGCAGGTTCCCCCGGCAAGACCCTTGCCGGGGCGGCTCGCCCCACACCAACAGAGTGGGCCACCCTTGAAGCCCATGGTCTCCAACATCCCGTTGGGCCAGGGCTCAGGAGGCACCTCCATGGTGGCATGCAGATCTTTGTGAAGACAAGGAACACTCAAGATCAGTTGAGGATTAGAAGACGACGATCCTCGGCAAGATCCTTGCCGAGGAAGGCCACCAGACCCCCGGCAAGGTCCTTGCCGGGGACGACAGCGCGTCGCGGCAAGACCCTTGCCGGGCCACCCGGCAAGGCCCTCACCAAGGACGCCAGCGGGGCCACCACCAGGCCCGCGCCAACCAAGTTTCCATCGCCGTTCGCATGCAGCTACCAGCTCAACCAGCTGAGCAGGCACCTGCGTGGCAACATGCAGCTCCCAGGCCAACTCATCAAGCGCCTGCGTGGCGGCATGCAGATCTTCGTCGAGGCTCCACCACCGCGCCACCTCAGCTGCCTACCTGCCTACATGGCACCGCATGCCTCACTGTCCAGGGCACGTGTCAAAGCGAGGAGGAGTGACGACGGACGGGACGGGCCTCGCCCCCGTCCCCGATAAAGTTAGGGGACACCTAAGCTACGCATTAAATGCGTCTTGTCCTGTAATACGAGTGATAAGCTCATAGCACTGTGCGCCTTTCCACCTCCTGTGTGCCACTGTGGCAGCCCCTTTCGACTATAAAAGGAGGCCCATGGCATACTGGAGAAGGATTCGGCTCTTTCGAACCACACGCTCACCACAGCTAGTTCAAGAGCTCAAGAACTCTCTGAAATACACCCACCAAAGCAGGACTATGGTTTTACGCATCCTCGCGGCCCGAACCTGGGTAAACGATCCTCGTGCTGGTTACTAATCCTGCTCTTCTCGCAACCATGCGTCCCGGCAACCGTAGTAGGGGTTCTTGTGATCCCATAGGTGTCGTTCCTCACCGACATCTTTGGCGCGCCAGTCAGGGGGCGCAATTGTGAGAATCTGGTCTAGTAGCTAGCCTAGCAGTTCTTCGTCGCCATGGCTCACAAGAAGGAGACGGCCAGGAGGAAAGAGCACCGCCTGCGAACGCGAAGGACGCCAGCGCGGCGACAGAAGAGCTAAGTCATTCAGAGCCTTGAGTTATTTCCTTTTATACATAAAGTTATCATCCTCGGAGATCTTGCCTATGTATGGGAAACCTGCATGCGAAGGGGCCCTCCCGCGGTTGGCAACGCCCTTGTTCTGTTTCGAGTCCGCTCAATAGCTCAAAGTGGCCGCGTCGAGAGTGGTGGGGTAGCCTTCCGCACTTGGCAACGCTCCCGACTCTGACTCGAGTCAAGCTCGATAGTTCGGGCGGCCGCGCTAAGGGCGGCAAGGTGGTTCGCCCGGCAGCAAGCACACCCGGCAGGCCAATGGGGATCCGTCCCCAAGACGCCGCCCTGGGTTACGCGCCGGCAAGCCTACCCAGTTACGTTGGGTGGACATACAAGGAAAAATCGAACAGGAAAATAACATTCATGATACTAAAAGTGCTGCAGAGTCATATTACATCAAATTGTTGCTGCGGTTCTAACTAGAGATATCAATTGTCTTGGTTGTGAACCTGCAGCGGGGATAAGAAACGGGGTGCCTAATCCCGCCGCTGGCCCTCCACCCTCAGAATTCCGCCGACATGGCTGATGATGGGCTTGATGCGCTCCCTGAGCGGCATGAGGTCAATACCCTCCGGCAAGCTCTCCAGCGCGGCGTCGAAGTCGAGGTCGGGGTACCAGTGTGCCACCTTGGTGAGGACCTTGGTCATGGCGCCCTGGCAAAGCCTCCGGGCCTCGTCGGCCAGCGAGGCCGCCCGGTTGGCGTGAAGCTGCTCCAGGGCCCCGAGAACGCACTCGAAGAACAAGGTCAGCTTGGCGTTGGTGGTACCGCTGCGCTCTGGGGCGTACCTCACGCTTGGCATCCCCATGGTAGCCAGCTGCGCGGTAATACTGCCGGCGACGTCTTCGAGGCGGCCAATCCAGCGGTTCACGCCCTCCTCGAAATCCTTATGCTCGGCGGCAGAAACGCAACAGCGGCAAGCAGGAGCAAAGCTTGGAGAAGAAGAGGAAGACGAGCGGAGGCTTTCGAGATTAGGATTGCGCGAAGGGTAAAAGGAACAGTGCGCTGGCGGTTATCCCTTTTTATGGGGAAGCCGCGGGTCGCGCTGCCCATTTACTACGATGTGACACATGCGTGCAGGAACCGCCCCACGCATGCCGCCCAAGTCACGCGCACCCCTCCACACCACGCCGCGCCCCGCGCGGGTCGTGGGAAGCGCAGCGCGCGAAAAGTTTTACCATGGTAAAAACCGCCCCGCCTGCCCTCGCACCGTTTTGGGCCTGGCCCAACAACGTGTTGCGCTTATGTGTGGCCCAGGCCCGGGGGCTCCTGTCGGTGTACAAAAGGAGGGGCACACTTGTGTACCCCTTTACCTGTGCACGGGCAGTCGGAGCCGTGCCCACGGTCACACCAAGAAGAACAGTGGAGGTGAGCCAAGGTAAAACCGAAGCCCAAGATAACCAGAGCAACGCCAAGTCCAAGACCACAAAGAGCAGAGGGACGAAGCAGGTTCCCCCGGCAAGACCCTTGCCGGGGCAGCCTCAGCAGCCCCGGCAAGACCCTTGCCGGGGCAGCTCGCCCCACACCAACAGAGCGGGCCACCCTTGAAGCCCACGGTCTCCAACATCCCGTTGGGCCAGGGCTCAGGAGGCACCTCCATGGTGGCATGCAGATCTTTGTGAAGACAAGGAACACTCAAGATCAGTTGAGGATTAGAAGACGACGATCCTCGGCAAGATCCTTGCCGAGGAAGGCCACCAGACCCCCGGCAAGGTCCTTGCCGGGGACGACAGCGCGCCGCGGCAAGACCCTTGCCGGGCCACCCGGCAAGGCCCTCACCAAGGATGCCAGCAGGGCCACCACTAGGCCCGCGCCAACCAAGTTTCCACCATCGTTCGTATGCAGCTGCCAGCTCGACCAGCTGAGCAGGCACCTGCGTGGCAACATGCAGCTCCCAGGCCAACTCATCAAGCGCCTGCGTGGCGGCATGCAGATCTTCGTGGAGGCTCCACCACCGTGCCACCTCAGCTGCCTGCCTGCCTACATGGCACCGCATGCCTCACTAGCCAGGGCGCGTGTCGAAGCGAGGAGGAGCGGCGACGGACAGGACGGGCCTCGCCCCCGTCCCTCATAAAGTTAGGGGACACCTAAGCTACGCATTAAATGCGTCTTGTCCTATAATACGAGCGATAAGCTCATAGCACTGTGCGCCTTTCCACCTCCTGTGTGCCACTGTGGCAGCCCCTTTTGACTATAAAAGGAGGCCCATGGCATACTGGAGAAGGATTCGGCTCTTTCGAACCACACGCTCACCACAGCTAGTTCGAGAGCTCAAGAACTCTCTGAAATACACCCACCAAAGCAGGACTAGGGTTTTACGCATCCTCGTGGCCCGAACCTGGGTAAACGATCCTCGTGCTGGTTACTAATCCTGCTCTTCTCGCAACCCTGCGCCCCGGAAACCGTAGTAGGGATTCTTGTGATCCCATAGGTGTCGTTCCTCACCGACAGGAGTGGAGGTAATTAATCTACCAAACCATAGTATACTTTTTACATGCATGACTGACTTGGGACGATTCCAAGGGAAGCAAAACTAACTTTCTCAAATTCATGGCGTCAACTTGCATCGAATGCACATGAATGAGAGGAAGTCACTTCTTTCATCCAAACATATACTTCATGAATGGGGCATGAAGAAAATGCGTACACAAGTTTCCAACACCAGCTGGATGTTCAACACGAATCATGGAGGAGACAAAATGCTGCTGATGGGCTCAACAGCAACTCATCGGAATTTCCATATCACTGGACTTCCACCATTCGGTGAACAATGTGATAGTATTGGTCAGACCAAAAGATGTAATGGTGTATGCTCGAGGAACAACCACGAGTAAGACAACATTACGAATATCGTTGGTTCTAACTTGATCTGACGATGGCCCACACTCAAATCAAGGTTTGGGCAAGACGATAGGTTCAACAACTAATCACGAGGACCAATCGATGAAGAGATCATCTTTCTACAACAAACACACAAACACAAGATATCCCTTTGGAAATGAACTAGGTTAGATAAGCTTTTATCTTCCAACTCTCCAAGTTGTTATTTAGCTTGACCAACTAGCTCAGGGGTATCCAACACAGATTCTTGGAGAAGGGGTGGTTTACAAGAAACCAACTTGATCACGAACTCAACATAGCGGTCAGGTGACAACCTGGTAACACTTCCGAGAAGATATTCAGAAAATCACGAACCACCGATATGTTACTAAGCTCGAGATCAATCTTGCTTTTCAGGGCAAGACGATGTGATCAAGAGAGTGATGGATTGACACAATCCTATCTCATTAATCGAGGAGTGCACCAGGGAAAATGGACTAGGTCGCACGATAAATCTTACGATGATGATTCGATAACCGGCATACTAAGAATAATATTATTGTCCATTAACTACCAAGCAACGGGATTGCTAGGAGTATTGATTTCACACATCACGATTCACTTGTCGGCACTCCGGCTGCGACAACACGGGACCAAGGAATGAAAAATGATGGCGAGAAGTATCACTTCGTCAAGAATTCATAAGACACGGTGCAATTCCTATGATATTCTTGACATAAAGGGGGTAATACTCCAGGGTAGGACAGAACAAAAGCTGAATTGGCATTTTGATCTGCGGGATACAACTACTTTGACCCAATCCTAGATATGGATGAGGTACTGGAGTTTGTTTCTCCTAGTCATTCCGGAATAGAATGGCTTGACGGACCACAAGAATAATAGGCATCGATGAACACGATCGCACACATACTCTTGACTATCAATTGATAGACGAAGGTCAGAAAACAACTAAAGAGGGACAACCCAAAAGAACGTATGATTTTCTGAGTTGAGGATGCATGGTTTAGCATGTCGAACAAAGTTCAACAGGTTTCTTCCGGATAACCCATGCAGAAAGGTAGAACTGGCAGAATCACAATGTAGAATGGAGAACTCATCAAGAGCACTCTGGTTGTGATCTTTTGGTTCAAAAGAACTTCTGCCATAGGATGGTTCATGGCATTGGAAGAATGATATACCACGTACCTCGAGGACTGCCGCAAAGGTTACTAATACCCTAAAGGAACGAGCAAACACTATCAACAGGAAGTAAGTAGAGTGAACCTTGGGTTCAAAAACCCAGGAATGGAATACCTACTAACTAATAACATCACGGGATGCTTTCGAGAACGATGGCCAGAATCATCACACGGGAACACAAAACATGGCTAGATTACTAGGTGATCCTCTAAGGCACCTATGGTCATAGTAATAGCTCCAACATATATGTCGAGACAACAAAGTACCTCAACTCATTGATTAGTGTGCTTATTCTGACCAAAAGGACATCGGGAACGGAAAGAAAGGATTTGCAAATGCATCAGATTGTTTAGAAACCTGGGATGACTCGGACAGCATAACGGCTGTAAATGCTCGAAAAAGATTTGAGACATCCTGCAAAATAGTGGCATGACCACTCAACATCACAATATCAAGGTTCCGAGATCAACTGTCAACATACGCAAGTAGTAGGAACTGAACTGGGGCTTGAAACTATCAATCCTATAGGTCTACAGAATAGTAACACGTGATCCTGATAGAAAGAAGAGAAAGCCTAGTTCCTTAACCCCGTAGGAAGATAAGATGACTCGGATCAGAAGGGCATAAGGTAAAGGAGTAAAAAGAGCCTTACGTTCCCATCCACAATCAATTCCCTTACATAACTAAAGAATTTCTAGACTCAACATCGCCAGTTTGGCTTGGTAATCCTACATGCAGTCAGGCTCTGATACCAAAGCTGTCAGGACCCCGATTCTAAGTCACACCGATCTAGCATGTAACACGTCATATCTCTTTGCGACCTCATGCACGGTATTCCCACGGGTGCCACCTTACCTGGCCCGGGACCGTTTGCGCCTTTTGGCTCACGTATATGATAGTGTCGCTAGCATCCATATGACAGAGAACCCGGGCCGACATGACTAGTCGTGAACCCCAAGTGGCACTAACTTACGGGGACAGGCATACATGAACCAGCATCGAGCGTGTCGGTCATCAGCGTGTGAATCCAGGCTGTAGCAACTGGGCTAACAGGACTCCGGGAACCCGGGCTGTAGCAGGCTAGCAGGACTCCGGAAGTCATCGCGTGACATTTCCCTGAAGGGATAGACACAGGAACGAAGTGGATCACATGCCGGCCAGTCTAAGTGTTCCGGAGCTGTAGTAACTGGGCTAGCAGGACTCCGGTAAACCGGGTTGTAGCAGACTACCATGGCTCAGTGGAAGCACCAGACTACATTTCCCCATAAGAGAGGCTACCAAGGATAGACAACTAGGTTGTCGGATCCCACACATACCAAGCATTTCAATCATACACACAATATGCTCGATATGTGCAAATACAACATGGCATCACAACAAGACTCTACGACTCAGAGTATTTATTCATTAGGCTTCGAGGAGCCAAGTATTACAAACATGGGTCTCATGACCCCACATACAGAGCATACAAGCAACAAGCACATGCGGAAGCATAACTTGTCTGAGTACAAACAACTACAAAAGAAAAAGGTTGAGAAGCCTGACTATCTACAAGATCCTGCCGAGGGCACAAGATCTTAGCTGAGGTAACAAGCTAAACATCGAAGTCCACGCGGAACTACTACAGAGACTGAAGTCTCTCTACAAAAACATAAATAAGCAAACGTGAGTACAAATGTACCCAACAAGACTTACATCAGAACTAGCTACATATGCATCGGTATCAACAAAGGGGGTGGTGGAGTTTAACTGCAGCAAGCCAGCTTTGACTCGGTGGCTATCCTGAACTACGACTGCAAGTAACTCTTTTGAGGTGGCGCACACGAGTCCACATATTCACCATCACAATACACCACTATGGATCCGCTCCCGTCTCCCTACGAGAAGGCCATCCATAGCACTCACACTTATCTAGCGCATTTTAGAGTATCCACTTCAAGTTATCTATGAACTATACAAGCAACCCATAAGTCCTTTACCGCGGACACGGCTATTCGAATAGATGATGTTAACCCTGCAGGGGTGTACTTCTTCACACACGCTCTCGCCACTTACCACCATGTACACGTCGTGTATCTCGGCAACCTTCAAGCGGAAGCCTGGCGAGGGAGTCGGCCACGACCTGACTAACCACACAAGTCTCTAGTCCAGGTTTATCGCCTATTCGGGTTCCATCCGCAAGGAGATCTGGCCGGGGTGTCGCTCACGGCCCCAAACGATGTGTACAGGGTTCCAAGCCCACCAAACGGGCGACGCTTGGCATACCCGGCCACGGTGCCTAGTCTGTACCAAGCCCACCTGTACCAGGTGCCACTTGGTAGCAATGTTGAGGATATCGCTTACCGTTATCGTCTCGGTCAGCTAGGGATTAGAGATTAATCGGAAATCGGTCGATTAATCGATTTTATCGGTCTACTATTAATCGGATATTTTTTTGCAAATCTGAGGTTCCCAACACTAAAATATGCTATATTCAACACCAAAACAATATTTGACAGAAGTGTTACCTTGATTTCTAGCCTTTGAATCCTTGTATAATGACAAACAAAATAGGACAATAGTACATATTCCGTAACAAGGTCCACAAAACATAAATAAACATAGTTTTTGCAAACATAGTGCTATGAATAGGTCTGATTTATCGGTAGATTCCCGATAAATCGCTTGTCAGAGCGATAAATCGGTCCAAAAGATAAACGGCAAAGATAAGGCATAATCTTATTGGTCACCCCCCGATTAGCGATAAATCAGAAGATTAATCGGTGAATCGGAAGATTTCTTGAACAGTGCTTGGTAGACTACTAACACTACCTACAAACACCAGAAACTAGTTGCAACTCCTGGACAGAGATCAGGTTGATTAATAAGTCGAGAGGGGCACTTAAGCATTCCAATGCGTGGTAGTAACTGTTCATGGATCACAAACACAGAACTCAGTTCCTGAGGACGGCTACAATGAGACAACCCACCATGTATTCCTACATGGCCTCTCACCGCTACCTTTACCAAATCGTGTTCACACACTTAGCTCTCAACAGTAGGACATGTTCACCACATTCCAATTCTTCCCCGATGAATCATACCTGACTCAACTCTAAGCAGTAGCAGGCATGACAAACCAGCATGAATGAGTAGGCACATCAGGGCTCAAACAACTCCTACTCATGCTAGTGGGTTTCATCTATTTACTGTGGCAATGACAGGTCATGCAGAGGAAAGGGGGTTCAACTACCGTAGCATGTAACAGTTGAATCGTTGTTGTCCTAATGCAGTAAAAGAGAGCAGGAGCGAGAGAGTGGGGTTGTATCGGAATGAACAAGGGGATTTTGCTTGCCTGGCACTTCTGAAGATAATAAAGCTCTTCATCGGTGTCATCGAACTCATCGTTGGAACATCGTCTACTGAGAGGGGACAAATACCGGCAACAGAGAAGAAACACAATCAATGCAATGCAACAATATGATGCATGAATGTGACATGGCAATATGTTGTTGATTGAGCTAATGCAACTAGCAACAAGTTAAATGGAGTTGGTTTGAACACAAAGGTTCAAATTCAAACTCCATGTGTGATTATTTAAATGCCAAACATATGATTTGCCCTATTCAGCAACTATAAGTTGTTCCAACATGCATAAGAATGGTACAGATGGATAGATTGGATTTTTCTGATAATTTTTCATATATAACTTATTTCATTTGGAGTTACGATTGAATTACTATGAATTTTAGAAGTTTTAACAATTTTTTGGAATTTCCTGGATTATTTTAACCCAGAAAATGACTTATTGCATCAGCAATGCGTCAGGGTGATGTCAGCAGGGTCAACAGGGCTGCCCCGGGTCAAACCTGACCGGTGGGACCCGTAGGTCAGTGACACAGCGCTGGCTAGAGACACAGACAGGTGGGGTCGGGTCAACGGCCACATCAGCATAGTCAAAACTGATATGGGCCCACTAGAGTTAGATTAAACTTAATCTTATTTAGTTAGCCGGTTAGTTAGGCGGTGGGGCCTGGCTGTCTGTTTCACTGGAGGTTAAATTAGTGGCGCGATTAGCCGCTAATGACGGCCACGTCAGCAGTCGCCGGAGCCTTGCCGACGGCGACCAAAACGATGGCGGCTCGGCTTGGATTTGAGCTACTGGTGGTGGTTTGGCGAGCTAAGGGCACCGGGGAGTAGCTCTTGCTCATCCGCATCCAAAGGACCGGACGGGAGGCCGCGAGGTGGCCGGGAGCAGCGCCGGCAGCGAGCAAGGCGGCGGCCGGAGTTCGGGTGTCGGTGAGGACGACGCTGCGGTGCACGGGAGAAGGAGCTGGTGCGTGCGTTCGGCTCGTGAGAGCATGGTTAGCAGGCGGGTGCTACTGGGGCGAGCGGAGGAGCTCGGGAGTGCGGGGCTCCCTGGCCATGGCGATGGCCGGAGCTCGGTTCGCGGGGGCGGCGGCTAATGGGCGAGAACGGGGGGGTGAGCAAGGGGGAGGAGCAGGAGCTCACAGCGGGTTCGAGGGGGCGGTCAGCAGGCTCGGGGACGCTCTAGAGGCGGCGAATCCTGCGACGGCGGCCGTCAGATGCAGAGGACGAGGACGATGGCGTAGTTGGCGTTGCAGCGCGTCCGGCGTCGCGTGTCTCGGGGCAGACGACATAGAGGAAGAAAACTGAGCTCGGGAACACGTCCAAGGGGCTAGAGCTGGCTGGTGGCCGCGATGGCAGCGAGCGGCGCCGACGTGCTCGTTCGATCGAGCTCGAGATCAAGCAGGGAGAAGGGGAAGAGTGACCAGATGAGGAGGGGATCGATGCGGGGCTTCGTCCACGTCTCCTGGGCGTCGCGAGAAGGCCACGGGGGCGTGAGGCAGGCAGGGAGGAGGTGGCGGCCTCAGCGCGCGCCGTGCCCGCCTTCGCCTCTGCCTACTCGCAGAGGTTGAGGACGACTGGCAAGTCGCCAGGTGGGCTGGGCCTCCAACAGTGCTGGGCCAACTGGGCGCCAGGTAAGCTAAAGGTGAGGTTTCTGCCTTTTTTTGTTTTGGTTCCTGTTTTCTATTTTATTCCTCTGTTTGAATTAATAAAAATACTAATTCATTTCCAAAAATCCTGAAATGACTTGTGGGCACATTTGGAAATATTTCCAACAGCCCTCAACCACTTCCAGAATTCTTTGGGCATTTTAATTATTTATAGCAATTAAATGCCCAAATTCAAATACTTAATGAGTTCATTCAAAAATCCAAATTGAGCTAGAAAAATGTGCACCATTTTTGTCAGAGGTGCTAGACCAATTCAAAAATGATGAACATTTCTAAAGGGCATTTTGGGTTCATTGAAAAGATTTAAGTTGAACCTATTTGAATTTCATTTGCTGCTAGGGTTACCAGTCCCCATTTCAACTTTCAAATAAATTTTGGACATGATGCATGGGTGCTGATGCAACTAATTACAAACAAATTCTAGGGCTGTGACAATGGAACACTTCTATAGCATCACAGGTATGACTATCTTGATTCTGTCATAAAATCGTCATGGATGTACATGCATGACAAAAAACGTGACCTACTGTGACAAAGACATATCATCACGGAGGTGTATTTTTTTGTAGTGAATAGTAGTATTAAAAGAAAACCCAAAAAGATTTCTCGTTCTTCTTTTGCTTGTTGGGAGCTTTCTCGTGTAAATAGTTTTTCTCGTTCTTGTTATACTTTCTTCGGAAAAACAAAAACTCCAAAAACATTTCGGTGTGTTTATTTGAAATTCTTTTCTTTTCTTTGGGGTCGGGAGAAGACCACGATGAAAATGTTGAGTGGCTCTCATATGCATTATTGTGATCTAACAAAGAGCCCATGTTACCTTGTCTTCTCCTTTGATTAAATGTTTGAAGATTCCAGCTTAGTCGTGCACTATTATTATTATCCACACCATTCGGTCGTGCAAGTGAAAGGCAATAATGACGATATGTGATGAAATGATTGAGATGAGGAAAAGCTGGTATGAACTCAACCTAACTTGTTTTTCTAAATATGATTAGCTCATTGTTCTTGATTCAGCCCATTATGAATGAAACATGTTTGCAATGACAATTAGAGATTATAGTTACTCATGCCATGCTTAATTAGCTAGGAGTTTATAATGGTTTACCTTGCGTGCCAACATGTAAATCAAAATGGTTGTGATGTGGTACGATAGGATGGTATCCTCCTTTGAATGATTCGAGTGGCTTGACTTGGCACATGTTCACGCATGTAGTTGAAACAAAGTCAACATAGCCTCCATGATATTTATGTTCATGGTGATTTATATCCTACTCATGCTTGCGTTCAATGTTAGTTAATCTCAATGCATGTTTATGACTGTTGTCGCTCTCTAGTTGGTCGCTCCCCAGTCTTTTTCTAGCCTTCACTTGTACTAAGCGGGAATACTGCTTGTGCATCCACTTCCATAAACCCAAAGTTGTTCCATATGAGTCCACCATACCTACCTATATGCGTTATTTACCTGCCGTTCCAAGTAAATTTGCATGTGCCAAACTCTAAACCTTCAAATGATAATCTGTTTTGTATTCCCGAATCGCTCATGTGGCGTCCGGGGGCTGTCAGTATCTTCCATGCTAGGTGGGTTATTCTCAAGATGAGTGGACTCCGCTAATCATTCACGAGAAAATGGCCGGTAATCAGGATGCCCAGTCCCATGCTCAAATCAAATCAAAATATATTTGCAAACAAAACTCCCCCAGGATTGTTGTTAGTTGGACAGTACCCGTTGTTTTGGACCAGCCATGGAATGTGCTTGTTGGTGGTGGGGGAGTATAAACTTTACTATTCTGTTTGGGAACCGCCCATAATGTATCTAGTATGGAAGATACCGAGATCTCTTGGTTGTTATGTTGACAATGAAAGCATACCGCTCAAAATATTATTTATCTCTGTTTTAAAACTCGGGCTCTGGCACCTCTGCAAATCCCTGCTTCCCTCTGCGAAGGGCCTATCTATTTACTTTTATTGCTGAGTCATCATCCTCTCATAAAAAGCACCAGTTAGAGAGCACCACTGTCATTTGTTATTAATTTATATTGAGTATGACTCTGACTGGATCTTTTTTACCATGAATTACAATGTCTAGTCAGTCCTTGATCTTCAAGGGTGCTCTGCATTTATATTTTGCGGTCTCAGAAAGGGCTAGCGAGATACCATTTTGTTATATCATATCATGATTGTTTTGAAAAAGTGTTGTCATCCGAGATTTATTATTATTGCTCGCTAGTTGATTATGACATTGATATGGGTAAATGTGAGACCTAAATGTTATTGTGAATATGGTTAGTTCATAATCTTTGCTGAAAACCTGAATGCTGTATTTACATATTTGCAACAACAAGATCAAACAGAGTTTGTAAAAGTTTTTGTTTATCACTTTCAGTTTGTCAACTGAATTGCTTGAGGACAAGCAACGTGTTAAGCTTGGGGGAGTTGATACGACTCCATCGTATCTACTTTTCCAAACTCTTTTGCCCTTGTTTTGGACTCTAATTTGCATGATTTGAATGGAACTAACCCGGACTGACGTTGTTTTCAGCAGAATTGCCATGGCGTTATTTTTGTGCAGAAATAAAAGTTCTCGGAATAACCTAAAACTTAACTGAGATTATTTTTGGAATAAATAAAAAATATTGGCGAAAGAATCAACCAGAGAGGACCCACTAGCTATCCACAAGGGTGGAGGGCGCCACCCCCTAGGGCGCGCCCCCTGTCTTGTGGGTCCCATAGAGCTCCACCGACCTCAACTCCAACTCCATATATTCACGTTCGGGGAAAAAATCAGAGAGAAGGATTCATCGCGTTTTACAATACAGAGCCGCCGCCACCTCCTGTTCTTCCTCGGGGGGCAGATCTGGAGTCCGTTTTGGGCTCTGGAGAGGGGAAATTGTCGCCATCGTCATCATCAACCATCCTCCATCACCAATTTCATGATGCTCACCACTGTGCGTGAGTAATCCCATCGTAGGCTTGCTGGATGGTGATGGGTTGGATGAGATTTACTAGGGCCTGAGTGCCATGATTTCAGATCTGAACCTATTATGTTTTCATGAATATATTTGTGTTCTTGATCCTGTCTTGCAAGTTATAGTCACCTACTACGTGTTATGATCCGGCAACCCCGGAGTGACAATAGTCGGGACACTTCCCGGTGATGACCGTAGTTTGAGGAGTTCATGTATTCACTAAGTGCTAATGCTTTGTTCCGGTTCTCTATTAAAAGGAGGCCTTAATATCCCTTAGTTTCCTTTAGGACCCCGCTGCCACGGGAGGGTAGGACAAAAGATGCCATGCAAGTTCTTTTCCATAAGCACGCATGACTATATTCGGAATGCATGCCTACATTATATTGATGAATTGGAGCTAGTTTTGTGTCACCCTAGGTTATAACCATTGCATGAGCCATCCGACATAATTGTCCATCATTGATCCATTGCCTACGAGTTCATTTCATATTGATCCTTGCTTCGTTACTTTTCCATTGGCACTATTACAATTGCTACAAAACTGCTACTGTTACTTTTGCCACCGCTACCGCTACTTCCATACTACTTTGCTACTAAATTTTTTACTGCAGATATTAAGTCTTTCAGGTGTGCTTCAGTTGACAACTCAGCTGTTAATACTTGAGAATATTCTTTGGCTCCCCTTGTGTGGAATCAATAAATTTGGGTTGAATACTCTACCCTTGAAAACTGTTGCAATCCCCTATACTTGTGGGTTATCACTTCACCAACAATGATGATGACATCTACCACGTTTATGATTACATTAAGCCGCACCGGAGGCAAACCTTTAATTTGATGAGCACGCCAGGCTCAAGAGCTAGTTGCATTGAAACTCTTGCTATACGTTATTTCTATTATGTTATCACTAACTTGTTGTAGGCACGAGGAGAAGTTTCTGAGGTGAACGAGGAGAACATGCTAGTTCTCGGGAAAGCGACAAACATTGACATCGGTTATTCGCCCAACCTAGGGGCAATACTTTTGCTACACCTCGCGCATTCAAGCAAATAATGCACAAGGAGATATAGTGTGTGGAGGAGTGATCACCATGTCGGCCAACACCCTTGGTCTCAACTACAGTCACCTTCGCTCCATTGTCGGTAACACCCTTGTTAATATTCGTGTTCTTACTAGCGCTAGAATGGTAGTTCGTAATGGCCGCCATTGCATTAGAATTCCTGGAGTGCCGCACTTGTTGCCTACTCCTATATGTCCTAATCGTTTCTCCATCGAGCATGGATAATTGCATTATGTTGCACAAGAAGGAGATGCAGCTTTTGACCAAGAAGGCCGAGAACTAGAAGAAGTAGATGAAGCGGAACTCGCCACCGACGAAGAAGAGGACCAGCCCCAACAAGACTACACCACCTACACGGACCATGGCAGCCTCCAGGGCTCTATTGATGATATGAGCAACCTCGCCACATCCCTTCGAGGCACGTTCGCCTACATGAACATGAACTTCTCCAACTAGAGCCAGGAGTGGGCTCCTGACCAACCGCCGCAAAGATCTCGTCGGTTTGGGCTTGCAAAATCCTAAGCTTGGGGGAGGTTATCACCACTTCAAGATCAAGATGTGATGGTATTTGAATAAATTGTAATGAGGTTGTACTTAAGCTCGAGGTGCTTCAAAACACTCGTGTTGGTTTGTTCCAACACTTTGATTTTATTTGCTTTTGCTTTTTCTTTTTATTTTCCTTTGTAATTTTTCGTTTGCGAGTTAGTTTTCAAAAACCCAAAAACCAAAAAAATAGAATAAGCTTCGCTTTGCTCTTGTTTTTTATCTTGCCCTTTGGAGTTTGTTTGCATTTTGGTTTGAGAGGAGTTGATCAACGCCGGATAATGAGGAATGCAAGAGTAAGGAAGAGAAGTGTGTAAATTCGCAACTGTAAAGGTATGTCCTACGACCCCTGACTTTTTCACTTGAAATGCTTAGAGTAGATGTACTAGTAGTATGTGTGATATGTGTAGATGAGAGTAAGTCTTGATAGTCAAGACAAAGGTTTTGTTCTTGTAGCTGAAATAATTTTGTAACCTTTGTTCTGTTTAGTTTAGACAACCAAGACTTACCGTGGGACTGTTTTTAAATGAAATGATATTAACTAAGGATAACTATGCACAATAGAAACTCTTTCAAGACTTGGGAGTTGAGAAATTTGTAGTAGAAGTGATGCTTGAATTCTCAACCCCATGTTGTTCATTTCAATAGACTTGATAGCACTTGTGGATTAAATTGTCTACGGGAACTCAGTTGAAGGGTGAACGATATTATGCCAAAAATCGGTGTTGTATCTCTTACATGGTGCTTCAGCTCCTTGCTGATGCCATGGCCCTGCTACTATATGCATGTGACGTGTGTAAATATGGCTTCGTCACCTTTCTTGATGTTATGCTGAGGACTCCGCTGGCCAATGAACGATCCACCAAGAGCGATAGCTCAAATTTCAGCTATGAGTTTGTTACCGTATGTAGTGGCAACACTACAAACGCATATTATCCCGCTTTCTCTTGAAATGGTGTGTATGTGGTAAATAAAAAGGGACTGATCAAAAGAGCTCGCAAGAGACATATATCAGAGGTCCATAGTTCCTAAACATTAAGCCACAACGAAAACCTATGCACGATCACTTAGTTGGCATAATCCTTCACGTGACAAGAAAACTTCCAGCACACAATGATTGAAATGAAGTGCTTGAGAGCCTTGAGGACGAAATGATTGTGGGTGTGCTTAAGAGCATTAGAGCATCATATTTTACTACATGCTTTCACTCCCTAACCTATGTTTTATTGGCTCTATCTAAAGAAAAACTCCCGTGCCTTCCCAACAAGCAAGTGTTGTCTAGAATAAATAGAATACAATGTTGCAAAGTTGTTTTATCTAGTAGATTAAGAACTTTGTGTTGATTATCTTTGCTCCACTAACACTTGCACTATAACCATGCCACCACTACAACTATTCTAAGTTTTCAGGTCAAGAAGCGGAGGGCTATCTAGGCGTATCGATCGTAAGTGAACCAAAACCTTCTTGTTATTTCGGTTTAAACAACTGAGTTCCTTATGATTCAGATTTCTCTTTATGTTGCTCGAGGACAATCAAGTTTAAGCTTGGGGGAGTTGATGAGTGATATTTTTACACTCATTTCACCTTTGTTTAAACCAAGATATTTCAATTAAAAAGAGATATTTGCTCCGGTATTGGTACTAATGAGTAATGAATGCAAAGGATTCCACAAATCCTCTCTTTGATGCGTTTCCTTAGGAATGGGCTCAAAAGGGAAGAAATCACGTGTGGAAATGGAATGAAAGGAGAATGGAGGAGGAAGGAATCACCAGGAGACCTCTACGCAAAAACAACACAAAAGGTGGGATTCCATACTGGCGCGAGCGCCCGTATGAGCACCCTTATGGCGTGAATTCTGAGGTAGATCGTCCACCGAAACAACTTTTGTTAAAGGGACACTATCGAAATGTCAACAGGGAGGCGAGCACAGAAGCCAGAACTTCTTCATCATCCTCATCCGCAAACCCTAGCCGCCGCCATCTCCACCACCACCATAGTGCTCATCCATCCCATTCATACTTGTAATCGTGCATCACACAAGGCATCCATTTTAAGATATATTGCAATAAATCAAACCCAAGATGTGTTGTTCAATGTTTTCTTCCCGCAATCTGATCTCCACATGTGAGTAGTTCAGTAAGGTATGGGTTGAGGCATAAACCTTGCAACCCGAAGTATTTGTTGAGGGGGGTCAATGGAAGACTTTGACATAACGTCATGTATGTGTGAAATAAAACTGTTCCATGCAGATGTCTCTTGTCTTGTCCGCGATCTTCATCACTGTAGGTTCCTAGGATCATGGAGATCGAGCACCAGTGAGGCTAGGAGCAAGGAGACCGTGAAGTGTTATACCGAACACCAGTGACAATAAGGTTTAGTTGGGTAACATGGATCATATCCTTGGGGAGAAATGAGGTGTAGTCATAAAATGCCCAAAGCTCTTGTCCGATTTTTTATCTTAATTATCGAGGCAACCCCACGTGATGGATAGGGCATGTGGTAGGATTCTTGATGTAGGACTCGTGCTGGTCAAGATGTTATTTGGACACATCCCCCACTTCGATCCGTAACAAGCACATCTTGACGGGTGATTTCCAGCGCAGAAATTAATATCTTATTTGATCCCATTGCAAATACAAGGTTGTAAGCATAAGACCTCATACCCGTACCTCTTTTTATTATAAGTGTTTGAATCACTATTTGCTTGTTGATCCGGTCAAAAGTTGGATTTGACACTTTGACGAAAGCTTGCTAGAGACCATCGCTTCAAGGGAATCTTCCTCTCGTGGGTTCGATAACCCAGGGTCACCTCTAGGGAAATAGGTGCGGGGTACTCTTTTCTGTTCCAATACTGGATCAATAAAAAGGAGATAACGGTGCTGATGCGACACCAAACTTCAACTGGCCCAAACTCATTCCTACCTTCCTGCGTCGGGTCCCTCGGCCCTCTGTTTAGGTACATCGCGGCCTCCCGGGCTTTCAACGGGAGGACGCGATGCTCTACACAGGTCCTCGGTATATGCACTCCTTCCAGCCCATCAGTCTTTAAGCGGGTTGTGGCATTGGCGAGGGCTTGAGCGTCAGGGACATACAATCGAGGGGCACCCATGAGTGAAGTTTCCTTGGGGGCTCATTGATGTCAGGGTACGACAATCTATGGGATCGACGAGGATGCCTTCGTAGTTCGGCTGGGGTTATCGACAATGCACATAGAGCGAATCCAACAGTTCAGATGCGGGGATTTGTCAGGTTTGGGCCGCCCTGGAGGCATAAAACCATACTCCTGTGTTTGGGTGGCTTGACTTGGGGCTCAAGTTACAAGGGCAGCTTGCCGGAGAAACATGAGCAAGGTGCAACTACTGTGTAGGCGTGAGCAGGGTGTCGACACGTGCCAAGGTAGCCATGGGCCTTCTTTTATAGACAAAAAGGGGTCACCACAGTGGCAACATGGTCATTACAAATATGCGAATAGTAGTCCTGACGCTATCCAACCTAATCCTGCCGGAGTAGGACAAGGGCATTTAATGCACTGTGAGCTGGTGGCCATCCTTTGGCAAAAGTGTCTCTCCTTCTATGTCGTCGATGTGGATGAGCGTATCTTCTTGACACGTCTACTAGATGGGTGTCAATAAAGTTGACCTGCATCCGATGTGTCGACACACGTCCTATTGACCCCCCTCAGGCCGTCTACCCGCTCGACACCTCATCTTGACAAGCCATTAGTTGTTCGATGAGGTGGAGCAGTCAAAGAGTGAGGAGGATGTGCTTCCTGACAAGGAGCTTGCCGGGTCTTGGCTTGCTGGTGCGAAGCTTGCCGGCAACTGAAGTCTTGTCCTTTAGTACCAACTTAGTACTTCTCGGTGACTTGCCTAGAGGTCTTCTTCACGGTCTTGGTGTCCAAGAGGTGAGGCTTGGGTTGAGCTATCCTCTGGCAAGCCCTTGTCGTCCGGAGGGCAGCAACTACATGTGCACAAGACTGGGGTACTAAAGGTCCCCTATTTTAGTACATCAAAAATTGGCAAAGGGCGGCATGTTGTCACAAGGCTGGAGGCGTAAAGCCATTATTTGTGCCATTCCCGCACAAATTGGGGAATTTCACCAGGAAGAATTTGGTGGTGGGCCGGAGCTGTAAGCTAGCCCTTCTGAGGGCGGAGATGACTTCACCGGTCATTCGCACCCAAACCAGAAAGAAATAGTGAAACAACTCAAAATGGGGAGTTGTTTCGAGGAAACATCCACATAGAGTTATGAAGTTTGCGATATGCAAAACTCCATTTAGCGTCAAGTGGTGGAGCCGACATCCAAGGACTAAGAGGAGCCCGCGCACGAACCTGTGCAACGGGAAGCCGAGCCCCCGCGTGAAGCCCTTGTTAGGAGGCAACCCAATAGTTATCTTTATTTTTTCTTGTTTCTTTTCTGTTTTTATGTGTTGACACAATTATGCTAATGTTATGGTTGTGTTTTTGTGTTTAAATTAGTGTTTGTGCCAAGTAGAGCCTTTGGGATGATTTGGTTGATAGTTGACTTCATTCTGTGAGAAATAGAAACTTTTTCGCCTAGTAACAGAATTTTCTAGATTCACTGGAACATGATAAAATTCTGAATTTTTACACTTGATTGATATACAAATTTCCCACATTGTCCTACTTTTTAAGAATTTTTGGAGTTACATAAGTATGGTCATTGTCCAGATCATTACAGTATGTTCTATTTTTGAAAGATTATGTTTCTGTTGCATTGTTTGCTTGTTTTAATGAATCTATGGATTGTATCGGGGGGCATAAGGCATGGTGAAGTTATAATAGAGTAGGTATTATGCAATTATAAAATATGAATGAGTTTACAATAGTACCTAAAGTTTATGATTTGCTTGTTGTACTAACGGATCTCACGAGTTTTCAGTTGAGTTTTGTGTGCTGAAGTTTTCAAGTTTTGAATGAGATCGCGATGGATGCAGGAATAAGGAGTGGCAAGACCCTAAGCTTGGGGATTCCCAAGGCACCCCAAGGTAATATTAAAGGACACTCAAGACTCTAAGCTTGTGGATGCCCCGGATGGCATCCCCTCTTTCTTCTACCAACCATCGGTAAATTACTTGGAGCTATATTTTTATTCATCACATGATATGAGTTTTGCTTGGAGCGTCGTGTATTATATGAGTCTTTGCTTTGTTTGCTTTTTAGTTTGCCACAATCATCTTTTTTGGACACACCTTTTTGAGAGGGACACGCGTTATTCGTGATTTTTTAGAATACTCTATGTGCTTCACTTATATCTTTTGAGCTAGGCAGTTGCTTACTTCACTTATATCTTTTAGAGCACGGCGGTGGTTATATTTAAAGAAATAGATATACTCTCATGCTTCACTTATATCATTTTGAGAGTTTGATAATAGTAATGGCAATATGCACAAGTTATGAAATTGGTCCTAATATGATAGGTATTCAAGACGGATATAATAAAAACTTTCATGTAGATCACTGAATATGATAAGTTTGATTCCTTGCAATAGTTTTGCGATATAAAGATGGTAATATGTGCGAGGTAATAGTGAATAATTGTGGTTTAGTAAGAATATTGGTGTTAAGGTTTGTGATTCCCGAAGCATGCACGGATAGTCTCCCGTTATGCTAAGAAGTTGGAGCATGATTTATTATTGATTATCTTCCTTATGAGTGGAGGTCAGGGACGAGCGATGGTCTTTTCCTACCAATCTATCCCCCTAGGGGCATGTGTAGTAGTACTTTGCTTCGAGGGCTAATAAACTTTCATAATAAGTATGTGAGTTCTTTATGACTAATGTGAGTCCATGAATTATACGCACTCTCACCTTTCCGTAATTTACTAGCCTCTTTGCTACCGTGCATTGCCCTTTCTCACCTCGACATGTGGTGCAAACTTCTCCGGTGCATCCAAACCCCGTGATATGATATGCTCTATCACACATAAACCTCCTTATATCTTCATCAGAACAGCCACCATACCTACCTATTATGGCATTTCCATAGCCATTCCGAGATATATTGCCATCCACTGTTCCCTTATTATGACAGACATCATCATTTTCATATTACTTTGCATGATTATATAGCTGACATAGTATTTGTGGCTCATCCACCGTTCATAATTTTTTATACATGTTACGCTAGATCATTGCACATCCTGGTACACTGCCAGAGGCATTCATATAGAGTCATATTTTGTTCCAGTATCGAGTTGCAATTTTGAGTTGTAAGTAAATATAAGTTTGATGATCATCATTATTCATTATTAGAGCATTGCCCCAAGTGAGGAAATATATTAAAAACTAGAGGCCAAAGCCCGTAAGAAAAGAGGCCAAAAAGAGCCCAACAAAAAAGAGAGAAAAAGAGAGAAGGGGCAATGTTACTATCTTTTTCCACACTTGTGCTTCAAAGTAGCACCATGTTTTTCATATAGAGAGTTGATACTCTCCAACGTATCTATAATTTTTTATTATCCTATGCTATTATAGTATCAATCTTGGATGTTTATTATGCAATTATATGCGATTATGTATCATTTTTTGGGACTAACCTATTAACCTAGTGCCCAGTGCCAGTTGTTGTTGTTTGCTTGTTTTTTGTCTTTTCAAAAAATCAATACCAAACGGAGTCCGAACACTACAAAACTTTTTGATAATTTTTTTCTAGACCAGAAGGGATTCTAGAAGCTTCAAGAGAAGACCTGAAGTGCCACGAGGCAGCGACAAGCCTGCTAGACGCGCCCCAGGGGCACCCCCCTAGGCTTGTGGGCCCCTCGTGGCACCTCCGGACCTAATTCCAACTCTATAAATTCCCAAATATTCCTTGTACATCAGAGACCCACCCCAAATACTTTTTCCGCCACCGCAAGTTTATGTTCTTCAGATAACCCATCTGGAGACCTTTTCCGATACTCTGCCAGAGGGGAATCGATCACGGAGGGCCTCTACATCAACCTTGCTGCCTCTCCGATGATGTGTGAGTAGTTTACCACAGACCTACGGGTCCATAGCTAGTAGCTAGATGGCTTCTTATCTCTCTTTGATCTTCAATACAATGTTCTCCTTGACGTTCTTGGAGATTTATTCGATGTAATCCTTTTTTGCGGTGTGTTTGTTGCGATCCGATGAATTGTGGGTTTATGATCAGGTTATCCATGAATAATATTTGAGTCTTCTCTGAACTCTTTTATTCATGATTGTTATAGCTTTGTATTTCTCTCTGATCTATCTGTTTGGTTTGGCCAACTAGATTGATTTATATTGCAATGGGAGGGGTGCTTTGTGATGGGTTCGATCTTGCGTTGCTCGGTCCCAGTGATAGAAGGGGACATGACATGTTATTGTATCGTTGCCATTAAGGATAAAAACATGGGGTTTATTCATATTAATTGGGCTTACTTTGTCTACATCATGTCATCTTGCTTAAGGCGTTACTCCGTTCTTTATGAACTTAATACTCTAGATGCTTGCTGGATAGCGGTTGATGTGTGGAGTAATAGTAGTAGATGCAAGTAGGACTCGGTCTACTTGTCCCGGAAGTGATGGCTATATACATGATCATTGCCTTGGATATCGTCATAACTATGCGCTTTTCTATCAATTGCCCAACAGTAATGTGTTTACCCACCGTATGCTTTTTGTTCAAGAGAGAAGCCTCTAGTGAAAACTATGGCCCCCGGGTATACCTTTATCATATACAAAATCCAAAATTACCCTGCTACAATTTATTTACCGTTCTTTTATTTTGTGTTTTTGTTTATCTGTCTACCATTATCAGACTTGATCCTTGCAATAAACCGCTGAGGGGATTGACAACCCCCTTGATTGCGTTTGGTGCAAGTATTTGTTCTTTTGTGTGTAGGGGTTGTTCATGAGGTCTTGCGTGGTTCTCCTAATGGATTGATAACCTTGGTTCTTAACTAAGGGAAATACTTATCTCTACTGTACTACATCATCCTCTCCTCTTCGAGGA
Source organism: Aegilops tauschii subsp. strangulata (assembly GCF_002575655.3). Lineage (NCBI taxonomy): Eukaryota > Viridiplantae > Streptophyta > Magnoliopsida > Poales > Poaceae > Aegilops > Aegilops tauschii. Next base: position 375,062,778 of record NC_053038.3, on the reverse strand, counting down.
AATCCCTACGTAGCTCACAAGTAGCAGAGCTGTTCACTGAGTCCATAGTCTCCTGTGGAGTGATGGGCCTTGTGGTTCCCATAGCTGTGATATATGCATGGTCCGCTCATTACCTCCTCGTGTGTACGAGGGTTGCGTCTGGGATTTCCTTTCCACCACTACCTTTTCGCTCCGGCTTCGTCGGTTTCGTTGGCCGCGACAACCAACTCGGAGTCTTGTTCTTCCTTGCGTTTGCAGTCGCCCTTGTTCTTGGAGCTCCGACTCTTGGGGGCATCCCCACTAGCTAGCTCGATGGACTTAGCGCCTGGCATAGGCCGGCGGCCTGGCCTGGCCGTTTCTTCTCTTGTGGCGAAGTCGTTGGTGGCCTTCATGAGCGCTGCCAATTATGTGAGCTTGCCCTCTCCCCGTTTCTTTCCGAGCTTATGCATGAACATGGGGGTCTTGTGCGCTGCTCACGAATGCTTCAATGGTTGTTTCATCGGAGATGCCACACAATATATTTTTCTTCTAGAGCCATCGCGCGACATAGTCCCGGACCGACTCCTTGTCCTCCTGGATTATGCTGTGGAGATCGGCTCCGCTTCTTGGGCAGTAGTAGGTCCCTTCGAAGTTGTTGAGAAAAACATGCTCGAAGTCCACCCAGTTATGGATTGAGTTCGATGGGAGCCCGCTGAGCCAAGAGCGCGCATGTCCTGTTAGGCACAAAGGTATGTGTCGTAGGGCATTGCATATGCCTTCGTTGGCCATCTCGACCACTGTGAGGTAGTCGTTTAGCTAGTGCTCTAGCTTTGTGTCTCTTGAGTACTTCTCGACGCCGCGAACGATGAATGTTTGTGGGAAGGGATGCGCTATTACCTTTTGAGAAAAGCACGCCGGCGTGATGCTTGATGTGAGCGAGGTGAACTGCGGGGGAGGTGTTGGGGAACGTAGAAATAATTCAAAATTTTCCTACGTGTCACCAAGATCAATCTAGGAGATGCTAGCAACGAGAGAGAGGGAGTGCATCTTCATGCCCTTGAAGATCGCTAAGCGGAAGCGTTACAAGAACGCGGTTGATGGAGTCGTACTCACAGCGATTCAAATCGCGGAAGATCCGATCTAGCGCCGAATGGACAGCGCCTCCACGTTCAACACACGTACAGCCCGGGGACGTCTCCTCCTTCTTGATCCAGCAAGGGGAGAGGAGAAGTTGAGGGAGAACTCCAGCAACACGACGGCGTGGTGGCAATGGAGCTCGTGGTTCTCCGGCAGAGCTTCGCTAAGCACTACGGAGGAGGAGGAGGAGTTGGAGGAGGAGAGGGCTGCGCCAGGCCCAGGGTGCGGCTGCCCTCCCACCCCTCCACTATATATAGGGGCAAGGGAGAGGGGGGCCGGCCCCTTAGATCCCATCTGGTGGGAGGGGCGGCGGCCAGGGAGGGTGGCTTGCCCCCCAAGTCAAGGGGGGCGCCCCCTCCAGGGTTTCCCCCAACCCTAGGCGCATGGGCCCTAGGGGGAGGTTGGTGCCCAGCCCACTTAGGGGCTGGTTCCCTTCCACCTACAGCCCATAAGGCCCTCCGGGGCAGGTGGACCCTCCCGGTGGACCCCCGGAACCCCTTCGGTGGCCCCGGTACAATATCGGCATACCCCCGAACACTTCCGATGACCGTATGATGACTTCCCATATATAAATCTTTACCTCCGGACCATTCCGGAACTCCTCGTGACGTCCGGGATCTCATCCGGGACTCCGAACAACCTTCAGTAACCACATACTATTTCCCATAACAACTCTAGCGTCACCGAACCTTAAGTGTGTAGACCCTACGGGTTCGGGAGCCATGCAGACATGACCGAGACACCTCTCCGACCAATAACCAATAGCGGGATCTGGATACCCATATTGGCTCCCACATGTTCCACGATGATCTCATCGGATGAACCACGATGTCGGGGATTCAATCAATCCCGTATACAATTCCCTTTGTCTATAGGTATGTTACTTGCCCGAGATTCGATCTTCGGTATCCCAATACCTCGTTCAATCTCGTTACCGGCAAGTCTCTTTACTCGTTCCATAACGCATGATCCCGTGGCTAACTCATTAGTCACATTGAGCTCATTATGATGATGCATTACCGAGTGGGCCCAGAGATACCTCTCCGTCATACGGAGTGACAAATCCCAGTCTTGATTCGTGCCAACCCAACAAACACTTTCGGAGATACCTGTAGTGCACCTTTATAGCCACCCAGTTACGTTGTGACATTTGGTACACCCAAAGCATTCCTACGGTATCCGGGAGTTGCACAATCTCATGGTCTAAGGAAACGATACTTGACATTAGAAAAGCTCTTAGCAAATGAACTACACGATCTTGTGCTATGCTTAGGATTGGGTCTTATCCATCACATCATTCTCCTAATGATGTGATCCCGTTATCAATGACATCCAATGTCCATGGTCAGGAAACCATAACCATCTATTGATCAACGAGCTAGTCAACTAGAGGCTTACTAGGGACATGTTGTGGTCTATGTATTCACACATGTATTACGGTTTCCAGTTAATACAATTATAGCATGAACAATAGACAATTATCATGAACAAGGAAATACAATAATAACCATTTTATTATTGCCTCTAGGGCATATTTCCAATAGTCTCCCACTTGCACTAGAGTCAATAATCTAGTTCACATCACTATGTGATTGTAATGAATCCAACACCCATGGGGTTTGTTCATATCTCGCTTGTGAGAGAGGTTACTAGTCAATGGGTCTGAACCTTTCAGATCCGTGTGTGCTTTACAAATCTCTATGTCATCTTGTAGATGCAGCTACCACACGCTACTTGGAGCTATTCCAAATAACTGCTCTACTATACGAATCCAGTTTACTACTCAGAGTCATCCGGATTAGTGTCAAAGTTTGCATCGACGTAACCCTTTACGACGAACTCTTTTACCACCTCCATAATCGAGAAAATTCCTTAGTCCACTAGTTACTAAGGATAAGCTCGACCGCTGTCATGTGATCCATTCCTGGATCACTATTGTAGCCCTTGACTAACTCATGGCAAGGCACACTTCAGGTGCGGTACACAGCATAGCATACTGTAGAGCCTACGTCTAAAGCATAGCGGACGACCTTCGTCCTTTCTCTCTCTTCTGCCGTGGTCAGGTCTTGAGTCTTACTCAATACTCACACCTTGTAACACAGCCAAGAACTCCTTCTTTGCTGATCTATTTTGAACTCTTTCAAAATCCTGTCATGGTATGTATTCATTTGAAAGTACTATTAAGCGTTTTTGATCTATCCTTATAGATCTTGATGCTCAATGTTCAAGTAGCTTAATCCAGGTTTTCCATTGAAAAACACTTTTCAAATAACCCTGTATGTTTTCCAGAAATTCTACATCATTTCTGATCAACAATATGTTAACAACATATACTCATCAAAAATTCTATAGTGCTCCCACTCACTTCTTTGGAAATACAAGTTTCTCATAAACTTTGTATAAACCCAAAATCTTTGATCATCTCATCAAAGCGTACATTCCAACTCCGAGATGCTTACTCCAGTCCTTAGAAGGATCGCTGGAGCTTTGCATACTTGTTAGCATCTTTCAGGATTGACAAAACCTTCTGGTTGTATCACATACAACCTTTCCTCAAGAAAATCGTCGAGGAAACAATGTTTTGACATCCTATCTGCAAGATTTCATAAATAATGCAGTAACTGCTAATATAATTCCAATAGACTCTTAGCATCGCTATGAGTGAGAAAGTCTCATCGCAGTCAACTCCTTGAACTTGTCGGAAAACATCTTAACGACAGGTCGAGCTTTCTTAATGGTGACACTTACCATCATTGTCCGTCTTCCTTTTAAAATCCATCTGTACCCGACAGCCTTACGACCATCAAGTAGTTCTTCCAAAGTCTATACTTTGTTTTTATACATGGATCCTCTCGGATTTTATGGCCTCGAGCCATTCGTCGGAATCTGGGCCCACCATCGCTTCTCCATAGCTCGTAGGTTCATTGTTGTCTAGCAACATGACTTCCAAGACAGGATTAGGTACCACTCTGAAGTAGTACACATCCTTGTCGTCCTACGAGGTTTGGTAGTGACTTGATCCAAAGTTTCATGATCACTATCATAAGCTTCCACTTCAATTGGTGTAGGTGCCACAGGAACAACTTCTTGTGCCCTGCTACACACTAGTTGAAGTGACGGTTCAATAACCTCATCAAGTCTCCACCATCCTCCCACTTGATTCTTTCGAGAGAAACTTTTCCTCAAGAAAGGACCCGATTCTAGAAACAAACCCTTTTGCTTCCGGATCAGAGACAGGAGGTATACCCAACTGTTTTTGGGTGTCAGATGAAGATGCATTTATCCGTTTTGGGTTCGAGCTTATCAGCCTGAAACTTTTTCACATAAGCGTCGCAGCCCCAAACTTTTAAGAAACGACAGCTTAGGTTTCTCTAAACCATAGTTCATACAGTGTCGTCTCAACAGAATTGCGTGGTGCCCTATTTAAAGTGAATGCGGTTGTCTCTAATGCCTAACCCATAAACGATAGTGTAATTCGATAAGAGACATCATGATATGCACCATATCCAATAGGGTGCAGTTATGATGTTCGGACACACCATCACACTATGGTGTTCCAGGCGGTATTAGTCGTGAAACAATTTCCACAATTTCTTAATTGTGTGCCAAACTCGTAACTCAGATATTCATCTCTGTGATCATATCACAGACATTTTATCCTCTTGTCACGACGATCTTCAACTTCACTCTGAAATTACTTGAACCTTTCAATAATTCAGACTTGTGTTTCATCAAGTAACTTCTCAAATCATCTGTGAAGTAAGAACATAACGATATCCACTGCGTGCCTCAGCACTCATTGGACTGCACACATCAAATGTATTACTTCCAACAAGTTGCTCTCTTGTTTCATCTTACTGAAAGCAAGGCCTTTCAGTCATCTTGCCCATGTGTTATGATTTGCATGTCTCAAGTGATTCAAAATCAAGTGAGTCCAAACGATCCATCTGTATGGAGTTTCTTCATGCATATCTACCAATAGACATGGTTCGCATGTCTCAATCTTTTCAAAAACGTGTGAGTCCAAAGATCCATCAACATGGAGCTTCTTCATGCGTTTTATACCAATATGACTCAAATGGCAGTGCCACAAGTATGTGGTACTATCATTACTATTTTATATCTTTTGGCATGAACATGTGTATCACTACGATCGAGATTCAATGAACCATTCATTTTAGGTGCAAGACCATTGAAGGTATTACTCAAATAAACAGAGTAACCATTATTCTCCTTAAATGAATTACCGTATTGCGATAAACATAATCCAATCATGTCTATGCTCAACGCAAACACCAAATAATGATTATTTAGGTTTAACACCAATCTCGATGGTAGAGGGAGCGTGCGATGTTTGATCACATCAACCTTGGAAACACTTCCAACACATATCGTCATCTCACCTTTAGCTAGTCTCCGTTTATTCCGTAGCCTTTTATTTCGAGTTACCAACACTTAGCAACCGAACTGGTATCTAATACCCTGGTGCTACTAGGAGTACTAGTAAAGTACACATTAATATAATGTATATCCAATATACTTCTGTCGACCTTGCCTGCCTTCTCATCTACCAAGTATCTAGGGTAGTTCTGCTTCAGTGACCGTTCCCCTCATTACAGAAGCACTTAGTCTCAGCAACTGATTTTCCATTTCATGAAGTATCCCTTCTTTCCCTTGCCCTTCTTGAAACTAGTGGTGTTACCAACCGTCAACAATTGATGCTCCTACTTGATTTCTACTTTCGCGGTGTCAAACATCGCGAGTTGCTCAAGGATCATCATGTCTATCCCTGATATGTTATAGTTCATCACGAAGCTCTAATAGCTTGGTGGCAGTGACTATGGAGAACCATCACTATCTCATCTGGAAGATTAACTCCCACTTGATTCAAGCGATTGTAGTACTCAGACAATCTGAGCACATGCTCAACGATTGAGCTTTTCTCCCTTAGTTTGCAGGCTTAAGAAACTTGTCAGAGGTCTCATACCTCTTGACATGGGCACTAGTCTGAAATCCCAATTTCAATCTTTGGAACATCTCATATTATCTGCGACGTTTCAAAAACGTCTTTGGTGCCACAATTTTAAACCGTTAGCACTACGCACTGAACTATCACGTAGTCATCAAAACGTGTATGTCAGATGTTTTGCAACATCTACAGACGACGCTCGAGGTTCAGCACACCGAGTGGTGCATTAAGGACATAAGCCTTTTGTGCAGCAATGAGGACAATCCTCAGTATACGGACCCAGTCCGCATAATTGCTACTGTCAACTTTCAACTAAATTTTCTCTAGGAACATATCTTAAACAGTAGAACTAAAGCATAAGCTACGACATAATTTGCAAAGACCTTTTGACTATGTTCATGATAATTAAGTTCATCTAATCAAATTATTTAATGAACTCCCACTCAGATAGACATCCCTCTAGTCATCTAAGTGATACATGATCCGAGTCAACTAGGCCGTGTCTGATCATCACGTGAGACGGACTAGTCATCATCGGTGAACATCTCCATGTTGATCGTATCTACTATACGACTCATGTTCGACCTTTCGGTCTCTTGTGTTCCGAGGCCATGTTTGTACATGCTAGGCTCGTCAAGTCAACCTAAGTGTTTCGCACGTGTAAATCTGGCTTACACCCGTTGTATGCGAACGTTAGAATCTATCACACCCGATCATCACGTGGTGCTTCGAAACAACGAACCTTCGCAACGGTGCACAGTTAGGGGGAACACATCTCTTGAAATTTTAGTGAGGGATCATCTTATTTATGCTACCGTCGTTCTAAGCAAATAAGATGTAAACATGACAAACATCACATGCAAATCATAAAGTGACATGATATGTCCAATATCATCTTGCGCCTTTTGATCTCCATCTTCGAGGCGCGGCATGATCACCTTCGTCACCGGCATGACACCATGATCTTCATCATCATGATCTCCATCATCGTGTCTTCATGAAGTTGTCTCGCCAACTATTACTTCTACTACTATGGCTAACGGTTAGCAATAAAGTAAAGTAATTACATGGCGTTTTTCATTGACATGCAGGTCATACAATAAATTAAGACAACTCCTATGGCTCCTGCCGGTTGTCATAATCATCGACATGCAAGTCGTGATTCCTATTACAAGAACATGATCAATCGCATACATCACATATATATAATTCATCACATCCTTTTGGCCATATCACATCACATAGCATACCCTGCAAAAACAAGTTAGACGTCCTCTAATTGTTGTTGCATGTTTTACGTGGCTGCTATGGGTTTCTAGCAAGAACGTTTCTTACCTACGCAAAAGCCACAACGGTGATATGCCAATTGCTATTTACCCTTCATAAGGACCCTCTTCATCGAATCTGATCCGACTAAAGTGGGAGAGACAGACACCCGCTAGCCACCTTATGCATCAAGTGCATGTCAATCGGTGGAACCTGTCTCACGTAAGAGTACGTGTAAGGTCGGTCCGGGCCGCTTCATCCCACAATGCCGCCGAATCAAGATAAGATTAGTAACGGTAAGCAAATTGAACAAATCATCACCCACAACTACTTTGTGTTCTACTCGTGCATAGAATCTACGCATAGACCTAGCTCATGATGCCACTGTTGGGGAACGTAGCAATAATTCAAAATTTTCCTACGTGTCACCAAGATCAATCTAGGAGATGCAAGCAACGAGAGAGAGGGAGTGCATCTTCATACCCTTGAAGATCGCTAAGCGAAAGCGTTACAAGAACGCGGTTGATGGAGTCGTACTCGCAGCGATTCAAATCGCGGAAGATCCGATCTAGCGCCGAACGGACGGCGCCTCCGCGTTCAACACACGTACAGCCCGGGGACGTCTCCTCCTTCTTGATCCAGCAAGGGGAGAGGAGAAGTTGAGGGAGAACTCCAGCAACACGACGGCGTGGTGGCAATGGAGCTCGTGGTTCTCCGGCAGAGCTTCGCTAAGCACTACGGAGGAGGAGGAGGAGTTGGAGGAGGAGAGGGCTGCGCCAGGCCCAGGGTGCGGCTGCCCTCCCACCCCTCCACTATATATAGGGGCAAGGGAGAGGGGGGCCGGCCCCTTAGATCCCATCTGGTGGGAGGGGCGGCGGCCAGGGAGGGTGGCTTGCCCCCCAAGTCAAGGGGGCGCCCCCTCCAGGGTTTCCCCCAACCCTAGGCGCATGGGCCCTAGGGGGAGGTTGGTGCCCAGCCCACTTAGGGGCTGGTTCCCTTCCACCTACAGCCCATAAGTGTGACGCCCCCGGTTTGACCGTACACTAATCATGCACGCAAATGTGTACGATCAAGATCAGGGACTCACGGAAAGATATCACAACACAACTCTAAAACATAAATAAGTCATACAAGCAATCATAATACAAGCCAGGGGCCTCGAGGGCTCGAATACAAGTGCTCGATCACAGACGAGTCAGCGGAAGCAACAATATCTGAGTACAGACATAAGTTAAACAAGTTTGCCTTAAGAAGGCTAGCACAAACTGGGATACAGATCGAACGAGGCGCAGGCCTCCTGCCTGGGATCCTCCTAACTACTCCTGGTCGTCGTCAGCGGACTGCACGTAGTAGTAGGCACCTCCAGTGTCGTAGGAGTCGTCGTCGACGGTGGCGTCTGGCTCCTGGACTCCAGCATTTGGTTGCGACAACCAGACAGAAAGGAAAGGGGGAAAAGAGGGAGAGAAGCAACCGTGAGTACTCATCCAAAGTACTCGCAAGCAAGGAGCTACACTACATATGCATGGGTATATGTGTAAAGGGGCATATCAGTGGACTGAACTGCAGAATGCCAGAATAAGAGGGGGATAGCTAATCCTGTCGAAGACTACGCTTCTGGCCATCTCCATCTTGCAGCATGTAGGAGTAGACTGAAGTCCTCCAAGTAGCATCGCATAGCATAATCCTACCCGGCGATCCCCTCCTCGTCGCCCTGTTAGAGAGCGACCACCGGGTTGTATCTGGCACTTGGAAGGGTGTATTTTATTCAGTATCCGGTTCTAGTTGTCATAAGGTCAAGGTACAACTCTGGGTCGTCCTTTTACCGAGGGACACGGCTATTCGAATAGATAAACTTCCCTGCAGGGGTGCACCACATAACCCAACACGCTCGATCCCATTTGGCCGGACACACTTTTCTGGGTCATGCCGGGCCTCGTAAGATCAACACGTCGCGGCCCCACCTAAGCACAACAGAGAGGTCAGCACGCCGGTCTAACTCCTATGCGCGCAGGGGTCTGGGGCCATCGCCCATTGCACACCTGCACGTTGCGTACGCGGCCGGAAGCAGACCTAGCCTAGTGGCGTTCCGGTCCAATCCGGCGCGCGCCACTCAGTCGCTGACGTCACGAAGGCTTCGGCTGATACCACGACGCCGGGATACCCATAACTACTCCCGCGTAGATGGTTAGTGCGTATAGACCAAATGGCCAGACTCAGATCAAATACCAAGATCTCGTTAAGCGTGTTAAGTATCTGCGAACGCCGACCAGGGCCAGACCCACCTCTCTCCTAGGTGGTCTCAACCTGCCCTGTCGCTCCGCCACAAAGTAACAGTCGGGGCCGTCAGGAACCCAGGCCCACCTCTACCGGGGTGGAGCCACCTGTCCTTTCAGCCCCCTCATCAGAATCACTTGCGGGTACTCAACGAGCCGACCCGACTTTAGTCACCACATGTGTCATGTATATAAGGTATATAGTATATACCCGTGATCACCTCCCGAAGTGATCACGGCCCAGTAGTATAGCATGGCAGACGGACAAGAGTGTAGGGCCACTGATGGAACACTAGCATCCTATACTAAGCAGTAGGGTAGCAGGTAAGGGTAACAACTGTAGCAACAAGGACAGGCTATGCATCAGTATAGGATTAACCGAAAGCAGTAACATGCTACACTACTCTAATGCAAGAAGTATAGAGAAGAATAGGCGATATCTGGTGATCAAATGGGGGGCTTGCCTGGTTGCTCAGACAAGAAGGAGGGGTCGTCGGTGACGTAGTCGACCACAGGGGCATCAGCGCCGGTCTCGGGGTCTACCGGAGAAGAAGAGAGGGAAGAAACAGTAAATACGGAGCAAACAAAGCATCACAAAACATAACATGGCAATACGCGGTGCTAGGTATGCTCTAACGCGGTGGGAGGTGATACCGGCGAAGGGGGGAAACATCCGGGAAAGTATTCCGGATGTTTCGCGTTTTCGGACAGATGAATCGGAGGGGAAAAGTTGCGAGTTTGCTATGCTAGGGATGTGTGGCGGACGAACGGGCTGCGTATCCGGATTCGTCTCGTCGTTCTGAGCAACTTTCATGTACAAAGTATTTTCATCCGAGTTACGCGTTATTCTCTATGATTTTTCAAAGTTTTAAAGCTTTTCTCGAGTTCATTAATAATTCAAAAACAATAGCAAAACTGCTATGTGTGCCCAACTATGGCTTGCAGGTGGGACTAGTGAGCTGGGTTGACCCAGTCAAAGGTTGACTGGTCAACATATGAATAGTGTAAGCGGGTCCCGCGTGTCATTGACTTAGATCTTTTAATCTAATTTTAGCATATTAATCTAACAGTTGGTCCCAGATTTCATTGACTGGCCTTTTAACTAATGGGTTATTTAGTGTGAGGGACCACCTGTCACAAAACCATAGGCTATTTAATTAACATATAAAGTAGCAGCCCTAAACTAATCTAATTAGTAGTACTAACTAATCTGGATAGGCCTCATACCCAGAACACGCACGCACGCACACCACACAGAACGCACTCACACATGCGCGCATGGCCGCTTGGCCATGGCCAATAACAGGAGCAGCCGGCGGGAAGGCGAGGCCATGCGCGGGACGGGGCCCGGCCTGGGCGCAGTGGGAGCGGCGGCGGACGCGGTTAGGCGCCGGCGGCGCGGACAGGTGGCTAAGGCGGGGGGCAAGTGCTGCGGCGGCGGCGGCGCTGCTGCTGTGCTCAGGCGCGCGGGAGGGAAGGCGGGGCCGCAAGCTTGGGCGGCAGCGGGCGCGGGCACAACCGTGGGGTGCGGCGGAGCTAGGTGCGCACGAGCGAGGCGACACAGCAGGAGCAACACCGACGAGGGGCGCGGCCGGGACCAAGCCTCGGTCATGGCGGCAGGAGCTCGGGGGTGGGGCTCATACGACAACAAATCCGAGGGGGAAAAGGGGGGAATGGGTGCGGCTCACCGAGGGGAAGGCGATGGCGAGCTCGGGATGGTTCGGGGAGGACCGGAGGTAGCAGATCGACAAGGCGGAGCAGACGTCCATGGTCGAAGAGGAGGGGTCGATGGCGGCGGCTCCGGGTCGCTCCAGCAAGAGCCGGTTGCCGTAGAGAACGACGACGAAGGGGACCGTCTCGTGGGAAGCTTCTGGCGCCGCGGGGAGGCTCCGGTGCACGGCATCGACGTCGACGCGGCGACGGCAGCTCGAATGTGAGCTCCGGATCGGGAGAGCGAGTGAGCGAGGGGGAGAAAGGGATTAGCGACCTAGGGTTGACAGAGGGGGCGCGGGGCATTCTTATCCAACGCAGGGAGACGGCGGGGAGGCGCGGGATGGCCGCCCCGTGGCTATCCGGCCATGGACGATGCTCCTGCGTCCACGGGGTGCCTGGTGAACAGAGAGCAAGGGGATGACCGGGGATGGGCTGGACCTGCACTATGGCCACTAGGGCCCGGCGCAGCAGTAGCAGTTCCTCTACCGCTTTTCCTTTTCTAAAAATTTTCTATTTTCTGCCTTTTCTTTTAATATGCACTGCTTGTATTTAACTAAGCCATCAAATGATTTTTGCAAAATATGGAACTTGGTCCAAAATTGTTGTTGCATTTTTAGGCACTCCCACAAAAAGTTTGAGAGGTATTTGAATTCATTTGAAATTTTGCTTAAATAGAAATGATAAAATTGAGGGTTGTTGGCCACAGTTTTGGATAGTTTAGGGCATTTAAACATTTTTTTTATGTTGGTTCATCACCAATATTAACAAATGAATATTTTCCACATGAGGAACATTTCAGTTTTTATGTTTGAAAACTTTTATGTTTGACTTTAATTCTGATTTCGAATTTGAATCGGTTTCGAACTAATGCGAGATTAAGAACAGTAATCGAGGTGACGTGGCATCATTAGCAGAGGTTCACTGTAGCTTAAATATCCGGGCGTCACAATTCTCCTCCACTACAAGAAATCTCGTCCCGAGATTTAAGAGGGGAAGTAAGGGGAAGGGATTTGGTCGCGAAATTCTAACGAGTCTTCTCGGTCTTGGTTGCTATTCTCAGAGAGGTCGATCCATTATGTTGATGTCTTCATTTCTCTGCTTCAGGTCATCATGATGAAGTTGGCATCCTTTCTTTGGGAACTCCATCGTACTTATGAAAGAATAAAGGGTGGGTATATTCCAGGAGAACGGACCTCTGCAAGGTTGACTATCTGGTAGCTAACATCGGGGAAGGTGGCGGAAAGTAACTCTTGAATTGAAACTTACGAAAATATCGAGAGCAAAGTAAGGAGGTATCCTAGGAAGTTTCGAGCGGGTAGGCAATCGTTCGATGCCTGTTACAGGGTGTGAAAGGGGTTCAAGGCAACGGGAATAAGTATTGTGTCTGATATCAGACTTGAAGGTGGCTCGTGAATTACATACGAGGCCACGTGCGATGAATTAATTTGGGAACAGGGGGTGCACAGGAGAGTCAGGTTTTGATCCTGTGGAACTGTGGGTTATGGGCCCACCATGTGGTTAAAGTAGGAAGGGCGGTGACATCTTGCACGATCATGATAGCAAGGCATGTCAGAGGGTAGCCTGTCAGTTACATGTCAGCAACATCGTCGGTACCAAGGGCGAGGGACGAAGAGAACCATTTTCCTGCTCGTTGAAACGAGGCGGACCAATAGGCAAAGTTCTCGTCCATCGGTGGTTACCGGAATGTCACCAACAATAGTAACAGGGTCTTACTGACAAAGTTGTACACCGAGGTGTTTGTAGAAGCAGGGAATTAATACTGCTTAGATCATAATGATCACCAGAAATGTTAAACCAACCAATGGAAAGGAAAATATGATTATCAGATTAAACAGAACAATGGAAAGGAAAATGTGTTTAAACACATATTTCAGGGGTATTTCCTTCCCAAGGACAAGCAGAGCATGATATCCTTGACGGGATATAATGTAGAAAACTCTTTAGGTACGGGAGAGAATTTTAATGACATTACCCATTCAGCGGTGTTTGGATAATTGAGCAAGAAACATTTAGCATTGGGCTTCAAATGTTCCTGTTGAAAATCGGAGTACCATAGACATGCTTCGAGATAGCATTGACATGGTCAACAGGTGAGATCAGGCTATGGACACACAAAGGATCCATCAGGAACAAAATATAGAGTAAGTCTTACAATTTCCTCATGGAAAGAATGGATAACCTTGCTAAAAATGAAAACTATAACAATAGGGCCGGAGGGCTAGGTATGAGACCACCTTACCGGGTCATATAAAGACCAACGCTATAACTCTTGGAAATATGTTCCAACCATCATATCTGACCGAGATTCAGATCTGATTGGTGTCAGGATAACTCAGACTCAGGATGCCTGAGAAGAAAGGTGCAACACAAATTGTCGAGATGACATTGTAAGATTCTCGAGAATTGAAGCGAGTTCCGAAACAAGAGTTCATCATTAAACCAAGGAGAGGATGAGGGGGTGGCTGATGGACTCAGCGACAATTCCTCGAGATTTCCAAAAAGAGGGATTTCCACACTTATGTGAACAAGGAGATAACATTGGTCAGATCAAATGATATAATGAGGTATGCTCGAGAAAAACATACACAATTAAACATTGGTTGAAAGGTGCACCCGAAATATGGGCTGGGTTGCACGACCAACGTCGGAATGGTGATTCAATAATCAATAGTCTAAGAATGAACGTCCGACCGTTAACTTCAAAGGAATAGGGTTGCTAGAAGGGCAGAATCCAAACAACACAGTTCACCTGTTGGTATCCCGGTTAGAATCAACACGTGAACCTGGAAATGAATGGAGATGACGAGAAGTATTTCTATATCAGGAATTTCTTAAGAGGTGAGGCAATCCTCACAACATCCTTGACATGAAGGACAGTAATACTTCAATGTAGAACATAACATAAGCTAGATAGGAAAGAGCTCCATAACATGATCAAGTCTGAATTGGAGGGGGGGCAATAACGTTGCCGATGATAACACAAATCATCGAGGGGCAAGGATGGTATTTCTCATCCTAAATTTCGACTGATATCCTGGAAGAGCTCAAAATGTTGGTGCTGATCACGACACATTTGTCGAGAGATTTCATGAAGATGTAATCTATCGGCGATGACATCAAGTCAGAGGAATGATGAAAGCGATAGGTTAATGGAACCAAGGGTACGACACAAACTTGAAATCAAGCTTGTTGTTCAAGGCGAACTAATATGACGAGGAAGATCGACGTAAGCTTAGCTCATCATCGAAAGTTGTGTTCCGGGAAGGACCGGGTAGCACAGTTAAAAAGTTTGCACGATAATGATATAGCCGATAAGGCTAGGAATGACTTGAAGGATTATTAAACTCGTAAGCAACAAGAATTACTTACAGTTATTGAATCGGAGTGCGGAATCGATTCACTTATCGGTGTTCTCGAGTGACTAATAACTCAGAGCCAGTGGAAAATTGGAATCAGTGAGAATGTAGCACTTGATGAAAAACTCATAAGAAGTTATGCAGTTCCATGATAATCTCGAGATACCAGGGGGTAATACTCGACGACAGATCAAAGTAGAGGGTGGATTGGGGTATTGCTCTATAGAAGACAATTACTTAAACTTGCATAGGAAATGGTATTTAAAGGAGAACATGGTCGGAACCACGATCGCAAAGGATCAATTCACCGATACCAGATGATATTATACCAGGGAAATAGCTATTATTATAAGAAGCTTCCATGATAGGATCTACATCGTGTCCATGGGCATGAACACAAAGGTTCAAGGTCGACTCCCACTTCTTCAATGCATAACCTTCCATTCGCCTCTCGTATTTTGATAATGACATTAGTTGTCGAAAGTTTTACCTGGTGCAATACCAGATAAGTATGTCCCGCGAAATCTTTCGAGTTCACACAGATTAAGGAAGGCATAGGTTCAACCCATCGGGGCATCGTAGAAAGATATACTACAAACTTCAGGAGTAAATAACATAAGCTCAATAGTAGAGCATGGTTGACAAAGCAGAGGATACAATTTACCAAAGGCATTATGTATCCGAGGTAAAGCTCACAGGCTTATTGAATATGAAGGATGCTGTCGGATAAACTCCAACAAAGGATCTGGTGGTCCACAAGGGATCTGACGTGAGCAACGGTACTCCACTAGAGGAAGAAGAATGCAAGGAGATCAGATTAGAGAAACAACTGACTAACTCAAAGCTCAAAGGCAAAGGAATTATGATTTCCAAATCAAGGGATCCGAAGCAATGCTCTGATTAGGGATGGATAAGTTGAATAGCCATAGGGATACAATCGACAGTAATTTGATTAGTCGAGAACCAGCTCCTGTTCAAATGACGTCTGAGCCGGAAGGATGAATTCTAGGCTCTGATTGAGGATTCCGAGCATTCGCAACAAATTGAATCAACGGACTCAAAATGATAATGACAAGAGATGCCAATAAGATTACGAGACTTAAGATTAATCATAATGCAAGTAAGCAAGAATTTCAAGAGCAAAAAGGCTCCTGAGGATTTTCGGAAGATCGAATGGTATTTCGAAGACTTTGTGAAATACATGAATCATTTGGGGATGAGCGGATACTCGATAAGTGCGAGAAATTATTCGTAGGGGTATTCAGGTGGAAAAGAACTGCAAGGCAGTGGTACAAGGGATTCTTAAAAAGCCGGAGAGCAATTCGATGTATCTGGTAATAACACGAGAAACTCAGAGTAATTGTATGAACAACAAGTGTATGTTGTTATCCATATGGATATATCGGTAGTAGGGAATTGAAAAGTCGGAGGGCACAAGGGTCTCGGGAATGATCAAAGAGTATCTTCAACATCTTCTGGTGCAGTCGGCGACCATCTGTGATAAAGGGCTCTCCGGGAGAAAGTATTTACGAGAACTTACAGTTAGTCCTTTTAGCAAAATCATTTAACCCGAATAGGAGAGAGTTCAGAGTCCCAGAGTATAGATAAGGAGTAAAAGATCCTAATACCACCCAATGGCGACGTGGGCCCGTAAGCCACACAGCCATGTTAGTAAAAGTTTAGCGATGACTAGACTCAACTTCGACCAAGGAGTTGGAAAGGGGGGATTCCTACAGGCAGTTGGCTCTGATACCAACTTGTGACGCCCCCGGTTTGACCGTACACTAATCATGCACGCAAATGTGTACGATCAAGATCAGGGACTCACGGGAAGATATCACAACACAACTCTAAAACATAAATAAGTCATACAAGCAATCATAATACAAGCCAGGGGCCTCGAGGGCTCGAATACAAGTGCTCGATCACAGACGAGTCAGCGGAAGCAACAATATCTGAGTACAGACATAAGTTAAACAAGTTTGCCTTAAGAAGGCTAGCACAAACTGGGATACAGATCGAACGAGGTGCAGGCCTCCTGCCTGGGATCCTCCTAACTACTCCTGGTCGTCGTCAGCGGACTGCACGTAGTAGTAGGCACCTCCAGTGTCGTAGGAGTCATCGTCGACGGTGGCGTCTGGCTCCTGGACTCCAGCATCTGGTTGCGACAACCAGACAGAAAGGAAAGGGGGAAAAGAGGGAGAGAAGCAACCATGAGTACTCATCCAAAGTACTCGCAAGCAAGGAGCTACACTACATATGCATGGGTATATGTGTAAAGGGGCATATCAGTGGACTGAACTGCAGAATGCCAGAATAAGAGGGGGATAGCTAATCCTGTCGAAGACTACGCTTCTGGCCATCTCCATCTTGCAGCATGTAGAAGAGAGTAGACTGAAGTCCTCCAAGTAGCATCGCATAGCATAATCCTACCCGGCGATCCCCTCCTCGTCGCCCTGTTAGAGAGCGACCACCGGGTTGTATCTGGCACTTGGAAGGGTGTATTTTATTCAGTATCCGGTTCTAGTTGTCATAAGGTCAAGGTACAACTCCGGGTCGTCCTTTTACCGAGGGACACGGCTATTCGAATAGATAAACTTCCCTGCAGGGGTGCACCACATAACCCAACACGCTCGATCCCATTTGGCCGGACACACTTTTCTGGGTCATGCCCGGCCTCGTAAGATCAACACGTCGCAGCCCCACCTAAGCACAACAGAGAGGTCAGCACGCCGGTCTAACTCCTATGCGCGCAGGGGTCTGGGCCCATCGCCCATTGCACACCTGCACGTTGCGTACGCGGCCGGAAGCAGACCTAGCCTAGTGGCGTTCCAGTCCAATCCGGCGCGCGCCACTCAGTCGCTGACGTCACGAAGGCTTCGGCTGATACCACGACGCCGGGATACCCATAACTACTCCCGCGTAGATGGTTAGTGCGTATAGACCAAATGGCCAGACTCAGATCAAATACCAAGATCTCGTTAAGCGTGTTAAGTATCTGCGAACGCCGACCAGGGCCAGGCCCACCTCTCTCCTAGGTGGTCTCAACCTGCCCTGTCGCTCCGCCACAAAGTAACAGTCGGGGGCTGTCAGGAACCCAGGCCCACCTCTACCGGGGTGGATCCACCTGTCCTTTCAGCCCCCTCATCAGAATCACTTGCGGGTACTCAACGAGCCGACCCGACTTTAGTCACCACATGTGTCATGTATATAAGGTATATAGTATATACCCGTGATCACCTCCCGAAGTGATCACGGCCCAGTAGTATAGCATGGCAGACGGACAAGAGTGTAGGGCCACTGATGGAACACTAGCATCCTATACTAAGCAGTAGGGTAGCAGGTAAGGGTAACAACTGTAGCAACAAGGACAGGCTATGCATCAGTATAGGATTAACCGAAAGCAGTAACATGCTACACTACTCTAATGCAAGCAGTATAGAGAAGAATAGGCGATATCTAGTGATCAAAGGGGGGGCTTGCCTGGTTGCTCAGACAAGAAGGAGGGGTCGTCGGTGACGTAGTCGACCACAGGGGCATCAGCGCCGGTCTCGGGGTCTACCGGAGAAGAAGAGGGGGAAGAAACAGTAAATACGGAGCAAACAAAGCATCACAAAACATAACATGGCAATACGCGGTGCTAGGTATGCTCTAACGCGGTGGGAGGTGATACCGGCGAAGGGGGGAAACATCCGGGAAAGTATTCCGGATGTTTCGCGTTTTCGGATAGATGAATCGAAGGGGAAAAGTTGCGAGTTTGCTATGCTAGGGATGTGTGGCGGACGAACGGGCTGCGTATCCGGATTCGTCTCGTCGTTCTGAGCAACTTCCATGTACAAAGTATTTTCATCCGAGTTACGGGTTATTCTCTATGATTTTTCAAAGTTTTAAAGCTTTTCTCGAGTTCATTAATAATTCGAAAACAATAGCGAAACTGCTATGTGTACCCAACTATGGCTTGCAGGTGGGACTAGTAAGCTGGGTTGACCCAGTCAAAGGTTGACTGGTCAACATATGAATAGTGTAAGCGGGTCCCGCGTGTCATTGACTTAGATCTTTTAATCTAATTTTAGCATATTAATCTAACAGTTGGTCCCAGATTTCATTGACTGGCCTTTTAACTAATGGGTTATTTAGTGTGAGGGACCACCTGTCACAAAACCATAGGCTATTTAATTAACATATAAAGTAGCAGCCCTAAACTAATCTAATTAGTAGTACTGACTAATATGGATAGGCCTCATACCCAGAACACGCACGCACGCACACCACACAGAACGCACTCACACATGCGTGCATGGCCGCTTGGCCATGGCCAACAACAGGAGCAGCCGGCGGGAAGGCGAGGCCATGCGCGGGACGGGGCCCGGCCTGGGCGCAGTGGGAGCGGCGGCGGACGCGGTTAGGCGCCGGCGGCGTGGACAGGTGGCTAAGGCGGGGGGCAAGTGCTGCGGCGGCGGCGGCGCTGCTGCCGTGCTCAGGCGCGCGGGAGGGAAGGCGGGGCCGCAAGCTTGGGCGGCAGCGGGCGCGGGCACAACCGTGGGGTGCGGCGGAGCTAGGTGCGCACGAGCGAGGCGACACAGCAGGAGCAACACCGACGAGGGGCGCGGCCGGGACCAAGCCTCGGTCATGGCGGCAGGAGCTCGGGGGTAGGGCTCATACGACAACAAATCCTTGGGGGAAAAGTGGGGAATGGGTGCGGCTCACCGAGGGGAAGGCGATGGCGAGCTCGGGATGGTTCGGGGAGGACCGGAGGTAGCAGATCGACGAGGCGGAGCAGACGTCCATGGTCGAAGAGGAGGGGTCGATGGCGGCGGCTCCGGGTCGCTCCAGCAAGAGCCGGTTGCCGTAGAGAACGACGACGAAGGGGACCGTCTCGTGGGAAGCTTCTGGCGCCGCGGGGAGGCTCCGGTGCACGGCATCGACGTCGACGCGGCGACGGCAGCTCGAATGTGAGCTCCGGATCGGGAGAGCGAGTGAGCGAGGGGGAGAAAGGGATTAGCGACCTAGGGTTGACAGAGGGGGCGCGGGGCATTCTTATCCAACGCAGGGAGACGGCGGGGAGGCGCGGGATGTCCGCCCCGTGGCTATCCGGCCATGGACGATGCTCCTGCGTCCACGGGGTGCCTGGTGAACAGAGAGCAAGGGGATGACCGGGGATGGGCTGGGCCTGCACTGTGGCCACTAGGGCCCGGCACAGCAGTAGCAGTTCCTCTACCGCTTTTCCTTTTCTAAAAAATTTCTGTTTTCTGCCTTTTCTTTTAATATGCACTGCTTGTATTTAACTAAGCCATCAAATGATTTTTGCAAAATATGGAACTTGGTCCAAAATTGCTGTTGCATTTTTAGGCACTCCCACAAAAAGTTTGAGTGGTATTTGAATTCATTTGAAATTTTGCTTAAATAGAAATGATAAAATTTAGGGTTGTTGGCCACAGTTTTGGATAGTTTAGGGCATTTAAACATTTTTTTTATGTTGGTTCACCACCAATATTAACAAATGAATATTTTCCACATGAGGAACATTTCAGTTTTTATGTTTGAAAACTTTTATGTTTGACTTTAATTCTGATTTCGAATTTGAATCGGTTTCGAACTAACGCGAGATTAAGAACAGTAATCGAGGTGACGTGGCATCATTAGCAGAGGTTCACTGTAGCTTAAATATCCGGGCGTCACAATAAGGCCCTCCGGGGCAGGTGGACCCTCCCGGTGGACCCCCGGAACCCCTTCGGTGGCCCCGGTACAATACCGGCATACCCCCGAACACTTCCGGTGACCGTATGATGACTTCCCATATATAAATCTTTACCTCTGGACCATTCCGGAACTCCTCGTGACGTCCGGGATCTCATCCGGGACTCCGAACAACCTCCGGTAACCACATACTATTTCCCATAACAACTCTAGCGTCACCGAACCTTAAGTGTGTAGACCCTACGGGTTCGGGAGCCATGCAGACATGACCGAGACACCTCTCCGGCCAATAACCAATAGCGGGATCTGGATACCCATATTGGCTCCCACATGTTCCACGATGATCTCATTGGATGAACCATGATGTCGGGGATTCAATCAATCCCGTATACAATTCCCTTTGTCTATCGGTATGTTACTTGCCCGAGATTCGATCTTCGGTATCCCAATACCTCGTTCAATCTCGTTACCGGCAAGTCTCTTTACTCGTTTCGTAACGCATGATCCCGTGGCTAACTCATTAGTCACATTGAGCTCATTATGATGATGCATTACCGAGTGGGCCCAGAGATACCTCTCTCATACGGAGTGACAAATCCCAGTCTCGATTCGTGCCAACCCAACAGACACTTTCGGAGATACCTGTAGTGCACCTTTATAGCCATCCAGTTACTTTGTGACGTTTGGTACACCCAAAGCATTCCTACGGTATCCGGGAGTTGCACAATCTCATGGTCTAAGGAAACGATACTTGACATTAGAAAAGCTCTTAGCAAACGAACTACACGATCTTGTGCTATGCTTAGGATTGGGTCTTGTCCATCACATCATTCTCCTAATGATGTGATCCCGTTATCAATGACATCCAATGTCCATGGTCAGGAAACCATAACCATCTATTGATCAACGAGCTAGTCAACTAGAGGCTTACTAGGGACATGTTGTGGTCTATGTATTCACACATGTATTACGGTTTCCCGTTAATACAATTATAGCATGAACAATAGACAATTATCATGAATAAGGAAATACAATAATAACCATTTTATTATTGCCTCTAGGGCATATTTCCAACAGGAGGATCCCCCGGGTGTACTCCGTGTGTCTCTACGGCTCGTGCCCATACGCCGTGTTGATAGTTTGGTCGTCCTGTTCGTACTGGACTCATTGGTGGTAAGGCCGCATCTTGGAGAGTGACGGCCGATATGGGTTGCCGCAGGTTTGTGGCTCCGGTCATTGTGCGGCCTCTGGTCGTTGTACTGACTCTTGTGATCGCTCGTGAGCAGGGTGGTTGGCGGTGGATAGGGCACTGTCGGTGCCTGTGAGCATGTCCCTTGAGCGAGAGATATTGTCTTGGAGCTCTGTTGTCCTGTGGAGTACGTGGGTAAGGTCGGCAAAGAGTTTGGAATCTCCTGGTGTGGCTTGGAGCCGGTACGCCAGTGCTGCTGCTGCTTGGAGACCGCGGGCTGGAGTCGGTGGCGGTGCGGCTCGGCAACTGGTTCATTGAATCCTATGCCATGTTTGCGACCGCGGTTGATGACGTCGTTGATGAGGTTCCGCGGTCGCCGGGGGGCGTGACTCATGTGTTAGTGTCTCGTTCCAATGCGCCTCGCATGCTGAGGCCTCCAGCGATCTTTGTTGGAGTGCGAGCTATGCGTTCAATTGGGTCACGCGGATGGCCTCCAATGTCCTTGACGATGGATCAGTGTTGGTGATGGGCGTCATGATGTAGTTCAGGGCATGCCCTGTTACGGGCGGTAGCGTGGACGCTGCGCTTCATAGGGCTGCCACGGTTGTGGGGAAACCCGGAGGTGAGCTTGCTGGGAGGCCTGTGCCGACCTGCTTCTGGGGCATTGCGATGGGGTCAGTGGGTCTCTATGTCATGGCGGCCACCAGGCCTGATGTGGGCAGGCGTGAGGCGACGGGCTCCATCATGGCTACCGCTTGCGACATGCTCGTGGTTGGTTCGGTCATCATGACCTGATGGAGGAAAATCACCTGTGAAGCCTCTGATTGTGATGTCTCCTGGTCAGTGGTGTTGCCGCCCTCTAAGCTCGAGGGAGGGGGATTCTGATTCTCCTCAGAGGTCGGAGTAGTTGACTTCGCGAATGGGTTGGAGGCCGGCATTTTCGTCCTCATTTGCGAGGCAAAATGGCCCCGGGTCACTGTCTTCGTTGTCCGATGCCGAGGTGATATTGCCCATACTAGCGCCGTCACAAGTGTTGAAGTCGGCGATGAGGCAATCTTCTGTTGTCTGGGTGAGGCGGCAACTGCCGCGGACCATCGCGACCAATGGATGGTTGGTGCGGTCTTCTCTGAATGTATAAAACCGAGGTGGCCTGTGGATCCTGCAGATTCTGACGCTGGTGCGTGCCCTCTGGATTGGGTGCAACCGCAGCGGGGTCCTTCACGAGATCGTGGAGTGATGGGGTGGGCCGGTGGGTTGATGTTGACCCAGCCCGCCCTGTCATCGATGAACGTGAGGGAGCCAAAGGTTAGGCTCTCCCCCGGCGGAAGGTCGTCGAAAGCAGAAAAGATCTAATCCAAGATCGGTCTCCAGTCGACGTCGCCCATGCCTGGCGCGCCAACTGCCGGTGCAAAATACGGTCAAATCCCTCGGTAGGGGTCCGAGCACAGCTGGAAGTCCTGGATCGGAGGTTGCACAAGGGGTTTATTCAGGTTCGGGCCTCCGGAGAGTAATACCATACGTCATGTTGTTTTAGTTATTCATGATGGATGGATACCTCGTGCAAGGGGTTACAATGGTGTATGAGATTACTATCGAGAGTTTGCCTATCCGATGATAGATGGGAATGAGGATCCTAGACCTCTCTTTACATAGGCAGTAGATGTCTAGGGTTTACACGGTGAATGCGATCTAGGACGCCACCGCCCTTTAGGCTTGGAGGGCACGAAGGTCACCAACGCCTCCTTAGGGCTTCTTCCTTGTACTGGGCCAAGCGGGCCCCTTGTAGATACTGAGGCCAGACTCCCTTACATGAGCCACCCCCTATACAGCGCCCCGTCAATAACCAATGTGTTGAAATATATTGCCCGCCTCACTCCATTAGTTCGGACTTTTGGATGAGTTGGCTGGAGCATGAATTCAATATGGTATCCGAGCCAAGACGTCTTGAGTTCAAGACCCTGCCAACGCAGTATTAAAATAAAAAGATCATGCAGCCTACACCGATCCCACGTCTAAGGACTAAAATAGCCTAAACGTGAGGGGAAGTGTTGAAATATATTGCCCGCCTCCCTTCATTAGTTCGGACTTTTGGATGAGTTGGCTGGAGCATGAATTCAATACAATGAAGCAAAAGGAACTAGGATTTGTGGTTTATGATCGCGTGCCCTAGCCACACGCAAGAGGCTTATGGTGGTTGGGATTCCAGGGAAGATGGTGACGGTCGACCTAGCAGAGCAGCTCCACGATGGAGGGCGCTGTCAGCGGCGAGCGGGGGAGGCATGGATAGGGGAACTGACGTCGGCCCAAGTCGAGGTGAGAACAATCACGGAGGAAGGACAAAACCCTAGAGGGAGTCGCCCTCGAGATCGTCCTACAAATTGCCTCACCGCCAATCACGGAACCGTCACACTTGGAACGGACTGGGGGCAACTTTGTTAGTTTAACCAACAATATTAATACTTACAGATTTGCTATTTCACATCTAGATGTAAAATAACTATCTCACATCTAAGTCCCTCATTGTTGGATTTGTTTTGTCTTTAAATTCGTGCACTGATGATCGGACGATTTGTTCGCCTTTGATTGTACGATCTGGCGATTTGTAGCGTGCGCTCGCGCAGCCCGCACGGGACGTGCATGCAGTGTGCCAGCATGGGCTAGCCCATGTGTGCTAGCGCTACCTTTCCTCTCTGTTTTTTTTCTTTTTTTGTCTATTGTTGTATTGTCTCGATACACTGCAGCTGTTGCAGTTTGTGAGGTATTTTTTGTCTTCTTTTCATTTCTTTTTTCTCCCCCTTGCGATATTATGATATGTGTATATATCAGATGACGTGTACAGTTATCTCCTTTGTGCGTGTATATACCGTATGATTGTTCATGCAGTTTTTTCGTTGTTTTGATTTGTATTCATCTATGCAACGTGTCCACGGAATAGTAAATCATGTATCGAAATTGTTAAAACTCATATAGATGAGTGTGATGTCTCATCTAAGTTTTAGTCCATTTGTTTTGTCTCTATAAATTTTGTGCAATTCTTTGATCGGGGTTGTTTTGTCCCGCGCGTCCGGTGTGCGCTCGTCTGTCGTTCATTTTACAGCATCACACCGTGCGTCTTTCTTTTTGGGCCCTTTTTTGTTGTCTTCTTTTCCTCTGTTGTAGTTGAAGATAAGTGTTGTCTGTATAAGTTGAAGAGAGGAGCTGACCGCTGGCTCGTCGGCTTTGTTTCTTCGCTCTCTCTATCCCATTGCTCTTTGTCTAAGGAGTAGAGGCGGCCTGTCCAAGTTTCTAAACAGTACAATGACGGGCAACGGCCAATTTCTTATTTTTATTTTTGTTCTCATGTCTAACCCTAATATGTAAGAACCTTGTGTCCTTTTATTATTCTTGTTTCAGTTGCAAGTCGATCACCCACATGCATCTGGGTCCAAAACGTTTTGGTCTTTCCTGCAAGTGTACTCCTAACTGGGTTCGCCTTTTTATTCTTTATTTTAGTTGCAAGTCCACCACAGACATGCAAACTGGAGCTCGTCTCTTTTATTTTTTATTGTCGCAGTTGCAAGCAAACCACCGAGATGCAACTCGGCCCAACATATTTTTAGATTATGTTGCAAGTGCACCCTTGTCGTGCAACTAGTCACTGTCACCGTTGCATCTTCTTGTTCTAATTTTCACGTAAGCTTTTGATCTCCGGCGTTGGATGACGTATTCCTCTGTCTACTTCTCCCCTAACTGAGGCCCAATAAATTTTTTGTTCTAGGTGCAAGTCCAACCACACACTGACATGCAATAGAGGTCCCATCTTTTAAACTTTTGTTTTTTTCTCTTTTTTAGTCTTTTAAATCCATGATTTTTAAAATTTTATAAGTACTTTTTAAATTCATCATTTGATTTATTTTTCCGTCATTTTCCTGCAAGCTCTACCTTCCGCCTCCCTTGTTGTTGTTTGTTTATTGTGTATCATGTTCTTGGCTTAGGCCTGTTCGACTTCGTTTTTGGTGGCCCTCAACTCATAACTGGGGTCTGGCCTTTTTGTCCTAGTTGCAAGTCCACCCTCAACTCGCAACTGGAATCCGTTCTTTTTTTTGTCCCATTTGCAAGTCTGCCCTTGACTCGTAACTGGGATCTGACATTTTTTTGTCCTAGTTGCAAGTTCACCTTCGACTCGCAACTGGGACCCGGTCTTTTTTGTCCCAGTTGCAAGTCTGTCCTCGACTCGCAACTCGGGCCCGACGTTTTTTCTCCCAATTGCAAGTCCGCTCTCGACTCTGGGACTCGAACTTTTTTGTCTTAGTTGCAAGTCCATCATCAACTCGCACTAGGCCTGACTTTTTTTCTATTTGCAAGTCAACCCTCGACTCACAGTTAGGGACAAAACCTTTTTGTCCCAGTTGCAATAACCCCCTCGACTTGTAACTCGGACTTGGCCCTTTTTTGTCCCAGTTGCAATCCACCCTTGAGTCGCAGCTGGGCCTGACCTTTTTTTCCCTGGTTGCAATTGCACTCTTAACTCGCAATTGGGTCTCAATATTTTTTGTCCTAATTGCAAGTCCACCCTCGACCCACAACTAGGGTCCGGCCTTTTCTTTCCAGTTGAAAGTCCAGTTGTGGCCAAACCATTTTTGTCCTAGTTGCAAGTCCACTCTCGACGCAAATGGGGCTAGACTATTTTCCAAGATGCAACTCCACCCTCGACTCGCAACTGGGGTCCAACATTTTTTGTCCGAGTTGCAAGTCCACCCTCGACTCGTAACTAGGGCACAACCTTTTTTGTCCGAGTTGCAAATGCGTCCTCGACTCGCAACTGGGGCCCAACCTTTTTGTCCGAGTTGCAAGTCCACCCTCGACTCGCAACTAGGGTCCAACCATTTTTGTCTGAGTTGCTAGTTCGTCCTCGAGTCGCAACTGGGGCCCAACCTTTTTCGTCCGAGTTGCAAGTCCACCCTCGACTCGCAACTAGGGTCCAACCTTTTATGTCCGAGTTGCAAGTTCGTCCTCGACTCGCAACTGGGGCCCAACATTTTTTGTCCGAGTTGCAAGTCCACCCTCGACTCGCAACTAGAGCTCACCCTTTTTTGTCCGAGTTGCAAGTTCACCCTCGAATCGCAACTGGTGCCCGACATTTTTTAGTCCCAATTGCGAGTCCACCCTCGATTCGCAACTGGGGCCGACCTTTTTCCCAAGTGCAAGTCCACCGTCGACTCGCAACTGGGGCTCGGCCTTTTCTAGCCTAGCTGCAAGTCCACCCTTAACTCGCAATTAGGGTCCAACCATTTTTGTCCCTAGTTGCAAGTCCAAACTCGACTTGCAACTGGGGCATGACCTTTTTTATTCCCAATTGAGAGTCCACCCTCGACTTGCCATTGGGGATCCAATATTTTTTTTCCTTGTTTCAAGTCCACCCTAGTCAGCGAACAAACTGCAGATGAGCCGGCCCAAGTAGCTAGGATACCATTTTTTGTTTTGTTTCATTTTCTTCATGTTTTTCTGCTTTTTTATTTATCATTTTTCTTCTTTGTCTTCATCTCCTTTTTATTTTTTGATTTTTCAAAAGTTAATCTCATTTTTTTCATATTCTAGTATTTTTTGTTTCTTCATAAATTCACAAGTTTCAATACATGTTTCAAAATTTGTAAATTAGTTCACTTTTCTAAAATTGTTCATGTTGATCAATTTTTTAAAAGCAAATAAAAATGTGTTTATTTTTTGTTCTCTTCTTATTTATCTATTTTTGTTTTTTCCTGTTTGCTTTTAGTTCAATGTATATAAAAAAGTTCGCTTTTAGTTCATCGTATATAAAAAAGTTCATGTATATCAAAAACAATGTTCAGTGTGTATTGGAAAAATTAGTGTGTATTCAGAAAATGATCGTCATATATTAAAGTATTGTTCACCATATATTAGAACATTTTTGGTATTCGTTAACATTTTTTATAGTTTGAAAAAACTTATGTAAATTCGTGAACATGTTTTTGAAATATGTGTTGATGAAATTTTGTACTTTACTAGAAATTAATTACAAGATATAATAGTGAAAAACGCAAAAACCAATAGGCAAAAAATAAAATAAACCGTTGGTAGCCTAGAAGCTAGCTATGGAAGATGTCCTTGTAAATGTATAATGATCAGAGGCAAAAGCTAACAAGTCGATTTAGCACTAGCGATCATTTTGTTTTCCAGAAAAAGCTGGCAGGTTCCTTGTACAGGTAGCTAGCAACCAGGTTTTTTTTAAATGGGGGGAGCTAGTGACCAGATTTGCTCGTATAGGCCGGTCATCAAGGCGGACGCACGAGGTAGTTTTTAGTTTTGGGCTTTGACAAATTAAAATCAAACAAACAGGACAACAAACAAGACAAACAAACAGGAAACAATAAACTTAGATGTGAGATATTATCTCACAACTAGATGTGACATAGACGGACCGTAATTACATGCCTTAGCGAGCAACATCGCAGCTTTGCTTTCATGACTGAAGGAATTCAGTAACCCAAATTCTCCACAGCACGTCAATCGATCGCCAGGAGGAGATATGAACCAAAGAACCAAGAACGAGAAGAGATGACAAAGGAAAAAAACATGTACTACCACTGGGAGTTCAGTTGACACCTGACACATGACCGAAGAAAACAGTAGGAGCAACAAAAGCATGCCAACCACACACACTACATAACTTATCGCGTATGAGCATATGGCGGGGCGAATGGCAGACTCGACGCGACATCATGGTGTACCAAGTGGTCGATCGGATCCAGCGACAGAGCGGGGGGCAGCCAATGTGCAGTGCCACTGCCATGCCATGCAGCCAAAACCTGAGGTCGGCCTCCTGTTCACGATCGCCGGCGGTGATCGAGTGACGGACTAACTGGCGCACACCCACCTACCTAACGAAGAAGATGACGGGACAAGCAAAAGCGGGAAACGGCTATACACACTAGTGCTCCATGCACATGCCACGTACGGCTAGCTGCCGTACATGATGACGAAGCACGGGAGCACGGCCCGGGGGTTGAACACCAGCAGCTCGCCGTCGTCCTCTCCCCCTCGTCCGCCGCCGCCCGGCGGCACGGGCACCATGGAGTCGTAGCCCACCTTGTCGCCGTCCCCGTCGACGCCGCGAACGACGCGTCCCGCCACGACGCGGCACACCAGCATGGCGCGGCGCACCTGCAGGAACGCGAACTCGCGCTCCACCTCGTCGGGCAGCGACGCGTGCGCGGCCCACCCGGAGGAGTAGGTGGCAATGCCGTCCACGTCCGCCTGCTTCCCCGCGAACCCGTGGCGGAGGATGGTGCAGGTGCAGCAGTAGGGGCTCCCGCACACGCCGGCGCCCAGGGAGCAGAGCATGGTGGCGCAGTGGAACCGCAGCCGCTCGTTGCCGTCCGCGATGCACCGCTCCTCCACCACCGCGCCGCTGGCGCCCGCGCAGCGGCGGGCGGCGCGGGAGCGGACGAGGTCCCGGTACTCCTCGAAGCGGGAGAGCGCGCGCGGGTTGTGGTGGATCCTGAGGATGCGCCTGACGGCCGGGGGATAGCCGGCGCCTGGCGGGGACAGCCCCCACCCGGCGAGGAAGATCATGCGGATGATGTTCATGCTGGAGTCCAGGTGGGTGAGCTCCGAGAGGGAGTGCTTCATCGCCTGGTGGAGCTCCAGCTGCTGCGGCTTGCTCAGCACCTCGCCGCACACCTTGCAAGGGTACAGGTCCCCGCGGGCGGCGAACGACCTGGACAGCTGCCTGGTCGCCAGCGGCGAGCACGGCACGAGCGGGGTGACGCTGAGGGACTGCGGCGACATCGGGGACAGGAACGGCGACGCGCACGGCGAGGACGGCGTGGACAGCACCACGGACGCCTGACGCTGCGTCACGGACTGAGCAAGCGGCGACGACAAGGTGGTCGTGACGGCCTCCTCCTGCTCCTCTCCGCCTGGAACAGAATTCTTGTGCCCGGCGGAGGAGAAGATGCGGTGTATGTAGCACCGGAGACTGGTGGCGAGAGACGAGACGTGCCTGGCCCTGCGCCTGGCGCCGGCCCTCTCTTCAACACCGGTAGAGGACGACACGGCCGGGGAGAAGGCGAGCGGCGATATCTTCCTCCTCTTGCTGCTGCTGCTGCTGGCAGCGCCGGCGTCGTCTTCCTCGTGCTGCTGCGAGGCAGAGCCCGGCGAGAAGCAGCAGCCGGCGTGGCCAATGTGGAGGAACATGACAAAGAAGAGCGACAGGAACCCGCGCAGCAGCGAGCTGCACCTAGCACCGCCCGCCATCGCCCGTTCGCCGGCAGCTGAGGCTCCGATCAGATCATGATCACGCAACGCAACGAGAAGGCTCGGGCTCGAGGAGGGGGGTGGAAAGGGGAGGGAAAAGTGCGGGCGCTTAAAAGAGGAGAAGGGAACGTGGGCTCTGTGCGTGTGTGTGTGGCTGTGTTGGCAAAGGACGGGAGGAAGGATAAAGGCGATCGATCCGGGGACAGCAACAGGGTGTCCGGGCGGGTACGCGCACGAATCAGTTGATTACTGGAGTAGTAGTACCTAGGATGCAGATGCACCGCAGCTAAGCTAAGCTGCGCAATTATGCATCACGCAAAGCGGTACAGTGTTGCACTGAGCTGGTACTAGTGATGGTGCTCGCCCGCTGTACTCTTCCCAGCATAGCAGCCAGGGCCATGCTAATGCGTCATTACAGCGGGGAGATGGGAGATAGCGATGCAGGAATCGCAGGGACAAGGATGGCCGAAGCGGACGTGCTACCGATCAAAAAAGATCAGCTCGAGTCCGATCAGATCAGATCGGATCAGGCGCGTCGGTGCACTGGACTCGACTCGACTGGAGATGTGTAGTGTAGGTTCGGGGGGAGCTATCATTGATCATCGGCCTGATCTGGGCGCCTGTCCCGGTGTCTCCTCCTCCTCTCTCTCCGTCTCCATAATGCACCATCGCGTCTCCTCTCGTCCCGTCTCGCTCCACTGTTATTATTATTGCTCGTCTACAGTAGCCGAGGTTAGAAAAATAATACCCAACGGCAACGGGCTCGTTCGTCGTCAGCGGCGAGCGCGGCGGTCCTGCCCCTGCCGACTGCCGTGCTGCAGCTAAACCCCAAACAAAGCATACGGGGCAACGGACGGTACAGAGACAGAGTACAGGGGACGGGACAAGATACGCCCTGTTCCTCCTGCCTCGCTCCGGAACAAACGGCAAAACGTGCAGCGCCAGAGCCTGGCCGTGCGGTGCGGTGCAGATCCCTCTGCTCCGCCGCGGCTCCATGTCCCCTTCACCGCTGAACGAAGCTCTGCACGAACGACACAACGAGCTGGATTTTAGGCCGGGGAGATAAGATGGACGTTACTGCCAGTCACCACGCTCCTCGTGGCATAATGGCGGCTCCATGTGTGTGTTCCTGAGGCCTCAAACGCGGCCAAAACAGATGGGAGGCCACGTCCAGGGTTGCATAATCATCTGCTTCCAGGTTCAGTGCACTCGAGTGTATAGAATCCGAAACGTTGCAAAGCAATGCGAACATCTCAAACCTGCGTCTAACACAAGAAACGAATGATGCTGGGCACAAAGACAGTCAGTCAGACCGACCGGAGGTCTTGAGATTCGGCGCCATCACGGTGTCCTGGTGGTGGGGCTACGTAGTGCCGTTAACGTATTCCTGGTACAACTAAATGGGATTTTTTGTGTCTTAAACAAAAGGAAAGAATACTTGAGCACATGCATGCAACAGTCCAAGGAGACCAATCGAGTGTGGTTCCAGGACCGAATCGACACAAAAGTTAGCAGGAAAACCAAGGCCCTGTTTGTTTCATAAGTCCTAGGACTTTTTTAAGTTCCAACTTATAAGTCCCGAGTCCCTACCTATTTATTTACATGATTTATCATGGGCTAGAGGTTATTAAATGACATGCTAAAAGATCCAAATCATCACTATAAGTCCCTATAAGTTCCTCCCTGAGAGTCTTTTTTGATAAGTCCCAAATCACCACTTTAAGTCCCTATAAGTCCCTCCTGTTTGGTTTAGATGGGACTTATAGGGACTTAAAAAAGTCCCTAAACCAATAAGTCCCTGGAAACAAACACCCTCCAAGAATCCAAGAATCTTGTTTATCGCCTTACAAATCACAGCAACTTATTAAATGAACAATTGTTCAATTCCAGCTCCAAGCATCCACCAAGATGATAAAGATCAAAGTACATGACGGAATTAAGTACACTCAACAGGCGGGCCCACGACAATGCATATGCATACATACCATCAGGTAATTTATGATTCTTCTCGCAACAAAAAAAGGGTAATTTATGATTCGGTGATATGTTACACCGACCACAAAAACCTAGGAGTAGTTGATAATTCAGAACACTACATTTCAACTCCGTAAAACTGCTAAGGTCGTAAGTCGAAACTCACAAGAGTTTCCAGCTAATATAATGGGGTATGTGCACCAGGCAAGTATACAAAATTGGGAGTTGAACAACAAGGTCCGGCACTGAAGCGACCCTGCCTAGCTTTTGATGTGGATAAAAACCAAAAATGACATGATGACCATTCAGTAATTGCCAAGGACAATCATATGCTCAAACTGGTCTAAAAATAACGGAAAACCAATAAGCTACCATGTGCATACAAGCTTGTGGCTATCTATTTATTTGTATCATTCTAAGCGCTATGATAAATTTTCTTGACACAGCCACTCTGCCAACTAAACTGTGCCGATGTTCCAAAAGAAATGTACTTACTGTGTACATATGCTGTTGCAAGTACTGTTTGGGTGCCAAGTTTAATATATTAAATACAGCATTAAATATGAACGAAAGCTGCCTTGTGGGTTCAGTGTACTTCAGTTGTGATGTTACACAATGACCAGCCCCAGTTTCATTCATGTGTACCATACAACATTCCAAAAATAAGCATCCTAACAAAAACCATAAATTATTGCCCATACTTGAATTTCAGCAAGTCAACATGAAATTCAAAAGATTATGTAGATGATCGAGCATGCTTGACCAACAGAAGATTGTAAGTTAGCGGTCGAATTTGCACTATTAAAGAGCCTACTCTGGCAACAAAAGCAAAGGTCACAGCTCATACTATTAAAGTTTGATGAAGCTGAGTTATCAATTTAAGAAGGAAGGGAAGTCACTTATTATGATGCTTAGTTGATGTTTTCCTTTCACAATAATTAGTACTGGTAGGGTAAGCCCTGAAGAAGGCGCATTCTTAGAGAATGACATTGTCCTAGACCAGAGGCACGAAAAGATCCCAGAGTTTGAAACCAGCTTGTGACAAATATACAAACAGCAAATGTTTAGTTAGTAGTACTTTTTTGTTCCAATGAATATCCCCAGTTTCCCCATCGTTGTATTTCCAAATGATCTTTAATGTGCCTATTCTGCAACTAACTTCTGAGAGTGCCGTGAAAAAAACTCCCTAATGCTACAACTGGCTATATAGGAAACATAAAAGATAAACAGTTCAATGGGAGTTCTATGGGAAGTTTGCTTGCCAGTAACGGTGTTGATTTTGATTGCCTAACCAAGAGATCTCCCTAACTAATAACCATGATTCTCACCAACCAGATACAGGAGGGCACGTGCTATACAATGATAATATAGATCGTTTGACTATATATAAGGTGGACCATAATTGGTTACAATTTTGCACCATTAGCCTTCATCGCATCCCAAGCTTAGTTTTGTAGGTTTGCACTGGAAAAGTAATTCACTTCTTTCATAATACGACCAGCGAAGTGGATGTGCTACCGATCTAAGATCAGCTCGAGTCCGATCAGATCAGATTGGGGCCGTCAGATCAGATCGCCATTTCCAAGTTTATTTATGAAATGAGACTTACTAGTGTCCAAAACATCAAATTATATTACATACTAGATTTATCATAAAATATACTTTTATAATTTATATTTTTTTATGTGAAGTAACACATTTTCATAGATACTGATGGTCAAAGTACCATCTCAAAGCAGTGTCAATGTCCTAAAATACTTACATTTTGCATAGGAGAAGTATATTGGAAGAGCAAATCAGTAATATTTGAAATCTGATATCAAGTTTCTGAGTTGTGAGCTTATAATTTTGCACAATGTACAATGTTGGAAGTCATTATCTACGAACTCTATAAGAGAGAGATGAAGAGATAATCTTGCTATCAGCAGTATGAAGTCCTTTTACCGTTTAAAGATATATAAGTTGTTCTCAATTGATGATGCCCTGGCAGGATAATCACATAGTGAGCTGAATAACAACATTGCACTGTATTTAGGGTGCTAGGGACTTATTGGATAATGATAATTGTAAAAAAAAAACTAAGCTCTTAGTGCTAATGCTAAGGGATTAGAAAAATATGCATGCTTACATTGAATGCATCTGTAGAGGCAAGAAATGTAATGTTACCACATCAATTTTTGGAAGAGCGGAACAAAAGAAGAGCCATATTTTCAGAACTGAATTTATGTCTGAACTGAAAAAAGAGAGCATGAACGTCATCCTGTATACAAGGGAAAAACTGCTATGCCAGAGAGATAGCACCGGCTAGGTGGGAACTCTCCCACACTTCCACAACTGGCATGTCTTCTCTGGTCACAAATAAGCGGTCTCCGCCGCCTTCCATCATCTCTATCATTCCACGCTTAGAATCCTCTTCGGTATCCACATAGCTGCTTCTGAAACTATTTTCATTAATTCCTTTTCTGTCAAGTGTCTCCTTTGCTCCCGGTTGCTCCGGAAAGTTGCATGTGTCATCTCGTTGTTCTTCCAGTCTGGACCAAACCTCCAATCCATCCTTCCGGCTGACAAACACCTGGGACTTGTAGCAATGCAGAACACTGCCATGACCCCCTCCACTCCCCTTTGGTCCTGATGACATGTACACCCAAGGGTCGTTATCGAGGCGCCTCAGGTCTGCAACTCCAATATCTCCTGATTTTGAGCACACCTTGTAGAGCATCAGCTGCTTCACGTCCACATCTGCATCTGAAAACGGATCACCAAACCTGCTGCTTCTTCCGGATCCCCCTGGCTCGCTTGTCTCCCAGACCACATTCCCAGATCGAATGTCCCACAGCCTCATGTACCCAGAATAGCCAAATGCCCCCGAGCTCACAGATGAAGCAAACACCAGCCCAAGCTCCTGCAGGTGCACTAGTCGATCCGGCGAAGATGACTTAGCCGCACTCCCACTTTGCCGGCCAATCTCCTGTATGGGCTTAAGAGTTACAGGGTCAATCGCCAGGATGCAGTTCTCCCGGTGTGGGCACTCGAATGTAGCGAGGATCGGTGAATTTGTGTCAGCGGCATCAGCAGGAGGACGGGCGGCGATGGCGATGACCTTCGCTTTGAGGACGCGTAGGTCGGTCGGGTCTGACCATTCAACGGAGGCGACGTGCCAGCCTTCGAGGAGGTCGTACACATGGAGCCCGGGGGAGGAGCTGGACCCGACAACGGCGAGGCTGGAGGGCAGCAGCCTGATGGAGGTGGCGCGGTGGAGGTGGGTGCGGAAGGTGGTGAGACGGTCCAGCGCCGGGGAGTAGTAGGTGAGCTGACCGGCGCCGTGGGCGAGGCAGAAGGAGCCGTCGTGGTGCGCGGCGAGCGCGGTGGGGAAGGGCTCGGAGGCGGGGGACAGTGTGGACGCGAGGGACGCGGAGAAGCCGAGGAGGGGCGGAGGGGAGAGCGCGGCGAGGAGCTGGGCGTGGAGGCCGTAGAAGAGGGCCTCGTCGAGGAGGACCCGGGCGGGGAAGGCCGGCGGGGAGGAGGGCGCGCGGATGGCGGAGAGGAGAGCGGAGAGGAGAGCGGGGTCGCGGTCCACGAAAGTTGGGGTTGGGGAGGGATCGAGGGAGAGGGAGAGGGAGAGGGAGCTTGCCTCCAGGGCAAAGAGTTTGCCCCCCACGTTTAGCTGCTTCGCCGTGCCGCTCTTGCCTCCTCCGCCTGGTCGGCCGGCGCCGGCGGCGCTGGTCTCCATCGATGCTGGCGCTCACCACTCTCTCTTCTTTCTGGATGCACTCTCGTCTCTCTCGCAGAAACCCACCTCTCTTGCTCGGGCTGTTGTGCTGCCCGACGAGTAGACGACTCGATAAGAAGGGAAGTTTTCTTTAAACACAGTACTACAAACATCTATCCTCAGACCAGAGTCGCTGGTACCCCTCGGGTCGCCCCCGCGGGCGACCAGGGGGAAACCCTAGCCGCCGGCGCCCGGACTCCCCCGCATCTCCTCCATCCTCGCCGCCGCCAGCAGCGCCGCCGGGCGAAGCCAGGCCGGCAGGGGCGGCGGCGGGGCTCCCTTTTCCTTCCCCCGAATGGGCTGGCGCGGGACGGCCGTTTGAGAGGAGGCGCCGTACTTTTGCGGGGTGCGGCGGCGCTGCAGATGGATCCTGGCCGCGACGTGCGCAGCGCGCCGGCGGTTGGGGTTCGTGCTCGCGGCGTGGTGCGGCCGCTGGATCTGGTGGTCGCGTGCGCCGTCGGTCTCGGGTCCGATCCTTCTGGATCCGGTGCCTGGTCGTCGGCCGGCGCGGGATGGTGGCTTTCGTCGCTGACCAGGTCGGGTCTTTTGATCCGGCGCCTGGATGGATCTACGCCGGAGGTGTTGAGCCTTATGGTGCTTCCCTCTCTGGAGTTTTCGGGTCTTGGCTGCTGCCAGATCCAAAGCAGATGGAGATTGGTGGTACAGGAAGAGGACCGGAGGAAACTTTGGTCGGCTAGCTCGGCCCGGCATCGGCGACGGCTTTGACGTCGTTACCCATCTTGATGGCGAAGTCGAGGTCCCTCCTATCCACCTCCGTCCTGTTCCCGGACGAAAGTCCAAAATCCGTCTTGGATTGGACGGCGGCGGTGCCCTTTGCGTCGTAACCTCCATGGAGGCGCCGTCTTGGAAGGCTTGGGCGTTCGGGGAGTTGCTATGGGTGAAGGGCTTCGTGTGTCAGCTCCAGCAGCGGCAATGGTGTGGAGGTTGGCAGGAGGAGCGGCGTTCTAACTGCGGTGCTACGCTGAGTCATGCCTAGTCGGCAGGTGCTACGCACGACAGATCTTTCAGAGTGTCCGCCTCGGGATGGACGAGCGCAGAGCGGTGGAGCTGTCTGGCGTCGTGGTGGCGTCGACGGTAGCTAGATCGTGCAAGGTTGATGCAACAGTACAGCTCTGAAGATGGTTTGGTGGCAGGTGGCTGTGGCGGCCTCATACCCGGCAGGCGTCCTGGTTGAGGAGTGCGCCGGACTGGTAGGTATCCCATACCCGGCAGGCGTCCTGGTTGGGACCTCAGGTCTTAGATGTTTAGGTTTGGCTGCGATGTCTGTTTGGTATTAGGCCCAGACTATCAGCGCCCCTTCATCGATTGGATAGGTGTAGCGACAGTTGTTGCTTAGAAAGTGGCTTTAGTCTTGCTGTTGTATGATTTTGTAAGATCTTGTGAGAATGATTAATAAAGTGGCCGTATGCATCGCCCAGATGCAGAGGCCAGGGGTCATCCTCCTTTTCTAAAAAAAACAGTACTACAAACAAAGATGATCGCCGACGCACATTTACCCTACGAATATACACATACTTTCTATCTCTATAAACACATTTGACTCTTTGAGAGCAGAGCCGGCGAATTTTAAGATTGGCGAAGTTTTCACAAACGTCTCATACCGACAGAAAACGTCATATCGCTAAAAGATTAGCGCCGAAGAATGTAAAATAAATCCAAAAAATACGAGCATCCGTGCTAAGTTTAGAACTTAAATCTGAATGGGTTGGTTACACTAAGCTATGCTTAGTAAAGACATCTCTCATGATATGAAAGAAGTAACTTTTCAGGAGACTTATAGCATGCATCTCTATTTTATCATCACAATAATAAAATAATTGCATTTCAACCACACATAATTCAACATCATTTCAAATCCACAACTTTGAAATTCAAATTCAAACATAACAATCAAAATGTGTCCTTAAACATGAAGAAGTTTAGCCACCATAGAGCTCCCATAAATGCTCAACAAGGCCTTCACAAAGTTGTTCAAGCTCCACGTGTCTTCAATATTTTATGCACTTTGAGAAATCTATGAAATCCTTGTTCATTCTTTTGAGGTTTGATAAGCTAATATATTCTTCCCTTATTCTCATAGTGGGTGTCCTCTAAGACAAGTGCCGGCCCTACACATCTCTCCTTGTAGAGTGGATTTCTATGGGTAGATATATATTCATTCAAAACACATCGAGCATGATTGGTTTGCTACCAATATTTGGCTAGCCAAATGTTGTCACTACCAATATTTGGCTAGCCAAATATTGCCAATACCAAGATTTGTCGAATATTGGTAACTTATGTGAGATGGGTGTGACAACTTTGTAATCGATCAATAAGTAGCCAATATGGAATGCCAATTTTTGGCACCAAACCATTCTCTTAAATCATTCATGAGCACTCGTGAGCGTCCTTGTGATAAACAACACCATCAAACAAGGTACATCTTGGCATACGGAAAATTTGCTACGATGATGCATCCTCTTATGGAACCACTTGATGGTACATACAAATAGTGCCCATCCACGAACATTGGTATTCAAGTGATGACACAAGCATTTCTACGGCTCCTTTTGAAGCATCTATCCCAGTGGTGTCCTAAGTTGGCGGTCTTTGTGACCACCACGCCTTTGTATATGCCATCTTCACATGTTATAAACACCTTCAAGAACTTTCCTACAAAGACCCAGATTGGCCCTAGAGCTCACGAGGAATTTAGGCAAGCAAGATTGTTGACAAGGAAGTTGTCCTTTCTTGGAATGTACTTGACCTCAAGTCTGATGAGTTTCTCCAGCTTTCACACCTTAGCAAGATAAGCTGACATGGTCTTGTCCAATGTTTGATACTCCTTGCTAACTTGCTTCACTACGAGCCAATTCCCTACAATCTGCTCGTCAAGTGCAGACACCGGGTACAAAAGCTACACGAAGACAGGTCAAATCCATATATTTGGCCACGTTGTTAGTCATCGAAAAGTGAATCTGCAAAACATATGGTAGTTGTTTGCATGTTGGCCAAGTAATCACTAGTCCAACGAACATGAGCATATAAGGACATGAGTGTATGGCTTCACCAAATCATTAGCCACATCCAATAGAGAATAGACTAAACAATGTACAAAGCCCCACCATTATATATCAGGACAATGAATAGCCAATTGCAGGAGGTAAAATGAAGAGCAACCTCAGTAAATACATCGACCACAAGTTCTTATATGTACATGAAAGAAAAGAAAAAAGACAAACGAGGTAAAAGATCTACTTTGAGTGAGTTTCTTGAAAACACAAGGGGCTTAATTGGTTTGATGCCAAATGTTGGCTAGAGATTGGTTGCATACCAATTTCCGTTGCCAATCTCACAAAAGATTGGCAACTTTTGATTTTGCCAAATGTTGGTAGCAAACCAATAAGCCTCAAGGTTTCTAATGATGTGGTCCCTGCAACACAACATGCATGTGATATATGCACACATATTTTCCAATAAAAAGTATTGAGAAATTGTAGTGTGCCCCCACCTCCTTAGATACAAGGCAAGTCAAGCTTCCACTTAATATTATTTGGGGGCACTTATCCTCCTTAGACCCCATAAGTCACATCTAACTGTGTGAGTAATCATTGTACCTTAAGGCCTTGTTTGCCCATAATGGGAGATGTTCCCAAGGAAGAGTTGCTCTGGGTGGAATATTCATAGTAAAAGAGAAACCCCGAGGAAAATCCGCCTCGCCATTTGGGAGGAGCGGGGGATAATAGCTTCTTCTCTGATGAACTGTACATACTTTTTCTAGGGTGAACTGCTCTTGCAATCTTGCTACTGGCTGGTGCAACTACCATTTGCCAGAGAGATGGCTGAGAGTTGGGACTCTATAGAGGAGGAAGATCGAGTGCAAAACACCAGGCACCAGTTTCACCATATATGCATTTTATATTCTTCTTGGCATCCAGCCAAGATCAAACAGCAAGTCTACAACAGATCAAAGGGGCACATCGTGCACCCCCTTGCGAAGGCATATGCGTCTCTACAACGATGCCGCCATTTGCCTTGATGTTTTGATGCATGATGTAGTCACCAGTGCGAAGTTGTCATCGGAACTAGCAGGCGTCACTGATCTCTCAAAAGATAGCCATTAGATGCACCAAAGAGGCTTGAGTGGATCCTCACGACTTGGAGAAAGAGAGGGATTGAAACTGAAGAGAATGTGAGGAGCCATTGGCAACATAGGCAACAAGGACAGAGACAACGAGAGTAGCGACAGGTTTGCGAGCAAAGGCAGAGCAAGAGAGAGATAAGGAACTCATCCCACAAGTCAGGTGGGCCTAGATTTCCCTGCTTGAGGCCACAACCAAATTGACCAACAAAATTCCAAGAGAGAGTATACCACATGCCTTTTCTTTCTTGTGATTGGGCGAGGATCCCATAGTTCTCCATGTGCACCGAACAAGCCCAACACTTGTTAGTTGTGAGTATTACCTTGGTGTCCACTTTACTACAACCTCCATCCAGAATTAACTATTGTTGAAATAAGTGTATCTAGACATGTTTTAGTTGTAGATTCATTCATTTCATTGACAGTTAATTCTGAACGGAGGGGGTACTTTCGTTATTCATGTGTTCAGCCACACAGCCACACCCCACCACAAACCTTGAGACTAGACTCGTCAATGAATATGGAACAGCACAATAAAACAATTTAGCCTCCATCCACAGTTATGGCAATCTCATTTAACATAACCTCTTCCATATACTCTAGTCTTAAATCAATTAGCTTTCTTTTTCTAAGTCTAAGTTGGACACAAAGAAACTTTTCCATCACAACTAATAGAAAATTCTTTCAAAAAAATAGAAAGAGTGTCCATATCATACTAATGTTTTGTAACTTCAATTTGAACTGACAAACAAACTGCTAGGTGTAACTGTTTTCATAACTTCAGTATAAACAGACAATAACAAACTAGCCCATAAATCATATTCATGTCAGCATTTTTTCCATACAACATTTGCGGTGTTAGTTTTGCAATTCATTTCTTTAAATGATATTAAAAAAAACTTTGCAAGCTAGTGCAGACTTACTGTGTTTCAGTTTAGATCCACCTATTAGCTTAATACTAGTTGAGTGCCCGTGCGCTGCCACGCAACAACAAATTTACATGTTGCTCACCATCATTGTTGGCCGCTGACACCGTCACCCCTTGTCAGTCGCAATGGAGGGGAAAGGGGAGGGGATATTTTGTCTCCCATCATCCTTGCAACCCCTCCACTAATGTGCTCATCCCATAAAAGATTTTATTATACTTTCTTGTACTATACAATGTGCCACTAAAACAAAATACATGTGACTCATACTTGAAATTCCAATGGCCATGGTCCATATCCTTCGCGCCGAGACACATATTTGGAGCTCCTGTATTGGTTTGGCAGCCTTGGGCTCATCATCGCCTCCTTGCCACATACAATGCACTGTCAAAAGAAAAAATAGATGTATGTTAGTGATATCAAATATATATAATTCAATCTTTAAATTCCGCTCATAGCATAAAGAGCCAAACATGATACGAGTATCACTTGAGGATATATCTTAGCAACAGATGCATCAATTGCACTTCTTTGTGATGGGGCAGCTCGATTTCAAGACTGTCATCTTCGTTCACAAGACTCATATTCGTTCCCAAAAATCATATGATTTGATCACCTCCAAATTATCAATATTACCTTGAACCTAGGACATGCTTTCTGATTTTGTATGGTTGCAGATCAAAACTCCACACATGACTCAAGATCGAGAACGATGTGATAAGTTAGGACTAACATGAACATTAAGTAGGACAACGAACATGCCTGGTTAACAGAAAACTACGACGACACACTACCATCACACTGAATATGTAAACTTGTGTGCATTATTTAGGTTCTCAGCACCTGATAGCGAAAAGGAACATGGTGACATTTGACCAAACTTTTCTTCTGTTATGCATATCCAATGTCTCATGCTCTTCGTGTTCATTTTCTCCTATCAAGCGTCTCTTTACAAATGTATGAAAAATAGCAGCTTCCCACATAGATGGGGTCTGGATCAATGACCCAACAAGAGTAGGCAACAACATTATGGAAGTACTGGTCAAGCTCGATATCAATCGACGACCACCTTCACTGATGGGGGCATGCTGTGAGAAGACGTGATGCGCTCTGGCTCACCAGATGCCGGCTCACTACAGAAGTAGTTCTACACACATCAAGACTTTAAACACAAGAATCAATGTCTTAAAAAAATTAAAAGAAGAAGCAACACATATAGACGTGTGAAAAAGCCATAAGCAGGGACAGAATTGTGCAATAGCTCTGATGGATGCACATAAGACAGTTACTACCAAAATAAAGTAGTCTATGTGGCAATTTGTGTCGGAGAAGTTTACATATAATATACCCTTCAAGTAAACTGAAAATTGAGAGGTTCATCTACATAGATACATAGCTCTGAAAGAGCACAATCAAATCACGAGAAAAACAAGCAATGGTGATTTTGACCAGAAACAAAATATCCCACATTATTAAGAAAAATAATAAGCTCAATGTGCAGGCAACATGATACTAATTTATAACACACTTGTCATGCGCACAAAAGGCGACATTTGTAAATGAAGTAGTAATTATTGGTAATACATGTACACTTGTCTTTCAGAAGCTGAAACCTACACGCATCTGCAATCATGCATCAAACCTGCCCATACAAAATACATCTATATTTACTGAAGGTTGGAAAATTTCCTATTTGGTAGCCATCTACAATCATGCAAGAAAGAAAGGAGTCTGTATTTTTTTGAACTCCCATGTATAGCCAATAACAGACTTACCGGAAGTAGTACATCCCAATGTAGCAAAAATGTTGCTCGGGCTTGACTAATAAAAAGTAAAATAAGACAAGCATTTTAGATAAGTGAAATATTTAGATATTACTGTTGTACCATGATTATTAGAGCTGTGACGTGCTTGAACCATCTCATCATGTTTCTGTTCTGGAATTTGTTCTTTACAAAACATTCAACTACTTGCTCATCTTCATAATAATGGATCCACCTTTGTGTCTGAGGTCCTAGAATGCATTCGATACACCTTGTTGGAGGATGTCGTTGCAGTAAAGACTAAAGATATTGCATCTTTCACAATCATAGTACAATGAGAGATGACAATCTATTAGCAAGGCCTCTCATTGGGAAAAAAGCAATCAAAAGCGAGTGATGAATTTCATACCAAATGCACAAAAAATTACAAACCAATGTGTAGCACATAAATCGTTGGCACAACGAGAACATGTATTAAATTCTATTTGCATCATTGAAAAAAGGTCAGCAAAACGCATATCCCTATGCAGAACTCTGTAGTGAAGCTTTGCCTGCTGTACGGTGCCAATTATGTTTTCGCACCAGCAGCTTGCGGTGCAGTCTGCTCCTGAATATGCAAAGATTGTCTCTGACTATACAATATTTACTTCAACTACATGCTTCAGAGTTCCCTGGCAAAAAAGGCTCCAGAACACATATGCTTGCATCACAGAACTATAAAGCTATGAGAAGCATTGTAGTGGAGTAATCATTTCGAGCAAATTAATAGCCATCATAATTCTTTCATTTTTTCTAATGATATATCATCCATATAGTTTCTCTTACATTATACATAGTACGTGAGAACCCACAATTATTATTCAAACCTTATATACCATCTAAGAAAATGCTATGCGTGTAGCATGTTTGACTTTGTTAGAAGTATATATCTGTTGAAGTTTGACATTAATTTAGAAAATGTTGTGTACAAAACAAACATCCGTTGACAATAATTGACCATAGGTGTTGTATGGACTGTCTTTTTCTGGATGTAAAAAAGCCAACATGCTATACATGGGAGGCATAGTGGTTTCTAAGCTCGGCATAGTGGTTTGGACAGTCTAGAAGAGGAAATCAGATATGTGCATGCTGGGCATAGTGGTTTGTAAGCTCGACAACAATCTCCTCACTACTGTTCTACACATTCAAAGGTTGTCAACTTGTTAATTTAAGAAGTTCGATAGTTCTGCAAGGCAAACTATTTAT
Source organism: Aegilops tauschii subsp. strangulata (assembly GCF_002575655.3). Classification (NCBI taxonomy): domain Eukaryota; kingdom Viridiplantae; phylum Streptophyta; class Magnoliopsida; order Poales; family Poaceae; genus Aegilops; species Aegilops tauschii. The sequence continues at coordinate 375,019,122 of NC_053038.3, read as the reverse complement.
GATTGTAATTAGAACTCAAATGCATAGCATATTAGGATACCTATGCTCAACGTGGACATCAAGAGCAACCTGAAGAATGCCGGCAACTTCCAGGCTGCCCCTACATGCTCGGTATATACATACCTTCATTGTTGCTCTGCCTCTCTTTGGGTCTTTATGGAGTCCTGGTGTTGATTGCTAACGCATGCTGCAAGCAGCTGGCATACCACCATGGCATGAGCACCAACCTGGTAAACTTCATGAAACAGCAATCCATCTGCAGGAGGAAGATGCACATGAAGAAAGGATCCAACTATGGGAAAAGAGTAGATCACTAACCAAATTGAACGACGTCTGCCTCATCGATCTTGTATGTCTCCAGGTTTGTGATCACAAGAACCAATCCAGGAATAAGGCCTGTAATTCCAAACAAACCAAGAAGATTTAAACAGTGAGAACCAAAAATTAGGCATCACAAAGACAAACCAAGGAGAACTCAACACTGAGACCCAAAATTAAGCATTAGGACAGGAAGCATGCTTACGTTGATCTGTTTATGCAGGTAGCGCGGAAGCTTCGCCGGCATGGTGGGCATGTGCAACGGATGGCAACGAAGATACATGCAGGGAGGCGGGGATGGTCGGCGCTGAGGCCGGGCTTCTCCATCACGTACTCCACCTCCACCTGCAATAAACCATGGTGTTTGGCGCGGCTCGAGCGGATTACGGGGCGGCGGAACCGGAACTCGCCTGGGGGCGGGGGTCGGGTTCCGGGTGGGCGCTCTCCTCGGAGCCCTCGCCGGCTCCCGTGGCACTGCTCTTCCTGTCCCTCCGACGGCGGCAGGGGTGGCCGCGCCCGGTGTCCCGCGGCTCTGCTCGCCGCATCCGCTGCGGCGGAGGCAGTGGGGGTGGCGATGGGCATGATCGTCGTCAGCACTCAGCAGAAGCAAGCGAGGTGACCCCCTCCTCCTTCGGTGCAAGGCACCGAAGCGCAGTCCCCTCCTCGGTGCCTCTGCTATTTGGCAGGAGAGAGAAGAGATCGGGAGCGAGGGGTCAGGGAGAGGTGGGGCTGACGGGACGTGCGATGGGTGGGAGGAGGTCGATCATGGCTATTTCTTTTTCTATCGTGGCTTCTCTGTTTTTCTTTTATCACGCCGGGAGAGAGGGAATCGTAGGAGGGTGGGGTGGAGGGGAGCGAGGCGATCATGAAGGTCGCACCGCGTTGTAGGAGGTCGAACCATCACGACGTTCGATTCTCCTTTAATAGTAGAGATATTTAACAAAAATAATATGACAGAATGAAATACGGAACATTACTTTACATACTTTACATAACAATGTGCAAGAAACCGAAAGGACATAGCTAGAGCAGAAGGTCGCGAACTCTGACTGGTCTTTTAACTGCATTTGTGTAGCCCTGCAAAAAATAACATGCATGATATAATGTCAATGCTAGAACAAGAAGCATCTAGAGTCCCATGATCATTTGGGTCAAAAGAACTACAGTGTGAAGGCATAAAGGTTGTCGAGAAATTTATCAGAAAAACAAAATCACAATGGAACAGTTCGTAGACAAGGAATTTCCAGCAGTCATACCACTCTCAAGCACCATGTGACCGACTAGCCATAGCAACAGTTCTTAGTTCCATAATTCGATGTGCAAAATGGAACAAGTATGATGTTCTCTTAGCAACACTGTGTTCTGGCTATTATGCCAACATAAAACGTAACGTGGTACTCCCTCTGTACACAAATGTAGGACATTTTTGCAGTTTAAATTAAGCTAACCGTCTTACATTTGTATACAGAGGGAATACTTCTAAAGAAAAGGACAATGTGCCAGTTTACAATATTACTGTTTGTGTAACTTTCTGCTTAATTAGTTCTAGGGCCATGAAGGCTTGCAGTACAGCTATGCTAATGTAATGTTGATGTTAAGAAAAAGGCGATATCTTATAACTCTACAAGATTGTCACTGTTTTCTTGCTTGTGATAATGAGCGCAAAAGGGTGATTGTATATTGATCCAAGTTTACATCACTGCAGAAATCATGTTACCATAATGAAAACACACAAACCTCATTGTATTTGAAGATCAGCGGGCGCAAGTCCCTCTGAACTGTTGCTCCTTGCTGCCCAGCATCAATATGAGTCTTTGCACCCCCTGGTCTTTCTTTCCTAAAGCTGTTTTTTTGTCAAGGAAAAGAGGTAGCTTCATAATCAATGCCTTGAATATGCAGTCACGTTTGAAAATAATGATAACTGATGTGTTACCTTTGAAAGAAATCAGTTGGGCGACTTGAGGGTCTCTTTGCAGGTGGAAGACCTTTACCACTCAAACTAGAGGCTGAGTTTAGCTGCGTTGGAAGTGTAGATGGTTTGCCCTTAGAGCTACCCTGAGAAGTATCACATGCAGTACCAGTTGCTGTTTTCTGGCATGTAGTTGTTGGAACTTCACTCCTAACTCCTTCATTAACTTGGTTCAACAATTTTCCTGCACTATCTTTGATGATCTTTTGCTTCTCTACCTGCAGAAAAACATGTGTTAACAATAACAATAAAATAGTCTCTTGTGTGCCCAGTGTGGCATTTCCAAACATGAAAGGCCCCTGATAACAGAAATTATAGAGTATACATATTGGATTGTAACAAGATGGAAATGCCAACTAAAGTAAAAAGGTAAAACAATTTGAACCCTAAAATATGGTGTCTAGTCCAATTAGAACCCTGAACTATCAAACTGTTCAATAAACCCTTTTTCGAGAAAACATAAAAGCCCTGCGTCTCGATGCATTGATAGAGAAAGATTATGTACAATCCCTAAGAAGAACCACACCCCAAATTTACAACGCTGCACTCCTAAGTGATAGGCAACACTGTTCAAATTAAACCCTAAACATTGTAAAACCATTCAACTTGAATCTTAGCCGGTTTTCGTTAGTGGCTTTGCATTTGGGGGATTTCAGATAATGTAAAAGAACAAAAAGATGTATGCAATGCCAGGAATTTATAGCCTGCAAATTTTCATCATAAAATATGACTACCTGTCATGTGCAAAAATGTTGAGATAAATAGATTTTACTTGTCTATTTGTGTACATAAGGCACAGCGCACTATTTTATTTAAATGAATTTCTGCATGCACAGCAATTTCCAATTATTTCAGAAACTTTGTGAAGCCACCCGAAATAACCGGGTTGAGGTTTGGAAAGTGGCTTTATCTTCCAAGGTTCTCAAAAAACTAAAACAATTCACAGGTGTGGCGTGCGCTATAAGTAAGAACCAGAAAAAAAATCATCAAATTTGATCACATGTGTTGCATTAGAAATAAAAACAAAAGATAAATAAATTCTTCTTATCAATTTTGCACAGGATACAAGTTGTCATACTTATGAATTTCGCAGGGTTATCATTTCATAGCATTTCCTACAAACATGGATTTTTTTTTCATATTTTCTGAAAGCCCTGAAATACAAAAAACACTTTTCAAAACCAGTCTAGGGATCGTTTTAATTACTTTAGACAGTTCAGGACTTAATACAAATTGTTCGAGAGTTTAGGGTTCAGGTACAACCAAGCACAATTGTTCAGGGTTCAAAATGGAGCTTTTCCTAAACTAGATAATTGATACTAGAAACTCAGCCCCCCAAAAGAAAGCAAGTAATGGATCTAGATACAAACAAAAAACCTGCTGGCATTAGGAATTCCTCAATATATATTTCTCTGCAGATAACTTCCTAACCCGAAGTCGTATGGTCACAGCCAGTTTTTCAAATAACGTATAACAAAATATGCTCTGGTCAGTTCATGCATACAGGTTCAAGATAGTTTTCCAGGAAAATATGGGAACAAATGATGAGCTGGAAAAGATTGCATAGAAATAAAAAGGTCAATATTTGGTTTCTCAGATCAAAGAAGTTGCAGTCAGTGAAGGAATTGCTAAAGTGGCAAGCACTAAGCAAAAAATATAGTAGAACTTAAGGGTTCCAAACATAGAAGTTGGAACTACTGCTCACCTCGTGCACCAAGACCTGTTTCATGGCCAAAGAGAGACCAATGTGCTCGGATTGATAATCCTGACATCAACATCTTTGTCAGGCACAGTGAGAAAACAAAGAACTGTGAAAATAAAAATAAAAATAAAAATAAAGGTTGGGAAGAACCTTAAAGCTTATAATATCATTGATTGGAGGATCGAAAGAAAGTGAAGGAATATCCATAGGCACAATAGATCCATTTGCCCTTTCTTGAGGTTCAAACTTTGTGTTTCTGTATGTAACCGAGTAAGCAACCATAGTATCAACTAGCTGCACAAGTTCATTTTTTTCCCTCTCTGACATCAAATTCAGTGCCACCTGAGCATGCGATGTGTAGTTAGAAATCTAAAAAGGTATGGAAATATACAAAGAAAATAAATATAAAAAATTGCAATACGATGTAAAATCCCCGTGTTCAAAACTAGTGAACTTGAATTAGCATAGGGTCTTATCAGGAACTTATAGCCTCCTTACTTGGTTGCTAAATTGTTGTAGGTAGACTGGCAGATGCATTAATTCCATCTTATTGTGGGTGCATCACTAGATTATAGAATGTTCTGGGGAAGGGGCATGGTGCAGATAGCTTTGCCATGCTGTCCTCGCTTGTATTTTTTATCTTAGAAACCAAGGTGCATCTGAGCAGACAAATTAATGCATGCCAATGCCAAGGGAAGTTCGAAAATCAAGCATTGGAACACGACACTAAGGTGATTGAGAACTTACAGGTCTCAGATTCAACGGCGAAAGAATATGTAAAAAGGGGGAAGCAATGTCTCCAACAAAAGATTCCACTGACAGGTGCCTTGAAATGAGCGGTGACATTCGGTTTTGCCAGGTCTTCAATGTGTCCTTCTTTACCAAAAGCATTGTTCGGCACCTAAAACACATCCACATTAACCCGCTGATGGATAGCTATTAGCTTTAGATGTGTTAAAAACAAATACCTTTGCAGGGCTTTCGGCCACTCAATATTTGGCTTCTCAACTTGAGCAACGATACGGCTTATAGTGATGGCAATAGGAGGTTGATATGCTGAAATAAAATGGTAAACTCTTTAGGTTACTCCAACATTTATTAAAAATAAATTAAAAAAAGGTAATAAACAGCCGGATACTACCTTGGAGTGACATATGCTGAGTTCGGTAAACATATTGCGTCAAATAATCAGAAACTCCAAGTACATCAAGGCATTTCACCTGCAAGGTGGTTTGGTCTACAGTAAGTACAATATATTTACAGAGCAAGAAATTGATGAACTCTCCAAGGAGGTGCAGTGGTGAGTGTACAAGGTCCACACACCAGGCCCTGGCCTTTGGCTCTACTTTAATTTTGAACTGCGGGTGCATGATAAATACGAAATTCAATACAAATTTGTGATTGGTAAGAGTTTATACCGTCTTGTGCAGCATTGGATCATGGTAAGAGAGTTTTAAGAAGTTCTCATGAATCCCATCCATAGTAACATCATAGTCACCACTGCAAGTAGAGCATGACATGATAAGAAAGTGAACCAAGCCCATATGGAAGAAGTGTGCAATATACAAAACAAATGTTACCGGTTAGATATGAGTGAGAACAGAGAGCCAATGTCCTTGTCTCCGCTCATATTACAATCTGCCATCTCTGCCCGCTTGAGTTTTTTCTTTTGAAGAACCTGAGAAGCAAACTTGTTATACTTAAATGGTACAATGAGCAAATGTATTGTTATTTTTTGCAGCAATGTATGATATGGGTTGCCTTCTGAACTTATGCTTGGCACACAATTTCAGTGCCAATATTGAAAGTTTGAGATTATACATTCAATGCTTGAACAATGAAGGCATCCGCAGAAAATAAAATAATTGCAGTAAGAAAACATCAGACCTGTTTCCAAACATCAAGGATGCTTTTGGACATGTCCTTCCGTCCAATGACTTGTGAATCAAACCCTGACTGCTCAATGACACAGAACAATGAGAATTGAACTCTATATCGGTTAAACAGTAGCATCAGCCAGCAGGTGGCCCTCTCAATTAGCTCACTTACAATGTTTAGTGCCTCTCTTTTCTTGTTCAGAAACTGAAGAGTGTTCAGGCATGATCGAATGTCACATTCTGCATGGAGGCTTTGCTCACTTAGTACGGTCTATGAGGCCAACCAGTCATCTCATGTATAAAACAAATTTATGCATGTACTAGCAATTCTCCTTCATCCATCTGTGTATAAATAAGTGCATAATACAAGCAAAAGTAGCACTACATATGGCATAATAGGTTTCAGGTCCAAGACTAAAAGTTAAATTAAGACAACACTTTGCAAAGAGTGAATTCAAATAAACTATCGTGAAGATCCTGAGTGCTGGGAAGCATAAAAACAGGTTCCCCAAAGTATGCCAGCATATAAAGATATTTTAGTTAAATGCATGACAAATATAGATATAGATATCAAGTTAATTTCACAAATATAGGATATAGTCATCCAATTAATTTGAACAGACAAGCTAGGAGGATGAAAGTAAACAAAGCTACTATGGCAGTTGTATAATATGTTTCAGCAGATGCTGAGTTTTGTTACACAACTAAAGTAGTTAATGAGACATGTAGGTGCTCGGTTGGCCAAAAATCTAGTCAATTTAGCTAAATAAATATCTGTAGGTTTAAACATAGGAAGAAGACTGGAATTCTAGAAGTACAAGTATTATCACTCAAGGAGATATTGCATGTCCATTGATAGACTAGAGTATCTTGGTTCTGCTATTGTTACAAAATGGGCATAGCATTATTCACCAATATTAAGCATAGTTATGGCTTGCGTGGAGCAAAAGAAACTGTACCAGTATAATCCGCTAATGCAGAAAGAGCAATTGAACTTGTCTTGAATCCTTCCTTCTTGCATATGTACTTGAGCCTAAACAAGCAAAATGAGCAAAATGTACCATACTAAAATAGAATGTGTTGAATGTTGTTAGGTAAGTGCCTTTACATTACCTGTTCACCACACGACTAATCGTTGGCTGCACAAAAATATGAACCCTGCAAAATTAAACCAATCCTTATAAGAAAAGTTTAAACAGTTTTAGGACCGCACGGAACTATTAAAAAAATACGAGGAAGGAAACATTACTTGGCTACTTGGCGTAGTTTTCTCAAGGCTGGAGCATACAGGTCATTGCATATACAAATTACCTACAAATAATATCATATGAATGAATACAATGTGAAGGCATTAAAATGAAAGTGGCAGCACAGCATCGTTGCTTACAGGCCTCAGTAGTTTTGCTGTTCTATGACTTTTCCTTGAGGAAGCCTTTTGGACTTGAGTTTCTTCAGCTCCATTGCTTCTGTCAGAATTGTTGTTCTTATCAGCATTGATCTGCACCAAAAAGAGTTAATCATCCATGATCACAGAAATACATTCATATGCACTATGCTGCGGAGAATAGCCTATCTCGGTTCTCAACTGCACAGCAATGCAAAATATTATTCGATCAACGAAAGAAAGAATATAAGAGAACTGTTGAAATATATTGAGCACGCGATTCAATATGGTATCGTAGCTAAGAGATCTCAATCTCAAGACCAGGCCAACACACTATTATTAAAAGAAAATAGCTGCAAACTACATTGACCCCACGTGTAAGGCCTGGTGGAGCCTAAACGAGGGGTGGGGGGGGGGGGGGGGGGGGTTCAAGTATATTGCTCGTCATTCTCCATCAGAACTGGCTGGAGCATGCAATTCAATAGAAATTAATGTTGAAATGTTGCCAACTTACCATCTTTAGAATAACCTCCACTGCCCCTTTTCCATCACCAAGCGCTCCATCAATTTCATCAATTACCTACACGTGCTAGCAGACCTTAACAGAATGTGGGGAAAGTGATTTAACAATCTGGTAGCATAACTTAACTCACCAGACACTTAGGTTTGGAATCTGACATGATAGAGTTCATCTGAACTACATCAAGAATTTTTGGTTCAATGGATGAAGCAGAACGATCATCACTGGCATTTATCTGCGTGTATGTAGTACTTAACATAAGCAATGCACAGAATCTGTATTCAGGTAGTAATAAGCAGCTGAGTGCCCCCCGCAAAAAAAAACAGCTGTGTGCCAGCCCATAGACCAATAGCAAAAGTGGCCACCAACCATAACTAACAAGAGGCGACATTAGAAGGAGTTTGGAGGAAATCTTGCTAAAGAACATGTCACCATTGGCTTCAAAGGGGCGTAATAGACTTATACTTGCAGTTTTACAGTGTATAGAATATAAAAAATCTATCCAGCGGTATCCAGTTGTGACTAGATGATGCGTAACAAAACTGAAGACAATTCAGAAGGATGCAACAGATATATCAGATCCACTTATCATATAGCCACTAAAAGATGTATGCTCCTATAGGAAGTGACTAAATATCGTTCATCAAATCAAATCACATAGAAGCTACCACACAATAAACAAGAAATATTGTTCCTATTCAGACCTCCACAACATGGTAACCACAATGTTTGGCTGCCACGTGAGCAAGTGTTGTCTTCCCAAGGCCAGCTGGACCACATAGTAGCAACACCTGCAACATCAGGAGGTTATTCAAATGCAGCAACTAACCAGCGACTGCTTAGCACAGCTTGCGGTCATCTTTATAAGACACAGCACACTAGTACTAACCCACCTTCTGTTCTGGTGCGTTATCAACGGAAGGCTTTTTGTGAAACGTGCTTTTCAAATCTTCTGAGTTGCTACCAGGTGTATTTTGGGGCATGTTATCTTGACCCATGACATAGGCTCCCCTGCTCTTGGAAAAGAAACTTCTGCTACTTGAGTTCTTTTGAATGGTACAAGAATGTCTACGTAAGGCGGATAAAGTATCATCACTTGTACCCCGGATATGGGACCCAAACACACAGGAGTCCCATTGTTTTAACCATAGAAGTACCTGGATGAGGAACATCAAGCCAAGCAAAGATTCTTACAGGTCAGCTCTACACTTATAAACACATTTCTTAAGGAAATGGGATGCCTATTTACCTCCCTGTTTGTGTGCTCATCACTTAACAGCTCTGTAAAAGAGTGTGGTGCATATTTCTCCACCCAAAGTTGTTCTGTGACTATTGGAGTCAATGGACAACCCTCGACATACTGTGTCCCTGTGCTTTCCATCAAGGCCTTCATACACATTACAGAGATAGATTACTAAGATATTTATTAACTTTGCTTATAGCTGCAGCAATCAACACTGCACTAGGTACAAGAGTCAGAATCCATTGTCAACTTGCTTAGGCGAAAGGCGGAAAAAAGTATAATTGTCTCCCGGTTCTTAATGCAGTTTTGCAATTAAAGTATGACGACTAGATTTTTCAACTTCAAGCTCCAAAAATAAGTATGATATCCTGGACTGCACAAGTGCACATGGTAACATTTTGCTGGGAAGCTCACAGAGATAAAGAATGTGCGCATTCTCTGTTTTGATGCTAATCTGTGGGATTAATATCTTCCTAAGAAAACATTAAATTAAAATAAATACCATAGTGACTAGTGGGCACCTATTCCTATGTTGCCCAAATACCATTTAGTTCACTGCTTGCTTATCATAGACACTGCTTACTTGGCCAGACTATAATGATGCAGGAAAACAATCCGGTTGTGTATCTATTTACATGTTAATGATCCGCACATACATCTCACATGTGTACCTTTGCTAGAGCATCTTGTTCCGCTTGCATAGTCAACGAATGAAATGATTCTGAAAGAAGCCCTGCAGAAGAGCAAACAACAGGAAGTAAAACAACGTTGTGTATTAACAAACGAATCTTCATTCTCGGGAGAAATGATTAAGAGCGTGAGATCGAAGTACACTACTTAGTAACTAACCATCGTGGTTGGAAATTGAAGTCCTTCGCCTAGTTCCCTCAATTACTTCGCTAACCAATTTCTCCGTCGCAAGCTTGGCATAAACTCTTTCCCCGTTGGGCGCTGTGACGGGCATAGAGTCCCCCTGGATCTCCGACGCGAACCGCGACACAATCTTCTCGGCGACGGCTTCGGCGGCGGGAGGGGGCGAGTACCGCAGCCAGTCTTCGTCCACCGAGTCCACCCGATCGACATTCCTCCTCTTGCTCCTCTCCTCCTCCTGCTCCGGCGGAGGCGGAGGGGGAGGCCGCTTCAGATTGGCTTCCGACACCTCATCTTCGTACAGATTTGGTCGATTCAATCAGCAGTCGAGACAATCAAGGCCTAGATTCGTAGTCTATAGAGATGGAGAGTGATGCGTACCTGCGGGCTTTGCGGGGGAGGTGGGGGTCTCCTGCGGGGGGTCGTGCGGTTTGCACGCGTCGCCGGCGGCCGGGAGGAAGCCCTCGTCGGGGTCGTCGAAGTAGGCGTACTCCTCTTCTTCCGGGAGGAGGCCGTTGCTCTCCATCCACTCGAGCTCCTCCGGATCTGGCATCTCCATGTCGGCCGCCATCTCCGTCGCCGACGCTGCGCAGCGGAATTCCCAAGCGGCGGCTAAAAGCGAATGACCTCGATGGCGGGAAATGGCGGGGGAAATGAGAGTGGGCTAGGGCGTTGCCGCCCCTTTTCCGTCGAGTGGGGTTTTGTGGTGACGGTCAGAGCTGGCCAAACGGGCCGGCCCGTGCTAAGAGCATCTCCACTCGTTCAGCCCCCCAGTCTGTCGTCCGGCGCTATTTTGGCCCTTCGGCCAACGCTTTTTTGGCGATCTGGTTCCCAGCCACGTCCTCATATGCCACTCTCAAGACGTCATAAATTCAAATTTATCCATTTCCGCTATCCAAAAAATGCCGCAAGTCTGGCCATCAGCGCCACAAGTTCGGCGATCACCATGCCACAGTTCGACGATCAATAAAAAGTTCGGCGTTCAAAAGAAAGGACGTGTAGACAATGCATCAAATGGCAGCGTCGACCTCCGGCGTCGGACTGGCGGGAGTCGGTGTGCGCGGGCCGGTCGGCGTCGGCGCGGCTTCTGCACTGGGCGTCGTGGAGGCATCGTCGCTCGGGCTTGGCGGCGGCGTCGGCGGCGGCGAGGGAGTTGGCGCTGGCGGCGGCGGCGGCGGCGAGGGAGTTGGCGCTGCCGCCAACGGCACCTAGTTCAGGATGAGGCCACGCCTTGACCTGCTCGTCCATCGTCGACATGTCCCCCCCCAATCAGGAATGCCAGGTCGGTGTTCGTCTTCTTCGCGGCGACGTTGGTTCGGAGCAGGTCGAGCTTGACGGCGTTGTTCGTCATCAACGCCGACCATCGCGCATTGGTTTTCTCTTCCCTCTGGGCGGGCGGGTCTTGGCGTCGGCGATGCAATGCTCGATGGACTCTTGCATACGCGCTGTAGCCGACGCAGCGTCCTTCGCCGACTTGGCTCGTTTGTTGCCGTCAAGGCGCCCATTAGCCGCGCCCGGCGTTGACACGTCCGGCTTGTACGTCTCCTTGGCCTTGGCGAGGATGCACCGGACGTCCGCCCACTTCTCGCACTTCTCGATTCGGGAAAACACATGGAGGTACTTGAAATCTTGGTCGGCGCTGCTGTCCTGGCGATACATGGCGAACATCCGAACCATCTGCGCCGAGGAACAAGTGTCGGCGACGCACACGGCGAAAAATGAGCGAGAGACCGGCATCTGTGCATACCTGACCCTCGATGCTGGCGCCGCTCTCCGGGCGAGCCGCGACCTCCTCGACGATCCCATGCCATTTGTTGCACGCCGTCTGGATGAGCGTCTAATGGTTCGTCATGGCCTTCGAGCCGCGCTGCATGTGGACGCCGGCGAAGTAGGGATCTACCAGTTTGCCCTCATTGAACTCCGACTTGATGCGCTCCCAGTACGTGTCGGCGCTCTGGTTCGTGCCGGTGATCGGGTCGAGGCAGACGATCTTCCAAGCTTCGGCGAGGCACTCGTCTTCTTTGGACGCCCACTTGACGCGCGGCTGTGACGTCCGGATAATTAAGCTACAGTAATCCTCTGCTAATGATGCCACATCATCACATTACTGTTGCTAATCCTCGCTTGATCCAAATCGCAATCCAGATTCAAATTCAAATTTCTCAAACCTGCAAAATAAAATGTTTAAAGTGTGGAAAATATTTCATAACCAATTATGGTGCTGGCCCAACATTTTTGTAAAAGTATTTAAATGCTCTTTTGTGAAAATAACAGTGGCTAAAAACAATTTTTGAATGCTTTTTAAATTATAAAAATACTAAACTATTTTATTTAAACCTCAAACTATGTTGATTTAGGGACTAGTGTTGTGTTTTATAAAACTAAAACTAAAAAGAAACTGAAAGAAAACAGAAAAGTTTTTAAAAGAAAAGAAAATGCAAAAGCTAAAGCAAGAAAACCCCCTGGCTCCCCCGGGCCTCGGCCCACCCCCACCCGAGCCGGCCCACCTAGCTTTCCCTCCCCCATCGGTCGTCCTGTTCCCGCGACCGCATCGCTACAGGGGCACGGTCGCCGCCGAACCCCCTCGCCGTCAGCGACGCGGGAGGGGATAAGAACCTCCCTGGCGCCCCCTCCTCTCCTTCGTGGAACCCTTATCCCCTCTCCCTCCCTCGCGCGTCCGTCGCTCTCCCCACCAGATCTCCTTCCCTCCACCTCACCGATGTGTCATCGTCGTCGTCGTCGCACCACCACCGCAGCCCCCGTCGTCCCCAGGCGCCCCCGACCTGTCCTAAAGCTTTGCCGGCCTCCGCTACCTCGTCCTCGACTGCGAACTCGAGCCGGGCGATGCCACAGCGCGCGGATTGAGTCGGTCCCGTCTTCTGCATCACCAACGATCACCGCCAACGCCGACCATCTCTACTGCTCCTAAGCCACTCGACGGGCCTCCTTGCGCCTGCTCGGTGAGCGCAACTCCCTCTCTCTCCTTCCCCCGCCTCGGAACGCCGTCGTAGGCCGTTATCACCCCGCGCCTGGAGCCACCGCAGCTCGCGGTTGTCGCGGTTCCGCCCGTGCTCCCAGGCCCCTTGTCCGCTGCGCCGACCGCCGCTGCTCCTGCTCGCGCTGGCCTCGCACCCGACCGCCTTCTCCTCGGTCCCGCTCGGTGCCTGCGTACGCTCGCCGCAGCTACCGCCCCGCACCCCCGCTGTTGCACGCCTCTGCGTCCGCCACTCCGTGCTACGCGCCTGCGCCGTGCCTGCTCTACTCCTGTTGCCGTTGCAGCGCTGCTGCTGCTCGCCGCCGCGTTGATGTTGCTCGGCTCCGCCTACCCCCGCCCGCGCGTGTCCTGCCACCTCCGCCTCGCCTCGCCGCGCGGCTGCATGCACGCGCACAACGCGCGCCGCTCGCGGCCCAGCCCCGACCTCCCGCTTCGGCTGCGCCCCGCGGCCCCTCTCGCTAGCCGTCGTCCACGCTCGCCGGTCCCTGGCGGCATCCCGCGCGCCACGCCCCTGACCGCCGCGCGCGCCACCCTCCATCGCCTAGGGCCGCTGCTCGCCACTACTGGTGGCTGCCGGTGCCCCGCCGCGCCCCGTGGCCGTCGCCTGGGTCTGCCCCGACGGGCACCCCTCGCCCGCGCCCGTTAAGCCCGCTCAAGTGGCTTTTGTGCCACTGGCACTGGGGCCCTCTCCCCTGTTTTGTCAAACAAAAAAAGAGAGAAAAATAAAAAAAATTAACTTAATTAAATTGGTTTAATTAGGTCTAATTAGACTCAATTAGCTTAATCACCTCGTTTAGTTAACTAAACTGTTGGACTAGCCTAATCAGTCAATGACAGGGGGCCCCACCCCCTGTTGACCAGTCAAACATTGACTGGTCAACTGGGACCCCCTGGACCCGCATGTCACCCTCTGGTACACCTCTGTGTACACAGATCTGGGTGCACATAGCATTTTAGCTATTTAATTTCGAATTAATAACAAATTCATAATATTGTTTAAATCTTTGAAAAATCATATAAATTAATCTGTAACTCGGATGAAAAAGTGTTATACATGAAAGTTGCTCAGAAAAATATGACGAATCTGAATACGCTCTCCGTTCATCTGTCGCGTGCCCGTAGCATTGCGAACATGCAACTTTTCCCCTCCATTTCATCTGTCCGAAAAAGCCAAACTTCGGGAAAACTTTCCCAGAGGTTGTTCCCCTTCGTCGGTATCGTGTAGCACCGCGTTAGAACACCCCTCGCGCCGCTTTTGTCTTGTCATGCATAGTATTGCACTTGTTTGCTCTGTATTTACTGTTTCTTCCCACTCTTCTCTCCGGTAGACCCTGAGACCGCTGTTGATGCCCCTGTGATCGACTACGTCGACGACGACCCTTCTTCCCTTTCAACGGAGCTTCCAGGCAAGCCCCCTCTTTGATCATCCCGATACCGCCCATTCCATTCTCTCATGCTTGCATTAGATTTTGCTACAGTATTTGATTGCTCCTATTCTGATGCATAGCCTGCTTTTGTACCTGCTATTGTTACCTACCTGCTTATCCTAAACTGCTTAGTATAGGTTGGTTAGTGATCCATGAGTGACCCCCATCCTTGTCCTTGTTGCCCCTGCTTCATCATCGATGACTCGATCAACGTGATCGACGACCAAAGCCCGACACCTCACATCACATCACACCCCTTTTGTTGCTCGACTCTGCAGAGTTACCATCGAGTGCCGAGGGTGAAACCTCATACATCACCCCTGATGAGATCTCTGTAGTGTAGCTATTCGGTTGTGGTCAACGATGGTGGTTCCTCCTTCACCATTCCCGATACGAATCTGTCGTGCAACACCTCAAGTGTGAACCTTGAGGGTGGTTCCTCTTACGTTCACCTTGATGATTACATCGAGTGGAATCCTCCGAGGGTGATTCCTTGGGTTTTCCCCTTGATGTTTGGACACACGGTTACCTTGACTTTACTTGAGACATTGGTGAAAGTCGGGCGGGCCCGGAGAGCACCCTGAGGAGTTGTTACGGTGGCGGCTGGCTGTTTAGCGGTATCACCCAGGAGGGGGTGATAGCTCCGGACTTGTCCCGACAGCCGTCACTTCTTTTTAATAATGCACTAACAGGTTTGGGTATTTGTTCTGAGTTGGCCTCTGGCCTTTACGCACTAATCACCACGCGAGAATAGTTATGGGCCTCGACGTCGCGGTATCAGCCGAAGCTTTGTCAGACGTCCAGTTCAGCATTGCAGCACGGCTGGGCCGGCACCATCCTGTAGTGGTGGAGCCTGGACCCGCCCTGCGCGCAACGACCCGGAGTGCAACGGGCGATGGGCCCAGACCTCGGAGCACTTAGGATGTAGACCGGCGAGGACCTCTCTGCTGAGCCTAGGTAGGGCTGCGACGTGTTGATCTTCCGAGGCCGGGCATTGACCCCAAAAAGGTGTGTCCGGCCAGAGTGGTCGAGCATGTTGGGTAACGTGGTGCACCCCTGCAGGGAAGTCGAATACCGTGTCCACGGTAATGGACGTTCAGACTTGTATCCTGATCTATTACAACTAGAACTGGTTACTTGAGATATGTGATGGATATGTTGGCCCCGGGATTGCTTCCTCGCAGGGAGTCGAGGCAGGATCTCTGGGCCTTAATACTACAACATGCTTGTTAAATTAAAATGCTATTCTTTACTCTTCGACATGCTGCAAGATGCTTGGAGCTGCTTGAAGATGCTAGTCTTGATAGGCTAGGCCTTCCCCTCTATTCCGGCTTTCTGCAGTTCAGTCCACAGACACAACCCTTCCATTTGATACCAATGCATACTTAGTTTAGATCTGATGCTTGCGAGTACTTTGGATGAGTACTCACGGTTGCTTTGCTCCCCCCTTTCCCCCTTCTTTCTTCTTTCTGGTTGTTGCAACCAGATGGTGGATCCCAGGAGCCAGATGCCACCCCAGTCGACTACTACTACCACCCCGAGGGTGCCTACTACTACATGGAGCCCGCTGATGACCAGGAGTAGTTAGGAGGTCCCAGGAAGGAGGCCTTGCCTCTTCGATCGTTGTTGCTTTTCTGCTAGCCTTCTTAAGGCAAACCTTGTTTAACTTATGTCTGTACTCAGATATTGTTGCTTCCGCTGACTCTTGTGTATCGAGCTATGTATTCGAGCCCTCGAGGCCCCTGGCTTGTAATATGAAGCTTGTATTATTTTAATTTGTGTCTAGAATTGTGTTGTGATATCTTTCCATGAGTCCCTGATCTTGGTCGTACACATTTGCGTGCATGATTAGTGTACGGTCAAATCGGGGGCGTCACAGTGATAACCCACAAGTATAGGGGATCAATTGTAGCCTCTTTCGATAAGTAAGAGTGTCGAACCCAACGAGGAGCTAAAGGTAGAACAAATATTCCCTCAAGTTCTATCAACCACCGATACAACTCTACACATGCTTAACGTTCGCTTTACCTAGAACACGTATGAAACTAGAAGTACTTTGTAGGTGTTTTTGGATAGGTTTGCAAGAATATAAAGAGCACGTAAATAAAAACAAGGGGCTGTTTAGGTAAAGAAGCAATAAAGTTAGTATAGCGAGTGTGGAAAAGTTGTGGTAGGAGTTGTGAAATTGTCCCTAAGCAAATGACTACTTTACTAGACCGATAGCAAGCTTTATGTGGGAGAGGCCACTGCTAGCATGTCATCCCTGACTTGGAATTCTATGCACTTATGATTGGAACTATTAGCAAGCATCCGCAACTACTAACGTTCATTAAGGTAAAACCCAAC
The DNA here is from genome assembly GCF_002575655.3 of Aegilops tauschii subsp. strangulata. Classification (NCBI taxonomy): domain Eukaryota; kingdom Viridiplantae; phylum Streptophyta; class Magnoliopsida; order Poales; family Poaceae; genus Aegilops; species Aegilops tauschii. The sequence goes on along the minus strand of NC_053038.3, from coordinate 375,002,471 downwards.
CATAACATTAAGATATATTGGTCCCCCTTCAATCCCGTATGCATCAATTTCTATGCTAGGTTGAAGCTTCTGTCACTCTTGCCCTCCAATACATAGTCCTATCAACATACAACTAACCCTATGGTGTGATCCACGCGCGCGCTCATATGATGGGCACCAAAGGACAGCAACATAACCACAAGCAAATTAAACCAATCATAGCAATCCACCAATTACCGATAGGACAACGAAAATTACTCAGACATCATAGGACGGCAACACATCATTGGATAATAATATGAAGCATAAAGCACCATGTTCAAGTAGAGGGTACAGCGGGTTGCGGGAGAGTGGACCGCTGTAGATAGATGGGGAAGGTGATGAAGATGTTGGTGAAGATGACGGAGGTGTTGGTGTAGATTGCGGTGAGGATGATGGCCCCGGCGGCGTTCCGGCGCCACCGGAAGTGAGGGGGAGAGAGCCCCCTCCTTCTCCTTCTTCCTTGGCCTTCTCCCTAGGTGGGAGAAGGGTTCTCCCTCTGGTCCTTGGTCTCCATGGCGTGGGAGGGGCGAGAGCCCCCCCCCCCCCCCGAGATTGGATCTATCTCTCTGTCTCTCTCTGTTTCTGCGCTCTGGATTCTGCCCTTTCACCGTTTCTTTTATAACCGGAGATCCGTAACTCCGATTGGATTGAAATTTGAACACGGTTTTTATCCGGATATTAGCTTTCTTGCGGCGAAAGAAGGGCAACAACCGCCTTACGGGGTGTCCATGAGGGTCAGGGGCGCGTCCCCCTGCCTCGTGGCCCCCTCGGGCATCGTCTCGCGATGATTCCACTTCCCAAAAATCAGATATATTCCAAAAAATCTCCGTCAGTTTTTATTCCGTTTGGAGTCTGTTTGTTATGGATTTTCTACGAAACAAAAAACATGCAACAAACAGGAACTGGCACTGGGCACTGGATCAATATGTTAGTCCCAAAAATAGTATAAAAAGTTGCCAAAAGTATGTAAAAGATGTATAATATTGGCATGGAACAATCAAAAATTATAGGTACGACGGAGACGTATCACACAGCGGCTCGCCGGTCTTGGCCGCCCGCTTCTTATTTTTCCCTTTCCTCGCCAGAGCAGGCGTCGGCTCCTCCTCCTCCTCTGGCTCCTCCTCGCCGTAGTCGAGCTCGTCGTCCATGCCGCCGTTGAGGTCCATTGTATCTTCTTGGGCATTGAACCCGAGGGAGGCGGTGGCGGCGGCTGAGCCGCTCATGATGATGTCGTCCATGTTGGCTTCGCTCGCGTCGGGGTTGCCGAGATGTGACGACGAGGCATGCAAGAAGAGCAGTGCAACACACGCAGAGGCGGCATCGGGGAGGCTGTGTAAGCCGGCGGCGAGTAGGTGTACGGGGGGTACTGGACGTCGGCGAACGTGGACGAGGGCGTGCACTGGGCAGGGTGGCCATGCGGAAAGGTGGCGTTGGGGTTGAACCCGCCGTGCGCGTCGCCGTCGATGTAGCCAGGTGAGGGCGCGCACCCCCAGGGTGTGGCGACGGCGCGAAGCCGGCCGGTGACCCGACGTTTTGCTGGCTCCATGGAGCGTGCGGGCCGTGGCCGCCAGGCGGATTCATCATCCCCAAGCGAGACGCCTCTCCTTGTTCCGCCGCGCGATCTGCTTGCTCCGCCACGGCCGCAGCCGCCGCCGCCCTGACCCGGGCCTTCTTGGCGTTGAGCCTATTTCGCCGGTCGGTGGTGACAGCCTCCCTGCGCTAAACCTCCGCCTTCCAGTCGGCGTTTGACATGCCCGGGGGTTTGGACGGAGGCGACCTCTACTTCCTTTGCTTCGGTCGGGTGGCGTCGGCATCGGTAGCGGCGCGAGGGGCCGTGTACTTCTTCGGCGGCATGGCAGACGGATGGAGGGGAGAGGGGGGAGAATGGTGGGAGAAGGGAGGAATGGGGGGAAACGGGGGGGAGCGGGGGGGTCAGCGAGAAGAGGGCCCAGTCTCGCCGACAGAGCGGACCCACGCGCCTTTTCGCTTCGACCGACGCTCTCAGGCGACTCCCGGGGGCTTGGGTTCGGCTCAGGTTCGCCGGCTGTTATTTCGGCCCGAACCGGCGATAAACAAGATCATGGGGGCGCGCCCGGGCCGATTTTTGGGCGCCGACGCTAAAAAATGGACTGGGGGCCTGTTGGGGGCGCGGCTGGAGATGCTCTAATGGTGCCTGGAACGGCACGGCCCGTGCAAGTACGTTTATAGACAGGCCGTGTGCCTCGCTCCTCAGCCCAGGCACGGCAAGTTAATAAACGGGTCGAGCTGTGGCGCGTTTAGCATGCTGGGCCGCCTGGCTCCTCGGCCCAGGCACTGCACAGTTAGTAAACGGGCCGGTCTATGGCACGTTTAGCACGCTGGGCCGTATGTTTTTCAGGTTGTTTCACTGTTTTTTAAGCCTATTGGATTGTATTTTAGGCCATATATATAAAAAATCCAAAAAATAGACGGGTCGTGTCGTGCCGGCCCGCGTGCCCAGCCTCCAGGCCAAGCACAGCCCCAGGCGTGCCGCATGCCGGGCATGGCCCGTTTATCCTGTGTCGTGCCTGGCCCATGGGGGGCCGTGCCAGGTATGCTGGCGGGTCGGCTTGGCTGGCACGACACAGGTGGCCACCTCTGGGTGACACTGAGAGAACAGTATTATTCGACCCAATGTGCTCTTTCAGCCCGGGATATTGTCTTATATGGACCTTCTATTGTTCGGGGGTAGTGCGGCACACCCTTTGGGCATCCCAAAAAAATATCGCGTCCAAATTTAAGGCCTCTTAACTCAGGCATTTCTCGCAATCTGATCTGCTAGAGTGATTCCGACCGTCCAATCTCGCTCGTGGAAGATATGAGTCGATGGATCAAACACGGGTATTGTATCAATGAATGGTGATTTTGTTTTTGTGCTTCATGATATCAGTCTTACCGATTACAAGTATGACTATCTTGAAGATGGATGTTTGCGGTGATGATGGTGGCGGTGGCTATGGAGATGAGATGGGAAACGACGATGTTAGGGTTGGAAGATGGTTTCTCCATTTCGCGAATGGTGCCCATGTTGAGAATTAGGCGTCGACCTCTTTATAGAAGTTGGTCACGTAAACCTCCCGGAGCTAACGGCATATGGTACGAGCGTGCGTACGAGCGCGTGCGCTTGTACCAAGCATCATCTTGCGCTCTATTGACTTTGGTGCACCTTCAATTGCCTTCTCTTCTCCACCAAACTTCAAGTTTCCTTGTGCCCGATGATTTCCTTTCACGTCGCCCTTTCCCCCGAAAACACATTAAACAAAGGATTTCATAATCTCTCGCATTTATTAGTCACTATTGGCAATATCATCTGATTTTCTTGAAATTTCTAGAATTGTCTAGTTTAAACAATGGTGCGATGACCGCAAAATATCACTCATCGAGGATAAATTTGTTTTCCTCCTCTAAACGGCACCTAACTGAATCCATATCGTCGTTGGAGGAGGACAATTTTTACTCTGGAGGTGCCTTGACTCTCAAATATAATCAGCCACCCACCCATGGAGTAAAAGTTTTGTCCTCTCCCCCATGCATGTGCCATCCCCACCCGTGTCGCATCGTCGCCGGCGTTGCTTCTGGCGAACACCCAGTGCCTCTGCCGACCCCTTGTTGCCTTTGTCGCCCTCCTCCCTGAAGGAAATGTGCCCTAGAGGCAATAATAAAGTTGTTATTTATATTTCCTTAATCATGATAAATATTTTATTCATGCTAGAATTGTATTAACCGGAAACTTAGTACATGTGTGAATACATAAACAAACAGAGTGTCCCTAGTATGCCTCTACTTGACTAGCTTGTTTATCAAAGATGGTTGTGTTTGCTAGCCATAGACATGTGTTGTCATTTGATGAACGGGATCACATCATTAGAGAATGATGTGATGGACAAGACCCATCCGTTAGCTTAGCACTATGATCGTTTAGTTTATTGCTATTGCTTTCTTCATGACTTATACATGTTCCTCTGACTATGAGATTATGCAACTCCCAAATACCGGAGGAACACTTAGTGTGCTATCAAACGTCACAACGTAACTAGGTGGTTATAAAGATGCTCTACAGGTGTTTCCGATGGTGTTTGTTGAGTTGGCATAGATCGAGATTAGGATTTGTCACTCTGATTGTCGGAGAGGTATCTCTAGGCCCTCTCGGTAATGCACATCACAATAAGCCTTGCAAGCAATGTGACTAATGAGTTAGTTGCGGGATGATGCATTACGGAACGAGTAAAGAGACTTGTCGGTAACGAGATTGAACTAGGTATGGTGATACCGACGGTCGAATCTCGGGCAAGTAACATACCGATGACAAAGGGAACAATGTATGTTGTTATGCGGTTTGACGAAAGATCTTCTTAGAATATGTAGGAACCAATATGAGCATCCAGGTTCCGCTATTGGTTATTGACCGGAGATGTGTCTCGGTCATGTCTACATAGTTCTCGAACCCGTAGGGTCCGCACGCTTAACGTTCGATGATGATTGGTATTATGAGTTTATGTGCTTTGATGTACTGAAGGTTGCTCGGTGTCCCGGATGAGACCACGGACATGAAAAGGAGTCCCAAAATGGTCGAGACATAAAGATTGATATATTGGACCATGTTGTTCGGACACCGGAAGTGTTCCGAAGAGTTTCGGATAAAACTGGAGTGCCGGAGGGGTTACTGGAACCCCCCGTGGAAATAATGGGCCTTATTGGGCCTTAGGGGAGAGAGAGGGCTGCGACCAAGAGGTGGCGCCCCCCCAAGGGGAGTCCGAATAGGACTAGGGGAGGGGGCGCGGCCCCTCTTTCCCTCTCCCTCTCCATCACCTTCCTTCTTCTCCTACTTGGACTAGGAAAGGGGGGGCCGATTCCTACTTGGAGTAGGACTCCCCCCCTTGGGTGCGCCCTCTAGGGCTGGCCGGCCTCCTCCCTCCCTCCTTTATATACAGGGGAGGGGGCACCCCATAGACACACAAGTTGATCTTTAACCGTGTGCGGTGCCCCCCCACAGTTTTACACCTCGGTCATATCGTCGTAGTGCTTAGGCGAAGCCCTGCGCCGGTAACTTCATCATCACCGTCACCACACCGTTGTGCTGACGGAGCTCTCCCTCGGCCTCAGCTGGATCTAGAGTTCGAGGGACGTCACCGAGCTGAACGTGTGCAGATCGCGGAGGTGCCGTGCGTTCGATACTTGATCGGTTGGATCACGAAGACGTTCGACTACATCAACCGCGTTACTAAATGCTTCCGCTTTCGGTCTATGAGGGTACATGGACATACTCTCCCCGCTCGTTGCTATGCTTCTCCTAGATAGATCTTGCGTGATCGTAGGATTTTTTTTGAAATACTACGTTCCCCAACAGTGGCATCCGAGCCAGGTCTATGTGTAGATGTTATATTCACGAGTAGAACACAAAGAGTTGTGGGCGATAAGTCATACTGCTTACCAGCATGTCATACTTTGATTCGGCGGTATTGTTGGATGAAGCAGCCCAGACCGACATTACATGACCGCGTTCATGAGACTGGTTCTACCGCCGTGCTTCGCACACATGTGGTTAGTGGGTAGGGATGGCAATGGGTACCCATTACCCGCATACCCTGCGGGTAAAAACCCTATTAGGGCAAGGGTATGGGTCAAAAAAATACCCATGTGTATATAAATAGGAAAATTTTATACCCATCGGGTACAGTGGGTACGGGTATGGTTTATTATAACCCATACCCATGCACCCATGTACCCGCATATATTCTGACAAACAGGCCTTATATATTATGTATTCACATATTAAACATATTACATGTGCATAAATCCCACATCCCTAAAAAGACCTCATTATGCATTCATGTTAGGCCGCCGCTCCACAATAGCTAGCCCACAAACTAGTATGCGTTGTTGTCATGATGTGTTGCTGTTTATAAATTATTATTATAAGTTGTTGTTTATGACTATGTAATGCTCAAATTGATGTGTTGCAAATCTGGGTAATTTTACCCGCGGGTACCCATTTACCCTAATGGGTGAAGGGTATGGGAAAAAATTATACCCATCAACGGGTATGGGTACGGGTCATGGGTAAGGTTTGAGATGACGGGTAAGGGTATGGGGTGGCTCCACCCATACCCAAACCCTGCGGGTGCCATCCCTGCTAGTGGGTGTCTATTTCTCCAACTTTAGTTGAATCGAGTGTGACTACGCCCGGTCCTTGTTGAAGGTTAAAACAGCAACTTGACGAAAAATCGTTGTGGTTTTGATGCGTAGGTAAGAACGGTTCTTGCTAAGCCCATAGCAGCCACGTAAAACTTGCAACAACAAAGTAGAGGACGTCTAACTTGTTTTTGCAGGGCTTGCTGTGATGTGATATGGTCAAGACGTGATGATATATAAATTGTTGTATGAGATGATCATGTTTTGTAACAGTTATCGGCAACTGGCAGGAGCCATATGGTTGTCGCTTTATTGTATGAAATGCAATCACCATGTAATTGCTTTACTTTATCACTAAGCGGTAGCGATAGTCGTAGAAGCAATAGTTGGCGAGACGACAACGATCAAGGTGTCAAGCCGGTGACGATGGTGATCATGACGGTGCTTTGGAGATGGAGATCAAAGGCACAAGATGATGATGGCCATATCATATCACTTATTTTGATTGCATGTGATGTTTATCTTTTATGCATCTTATTTTGCTTAGTACGGCGGTAGCATTATAAGATGGTCTCTCACTAAATTTCAAGGTACAGGTGTTCTCCCTGAGTATGCGCCATTACCACAGTTCGTTGTGCCGAGACACCACGTGATGATCGGGTGTGATAAGCTCTACGTCCACATACAACGGGTGCAAGCCAGTTTTGCACACGCAGAATACTCGGGTTAAACTTGACGAGCCTAGCATATGCAGATATGGCCTCGAAACACTGAGACCGAAAGGTCGAGCGTGAATCATATAGTAGATACGATCAACATAGAGATGTTCACCATTGAAAACTACTCCATCTCACGTGATGATGGGACATGATTTAGCTGATATGGATCACGTGATCACTTAGATGATTAGAGGGATGTCTATCTAAGTGGGAGTTCTTAAGTAATATGATTAATTGAAATTTAATTTATCATGAACTTAGTACCTGATAGTATTTGGCATGTCTATGTTGTTGTAGATAAATGGCCCGTGCTAGTGTTCCGTTGAATTTTAATGCGTTCCTAGAGAAAGCTAAGTAGAAAGATGATGGTAGAAACTACACGGACTGGGTCCGTAACTTGAGGATTATCCTCATTGCTGCACAGAAGAATTACGTCCTGGAAGCACCGCTAGGTGCAAGACCCGTTGCAGGAGCAACGCCGGATGTTGTGAATGCCTGGCAGAGCAAAGCTGATGACTACTCGATAGTTCAGTGTGCCATGCTTTACGGCTTAGAACCGGGACTTCAACGACGTTTTGAATGTCATGGAGCATATGAGATGTTCCAGGAGTCGAAATTAATATTTCATGCAAATGCCCGGATTGAGAGATATGAAGTCTCCAATAAGTTCTACAGCTGCAAAATGGAGGAGAATAGTTCTGTCAGTGAACATATACTCAAAATGTCTGGGTATCATAATCACTTGACTCAACTGGGAGTTAATCTTCCGGTTGATAGTGTCATTGACAGAGTTCTTCAATCACTGCCACCAAGCTACAAAAGCTTCACGATGAACTATAATATGCAAGGGATGGATAAGACAATTCCCGAGCTCTTCGTAATGCTAAAGGCTGCGGAGGTAGAAATCAAGAAGGAGCATCAAGTGTTGATGGTCAACAAGACCACTAGTTTCAAGAAAAATGGCAAAGGGAAGAAGGGGAACTTCAAGAAGAACGACAAGCAAAAGTGAAGAAACCCAAGTCTAGACCTAAGCCTGAGACTGAGTGCATCTACTGCAAAGGGACTGGTCACTGGAAGCGGAACTGCCCCAAGTATTTGGCGGATAAGAAGGATGGCAAAGTGAAAGGTATATTTGATATACATGTTATTGATGTGTACCTTACTAATGCTCGTAGTAGCGCTTGGGTATTTGATACTGGTTCTGTTGCTCATATTTGCAACTCGAAACAGGGGCTACGAATTAAGCAAAGATTGGCTAAGGACGAGGTGACGATGCGCGTGGGAAATGGTTCCAAAGTCGATGTGATCGCTGTCGGCACGCTACCTCTACATCTACCTTCGGGATTAGTTTTAGACCTGAATAATTGTTATTTGGTGCAAGCGTTAAGCATGAACATTATATCTGGATCTTGTTTGATGCGAGACGGTTATTCATTTAAATCAGAGAATAATGGTTGTTCTATTTATATGAGTAATATCTTTTATGGTCATGCACCCTTGATGAGTGGTCTATTTTTATTGAATCTCGATAGTAGGGATACACATATTCATAGTATTGAAGCCAAAAGATATAAGTTTAATAATGATAGTGCAAGTTATTTGTGGCACTGCCGTTTAGGTCATATTAGTGTAAAGCGCATGAAGAAACTCCATGCTGATGGGCTTTTGGAATCACTTGATGCTTGCGAACCATGCCTCATGGGCAAGATGACTAAGACTCCGTTCTCCGGAACAATGGAGCGAGCAACAGACTTATTGGAAATAATACATACTAATGTATGCGGTCTGATGAGTGTTGAGGCTCGCAACGAGTATCATTATTTTCTGACCTTCACAGATGATTTGAGCAGATATGGGTATATCTACTTGATGAAACATAAGTCTGAAACATTTTGAAAAGTTCAAAGAATTTCAGAGTGAAGTGGAAAATCTCCGTAACAAGAAAATAAAGTTTCTACGATCTGATCGTGGAGGTGAATATTTGAGTTACGAGTTTGGTCTTCATTTGAAACAATGCGGAATAGTTTCGCAACTCATGCCACCCGGAACACCACAGCGTAATGGTGTGTCCGAACGTCGTAACCGCACTTTATTAGATATGGTGCGATCTATGATGTCTCTTACTGATTTACGGCTATCGTTTTGGGGTTATGCTTTAGAGACATCTGCATTCACGTTAAATAGGGCACCATCCAAATCCGTTGAGATGACGCCATATGAACAGTGGTTTGGCAAGAAACCCAAGTTGTCGTTTCTTAAAGTTTGGGGCTGCGATGCTTATGTGAAAAAGCTTCAACCTGATAAGCTCGAACCCAAATCGGAGAAATGTGTCTTCATAGGATACCCAAAGGAGACTGTTGGGTACACCTTCTATCACATATCCGAAGGCAAAATATTCGTTGCTAAGAATGGATCCTTTCTAGAGAAGGAGTTTCTCTCGAAAGAAGTGAGTGGGAGGAAAGTAGAACTTGATGAGGTAATTGTACCTACTCCCTTATTGGAAAGTAGTTCATCACAGAAATCAGCTCCAGTGATTCCTACACCACTTACTGAGGAAGCTAATGATGATGATCATGAAACTTCTGATCAAGTTACTATCGAACCTTGTAGGTCAACCAGAGTAAGATCCGCACCATAGTGGTATGGTAATCCTGTTCTGGACGTCATGTTACTTGACCATGACGAACCTACGAACTATGCGGAAGCGATGATGAGGCCAGATTCCGCGAAATGGCTTGAGGCCATGAAATCTAAGATGGGACCCATGTATGAGAACAAAGTGTGGACTTTGGTTGACTTGCTCGATGATCGACAAGCCATAGAAAATAAATGGATCTTTAAGAAGAAGACCGACGCTAACGGTAATGTTACTGTCTACAAAGCTCGACTTGTTGCAAAAGGTTTTTGACAAGTTCAAGGGGTTGACTACGATGAGACTTTCTCACCTGTAGCGATGCTTAAGTTTGTCCGAATCATGTTAGCAATTGCCGCATTTTATGATTATGAAATTTGGCAAATGGACGTAAAAACTGCATTCTTGAATGGATTTCTAGAAGAAGAGTTGTATATGATGCAACCAGAAGGTTTTGCGAATCCAAAAGGTGCTAACAAAGTGTGCAAGCTCCAGTGATCCATTTATGGACTGCTGCAAGCCTCTCGGAGTTGGAATAAACGTTTTGATAGAGTGATCAAAGCATATGGTTTTATAGAGACTTTTGGAGAAGCCTGTATTTACAAGAAAGTGAGTTGGAGCTCTGTAGCATTTCTAATATTATATGTGGATGACATATTGCTGATTGGAAATGATATAGAATTTCTGGATAGCATAAAAGGATACTTGAATAAAAGTTTTTCTATGAAAGACCTCGGTGAAGCTGCTTACATATTGGGCATTAAGATATATAGAGATAGATCAAGATGCTTAGTTGGACTTTCACAAAGCACATACCTTGATAAGATTTTGAAGAAGTTCAAAATGGATCAGTCAAAGAAAGGGTTCTTGCCTGTGTTACAAGGTGTGAAGTTGAGTGAGACTCAATGCCCGACCACTGCAGAAGATAGAGAGAAAATGAAAGTCATTCCCTATGCCTCAGCCATAGGTTCTATCATGTATGCAATGCTGTGTACCAGACCTGATGTGTGTCGTGCTATAAGTATAGTAGGGAGGTACCAAAGTAATCCAGGAGTGGATCACTGGACAGCGGTCAAGAACATCCCGAAATACCTGAAAAGGACTAAGGATATGTTTCTCGTTTATGGAGGTGACAAAGAGCTCGTCGGAAATGGTTACGTCAATGCAAGCTTTGACACTGATCCGGATGACTCTAAGTCACAAACTGGATACGTGTTTATATTGAATGGTGGAGCTGTCAGTTGGTGCAGTTCCAAACAGAGCGTCGTGGCGGGATCTACGTGTGAAGCGGAGTACATAGCTACTTCGGAAGCAGCGAATGAAGGAGTCTGGATGAAGGAGTTCATATCCGATCTAGGTGTCATACCTAGTGCATCGGGTCCAATGAAAATCTTTTGTTACAATACTGGTGCAATTGCCTTGGCAAAGGAATCCAGATTTCACAAGAAGACCAAGCACATCAAGAGACGCTTCAATTCCATCTGTGAACAAGTGTCGGAAGGGGACATAGAGATTTGCAGGATACATACAGATCTGAATGTTGCAGACCCATTGACTAAGCCTCTCTCATGAGCAAAACATGACCAGCACCAAGACTCCATGGGTGTTAGAATCATTACTATGTAATCTGGATTATTGACCTCTAGTGCAAGTGGGAGACTGAAGGAAATGTTCCCTAGAGGCAATAATAAAGTTATTATTTATATTTCCTTATATCATGATAAATATTTATTATTCACACTAGAATTGAATTAACCGGAAACTTAGTACATGTGTGAATACATAAACAAACAGAGTGTCCCTAGTATGCCTCTACTTGACTAGCTTGTTTATCAAAGATGGTTACGTTTCCTAGCCATAGACATGTGTTGTCATTTGATGAACGGGATCACATCATTAGGAGAATGATGTGATGGACAAGACCCATCTGTTAGCTTAGCACTATGATCGTTTAGTTTATTGCTATTGCTTTCTTCATGACTTATACATGTGTCCTCTAACTATGAGATTATGCAACTCCCAAATACCGGAGGAACACTTAGTGTGCTATCAAACGTCACAACATAACTAGGTGATTATAAAGATGCTCTATAGGTGTCTCCGATGGTGTTTGTTGAGTTGGCATAGATCGAGATTAGGATTTGTCACTCCGATTGTCGGAGAGGTATCTCCAGGCCCTCTTGGTAATGCACATCACAGTAAGCCTGGCAAGCAATGTGACTAATGAGTTAGTTGCGGGATGATGCATTACGGAACGAGTAAAGAGACTTGCTGGTAACGAGATTGAACTAGGTATGGTGATACCGACAATCGAATCTCGGGCAAGTAACATACCGATGACAAAGGGAACAACGTATGTTGTTATGCGGTTTGACCGATAAAGATCTTCGTAGAATATGTAGGAACCAATATGAGCATCCAGGTTCCGCTATTGGTTATTGACCGGAGATGTGTCTCGGTCATGTCTACATAGTTCTCGAACCCGTAGGGTACGCACGCTTAACATTCGATGATGATTGGTATTATGAGTTTATGTGATTTGATGTACCGAAGGTTGTTTGGTGTCCCGGATGAGATCACGGACAAGACGAGGAGTCTCGAAATGGTTGAGACATAAAGATTGATATATTGGACCATGTTGTTCAGACACCGGAAGTGTTCCGGAGAGTTTCGGATAAAACCGGAGTGCCAGAGGGGTTACGGGAACCCCCCGGGGAAATAATGGGCCTTATTGGGCCTTAGGGGAGAGATAGGCCTGCGACCAGGAGGTGGCGCCCCCCCAAGGGGAGTCCGAATAGGACTAGGGGAGGGGGGCGCGGCCCCTCTTTCCCTCTCCCTCTCCCTCTCCTTCCTTCTTCTCCTACTTGGACTAGGAAGGGGGGGGCGATTCCTACTTGGAGTAGGACTCCCCCCCTTGGGCGCGCCCTCTAGGGCCGGATGGCCTCCTCCCTCCCTCCTTTATATACGTGGGAGGGGGCACCCCATAGACACTGATACGTCTCCAAAGTATCTATAATTTTTTATTGTTCCATGCTATTTTATTATCCATCTAGGATGTTTTATATGCATTTATATGCTATTTTATATGATTTTTGGGACTAACCTATTAACCTAGAGCCTAGTGCTAGTTTCTGTTTTTTCCTTGCTTTTGAGTTTTACAAAAAAGGAATACCAAACGGAGTCCAATTGACGTGCCAATTTTTGATGATTTTTTATGGACCAAAAGAAGCCCCCGGAGTAAAAGAGTTGGGCCAGAAGAGTCCCGGGCTGCCCACGAGGGTGGGGGGCGCGCCCTACCCCCTGGGCGTGCCCCCCTATCTCGTGGACGGCTCGGAGAACCCCCTGACGTGAGACCTATGCCAAAAATTCCTATAAATACAGAAACCTCCAGAAAATAACCTAGATCGGGAGTTCCGCCGCCGCAAGCCTCTGTAGCCACCAAAAACCAATCGGGACCCTGTTCTGGCACCCTGCCGGAGGGGGGATCCCTCACCGGTGGCCATCTTCATCATCTCGGCGCTCTCCATGATGAGGAGGGAGTAGTTCACCCTCGGGGCTGAGGGTATGTACCAGTAGCTATGTGTTTGATCTCTCTCTCTCATGTTCTTGATTTGGCACGATCTTGATGTATCGCGAGCTTTGATATTATAGTTGGATCTTATGATGTTTCTCCCCCTCTACTCTCTTGTAATGGATTGAGTTTTCCCTTTGAAGTTATCTTATCAGATTGAGTCTTTAAGGATTTGAGAACACTTGATGTATGTCTTGCATGTGCTTATCTGTGGTGACAGTGGGATATTCACGTGATCTACTTGATGTATGTTTTGGTGATCAACTTGTGGGTTCACCGACCTTGTGAACTTATGCATAGGGGTTGGCACACGTTTTCGTCTGGACTCTCTGGTAGAAACTTTGGGGCACTCTTTGAAGTTCTTTGTGTTGGTTGAATAGATGAATCTGAGATTGTGTGATGCATATCATATAATCATACCCACGGATACTTGAGGTGACATTGGAGTATCTAGGTGACATTAGGGTTTTGGTTGATTTGTGTCTTAAGGTGTTATTCTAGTACGAACTCTATGATAGATCGAACGGAAAGAATAGCTTCGTGTTATTTTACTATGGACTCTTGAATAGATCGATCAGAAAGGATAACTTTGAGGTGGTTTCGTACCCTACAATAATCTCTTTGTTTGTTCTCCGCTATTAGTGACTTTGGAGTGACTCTTTGTTGCATGTTGAGGGATAGTTATATGATCCAATTATGTTATTATTGTTGAGAGAACTTGCACTAGTGAAAGTATGAACCCTAGGCCTTGTTTCCTAGCATTGCAATACCGTTTGTGCTCACTTTTATCATTAGTTACCTTGTTGTTTTTATATTTTCAGATTACAAAAACCTATATCTATCATCCATATTGCACTTGTATCACCATCTCTTCGCCGAACTAGTGCACCTATACAATTTACCATTGTATTGGGTGTGTTGGGGACACAAGAGACTCTTTGTTATTTGGTTGCAGGGTTGTTTGAGAGAGACCATCTTCAACCTACGCCTCCCACGGATTGATAAACCTTAGGTCATCCACTTGAGGGAAATTTGCTACTATCCTACAAACCTCTGCAGTTGGAGGCCCAACAACATCTACAAGAAGAAGGTTGTGTAGTAGACATCAAGCTCATTTCTGGCGCCGTTGCTGGGGAGGTGAGTTCTTGAAGGTGTATCTTTAGATCTTGCAAGCGAAAATTTTAGTTTCTTGTTTTATCACTAGTTTAGTCTATAAAAGAAAACTACAAAAAAATGGAATTGAGGGTGCCTCATATGCTTCATCTTTTTAATGTCTTTCATGAAAATGATGGAAAGGAAAATTGTGCTCAAGTACTAGAAGAAGAAGTACATAGAATGCTTGGCATAAAATATGTGAATGATTAGCATGATTGCAATGTTGTTAGTATGAATTCTTTGAATACCCATGATGCTAATGATATGCAAAGCCACAAGCTTGGGGATGCTATGTTTGATGAAGATGATATGTTTAGTCCCCCAAGTTTTGATGAGCAAATTTATTATGATGAAAGCATGCCTCCTATTTATGATGATTATTGTGATGACTCGTATGCTATAAAGAATAAAGATAACCATGAAACTTGTCATCATGATTTTAATCAATTGGATTATGCTTCACATGATAGTTATTTTGTTGAGTTTGCTCCCACTACTATTCATGAGAATAAATTTGCTTATGTGGAGAGTAGTAAAATTTCTATGCTTGTGCATCATGAAAATAATGCTTTATGTGCTGGTTATATGGTTGAATTCATTCATTATGCTACTGAAAATTATTATGAGAGAGGATTATATGCTTCTACATATTGCAATAATATCAAGTTTCCTCTCTATGTGTTGAAAATCTTGAAGATTTGCTTGTTTTACCTTCCTATGCTAGTTGTTTCATGTTCCCATAAGTTGTTTGCTCACAAAATACCTATGCATAGGAAGTGGGTTAGACTTAAATGTGCTAGTCATATTCTTCATGATGCTCCCGTTATGTTTCAGTTCTTATCTTTTATGTGAGCATCATTATCATCATCACGCCTAGCTAAAAAGGCATTAAAGAAAAGCGCTTGTTGGGAGACAACCCAATATTTAACCCTACTGTTTTTGTGTGTTTAAATGATTAAGCTACTGTAGTAATCATGTTTTATAGCTTTTGTTTCAATAAAGTGCCAAGTAGAACCTTTGGGAAGACTTGGGTGAAGTCTATGCGATCTTGCTGTAAAAAACAGAAACTTTTGCGCTCACGAGATTAGCTGCCATTTTTACTGGAGAGTGCTTTTAGGTTGATTCTTTGTGCACATGATTAATAGAAAAATTCCTCAGGTCCACCAATTTATTTCAGAATTTTTGGAGTTACAGAAGTATTCTAGTGATACAGATTACTACAGACTGTTCTGTTTTTGACAGATTCTATTTTCGTGTGTTGTTTGCTTATTTTGATGAATCTATGAGTAGATCGGAGGGTATGAACCATAGATAAGTTGGAATACAGTAGATATTACACCAATATGAATTTATAATGAGTTCACAATAGTACCTAAGTGGTGATTTATTTTCTTATACTAACGGAGCTTACGAGTTTTCTGTTGAGTTTTGTGTTGTGAAGTTTTCAAGTTTTGGGCAAAGATTCGATGGACTATGGAATAAGGAGTGGCGAGAGCCTAAGCTTGGGGATGACCAAGGCACCCTAAGGTAATATTCAAGGACAACAAAGAGCCTAAGCTTGGGTATGCCCCGGATGGGATCCCCTCTTTCGTCTTCGTTCATCGGTAACACTACAAAAAAAATACACTTCCGTGATGATACGTGTTTGTCACAGTAGGTCGCGTTTTTTGTCATGCATGTACATCCATGAAAATTTTATGACAAAATCAAGACAGTCATACCTGTGCTGTCGTAGAAGTGTTCCATGACATTATCAAAATTATCATCACGGAAGTGTCCACTTCCATGACGATAAATCGCGCGTCACAGAAGTGCTTTCGTCAAGGGTGACCGACACGTGGCATCCACCGTAACGGAACGCCGTTAAGCTATCAGGTCGGGTTTTGGATCCGATAACCCGTTAACAGCCCCGACCAATGGGAAATTTCCACGTGTAAAATTCTTATTGGCCGGACGAAACACGTGTCAGCTCGTCAGTGGGTCAGATAGGCGCCTATGATATGTCGACACGTGCCACGGCCCACCACTGGCCCATTTAGCTTACAAAGCCGGCCCGTTTGACTTGGTGAAAAGTTAACGGGCTGGCCCATGAAAAGCCTGTTAACGATCTCTTCGCAAATAGCCCATTTTACGGCCTGTTAACTCACGACCCGTTAGGCCCTAAAGGAAATCGGCCCAACAACGTCATGTGGGCCGTCGAATATAACGCCAGCCCATTTCACTTTCGGCCCATGTATGGCCCACAACGTCTTTTGGCCCATATGAGGCCTTCGTATCTTTCGGCCCTTTACAGGCCGACGGTGACTCTAGCCCATAATGAACAGTAATTTTCTTTATACCCGTTAACGGCCCGTGATTTACATGGGCCTTCCAGCCCATGTTATCTTTCGGCCTATTGACGGCCCATACGTTCTTGGGCTCCTCTTCGGCCCTCGATTACTTCTGGCCCATTACTGGCCTATTCCCCTAATGGGCCAAATTCGGCCCATGGCAAGAGTCGGCCCGTTACTGGCATGTTCCCCTAATGGGCCAAATTCGGCCCATGGCAAGAGTCGGCCCGTTACTGGCCTGTTACCCTAATGGGCCAAATTCGGCCCATGGCAAGAGTCGGCCCGTTTCTGGCCTGTTAACCCGTTGCGTTGTTTCCAGCCCGTCCTATATTCTGGCCCATTAACGACCCGTTATGCCCGTGACAGAATTAAGCCTTTGCTGTCCTACGGCCTGTTAACGGCCTGTTACCGTGCTGGGCCGATACCAATTACGCCCGATTACGGCCCATGTAGACCCATTTATCCGACGGCCCGAGGCCCACCGATTACAGGCCCATTTATCGACGGCCCGTAGGAGACCCATGGATCCTACGGCCCGTATATGGCCCATGGTAGTTGCGGCCACTAGCAAACCAGGGAAAAAGAAGACTAGGAAATAAATAAGGCCGAAACTAACGCTAGGCTATTAAGGCGATTGCACAGATTACATCCACTCGGCATCAAAGATCGCCACCAGTGCAAATATAGGGAACACCCTACACTATACAAAAATGGCTTGCTGTTTTCTTCAGCCGGTGGCTGCACGTTAAGAATAAATTTTGTATCGCACCAAAACAAATTACAACTATATAACAAAAGGAAGGTTGGCATAAAACTTAACAGTCTAGAAGATAAATGCACCACCAGAAGTTCAGAAGCTCAGTTCATTTGACCTGACTGTTACGTTTTCATGCTGTATTGTCCGATGGAGCACCATAACCCTCGCCTTCATTTCCCCTAGGCTCCTGAACAACATAGCAAATGTCTGATAGTCTGGTTTCAAAACCATGCATATCTTGACGACATTGAGCAATGTTTCTCCTTGTTTCACAAAGGGTCTCTGTTAGGGAATGGACTTGTGTCTGGAGCGCAGATACAACATTGCTTTGAGCTTGCATATCTTGATCATGAGGCAGTTTGGACGATATTGCCTTAACAACCAACCCAGTATTACGCGGGAACGTGCTTTTGGCACTGTTAGTGGACAGGTACTGACCCACTGCAGCAAGAGCTGACATTGCGGTTATAGTTGCCTCGCCACCTTCAGAAGGTGGCGGTTCCACCATTTTTTCCATAGCTTGCTGAAAAGTTGAGGTTTTACATTAGTAGTACCAGAACAGAAGATATTAAGGAGGCAGCAAAACCAAACAAAATAGCTTTGGTCTATATACAGAACTTATTCCGGTGAACCCATGTAAAATATTAGTTGTATTTTATTGCAAAGTACATAATAAAACCAGGTTCCAAACATATGACCATGTACCATCGCTAATGTATTGTCTATTTCTTCACATTGTATTGAGGGCTAAGGATAAAGAGACGAAGTTTATAATACGGTAAGCATAGTATGACATCATTCATATCACAAAACAACTGAGAACAGACAAACAGGCGATTGTAACGTTGTGTGGGCAAGTCCAGCACGGAACTAGATTACGGGTCAAGATCAAAGGAACATCACTCCTCTCTTTTAAACCTTGTAAGGTGCAATGATACGCTAAGACAATTGTGTATAAAATTGAAAAGAGTAATAGACATTGGCTGCAAACCATGCAGTTCAAGGCACAAGTCAGAGTAAGTAGTAGTTAAAAGGCATGAGGATTAAGGACTTACAACAGCGGCTTTGACTGGTGTAGTCATGCCCTTCTTCTTGCTGGTGTGACAGTCCTTGAAGATTTCCACAACATTTGGTTTAGGTACTTTTTGGTCCTTGCGGGCTTTCCTCTGCATTTCGAACAAGTCAATATAGATCTGATAATATGGTACAACGAAAAGAGTGAAACAACAGCTAATTACAAGAGCCTCGCAGTGTGCAATATAGCTACGAGATCCTGTCGTCTGTTGGAATTTCACTTTCGTACGGTTGGCCTTGTTCTTTGAACAGTTCACCTACAAGAAGATAGATTTGTGTGGCACATGCGTAAATAGGACTTCAACATGTGATCTGATCACATATAGATACTTCGGATCAGACTAGTGTTTAACAAGGCCCCTCCAGTCTTCATCCGATATATTTTCCACTGGAGATGTTTGGGAAAGTTCACTGTTAGCCTTGCCTTCAAAGTGAGTTTTCCTCAAGTTATACCGATACTGTCGCAGAGCAGACTTGAAAACATGGGTGCAAGCTTGTCTGGTTGCATCAGCTTGGCTATCCAGCTTGAACCTCATCTGTTGAAAATTATGGGAGTCTCATTATCAGCAACCTAGAAAGTATGGGACAGAGCAAGACGATATTACTAGTTTCCATACATAACCATACTTACAGATAAATGGTCGAGGAAGGTGTTGAACTGGGTTTCGTCTTTGTCATTCCTGTACTGAATCCATGTTGGGAGGATACGTACATGACACCTAACAGCAACCGCTGCCTCTGATACTAACTTGGCTGACTCTGTAGCATCACGTGGCCTTTTTAAACCTGCCTCAAAACGAATCTCCATTCTTCCTCCTCTAGATTTAGTTAACCTATCGAGCATTATCCCTGATGTTTGTTTCCTCTTGCGCCTAGGTGCTAGTCCAACAACGAACATAGGAAGTGTTAGTGTACATCAAACTGTGAGACTACATATAAAGAAGCATGCAACTATAACTTGACTCCAGCAACTACCTTCTTGCTGTTGAAGCTCACAAGGTTCATCTGATATTGCCAACTCGTCTTGTGTCAAGAGTGCTTGGGAAGTAGTGTCAGGTGGCAAGGGAGCTTGGGAATGTGCTGCTAGCTCAGTTGACGCACGAGTAAGTCGTGCAACTGGTAGTACTGTGGTAGGTGTTGCAAGAACTACGGCTGTCTCTGCTTGTTTGGTGGCAGCTATTTGTTTCTGTTTGGCTTTTTTGCAACTCGTGTAGCATGGGATGTCGTGTTTGTAGAATTTTCCGCTGGACTTTGACCTTCTATTGCACCATCAGTACCAGCAGAATCTGCAGGATTCATCCGCTTCTCATTCCCTGCCATTCTGTGTTTCTTCCTCTTTCTGTGTGCCATGTTAAGTCAAGCCGACAAGAAAAACGAATAACAATTTAGTTCTTCAGAACAAATTGATGCGTGATGCAGATGAACTGAACTTTGATGTTAGACAACCACATGATAGGAGGATGTAATATGTATGAAAAACAGGACGGAAGAGATAACCAGAACTATGATGTGTAAACTAAGAAGAAGACATTTCACCAAATTAGAAGCAATGCAATGGAAGGTAGACACCATATGAAAGATGCTACAAATATCGCTCTGCCAAGTTAACAGTGTCTCATCATAAATGGCGTTTAAACAAATGTGAAGCAGTACAAGAAATAAATCATATGCAAGATGCAAACAACATCACACTACCATGTTAGAGGTCTCTCGTCATTAGTGCCATTGCATATTCACAGCTTATGATGTGTAAACTAAGGAGAAGGCATTTCAACAAATTAGAAGCAATGAAAGCGAGACACCATATGAAAGATGCAACGAATATCACTCTACCAAGTTAAAACTGTCTCGTCATAAGTGCCATTTCAACAAATTAGTAGTACAAGCTAGAAAAGAATGTGAGATGTAACCTATATCACACTCCGAAGTCAAACGTGTCTTATGATAAGTGATTGTTGCAGGTTACACAACAGTAGTAATTTGATGTAAGAACATGGTGTGGTAGAGAGATATTGTATGTTCTAGAAACAGGAACACGTGTCTTATTCAAGTATAATGTGTAAAGTAAGCAGATGGAATTCAACAAAATTAGAAGCAATACAAGCTAGACATCACACATAACATGCAACCACATATAACAGTGCCAAGTTAGAGGGAGCACCGGTGATGCTGCACTAGGGGAGACGTGCTCATCATAAACACAACTTTGTTGAGTGTCTATGCATGTGTTGTCTTGGAAATCATCTTGGGGGTGTGGAGGAGTAGAAACTGTAGAGGCCCTCCATTCGGAAGGAGCACCTTTATCCGCTGCCTTGCTAACTTCCTTCCGCTTTATTGATTTTGAATTGTCAAGTAAAACCGACAAGAAAAATCAATAAAATTCTCTCTTCAGAACTCATTCGTGCATGATACTGACAATCACTACTTTGATGTAAGGCAAACACATGATACCAGGATGGAATATGTACGAAAAACAGGACGGCATGGCATGTTCACAACTGTTTGTGTAAACTAAGCAAAAACCATTCCAGCAAATAAGAAGCAATGCAAGCTAGACACCACATGAAAGATGCAACCAATATGACTCTGCCAAGTTAAAAGCGTCCCATCATAAATGGAATTTCAACAAATTAGAAGCAGTGCATGCTACAAATCATATGAAAGATGCAACTAATATCGCACTGCATATACTAAAGGTGTCTCGTCATGTTGATTGATGCAGGATACAAAAAAAACAATAGTTTTATGTAAGGACATGCTTAATAGACAGATGTACTATGTACTAAATACAGGAAGGCATGTCACATTAACAGGTATAATGTATAAGCTAAGCAGACTAGCACATGCAGTTTAACCAGATTGGAAGAATTACAATCTAGACACCATATGCAACATGCAACGACATATCACGCTGCCAAGTTAGAGCAAGCACCTGCGATGCTAGTGTAGGGGAAATGTTGTAATCAACTACAGAGCTACGTTAACTATCTTCATCTAGCATTTCTATTTCTTGAGAATCATGTCGGGAGGCTGACGCTGCATTCTTTAAATGAGGAGTAGTCCCCTTGCCTGCCTGCCTGCCTCGTCATAAGTGATTGATGAGGGATACACAAGAACATTAGTTTGATGTAAGAACATGGTTAATACACAGATATACTAGTATGTACCAAAAACAGAAAGGCATGTCATATTCAAAGGTATAATGTGTAAGCTAAGCAGATGCAATTTAACCAAATTGGAAGCAATACAAGCTAGACATCCGGCTGGAGTGGTGAGCATGATCATCTAGGACCTGAGAGCCTGGTGGGAGGCGGGCTGCTTCGCCACCATCGCAGCTTTTTAGTTGGCTTCCAGGTGATGCCTACCTTTGCTGGGCTTGTCACTGGCTCGGCCAGTGCCCTGACTAGCTATTTGTCTTCTGGTGCTCACGGGATGGTGGTTCATGTAAAAAAATATATCTTTCCTTATCTTACCGACTTCGGCCTTTCGAATACAAGCTAGACACCATATGGAACATGCAACCACATATGACACCGCGAAGTTAAAGCAAGCACCTGGGATGGTGGTTCATTGTGAGCGAGGTCATCAACTATAGAGCTACGTTTACCGTCTCCATCTGCTGACACTGCACCCTTTATAGCGTTGTAACGTGTCTTGCCTAACCGCACACAAAGCTGGAGCGACTTCTCTCTTTTCTTTTTGGCTTCTCTCATGGCAGCAGAGTCTGAAATACCCTTGCATAAAAACACAACAGTGAGAGTAAGGGTGAAGTGTGTGTAGAACTAGTGCACTGTAAAAGTAGCAGATAGCAGGTGGCTGAAAAATAAATGACAGGAGACATATGATAGCTCTACAACATTGCATGGCAAACAAAATTAGATTCTACTATGTATGATTTTGTAATATCTGAGCACAGGAAATGCAGGTACTCCTCCAGCACACCACCACATGTGGTCATATCTAAGATAACAGTCGACTGAAAATAAATAGGCTAGTCGATTTTTTTAATGAACCATCCGATCTATAAGGAACGGGCAGATGGCCTTCATCTACCTCCCGCCAGTCACTGTTGACGATCTTTCTCGAACCGCCAGCGACCACCGGCCCAGACCCCTGCCTCCGCCGCCCCGCCCTCCCATCAACCTCACACCACCGCCGTGCTTGGCAGCGCCCCCAGGCCATCCCTTTAATCCCGACCGACCTCCAGATCGGGCGCCAGTAGCTCTAGGCCGCACACGCCCCTAAGATAAACACCAAGGCGCTGCTTCCCCGGCATAATAGGCGTACTAGCGCCTGTTACGCCGGGGAATGCTTCTGTTAATTGGGAATCAACTGGCCAGAAATTGAAATTCAGGGGGCGACGGACCTCTAGCTAAGGTGAAATAGTATATGAGGAGAAACCTTGTGCATCACGAGTTACTAGGAACATCTAGTATCAAGAAGAAGCGGTCAACTAGTGTCTTCTGTGGGATGAATACCGTGCAAGCAGAGACGTAAGATTTGCACGAATAAGGGAAGAGGAGTACCTTTTTCGGTTGCCGGTGTGGTCACCTCCACATGTTGCGCCGATCTTCTTCTTTTTACCGGGGAAACCGATGTTCTGGAGGGTGGCCGTATGTCGGCGGAGGGGAAGCAGATCCGAGGCGGCGAAGGACGGCGTAGCAGGAACAGCTCCGGTGCGGTGGAGGGTGGCGAAGTTGGAGCGGCAGCGGTGAGGCGCAGGACGACGTGGTTGAACTGGCTCGGGTACGGACGGCTCGGCCTCGGCTTCAACTACTAGCCATGGAGGGCGTTGCGGTTGAGGTTGCGGTGGACGATGACGTCGTGGTATCGGCTCCGGCGTGATGGAGGAGGGCGGCAGTTGATGGGTGGGATGGGGTGGCGGACGGAGGACGCCGGGGTTTCGCGGCTGGTGGAGAGGTAGTTTTGGCGCCCATGGAGTACGAATGGGGAATCGGACGGGTGGGGGGGAACCATGTTTCGGTCTGGGACGCGCTTGTTTTTGGCTTTTTTGAACAGAAGATGGGACGCGCTTGTTTGAAATTTGGGGAAAGTACAAACTTTGCCCCCCTCTTAAATTTCGGACCTACTGCGGGTCGGGGGTAGGATGGTAATCCCAGGTGTCCCAAATAGTGGGCGGGAGCGATTTCGGCTGCGCGCATGTGTGCTTAGGCGGCCATTGTGTATGAATGTTTTTCGGATGCGGTTGCGTGGCCTCTAGATGAAGCTACAAACCTACCCCGGTTTAGACCTTTGGACCTCGGGCCGGTAGGTTTCACGGGTCGGAGTTATTAGAAAAGTAATTTCCTTGTACTACCAAACATTGGTCTCACGCGGTTTCGGGCGAGTAGAGGCTCTTTTGGCGCTTCGTTCAAAATTTTGAAACACAAGCATTCACGTTTAGAGTACTCTTGAACTATGAGGATTGACCTAAATAGACAACATTATATTTGACCTTGTATGTTTGAAAACCTCATTAAATTATCCGCTTCTTTTTGAAATTTTGACACTTGAAAATCCTATAACTACGATTATTTTGGAATGGAGGAGCTAAATTTGAATCTATTTTGTACACGACTACATATGCTATTATGTACAAAATCAGAGCAAAGATTGGTGCCCCCATAATTTAGGTATGGTTTACAAATGCCATGATATCAAATTCAAATAATTGAATGGACTTCATGTTGAATTCGATTTTTTTAAACCACCTTAAGTTGAATTCAAATGTATGCTAGTTCATAGGTAGCTATTTATAATGTCCATTGTGTAACTTTCGTATGTATAATGTGCTTTACACACACAACATGAACTATACTCACGTTTATATTCGATTGCTAAAGCGATGCATTGTCTGGAGTTCAAAATACTAACTATGTGGATCAATTGTGTCGAATAATAACATAGACATGCTCAAATTCGATAGAATCTAGATGTCTGATGGATCAATGACCGCTCCTTACGCGAATTGCAAATGTCATGATCCCATCCTAATATTTGGATACAATTTATATCTTTAATCAATGTGTAGAGCAGTCTTTTACGTGTAGTTTCACTCTCCATCAGTGATCTCTCACACATGCTCACACACTCTCTCCCGAGGTGTCTTTCTCGCACACATGCTCTAGATATAACCCTCCCTCCCTCTCGTAACCATTTACAACTGTTTTCACTAACCTTTATCACAAGCACTCTTCCTCTCGCAAACATACACACGCACAATCCTCATCGACCCTTTCTATATACATGGACCTGCCTAGGTGTCTCATGTACGCACATTATCTTTACGCCTGTCTCTCACGCATTGTCTCACACCTCTCTTCCTAATCGACGAGTATGATTCTAGCAGAGCATTCTGTAGGATGCCCCTTAAAGTTAGGTTGGATGAATAGTAATATCAGAGATAAAGGGGTTACCTTAGTCCGAGAACCTAGGGTTACAAATCCTAGCCGGCTTTGTCAGTGGACATAGAGTCCTTCACAATTCTGCTATCTTTGTCTTGTACGACTAGTCATCCATGGGTCTTCCTAAATGCGTCACATGCCGACCAATGTGGCGCAGGTCGGAACCGAACGAAGGGCCTCACCTCGACCCACCGGACCTCACACGGTGACACACCCTCTGCCCCCACGTCTCATTATCTTCTCACACCCACACATACCAACACAAACACCACACACAGAAAATTTCTCCTGGTGCCTCTATTCCCTCCCCCTTGCATATACACACTCAAGGGAATGGAATCTCTTGTCGTGACGTCATATTCGTCTCTCTCTCTCTAGACCACTCTCATTTCTCGTGCTATCTCTCCCACGCCCCCCGTCGACCCCTCTATCCATGCCTCTCTCGAATACGTAATACACACACATTCCTCTCTAGGCCCCGCCAAATGCATCAACTACACATTCACACATGTTACATCACGTACCCCATTGATCTAAAAAGCCATCTCTTCACGTTTATTTCACATACAACATTCCTTTTGAATAAAGTGTGGCCAAAAAATTATTTTAGAGTTTCTACATATATACAACATTACAAAGTTATATGGAGGAGTACGAACGCTAATTTGCGTTGCATGGTGCCCACAATGATATTTATTCCGCACTATGGATTTGTATATTTTTATACTATATACAAAGTTAGTCATAATAAAGAGAAACGAAGAGCATCTCTCTCTCCATCGCATACCCCCCCTATACGCCCCTTTCACGTATGCACACAAAACTATCTCCAGGTCCTCTAAAAGTAAGCCCCCAGGAAATTCACGCATGTTTCATCTTTCTCTCGCGATATATGCAATGACGATCATTGTATTTGAAGCGAAAGCACGGTACATACATTGGACTTCAGAATCCACTCATTACGGTCGCCATTTACGTTTAGTGGTTATTATACAGTCACGGGCTCACCGTACAACTCTGTATTTGCTCATGACATGACTAGTTGACCAGTTAAACGCTCCACGTGGCACCTCTAGTGTTGCATCACATTATCTCACTACCATCGTGCCCACCTGTCGACTTGTATCTACTCTACATCTACACTCTTATAAAATACATAAAATACACTCTTATAAAAAATAGAGTTGGTGATGATGGTGTGCCTGCCATCCTGCAATATAGGCCGTCCGATTTATATCTGACGGATAGGATAGAAACTATGGCAATTTTGCAAAAAGGTACCCACACACCTCTCCACATTTGCAAATAAGGCCTTCCCTCGTTCATCCTTTTCTCTCACAAGATAAACAAGTCATACAAATGCATCTTGATGTTACGTGCAACGCACGGGCATCTTGCTAGTAAGAATGAAAACAAACGACAAAAAATATTTGGACGGTGGTTCGAATTCATGACCGCGGGCACAACGGACAAGGTGGCCTTGTATTGGTATGCTGAGCCATCTGTTTTAACACACAGGAGCTGGTGTGGTGATTATACACACACGCACGCATGCACACGAACTGCATCCACGCAACACTCACACAAACACATGCACCCACACACGCATGCAACACTCACACGTACACACGCAGCCACGCACGCACGCAACACTCACACGCACGCACGCAACACTCACACGCACACACGCACACATGCATGCACACACCAGTACACCACACGACCAACACACACTCTCACGCTCAAGTGCTCAACCTACACGTGCATGCGCACACATCAGGCCCTGACAGACACATACACAACCAGGTGATTCCCGCGCACGGGTTGGAGCCTTGTCGCGCCTGCGTAAATTTGTGTTTATCTAACCTTTTGCCTATGCGAACTGACAGGTGGGACCCACAAGGAACATGGTCAATTTAACTAGTCAACATGGCGCCACACATACTATTTGGCCAGTCAACAGAGCGCAATCCGATGCTGAAATGTGAGCAAGTGACCATATAATCACCGCAAAACGTATATAGTGACCGTAATCAGCTTATTCTGAAGTTCAGTGACCGTATTACGCTTTTCTCTCTGTAGACCCTCCAAAACTACATCTCTACACGTTCTCGCATGTTACATCTAACAACTATGCAATACAACACTACTACTACACTCTAACACAATAAATCATATGTGTTTTTAGTTTTACTAGATATCATATTGTTACTTATAATTATTCAGTTTGCATACATTAAAATTGCCTTTGAAATGTATGGCCAGTATCATCTACCGCGCGGGAAAAATCCCGCCCTTTCCTGTTTAATCGGGTTTGTATCGATGGATCGCGCGAAACAGCAAAACTATAGTACTATACAGTACTGCAAGTGACAGTTCACTGGGCCGTCGTGTCGTCTACTCCTCCGTCGTAAGAGTGGAGCGCTCGCTTTCATAAATCTTCTAGTCCCTTTCGCCAACATGTGGGACATCAAGCTACCGGGTCCACGTGCCATACCGGAATACAGTGCAGAGCAGCTGGGGTGAAGCACCCCAGTCATGGCGCCGGCGTAGTAATGAGCAATGAGGCGTCAAATCACAAGCTGCACCTTTCCCGCATTTAAGTTGGAGGGACGAAGCAACCATCATTTCACTCGTTGCTGAATCCGCTTCTCCCTCATCTTCTTCAACTTAACCACGTGTTGCTTCTACCGTTGTTCTGCCTCATGTGGGGAGCGGATCGGCTTGGTAAAGCACTGACACGTGGGACCGCATGTTAGCAAACCACCAGGACAACGTCCTCCGAAAATAAGAAGCCTAATCCTAGACTTACAAAGGGCTACGTAGCTGCTACGTATACTTTCCATCTAATCTATATATGCCCCCCCTGATTTTCAGGTGGGGTGGGCCTAATCCTCTCCTTTAATCCAATCAAATAGTCCCACATCACATCAGTTCGTAACTTTACGTAAACCATTATGTGGATGTAGCATTGCTCAAATAAGAAACCTCCCCGCCATCCGCGCGGAAAAATCACCTCCTTTTTACTAATCTTGATTCTATAATTTTTTAGATCAATATAATTGAGATTTGTATAGATAGCACACAGGAGCAAAACCAAGTGGTACGGTTAAGGGCATCCACAATGTGTAGCCAAATGTGAAAATAGCTTTTGGCATCGTGGGAACCATTGTGGACGGTGTTGCCAAAGCCAAAAAGATGGAACCGAAGCTCCCTGATTGATTGATTGAAGGAATAGAAAAATGCAACGTCTCTCCTCTTTCTCCCATGCTTGGACGCATGTAGTACAGTATAGAGCACAGAGTATACTCCCCTGTCCCTTCTATCACAAATTACAAAGCAGTGAGGCGTCAAATCACAAAAGCATGGACGAAGCAACCATCATTTCACTCTTCGCTGACTCCGCTTCTCCATCGTCTTCTTTGAGAAATCATCTCACCGCACTAGTACTCCTAGTAGTACTAGTAAAGGACTTCCTGGATGCAAATAAGGCGGTTGTCTCGGCTTGCAGGCGGCACTTGCGAACGACTTACCGTGGTCTCCCTCAATGGTGTTCTCCGTCGAACGCACTTCGCCAAACCACCAAAAAAAAGATATCGTCGACGTCACCGCAATGGGGAAGGAAGTCAAATATAGTTACTACCTCCATTTTTTTGTACACAAGGCCAGTATATCAAAATTACAATTTGCAAAGGGCCACTAACACTAATCGAGGCAAAATTGATGGGTTTAGCAACCAAGGACATTAATATCCCCTGCATGCATGCGGAAGTGAGAAGGTTGGTTTGCATGGCACTGCATTAATCAAGCAATGAGGGGTGAGATGGTTAGCTCTTTGGTCTTTGGAGAAAAAAATATGCATTAATTGACACGTGAAACGAGGATTTGTATCGATTAAATCCAGCGAAGGAAAACCCCGCCTTTCTTTTTTAACACTAGTACTCCTAGTACGTATGTACTTATCCTGTTTGGGTCTAGGCCTTGCATTGCCAAACTTCGCCACACATTTTTGCCAAGCTTGCCTAAACTTTTCAAAATGAGAAGGAGGTACACTTGCGCACGGCTGTCGCGGTCGCACCGCACCCTCACACGGTCGCTCCTGCACGCCGCGGTCGCACCGCACCCTCACACAGTCGCTCCTGCACGCCGCAAACCCAACCAAGGGAACGCACCCTCACTGACATGTGCTGTCGCATGTGAACAAACCAAACTCAGCCATCTTATCGCTGACACATAATTTTCGTTCATAGAGTATGTTTATCCAACAGCATGTTGGGGAGTATCCGTACGGCCCGTGCGGTGGTCTGTTGGGGAAGAAGAAGAGGTGAGGAAGAAGGAAAGAAGGGTTAGGAGGCGTAGGATATTCATCCAACCGCCTGAAATGGTAGACTGACCCAAGTCAGGCGACTTGCATAACAAATATATGTTTTTACACAGCAAAAGATCCATAAAAACAACAACATAAAGAAAAACTATCACTGCTCGCGGAAAGAGACGGCCTCGTCGTCTTTGGCTGCCGGCGCGAACCAGCCGTCGCTGCCGACGTGTGTCTCCGCACCGTGGTTGTCCTCGGCCTCCAGCTACTCGTTCAAGCGGAGCGTGCGGGCGCTCTACACGGACGAGAGCACAGCCCGGTTCAAGTCGAGGACGTCCGGTTCCGCCTACAGGAGGGCCTCGATGGCAGCGGCATCCGCGCGCTCCGCGTCGAGTCGAGCCTCCGCCGCCCGATTCAAGTCCAGGACGTCCGGTTCCGCCTGCAGGAGGGCGTCGATGAGAGCGGCATCCGCTCGCTCTGCGTCGAGTCGAGCCTCTGCCGCCCGGTTCAAGTCCAGGACGTTCGGTTCCGCCTGCAGGAGGGCCTCGATGGCAGCGGCATCCGTGCGCTCCGCCTCAAATTGAGCCTCCGCCGCCCGGTTCACATCCACGACATCCGGTTCCGCCTGCAGGAGAGCCTCGATGGCAGCGGCATGCGCGCGCTCCGCGTCGAGTTGAGCCTCTGCCTCCCGGTCCTCCTTTAGTATCGCCATGTTGAACAGCTGGTCCGCCTGCACCATGGGGGACTCGGACGCCGGCACGAAGTCGACGTCCATCGTCTCATACCCATCGGGGGCCTTCTGCGCCGCGACCTCCGCCATGAACATTGGATCGGCTTCCTCCTCCTCGTAGCTTGGCTCCAGAGAACTCGGGGATTGGCCCGCCGCAAAGCGAGCTTGGGAACGGAGGTCTGTGGCGCTGACCGCCGCCGTGATTTCTGCGCGGCGCTCCGGCGTCAGCAGCTTGTAGTAAGTGATCTTGCAGCGCACCATGGCTTTCCGGCGAACTAGGGGACGCTTGATGCGGGCTAGGGGATCAAAAGGTAGGGGAATGGGCTGGAGATTTGATGTGGTTTTAGGGCAGTGGCTGGCGTAGGCCGAGCAGCGAAGGTTCTGGTGTGAATAGTGGTTCCGGTGACGACCGGTGAATCGGTTTTGACTGTACATCGCTCTTGTCGCGTTCGCGTTGCAGCCCGGCACGCTGGACCCTCCACGTCGCTCACCGAATGGAACATGCTTCGTCTTGCGTTTTCGCTCGCTTGTGGGACCGCAGTTGAGAGCACACCGACGTCCCTCCCCCTCCCCCGCCCGCGTCATTTATTATACCACCACTCCCTCCGTTTTATGCGGAGTAAATAAAAACAGAGGGAGTATACTACGGATGAGGATCCCCTGACGTGGCCGAACCCATTGAGTAACTGACATGCGGGGCCTAGCAAGCATGGGGTCCGCCAGTAAGTGACCGAAAGGGAGGGTAAGGCAGGGATACCTACGTCAGAGGATCCACTTCCACTATACTACTTTGACCAAATGTTAGAGTAATAATATATGACATGCAACTTACACAAATGTTAGAGTAATAATATATGACATGCAACTTACACAAAGCATACAGGGTCTAATACGTTTTTCGAGGATAACTTCGACCAAATGTTAGAGTAATAATATATTACATGCAACTTACACAAAGCATACGGTCAAATTCGTATGTGAAAGGAGTTTCCAATGATATAATTTTCACATTATACATCTCATGTACTATTAATCTTGTCAATAGTCAAACTGGAAACCATCTCGAGTACAAATCTAGGAGTACGTACGAATCTAACAATATTGATTGGGCGTTGTTGAATGTTGATACCTTTTTGATCAAAGTAGAGATACTTTGACTACACATAAAACTTATATGTAAACTAGAAAGGATAGGGGGAGTATATTGTACGTTCAAAAATGAAACAAACATTGAATACCCTTTATATATGATTTGCGGATGCTATGATCACCGGTTCAAAATTTTGAATCCGCCTTAGGTATCACGTGCCCCCACTCGTTCCCTCTCGATTTCATTTCGGGGTCCGGAGATCTATTGAAAGAGAACTAGGGTGGGTACATGCGAATGGTACTCGGCGGAATGTTCAAATGAGGCATGCGGGAGGATGGACTCGACTGGAGGGCGACATGATTGATGGAGAAGAGGGTTGGAGAGGAATGAGAAATAAGCAAACGCCACATGATTATACTTGAATGGATCAAATAAATAATACGTTGTCTCGCTTGGCCTACATAGTGAAAGGCCTAATGCACAACACGGAGCACTAACGCTCGAATATGGCCGGGAAAACAGGGAAACCGACATGTGGGGCACACCCGTCGGGACGATGTAGCGCAGACTAGTCCAATGGAGGAGCTGGCCCACGACCTCCTCGCCACCGACAACCGTTCATGTGGGTCGTTGGGGCCAACAACGGGGCGCAGCTCCAGCACCGCCTCTGGACACGGCGACCGCGGTGAGCGACACGCTCATATCGTCGCTAGACACGGTCGGTTTCAGTGTGCCGAGGGTAGCGTTAGTGCTGTGGCACGACCAACGGTATGTTTGGTTTGTGCCCAAGGTTGCCCCATCAAAGCATTGGGTAGCCAAAATGTTGCTTAAGGTATTAGTTGCCCATGATTTGGCCGACATTGGCAAGAAAAATGAACTAGAGTTGGCTAGAGTTCATTGGCATGCCAAAGAAATGGCAACCATCCAAACAAAGACCAATCTTTGGGTCATGACCAAAATTTTGGTTGAGGTATTGGTTGCCCATGATTTGGCCGACATTGGCAAGAAAAATGAACTAGAGTTGGCTAGAGTTCATTGGCATGCCAAAAAAATGGCAACCATCCAAACAAAGACCAATCTTTGGGTCATGACCAAAATTTTGGTAAGGTGCACTTTGGCCACAATCCAAACACACCCCAACACCCGGCTCGTCGAGGATGCACGGGGCGCCGCGACGTGTCCGCGGAGTGGTGTAGCGCGGCCAACTGCATCCTCTGGACCTGAGACCATGCCGGGTCGTCTTGCTTTTTCAATGACATGCGGGGATCGCATGTGAGCAAAGGGAATCTCCAACGTTGCCACGACCGCAGCTGACTACCCTGGCACACCAAAACCCTCGTCCCTCGCGCCGTCGCACGGTGCGTTCCCAACCGGTGCTAGCTGCCCGCATTCATGACGTTCGTTCATATGTCGTCGTTAAGAGGCTTGGTGCCCGAGGAACCAACTCCGGTGACTTAATGACGCACCCGAACGCTTGGCCTCACCGGAATGCGCTACTTAAAGCGGCAACGCCCAGCTAACCTCCACACCATAGCGCATCGTCCTCCTACCTGGCACCACATCCGCCATGACCGCAAGTGTGAACGCTCTGCGGGAGAGCTTGTCTTCGGGGATGAAGCTCGAGGTCGCCGCCCTCGCTCAAGTCGCCTCTCGCGACGCAATAGCGGCGTAGCCGGACGCGGACGCGACCACACAAGCGGTGGCCACGCTGGCGGCCGACGATGGGAGCACCGTCAGCCACGCGTCCTACTTGCCGCCGTCCAACGTCCGGCACCGCCGAGGTCGGGGACTCCTCCGAGGATGAGTAGGGCATGGGAGGCGGCAGGGCATGGTGTGCCAACTGGCCGGTCCGTATCCCGTGTTCTACTCTTCCTCGCCGGAGACCGCACCTTCACTTCACGGGTCTTGAACCCCACCCCCGTACATAGAGATCGCAGATGGAGGACGTCGGTCGCCGCCGTAGAATAGGTTTAGGGTCGGGTTTCTTTTATTTTTCTGTCCTATAAAAGTTCGAAATGTAATGAAAATCTGCCGTGTTTGCATTAATCTCGGCCGGTGTATATGAACTTTCACAATAATGTACATATTGTAGGAGTACTAGCAAGATGCACGTGCGTTGCACGGAAGATCAAGATCTTGTGGGAGAAAAGGATGAACGAGGGAAAGCCTTATCTGCAAATGTGGAGAGGAGTGCGGGTAAATTGTCATAGTTTCCTTCCTATCCGTTAGATATAGATCGGACGGCCTATATTGCAGGATGACAGGCACACCATCATCACCAACTCAGCTTTTTATTGAATCGAGACAAATCTAACATGCGAAGTAAAATAAACACATAGGGTCTATACATACACAAATTATCTTAGGCACTCCAATAGTACGTCCACTACACATTCACGCATTTCACATCTTTCTACATCTACGGGAACCTACGAAAGGGTTAACGTAAATTGCCTCTCTCTCTCCTCCCCTGATTTTCATGGTGGTGGGCCCCTCCCTCCCCCCAATCTACAATCAACAGCTCACACGTTTCACATTACGTTAATTACGTAACTGGGATTACATAGGTGTAGCATTACTCGTCCTAAAAAAACCAACTAAGCCAACCTCCCAGCATATCGCACGGGAAAAGACCCGGCTGCGCCGTTTTAGTCGGGATTACCGGATTACTAGTAGTAGTATCGATGGATCGCGCGAAGCAACAAATTATTTTTTTGAGGGGGCGAAGCACCTAGTTTAAAAGGAAAAAAGGCGGTACACTCACAGCACTCCTGTCGCGGTCGCATTGCACCCCACACACGTTCGGTCCTGCACACGGCTCACGCAAACGGAACGCGCTTCGGCTTGCCTCTTCACTGACACGTGGGACTGCACTTGGAGAAAATGACCATGCGCATAACTCCCCCCGCTCACCGCACGAAAATCCTCCCCCCCCCACACCCAAAAATTCCCCCCAAATCCGATTCAACCGCCCTTCGGCCAACTAGCCAATAATATTCCCCAAACCCCCTCCCCCCTGTCCCCCTCCACTCCATTCGCTCCGCCAAAGCCGCCCTCCCCGCCGCGCCGATACGTCAGCGCCGCGGTTCGGCGATCCTCTCGCTCCCACAGTACGCTCTCGTAGACTGCCGTCCTCTAGCGGTGCCGCCACCTCTGGCTACATTCTTGTGGAGGCGCACGGCGGTCAGCACCGCCACCGCTGGCGACGTTCGTGTGGAGACGCACGGCGGTCAGCTTCTCCCATGGTACGCGCATTCTAGACTGAGGCCCCGTTCATGTCGGTGTAGCGCTGAATGTTAGCTGATAGACGCTGTTAATCTCACTGTTTGCCGAAGTAGTTTACTGTCAATATGCTCTGCTTAAGAAGCTTCCTTGCCCTGTTCTGCACTCAATCTGCTTAGCTGAGATGGCATGCCAAGGCCGATTAGTTGCTAAAATATCCTGCCATATATTTATTGTGACGTAGATTGCCATGGTCTAGTAGCCAATCTGTTAGGTGAAATAGCTCTACACCGTTTTATACTCGATCTTTGTTGCTGCGATGGCCTTTGATAGTTCGATGGCTGTGTGCTCGGCCTCATTGACTGCTGAAACAGCCTGCCATAATTTGGCACTCAAATCTGTTTGCTGAATTAGCTTTACATATATTTCGTTACTTAGATCTGCTCGTCCAAATATCTTGCCATAGCTTTAGACATCGACCTAGGTATTTTTTCTGGACTTCATAAAAAAACATATATGTTTTTCCTGTAATATCTAGTAGAAGAACTAATTTGTATGTCTAACAGATGGACATGACTTGGATAACTTCTGCTCAAAGATTCTCCGCTGCATATGTCGAGGGGGTTGAAAACTTCATGAACTTTATCAGAGCTGAGTACGGTGGTCCGAAATCAGATGTGCTCTGCCCGTGTAGCAGTTGTATGAATTCAGTTACAAGACCCCAGTCAACTGTGCAAAATCATCTACACTTGTATGGGATGTCGGTCACATATACTAGGTGGGTTCATCATGGTGAAGCTGTGAACGTCAATGTTTATTGACTACGTGGAAGCAGCAGATCACCATCTTGATCTGCCTGATGCTCAGGTGGAAGAGGAGGAGGAGGTGGTGGTGGCGGACCCAGTGAGTTTGACCAACATTGAAACAATGCTACGAAATGCTCGTGCATTCCGTGAACTTTCACCTGCAGAAGAAAAACGGTGGGCCCGCATGTTGGAACAATGCAACGTTGCTGTCACCCCAGGAAATAAGCTGTCAGTATTCTCAGCTATGGTCACCTTTCTTCAGGTGAAGACATCTGAGCGGATGACCAACAAATCATTCGATGCGATGTTGGCTGCTTTCCGCGAATCTTTCCCAGATGCGTCTGAGCTGCCACACAACTACAGTAAAATGAAGAATTTCCTTCGTGCAGTTGGAATTGGATATGATATGATCCATGTTTGTAAGAATAATTGTGTTCTGTTCTGGAAGGATTATGCCAACTTAAGTGAATGCCCGAAATGCAAATCATCAAGATGGAAAGATGGCGATGCTATGAAGAGGATTCCTCATAATGTTCTGAGACATTTTCCAATTATACCAAGATTGCAGAGGTTGTTTCATGATGCTGAAACAAGAGAGGATGTACTTTGGCATTCTAGGAACCAGGAGTACAGAGACCAGAATGTAATGAGCCATCCATCTCATGGTAGTGAGTGGAAAGCTTCAATGATAAACACAAAGAGTTTGCTGCTGACCCGAGACACATTAGACTTGGCTTAGCTTCAGATGGATTTAACCCATTTGGCCACCAGAGCGCCACATATAGCATGTGGCCAGTGCTTGTTATCCCTTACAACATGCCTCCAAATGTCTGCACCAAAGAATCAAACTACATGATGGCCTTGCTCATCCCAGGTCCAAAAAATCCTGGAAAGGATTTTGATTTGTTCATGGAGCCTCTTGTGGAGGAACTTCAACAGCTATGGAAGGGTGTTCTCACTCGAGACCTATATAGCAGCCCACCAGCTGATTTCTTTCTGCATGCTGTTATAATTTGGTGCATCCATGATTATCCGGCTTTGGGCACTATGTCAGGGCGAACGACACATGGTTACAATGCATGTGTTCGCTGTGACAGGAATTCGCTGTCATATGCAATACTTAGCAAGATCTGTTACATTGGACACCGCCGTTTCCTTGCCAAGGACAAGCCGCATCCTAGAAAATACTGAAGACATGTGTTCAATGCAAAGCATGAAAACCGTGATGCGCCAAAGAGGCTCACCGCCGATGAGTTGCAAGTGGAATTAGAGAAGGTCAGGCATATTACACCAGGAAACCATCCTAGTAATGGTAGCGGGAAAAGGAAGCGTGGCAGGGTAGAAGAGAGATTATTGTTTACCCACAGGTCCACTTTGTGGGACTTGGAGTATTGGAAAGATTTGGATCTGCAGCATAATCTTGATGTGATGCACATCGAGAAAAATACACGTGACAGCATTATCGGCACACTTCTTAATATTGAAGGCAAGACGAAAGATACCTTAAAATCTAGGATTGATTTGACACACCTGGGTATCAGAAAGGATTTGCAGGTGCAAGATGAAGGTAAACCACGGGATATGGCACCAGCTGTGTACGTCTTGGACAAGGTAAAAAGAAAAGAATTCTGCGAGGTCCTGTCACGTGTGAGATTCCCACATGGATTTGCTTCCAACCCTGAAAGGAGAGTCAGTGCAGATGGAAACAAGGTACAAGGGTTGAAAACTCATGACTGCCACATCCTACTTCAAAGGGTTTTACCTGTTATCCTTAGAGGATTGGGCCGCCCTGACTTATACAGAGCAGTTGCAGAGTTGGGACAATTCTTCAGGGAACTCTGCAGTAGGAATATCAGGATAGATGCTTTGGAGCGTCTTAGAGACAAGATACCAACTATCCTATGCGACCTTGAGAAGATATATCCTCCAGCCTTCTTTGATGTGATGGTGCATTTGGCTGTTCATCTACCTGATGAGGCACTACTTAGAGGTCCGTACAGTATGGCTAGATGTACCCTATTGAAAGGCGGCTAGGCACTTTCAAGGGCTATGTTAGGAACAGAGCTAGACCCGAGGGTTCCATTGTAGAGGCCTACATTGCTACAGAAGCGTTGACATTCTGCTCAAAATACATTGAAACAGCTGACCAGCTTAGCAAAGAGGTGGGTGAAGACAATCCCGGGCTCAATGTTTTCGATTATTCTGTTCGAGTTACAGGGAAGAGTCGACAAGAGGACAAACCTAAAGATTTGGACAAAATGGTTTGGTATGTGTTGAATAACTGTCCTGAGATACTACCTTATATCAAGTAAGTGCAGTACTGTAGCTTATACATCGTAATCTACTAAACTTGCAGCACATTCTTATATATTCAGATGTTTGACGCGATCACTATGTTGTGCAGCATCTACAAAGAGGAGTTACTGCCGCAAAATCCAAGAAACATTGACAAACTGGTTATGGCAGGATTTGCGAAATGGTTCAAGAACCATGTAAGCTTTTGAAGTGCACTGTCAGATTTTTTAATATATTGAGTACATAAGATGATCAACTTGTCTATTTTCTAACCATAGGTTAAGAATATGCGGGAGGATGGGCAGGCAGTTGATGATGCCCTTTACTCACTAGCAATGGGTCCTGATACTCGGGTAAGACATTATGAATCTTTCGTTGTTGGAGATGTGCGCTACAACACCCTTGCACGAGACGAAGGCAGGAAGACACAAAATAGTGCCATCATGAGCACGAATACGTATGACAAAGAGACAACTAAAATGTATGCTAACATAACAGACATTGTTCAGTTCCAGTATATCTCCAGTTTCGAGGATCATTGGTGTGTGGTTCTGTTGTGCTGTCGTTGGTATAACCTGTTTTCCAGGATCGCAAAACCCAGAGCTGATGGTTATTTCAAATCCATCAATGTCAAGGCGGCGTACCAGACCAACGAGCCTTTTATTTTAGCAAATCAAGCAACACAAATATTTTTCTTGGAAGACACATTTGCATGTAGCGATGACTGGAGAGTATTGCAAAGGTTTGAGCAGAGGAATTCGTTTAATGAAGTTGCACAACAAGATGATGCTTACACTGCTCCTGATGTACAAGATACCACAGATGTTCCTAATATCTTTGAGAACCATCACGTCAATGACGCCGGCGAAAAGATTGCCTGTCATGCTGTGGACATACAAGAGTTGATCAAGAAGAAGCCAATGTTCGAGGACGTTGAGGACGAAGAAGAAGATGACACCGTGGGGAATTACGATTCAGACTGATACACATGGCGAAGATGTTGACGCTGCTGCTGCGGATGATGATTACATTGCTTTTGTCGTATTTGCCTGTCAGAAGACGTTTTTTTATCTACTATGTGAAATTGTGTTTGCTATGACAACTGAAACCTGATGATGTTGTTTAGTATTTTGCTGTGAGAACATCACTTGTTATGTATGCTGATTTGTGTTTGGTGATTGTATGGCAACTAAAACATGATGACATTGTTGTTTAGTTGTACTCATATTTGGCTGTGAAACTTGAATTTGATGACATAGTTTGCTGTTGGACTGCAATTTGCTCGACATCTTCGAATGAGAACAAAGCTGACCCGACAGGGCCTCTGCTATTTATTTATTTATATGAGCAAAAGGGGAGACCCCTGATTTCGGTTAATAGAAATCATTAGATGTTCACAA
The DNA here is from genome assembly GCF_002575655.3 of Aegilops tauschii subsp. strangulata. NCBI lineage: Eukaryota > Viridiplantae > Streptophyta > Magnoliopsida > Poales > Poaceae > Aegilops > Aegilops tauschii. Next base: position 374,963,800 of record NC_053038.3, on the reverse strand, counting down.
CACTACGCCTAGCCTGCTACACATGTTTCATTCATTACTAGTTTCAGCAAAGTGCTCATGTCGTAGCCACTGAATACATCACGAGTGCTACATACACTGCAAATAAAGAGACAATCATCCTACAGAGCACATCGATTTTGCCCATTATCTTCACAAGCTCTTTCATCTCCTCATTGCTGTCAAGGCCGTTCAGCAGCTGTTGCTTGGCCATGATCAGAGGAACTGCATCTTTAACCTTCTGCTCTGCATCTTCCTCTTCTGCCGTTCCTTCAGTTACTTGTCCAACACCCCAACCTGCTGGTATTGGGATTCCTCGGCTAACCAAATAATCAGCGTAGTTGCATTCCCCCACATCAGCAACTTCCCAGAAATACAAATCACACGAATCTTCCCTTTTCTGCACGAATCAAATTGGAAGATCATCAACCAAACTATTAAAAAAATTAGCTACTGAAAGCAGCAGAACAACACTTAAACATATTATTACCCCATGATTCGGGCATTTGTAGAAGAATCGGCCAGGGTTGCGGATTGTGGTTGAGACGCGACGGATGACTCTGCGTGATTTGCAGCAGTGGCACCACACCAACGGCAGCGGGTTGCGATGAGCAATCGGCTGCGGTGCGCGTGCCGGCGGGGGTGTGATGAGACCCACAGGCGATGGTACGGGTGGCGACTTGGCGCATATCTGGTTGTTGCCTGCTGAAGAGCAGGTGGACGAGCAGCCAGCTGACATGGTTGCTGCGGCCATAGCTTCTGATGCTAGGCAGAGTAAGTAGAGAAGAGGAGAAGCGAACGTTGGATATGTCAGTTTCATTACTTGCAGAGTAGCATAGCACCATATATAGTCATAGTCTAGGTTTTGATTCGAACCAGCTATAGGAGGGACCTCCTTGTTTTGCGAAAAAAATTATTTCTCCACCTGACAGCTGGGACCCACCGGCTGTATCTTCGCACGGAAGGAAGTGCCTCCTTGTTTTGCGAAAAAATTATTCATCCCGTTGACAGCTGGGACCCGTCAGATTTGGTGACTGACTTGTGGGCCTACTAAGCGGACGTGTACGCACGGCTTTGTCAACTTAATCAACAAATGATTCTAGCAGCTCGACCGTTGGATGTTAATCCAACAGCCATGCTCCTTCTTCAACCTCTGTTCTTGCTCCTGTCTCCCGTGGGCGGCACCACGGCTGTGCTGCCGCGCACCCGAACCAGTGAAGTTTCCCACTCCTCTCCATCTGCGACTCCAGTGCCCCGTCTTCCCCATCTCCGGGTCGTTCCAGTCTGGGTGCGCTCGGCACGGTGTGGTCAACGTGGTGAACAACCGAGAGTCATCGGAAGATGACTGTACGTGAGAGGCTGACAGTGGGGACGCACCACGCCCATGGACGCATGCATGCAACGGAACGCGGCGAGGTCAACTTGGTCAAGGAACGACTTCCATCGGAAGTATACTGTACATGGAGAGTCTCAGCTGGGTCCACGGCCGTAGCAAGTAAGTGCCTCCTTATTACACGGAAAATAATGATTCCTCCAACTGACAGCAGGGACCCACTGGACGGGCCGCCGTATTTTGCGAAAAAAATGTTTGCCCCCTGACTGCTGGGACCCACCTGACGGGCCACCGTATTTCACGAAAAATAACATTCCCCCCGCTGTCAGCTCAGACCCACCGGAAGTGCCTCCTTATTACGCACAAAAAAATGAATACTCCCCCGGCTAGCTGGGACCCACCTTGGTGGGAGGCTGACTTGTGGGCCTACGAAGTTGACGGGGACGAAGGGCTTTGTCAACTTAGTCAATATGAACGATTCTAGCTCCAGTGACCGTACGATGTCCATCCAACGGCCGTAGTGCTTCTTCAACCTCTGGTCTTCTTGCTCCAGCCGCCCAAAGCAGCGCCGGTCGTGCCGCATGCTCCTGCCTCCCATGGCCGGCTGTGCTGCCGCGGAGGCCTCACCGCCCCCTACTATTGCCACCGCTGGCCAGGCCCTGCGGCGACGGCAGCCTCACACCGCAGCCGAACCAGTGAACCCTCGTACTCCTCTCCGCGCGGGATTCCACTGCCGCGTCTTCCCTGGCTCTGCATCGTCCCCTTCCTAGGCCTCGCCGTCGTCCACCGCCGTGGTGCTCTCCACGCGGCGTGGTCAAAGTGGTCAAGGAACGACTTCCATCGGAAGAGTACTGTACATGGAGAGGCTGGCAGCTGGGTCCACGGCCACAACCCAGTTTTTTTGTGATTTGCCAAGTAAGTCGCTTTGTCAGGCCTGTTGGGCTGCAAATCTTTCAAGACGAGGGGAGCTTTCATTCGGCTGGCCGAGAAAATGGCCCATCAGTAATGAGAAATGGGCTGTACATTTTTAAAACACATCAAACTGGCAATTAGTTTCAAATATCTTTTTTTCATTTCAAGATTTTAAATTGCATTAATTTTTATGCGTGGAGAATTTGTTGGATTTTATATTGATATGCTGTTTTCCACAGATTTGAGGCTTTCCTAAAAAAAAGGTTGACGCACAAGCAGTGACTATTGGATGGCCATCCAACGGCCGTCATGCTTCTTCAATCTGTGCTCTTCCTGCTCCAGCCGCTCAAACAAGCGCCGGCAGGACTGCCTGCTCCCTCCTCCCCGCGGCCGGCTCTGCTGCTGCGCAGGCCTCACCGCCCCACCGTACTCCCATCGCTGGCCTAGCCATCCCTCTACTCACCCACACCTGCTGTTATTCTCCGGCGACGGCAGACGAACCAGTAAACCCTCGTACAGTCGTACTCCCCTCCGCGTGGGAAACAACTGCCGAGTCTTCCCTGCCTCTGTGTCGTTCCCTTCCTAGGCCTCGCTGTCGTCCACCGCCCTGGTGCTCTCGGCGCGGCCTGGTCAACATGGTCAACGACCGACATGCATCTGAAGTGGACTGTACGTGGAGAGGCCAACAGCTGGGTCCACGGCCGCACGCAAGGAAATGCCTCCTTATTACGCGCAAAATAATGATTCCTCCACCTGACATCAGGGACCCACCGAAAAGGGCCTCTGTAGTTCACAAAAAAACGTTACCGCCGCTGACAGCTCGGACCCACCACCTATATCTTCGCACGCAAGGAAGTGCCTCCTTATTACGCACAAAAAAAAGAATACTCCCCCTGTTAGCTGGGACCCAGTATAGTGGCAGGCTGACTTGTGGGCCTACTAAGTTGACGGGGACGGAGGGCTTTGTCAACTTAGTCAATATGCACGATTCTAGCTCCCGTGACCGTACGATGTCCATCCAACGGCCGTAGTGCTTCTTCAACCTCTGGTCTTCTTGCTCCAGCCGCCCAAACCAGCGCCGGTCGTGCCTCGTGCTCCTGCCTCCCATGGCCGGCTGCGATGCGGCGGAGGCCTCACCGCCCCCTACTACTCCCACCGCTGGCCAGGCCATCCCTCTACTCACCCACACCCCCTGTTATTCTGCAGCGACGGCAGCCTCACACCGCAGCGAACCAGTGAACCCTCGTACTCCTCTATGCGTGGGCATCCACTGCCGCGTCTTCCCCGGCTCCGCGTCGTCCCCTTCCTAGGCCTCACCGTCGTCCACCGCCCTGGTGCTCTCGGCGCGGCGTGGTCAAGGAACGGCTTCCATCGGACGTGGACTGTACGTGGAGAGGCTGACAGCTGGGTCCACGGCCGCAGCAAGGAAGTGCCTCCTTATTACGTGCAAAATAATTATTCCTCCACCTGACAGCGGGGACCCACCGGACGGGCCACCGTATTTTGCGAAAAAAAACATTTGCCCTGACTACTGGGACCCACCAGCTACATCTTCGCACGCAAGGAAGTGCGTCCGGGCAAAAAAAAACGATTCACCCCCTGACTGATGGGACCCACCAGCTACATCTTCACAGGCAAGGAAGTGCCTGACAGTCAGGACCCACCTGGTCGAAGCGTACGTAGCGTTGTCATTCTGGTCGCGAACGTGTACGTACATATATACTGGTGGATGTAGAGGCGCGCACGTGTCGTAGTAGAGGCGCGTACGCGTCGTAGTAGAGGCGCGCACGTAGCATGTACACGTACGTACAGCGGCCAGGGTGCAAGAAAGAAAATACGGCCACGTATGTGTACATACGGGCGGGGTCTCGAACACCTACGCGCGCATACGTAAGGCCAGGGCTCGTGTACATGGCTGGGTCGGAATGGAGAAACAGCGTCGTCGTCGTGTTCATGGGGAGGCAACGGAATGCGTCGTGTTCATGGGGAGGCAACGGAATGCGTCGTGTTCATGGGGAGGCAACGGAATGCGTCGTGTTCATGGGGAGGGGTGTGGCGTACCGCAAAATGGAGGAAACAGACCTCCTACGGTCGAAACGGGGGTCCTGTTGATCGGGAGGAGTGTGGCGTACCGCAAAACGGAGGAAACACACCTCCTACGGTCGAAACGGGGGTCCTATTGATCGGGAGGGGTGTGGCGTACCGAAAAACGGAGGAAACGGACCTCCTACGGTCGAAACGGGGGTCCTGTTGATCGGGAGGGGTGTGGCGTACCGCAAAACGGACGAAACGGACCTCCTACGGTCGAAACGGGGGTCCTGTTGATCGGGAGGGGTGTGGCGTACCGCAAAACGGACAAAACGGACCTCCTACGGTCGAAACGGGGGTCCTGTTCATTGGGAGGGGTGTGGCGTACCGCAAAACGGGACTCCACGGGATACTGTTCATCTCCACCGTCGGCCTCCTCCAGCCTCCACGGGCTACCGTCGACCTCCTCCAGCCTCCATGGGCTCCTGTTCATCCAGCCTCCACCGCGCGCTACTCCATCGGCTACTGTTCAACCACCCCTCCACGGGCACCCCTCCATCGTCTACTGTTCATCCAGCCCTCCACACCACGGGGTCCTGTTCAACCACCCCTCCACGGGCACCCCTCCATCGTCTACTGTTCATCCAGCCCTCCACCACACCACGGGGTCCTGTTCTTCCAAAGGCAACCCCACCGCTCACTGTTCATCCAACCCCCCCGCAACGCTCACTGTTCATCCCAGAGGCAACATCGATCGGCTTCAGTTAGCAGCAGTAGCGAAGGAATCGCTCGATCGGGTTCAATTAACAGCAATCGATCGATCGCTCGGGTTCAGTAATGCGTAGCGTGCAGTGCAATCGCTCGGGTTCAGTTAGAGCCCAACGCCTCGCTCGGGTTCAGTTAGAGCCAACGCCTCGCACACACGCGCGTACGTGTACGAGAGAAACGCGCATCGCTCGGCCCCCGACCTCCCACCGTAACCGGGAACTCCCCAAAATTTTCCTCGCCCTCGCTTCTACCACGGTTTTTTCCGTCATGGACGGCCCAAAGAATGTCATGCAGCTGCGTCTCCGGCCCGCCCAGGACGAAAAGCCCATTTTCTGTCATGATTTTTTGTCATAGAAGTAGGATCCCACCACATCTATGATGATACCGGGTTTTGTCACAATTATCGTCCTAGAAGTGTCATATGTATGACAAAAAAAAATTCGTTCGGCCCAAAATGTCATGGATGTGTCTTCTTTTTGTAGTGTAACTTTACTTGGAGCTATATTTTTATTCACCACATGATATGTGTTTTGCTTGGAGCGTCATTTTATTTTATTTAGTTTTGCTTCCTGTTTGAATAACACAATTAAGATCTGAAATTCTTAAATGTTAGAGAGACTTCACATAGTTGCATAATTATTCAACTACTCATAGATCTTCACTTATATCTTTCGGAGTAGTTTGTCGTTTGCTCTAGTGCTTCACTTATATCTTCCTAGAGCATGGCGGTAGTTTCATTTTGAAGAAATTGTTGATATCTCATGCTTCACTTATATTATTTTGAGAGTCTTCTAGAACAACATGGTAATTTGCTTTGTTTATAAAATTAGTCCTAATATGATGAGCATCCAAGATGGGTATAATAAAAACTATCATATAAAGTGCATTGAATACTATGAGAAGTTTGATTCCTTATGATTGTTTTGAGATATGAAGATGGTGATATTAGAGTCATGCTAGTTGAGTAGTTGTGAATTTGAGAGATACTTGTGCTAAAGTTTGTGATTCCCGTAGCATGCACGTATGGTGAACCGTTATGTGATGAAGTCAGAGCATGATTTATTTTTTGATTGTCTTCCTTATGAGTGGCGGTCGGGGACGATCGATGGTCTTTTCCTACCAATCTATCCCCCTAGGAGCATGCGCGTAGTACTTCGTTTCGATAACTAATAGAGTTCTGCAATAAGTATGTGAGTTCTTTATGACTAATGTTGAGTCCATGGATTATATGCACTCTCACCCTTTCACCATTGCTAGCCTCTCTAGTACCGCGCAACTTTCGCCGGTACCATAACACCCACCATTACCTTCCTCAAAACAGCCACCATACCTACCTATTATGGCATTTCCATAGCCATTCCAAGATATATTGCCATGCAACTTTTCACCGTTCCATTTATTATGACACGCTCCATCATTGTCATATTGCTTAGCATGAGCATGTAGTTGACATTGTATTTGTGGCAAGGCCACCGTTCATCATCCATGCATGTCACTCTTGATTCATTGCACGTCCCGGTACACCGCTGGAGGCATTCACATAGTGTCATATTTTGTTCTAAGTATCGAGTTGTAAGTAAATAAAAGTGTGATGATCATCATTATTAGAGCATTGTCCCAGTGAGGAAAGGACGATGGAGACTATGATTCCCCCACAAGTCGGGATGAGACTCCAGATGAAAAATAAAAAAAGGAGGCCAAAAAAAGTGAGAAAGGCCCAAATAAAAAAATAAAAAAATGAGAGAAAAAGAGAGAAGGGGCAATGCTACTATCCTTTTACCACACTTGTGTTTCAAAGTAGCACCATGATCTTCATGATAGAGAGTCTCCTATGTTGTCACTTTCATATACTAGTGGGAATTTTTCATTATAGAACTTGGCTTGTACATTCCAATGATGGGCTTCCTCAAAATGCCCTAGGTCTTCATGAGCAAGCGAGTTGGATGCACACCCACTTAGTTTCTTTTTGAGCTTTCATACACTTATAGCTCTAGTGCATCCGTTGCATGGCAATCCCTACTCACTCACATTGATATCTATTGATGGGCATCTTCATAGCCCGTTGATACGCCTAGTTGATGTGAGACTATCTTCTCCCTTTTTGTCTTCTCCACAACCACCATTCTATTCCATCTATAGTGCTATGTCCATGGCTCATGCTCATGTATTGTGTGAAGATTGAAAAGGTTTGAGAACATCAAAAGTATGAAACAATTGCTTGGCTTGTCATCGGGGTTGTGCATGATTTAAATATTTTGTGTGATGAAGATAGAGCATGGCCACACTATATGATTTTGTAGGGATAGCTTTCTTTGGCCATGTTATTTTGAGAAGACATGATTGCTTTATTAGTATGCTTCAAGTATTATTGTTTTCATGTCAATATTAAACTTTTGTTTTGAATCTTATGGATCTGAATATTCTTGCCACAATAAAGAAGATTACATTGATAAATATGTTAGGTAGCATTCCACATCAAAAATTCTATTTTTATCATTTACCTACTCGAGGACGAGCAGGAATTAAGCTTGGGGATGCTGATACGTCTCCAACGTATCTATAATTTTTGATTGTTCCATGCTATTGTATTATCCATCTAGGATGTTTTATATGCATTTATATGCTATTTTATATGATTTTTGGGACTAACCTATTAACCTAGAGCCCAATGCCAGTTTCTGTTTTTTCCTTGTTTTTGAGTTTTACAGAAAAGGAATACCAAACCGAGTCCAATTGACGTGCCAATTTTTGATGATTTTTTATGGACCAAAAGAAGCCCCCGGAGTAAAAGAGTTGGGTCAGAAGAGTCCCGGGCCGCCCACGAGGGTGGGGGCGCCCTACCCCCCTGGGCGCGCCCTCTTATCTCGTGGACGGCTCGGAGACCCCCCTGACGTGAGACCTACGCCAAAAATTCCTATAAATACAGAAACCTCCAGAAAATAACCTAAATCGGGAGTTCTGCTGCCGCAAGCCTCTGTAGCCACCAAAAACCAATCAAGACCCTGTTCCGGCACCCTGCCGAAGGGGGGATCCCTCACCGGTGGCCATCTTCATCATCCCGGCGCTCTCCATGACGAGGAGGGAGTAGTTCACCCTCGGGGCTGAGGGTATGTACCAGTAGCTATGTGTTTGATCTCTCTCTCTCTCGTGTTCTTGATTTGGCACGATCTTGATGTATCGCGAGCTTTGCTATTATTGTTGGATCTTATGATGTTTCTCCCCCTCTACTCTCTTGTAATGGATTGAGTTTTCCCTTCGAAGTTATCTTATCGGATTGAGTCTTTAAGGATTTGAGAACACTTGATGTATGTCTTGCATGTGCTTATCTGTGGTGACAATGGGATATTCACGTGATCTACTTGATGTATGTTTTGGTGATCAATTTGCGGGTTCACTACCTTGTGAACTTATGCATAGGGGTTGGCACACGTTTTCGTCTTGACTCTCCGGTAGAAACTTTGGGGCACTCTTTGAAGTTCTTTGTGTTGGTTGAATAGATGAATCTGAGATTGTGTGATGCATATCGTATAATCATACCCACAGATACTTGAGGTGACATTGGAGTATCTAGGTGACATTAGGGTTTTTGTTGATTTGTGTCTTAAGGTGTTATTCTAGTACGAACTCTATGATGGATCGAACGGAAAGAATAGCTTTGTGTTATTTTACTACGGACTCTTGAATAGATCGATCAGAAAGGATAACTTTGAGGTGGTTTCGTACCCTACAATAATCTCTTCGTTTGTTCTCCGCTATTAGTGACTTTGGAGTGACTCTTTGTTGCATGTTGAGGGATAGTTATATGATCCAATTATGTTATTATTGTTGAGAGAACTTGCACTAGTGAAAGTATGAACCCTAGGCCTTGTTTCCTAGCATTGCAATACCATTTGTGCTCACTTTTATCATTAGTTACCTTGCTGTTTTTATATTTTCAGATTACAAAAACCTATATCTATCATCCATATTGCACTTGTATCACCATCTCTTCGCCAAACTAGTGCACCTATACAATTTACCATTGTATTGGGTGTGTTGGGGACACAAGAGACTCTTTGTTATTTGGTTGCAGGGTTGTTTGAGAGAGACCATCTTCAACCTACGTCTCCCACGGATTGATAAACCTTAGGTCATGCACTTGAGGGAAATTTGCTACTGTCCTACAAACCTCTACACTTGGAGGCCCAACAACGTCTACAAGAAGAAGGTTGTGTAGTAGACATCAGACACACAAGTTGATCTTTAACCGTGTGCGGTGCCCCCCTCCACAGTTTTACACCTCGGTCATATCGTCGTAGTGCTTAGGCGAAGCCCTGCGCCGGTAACTTCATCATCACTGTCACCACACCGTCGTGCTGACGGAACTCTCCCTCGGCCTCAACTGGATCTAGAGTTCGAGGGACGTCACCGAGCTGAACGTGTGCATATCGCGGAGCTGCCGTGCATTCGGTACTTGATCGGTTGGATCGCGAAGACTTTCGACTACATCAACCGCGTTACTAAACGCTTCCGATTTCGGTCTATGAGGGTACGTGGGCACACTCTCCCCGTTCGTTGCTATGCTTCTCCTAGATAGATCTTGTGTGATCGTAGGAATTTTTTTGAAATACTACGTTCCCCAACACTCCCCACTCTGAGACTATCACTAATTGTCACAATTGCTGGAATCGAGCTCTATCGTCGCCGCCGCCGCCGCATCGATCCCATTGCCAGAAAGACGACCCTGATCTTCTTTTTTTTCGAGCTTCTTCATTGACTGTCGTCCATCTTGGAGCCCCACCGACCACTAGCAACTTTGGCGTCGGCTCAACATCGCCAGTCGTATGTCCATCCTTCAAGTGTTCGCTGATTTTGTCCACGTGAGTTTTTTTGTGCTTTTTCAACTCATTTTTCCTTTTGGCAATTGAATTGAACTGAGACATTGGCGCATAGTTTAGATGAAGCGGGTTGAGGGAGATGATCTTCAAGGACTCGTCGCTGTCAGATGAGAAAGAAGACTATGATGACTTTGAAATGGCCATTGGCATGATCTTCGACGAGGATTTTCTGTGAACGAGAAGGGGGTGACAATTTGTGCGTATACACATCAATCGAGATAGAGTAGAGGGCCATGTCAAGATTATGAGAAATTACTTCAACCCCGATGCAACCTATCTGGAGAAGTATTTTTGCCGGTGATTTCGCAAACCGCCCACGAACAGTCCCTCAAACGGAAGACCGAAAGCATGGCCTCTCTACGTGTTGCATGCGTACAGTCTTCACAATCCGGCAACGCTTCGCCGTCCATGAATTATAGGTAGGAGATTAGAACCACACTGGGATTCTAATTATGATATTTAGAGGATCTAGGTCTGGCTCTAATTGATCAACTAGGACCAACTAGAACTAGAACTAAAGAACTAGAGGAAGCTCCAAAACTTGTGTGTCTCAATGGGAAAAATCCTCTAGTATATATAGATTTGAGGGGAGGAGGGGCTGCCAAGAGGAGGGCAAGGACTCCCCTCCCCTTGTGTCGGCCAATTCGGCCTCCCACTAAGGGAAAAGGGGGCGCCACCCAATTGGGCCTATGTGGCCCAATTCTCCTTCCACCTCATGCCCTTTTAAGGCCCGTTGATATTAAATTAAATATAAAAGCCTCCTAACAATTACTAGAGCCTCTTATTGTTAATTTAACATCATCGAAAACATTTTCCACCTATATATTATTTATCAGAAATACCTGGTATTGCCCGATAAACTCCGAAACCCTTTTAGTGACCTCGGAACACTCCTAGTTCCTCTCGAAACTATTCCGAATGGTAATGAAACAATTCCACAAATATATTCTCATTATTCTCTACCTACTAACACTCAACAGACCATGATTACATTAATCTTGTGACCCTGTAGGTTCTGCAAAACATAGTCATGAACGAAGCTCCTTTGTTCAATGACCCATAACGGAATTGTGGTCATCCATATCGATCCCTATGAGTACACGAATGACATTTGAGTGAACCTTTGCTTATCATGTGCTATTCCCTTTGCTTCGTGATACTTTACAAAACCCGAGATGTATCAGTATCCTCTTGAGTCATACACATGCTCACTATACCGATCTCCTCGTTACCGGTTTTGTTATTCTTTCTCGTTTATATGTTCTGGTATCCCCGTGACGTAGTCATTTGTGTCGGGATGAACGATGATGAATGTCGTCACACCGAGAGGGCCTTAAGAACATGTCTCCATCATCGGAGGAGAAAATTCCACTATAACATCCCAAATTTTCAATTTGAATGTTATACATTAGATCATCATGCATATCATATTTTATTGCATTTTGATTTGCGATCCTAGAAATTTCACGCAACTCAAGGACCCACGGAGAGAGTTGGGGATTTCGTTATTTTCATATTTGGGGTTTCTCAAATTTTGAAAATAGGATCATTTGTTTTAATTATTTTTCTCTCCGAAAATATTTCATATCAAAATATATGAGAGGGGATAAAATGACTTCTCCACAAATAATGAAATATTGGAGGAAAAATATTAAAAACAAATATTTGATTTTAATTGGATTTTATTTGATTTTATTCGAATTAGGAAAAGTATGCATTTTTCAAAATTGCATTTTAGGCCCAAATAAATGTTCATCTTGTCTGGCTTATTTTTAGAGGACGGGAAAAATTTATTTCGGAATTTTTGGAGTCCGTTTAGTATTTCGTTTCTTACTTTTTCTGCACGTCCGATTTTTTTAAAAAAGTCAATCGCCTTACGGGCCGTGTCCGACCCGGACACCTCAGCCCGGCCGGCCTTTAAAGCCTCGGCCCGAGCCCCGCCTCAGCCCAAGTCGCCGCCGCCCCGAAACCCTAGCCGCCGCCGCCGCCCGCGCCGCCGCCGCCCCGCGTCCCCGCCGCCCGACCCGCCACCCGCCGGAGCCCCGCCGCCGTCCACCGCCGCCCACCGGAGCCCCGCCGCCTCTCGCCGGACGCCGCCACCCGCTGGAGCCACTCGCCGCCGCCGCCATCACGCGAACCGAGGTAGCCGCCGGTTTTTCTCAAAAAACTGTTCGGTTTTATTTCGAAACCGAGATGCGTTTTTTTATATTAGATCGGTTTATTTTTTTCCGGTTTAGTTAAATAGCGAACGCCCGTTTGTTCGTTCGTTTTAACGAACGGTTTTCGTTTCTTTTACAGACAGCGAACGTTCGATCGTTAGCCTGTTCGTCAGTTTTTCTTTTTCTCAGATTTTCCGCGATTATTCCTGATCGCGATTTCCGATCTGTTTTTCGTTTTAGTATAACTTTCCGCTCGTTTATCGGAATCAGGCGATTCAAGCGCCTAGAGTTTCGTCTCGAAATTCTCTTTCCGTTTAACCAACTCAAACAAGTTTTTGGTACTGTAAAATTTGACTTAGATCCAGATTAGTAAACGAAGCTTGTTTCTTTCGCCGTTTGACCTTCGTTGCTTCGTTTGAATTGATTCTTTTTGCAAACCGGAGTTCTTAAGTTGAACTTTCTGGTTAGATCTCTTATTTTGAGTTTTATTTCGTGCACCCTTGCTTGATTGCTTATGTATGTATTGTTTGTTTGCGATAGAGTACCCGGAGTGCGAAGCGTGCTACTACGAGTCTCTAGGTTTCATGGATCATCAGCAAGGCAAGTAACACTTTGATCATACTTTTCATCACCCAGTTTTATTGCATTAGATCAATCCTCAAACAGTTGCATGATTAGGATCTGATTTATATGTGGGTTTTGGGAAGTAGATGAGGTAGTACCTATTGTCCTGTTTACTATCAAACCTTTGGGAGTTACTTCTATGTTTACTTATATTGCTATGCTATGCTCGTAGACGTGGATTGGGTTTGAGTGAATTCTTCATGACAGATGTGAGATTATTAATTTATGGTTCAACTTAAGGTGGCTACTTTAATTTACATCTGGGTGGATTGAGGCACCTGGAGAAACCAGTGTTGCCTGTATTTTTGGATATCCCGGAGTACCCGTGTGATCATCCTATGGACCGCCACCCAGACTCAAAGGGATCATGAGATTATTCATGCTAGAAACTTCCGTGTGCAGCCACAAGCTATTATGGGCTCTAGCATAGTTGAGTAGGTTACATGACCTCTTGAAGAGGTGGGCTAGCAGATGTAGGGGAAAGTAGGTGTAACTGTCCACCCGGAGTAAAGAGTAGTGTTTCTGAAAGACCGTGTCTCGGTCATCCGTTTCTCAAACACCATGTAGTGCGAGAAATCAAGCGGAGGCGATCGAGTCTTGTGGGGAAAAGTGCACAAACCTCTGCAGAGTGTACAAACTAATCATGATTAGCCGTGTCCCCGGTTATGGACATCTTGAGTATCTAGTTCTTGGATTATCATGTGAATCTCATCATCATGTTACTTAATTTAATTTGATTGGGTTAATCATGTTCTTAATTGGGATTGAGTTGGAGGTACCTTCTCAATGTTTAACAACCACCATGATAGTTAAATAAAATTTATTCCTTTGTGGTAGGGAAAAATTGGCTTTTCGCAAAACTATAACCATAGAGCTTTCCACCAGCCAAATATGCATGTAGTGATAGTATTATTCTGTTCATTACTCTCTATGTGTTACTTTGCCAGCATATTCCATGTGCTGACCCGTTTTCGGGCTGCAACGTATCATGTTGCAGACTTTTCAGACGACGAGTAAGGAGCCATAGGTCGTGGTCTTATACTCAGTGATGCCGTTGGAGTTGATGGACTCACTTTATCTTCCAAGCCTTCCGCTGTTATCGTATTATAGATGGCCTTAAGCCATATTTATTGTATTGAGTTCTCTTGAACTATTCAATGTAATAAGTGTGTGATTGCTACTCTGTTATAAATCCTTCAAAGTACTGTGCGTGTCAGCATTACCGATCCAGGGATGACACTGATGCACAGAGACTAGACTGTTTGAGGTCTGGTCGCTACAGAGATGGTATCAGAGCACACGCTGACTGTAGGACACGACCACTAAGCTAAAGCCCTAGATCACTACTCTCTTCTCATTTCTGACTCCTCTCCTTTCTTCCACTCATTTAGGATGGCGGATGCAAGGAACAAGTTCACGCTACCAGATGAGGATACACCTTTTGGACGACACTTGAAGGAAGTTACTAAGTACCTGAACATCGGAATACCAAGCTTCACCGGAACCTACAACGCCACACTACCAGAAGAGGAGCGCTGGATGATTCAAGTTCAAGTTCCAGGCAGGACGTTCACGCCAATCACTGAGCCCATAGAGTTTTCCTTTGATGCACCAACCTGGAGTCTAGGAAAGAGCATGGCAGCCCACATCACCATGGGACGCATTGGAGGAGTGTACCACAATGATCTCAAGGATACTATCTATCAGATTTGTGGGCGCCGAGACGAGCAATGGGAGATGATCAGTACCAGGAAGGATAGATCTATTGCAGCTTTCATCCAGGAGTTAAACCAGCACATTTGTCGCCAGGAGAACCAGATGTGCGCAGACATGATAGAACTGAAGAAGGCAAAGACTAGGATCATGGAACTGGAGGGAGAACTCAAGGCTACACGCGAGGATTATATGGAGGAAATCGTCGCACTAGTGGAGAAGAATGACGACCTGACAAAGAAGCTAGGAGTTTTCATGGGAGACCCAGCACCAGGAGGAGATGATGACGATTCTACTTGCCCGGAGAATTACATCATCATTGCCGACACCGACTCGGACCCCAGTGAGGATGATTTGGAGGATGAAGCCGGAGCAGATATTATGGAGTCTTCGACTGAGCAATTTTTCTAGTAGACCACCAAATTAGTAGTAGTACTCCACCATGTATATATTATAGTCCAAGCACTTTGTAACGATAGTTAGATCGATTGTATGCCTTGTTTGAATTGATTGGAGTGATATGATTGTGTTTGTCTCATGTGCATATGGGTAGTGTTTTCCCTCTAGACCTCATTCTATTCTATTTTCTCATCTTTTCTAAACCATCAGATGCCTCCGAGACGCGACACCGGATTTGTTTTCCCACCGGAGATCACTCAGTTGATTCAGCAATAGAATGCCCTGATGCAAGTGCTAGTTCAAAACCAAGGCAACAACAACAACAACAACAACAACCCACCACCACCGCCGCCTGTTGATCACTTAGCCCGATTTCTTAGGCTGAATCCGCCGGTGTTTTCCAGTAGCACCGAGCCGATTGTGGAAGATGATTGGCTTCGCAAGGTTGGAAGGGAGCTGACCACTGCAGGATGCACAGATGCGGAGAGAGTGCGTTTTGCCACACATCAGCTTGATGGACCCGCAGCATCATGGTGGGAGAATTACACAGCCACTCACCTCATTGACACTGTCACATGGGACCAGTTCCAGCAAGCTTTCCGTACTGCCCATGTTTCAGCAGGAGCTATGGCCATGAAGAAGCGTGAGTTTTGCAACTTACGCCAAGGAGGACGTACCGTTGGCCAGTACGTGGAGGATTTTAGTAAGTTAGCACGTTATGCCCCAGATGACGTTGCTACGGATGCAGCTAAGCAGGAGAGTTTCTGGAAGGACTGAATGATGAGCTGAGCATGCAGTTGATGGTGGCAACTTTTAACAACTACCAGGAGTTGGTAGATAGAGCTCTCATGATTGAAGGGAAGCAGCAGCAGATTGGGAGTCGTAAGAGGAAGTATGGACAAGGAAAGTACAGTACAGGAGCTCACCAGAAGCCTCGTTTTACCCTGAACTCGGAGGACACCTTCAGCATAACCATGGAGGTCACAATCATAATTGAGGAAGTTCGCACAATCATAGTGGCCCCAAGAATGGAAATGGGAACGGAGGAAGCAACGGACAGAACCGTACCAACCCATCAACCCCAGCCAAGAGGGATCTAAGCCACGTTACCTGTTTCAAGTGCCAGAAGACTGGACATTATGCCACTGATTGTCCAGAAGCAAAGAATGGAAATGGCAATGGAAGCTCGGGGAAGAAGCCGAACCCTTTCAACAGGGGACAGGTGAACCACGTTAATGTGGAGGAGGTTGAAGCACAGCCTGATGCAGTAATAGGAGTTGTACAGGAGGAAGTACCAGTGGTGAAGGAATTCCCTGACGTATTTCCAAAGGAGTTGCCAGGCATGCCACCGGATAGAGACATCAAGTTTTTGATTGAGCTTTTGCTAGGCACTGGGCCAATATCTAAGAGACCGTACAGGATGCCCGCTAAGGATTTGGAAGAAATTAAGAAGCAGATTAAGGACTTACTAGATAAAGGATATATTCGCCCAAGTTCGTCACCTTGGGGATCACCCGTACTTCTAGTGGAGAAGAAAGATGGATCGTTGAGGATGGTTGTTGATTATCGTGGATTGAATGAAGTAACAATCAAGAACAAGTACCCACTGCCGATGATCAATGATCTGTTTGACCGACTACAAGGAGCTAAAGTATTTTCCAAGATTGATTTGCGATCAGGATACCACCAGTTGAAGATTCGAGAGCAGGATATACCCAAGACAGCTTTTACCACAAGGTATGGGCTATATGAGTACACCGTTATGTCATTTGGCCTGACTAACGCACCTGCCTATTTCATGAACATGATGAACAAAGTGTTTATGGAGTTTTTGGATAAGTTCATCGTAGTGTTCATTGATGATATTCTGGTCTATTCAAAGAATGAAGAAGAGCATAAGGAGCATTTGCGTTTGGTACTTGGAAAGCTCAGAGAACATCAGTTATATGCCAAGTTCAGCAAGTGCGAGTTTTGGTTAAAGGAAGTTGGATTCCTTGGACATGTTATATCCAGAGAAGGAATAGCAGTAGATCCCACCAAGGTTAACACTGTGACAAATTGGGAAGCACCCACGATAGTTGGAGAAATCCAGAGTTTTCTTGGACTCGCAGGATATTACCGGAGATTCATCAAGAATTTCTCGAAGATTGCAAAGCCTATGACGGAGTTGTTGAAGAAGGACACCAAATTCATTTGGACTGAGGAATGTGAGGCTAGTTTCCAGGAATTGAAGAAACGTTTGGTTACAACGCCAGTGTTGATTCTGCCAGATCAACGCGAGGATTATGAAGTATATTGCGACGCTTCTCGTCGAGGACTTGGAGCAGTACTAATGTAGGAGGGAAGAGTTGTTTCATATGCCTCACGACAGCTTAAACCCCATGAGTTGAATTATGCTACACATGATTTGGAGTTAGTAGCCGTAGTGCATGCGTTGAAGACATGGAGACATTTTCTCATCGGAAACCATTGTGAGGTGTACACGGATCACAAGAGTTTGAAGTACATTTTCACGCAGAAGGAGTTGAATCTCAGGCAAAGGAGATGGTTGGAGCTCATTAAGGATTATGATATGAGATTGCATTATCACCCAGGGAAGGCTAACGTAGTAGCCGATGCGTTGAGCCGCAAGAGCCATGTCAACACACTCATGACCGGAGAGTTACCCAAGAAGTTAGCAGAGGATCTTCGTGAACTATGTTTGGAAATAGTTCCAAGAGGTTTTGTAGCAGCATTGGAGATTCAGTCTACTTTGATGGATAAGATCAGAGAAGCTCAGAAAACAGACAAGGAAATTGTTGAGATAAAGGAAAGGATGAGTAAAGGAAAAGCCAAGGGATTTCGTGAGGATGAACACGATACCTTATGGTTTGAGGACCGCGTTTATGTGCCCAATGATCCAGAGATCAGGAAGTTGATTCTGCAAGAGGCCCATGATTCACCATATTCGATTCACCCAGGAAATACCAAGATGTATTTGGATTTGAAGGATACTTTCTGGTGGACCGGAATGAAGAAGGATATTGCGGAGTATGTAGCAGTTTGTGATGTATGTCAGAGAGTAAA
This sequence comes from Aegilops tauschii subsp. strangulata, assembly GCF_002575655.3. Lineage (NCBI taxonomy): Eukaryota > Viridiplantae > Streptophyta > Magnoliopsida > Poales > Poaceae > Aegilops > Aegilops tauschii. Next base: position 374,945,924 of record NC_053038.3, on the reverse strand, counting down.
GGCAGAGCATCAGAAGCCAGCAGGATTGCTACAACCATTGCTGATACCCGAATGGAAGTGGGATAAGCTAGGCATGGATTTTATCACAGGATTGCCCAGGACTCGTTCAGGCTATGACTCGATATGGGTTGTAGTCAATCGTTTGACGAAGGTAGCTCATTTCATCCCAGTAAAGACCACTTATAAAAGTGCTAAGTTGGCAAAGATATACATGAACAGGAGCATATGTTTGCGTGGAGTTCCGAGGACCATTGTATCAGATAGAGGAACCCAGTTTACTTCAAAGTTTTGGAATCAGTTGCATGAGACTTTGGGTACCAGGCTATAGTTCAGTACAACCTTTCATCCACAGACAGACGGACAGACCGAGAGAGTCAATCAGATTTTGGAGGACATGCTGAGAGCTTGTGCGCTAGATTATGGATCTAGTTGGGACGACAATTTGCCATATGCAGAGTTCTCTTACAACAATAGTTACCAATCCAGTTTGAAGATGGCCCCTTTCGAAGCTCTATACGGAAGGAGGTGCAGGACACCGTTGTTGTGGGACAAAGTTGGAGACCGCCAGTTGTTTGGACTAGATTTGATTAAAGAGTCTGAACAGAAAGTGAAGTTGATTCGCGATAGGCTCAAGGTAGCCCAGTCCAGGCAGAAGAGTTATGCGGATTCTAAATGCAAGGAGACAGTTTACGAAGTCGGACACAAAGTTTATCTTCGAGTATCACCACTTCGAGGAGTAAAGCGCTTTGGAGTTAAGGGAAAGTTAGCGCCATGTTTTGTAGGACCATACAAAGTTTTGGAGCGTATGGGGGAAGTTGCTTACAAGTTGGAATTGCCTAAAGGATTGTCGGGAGTTCACAATGTGTTCCATGTTTCTCAGCTGAAGAAGTGCCACGCAGAGATGGCTGAGATACCACTGAGAGATACAGTGCCATTGGAAGCGATTCAGCTGGATAGTGACTTGACCTATGAGGAGAAACCAGTGAAGATTCTTGAGTATGCCAACCGAGTCACCCGCAGCAAGGTTATCAAGTTTTGCAAAGTTCACTGGAGTCACCATACCGAGGATGAAGCCACCTGGGAGCGAGAGGAAGATCTACGGAAGGACCACTCTCACCTATTTTCTAGCCAACCTGAATCTCGAGGGTGAGATTCATCTTAAGGGGGGTAGGTTTGTAACATCCCAAATTTTCAATTTGGAATGTTATACATTAGATCATCATGCATATCATATTTTATTGCATTTTGATTTGCGATCCTAGAAATTTCACGCAACTCAAGGACCCACGTAGAGAGTTGGGGATTTCGTTATTTTCATATTTGGGTTTTCTCAAATTTTGAAAATAGGATCATTTGTTTTAATTATTTTTTTCTCCGAAAATATTTCATATAAAAATATATGAGAGGGGATAAAATGACTTCTCCACAAATAATGAAATATTGGAGGAAAAATATTAAAAACAAATATTTGATTTTAATTGGATTTTATTTGATTTTATTCGAATTAGAAAAATACGCGTTTTTCAAAATTGCATTTTAGGCCGAAATAAATGTTCATCTTGTCTGGCTTATTTTTAGAGGACGGGGAAAATTTATTTCAGGATTTTTGGAGTCCGTTTAGTATTTCTTTCCTTACTTTTTCTGCATGTCCGATTTTCTTTTAAAAGTCAACCGCCTTACGGGCCGTGTCCGACCCGGACACCTCAGCCCGGCCGGCCTTTAAAGCCGCGGCCCGAGCCCGCCTCAGCCCAAGTCGCCGCCGCCCCGAAACCCTAGCCGCCGCCGCCCCGCGCCGCCGCAGCCGCCCCGCGTCGCCCCGCCACCCGCCGGAGCCCCGCCGCCTCTCGCCTGATGCTGCCACCCGCCGGAGCCGCTCGCCGCCGCCGTCATCACGCGAACCGAGGTAGCCGCCGGTTTTTCTCAAAAAACCGTTCGGTTTTATTTCGAAACCGAGATGCGTTTTTTATATTAGATTGGTTTATTTTTTTCCGGTTTAGTTAAATAGCGAACGCCCGTTCGTTCGTTCGTTTTAATGAACGGTTTTCGTTTTTTTACAGGCAGCGAACGTTCAATCGTCAGCCTGTTCGTCAGTTTTTCTTTTTCTCGGATTTTCTGCGATTATTCCTGATCGCGATTTCCGATCTGTTTTTCGTTTTAGTATAACTTTCCGCTCGTTTATCGAAATCAGGCGATTCAAGCGCCTAGAGTTTTGTCTCGAAATTCTCTTTCCGTTTAACCAACTCAAACAAGTTTTTGATACTATAAAATTTGTCTTAGATCCAGATTAGTAAATGAAGCTTGTTTCTTTCGCCGTTTGACCTTCGTTGCTTCGTTTGAATTGATTCTTTTTGCAAACCGGAGTTCTTAAGTTGAACTTTCTGGTTAGATCTCTTATTTTGAGTTTTATTTCGTGCACCCTTGCTTGATTGCTTATGTATGTATTGTTTGTTTGCGATAGAGTACCCGGAGTGCGAAGCGTGCTACTACGAGTCTCTAGGTTTCATGGATCATCAGCAAGGCAAGTAACACTTTGATCATACTTTTCATCACCCAGTTTTATTGCATTAGATCAATCCTCAAACAGTTGCATGATTAGGATCTGATTTATATGTGGGTTTTGGGAAGTAGATGAGGTAGTACCTATTGTCCTGTTTACTATCAAACCTTTGGGAGTTACTTCTACGTTTACTTATATTGCTATGCTATGCTCGTAGACGTGGATTGGGTTTGAGTGAATTCTTCATGACAGATGTGAGATTATTAATTTATGGTTCAACTTAAGGTGGCTACTTTAATTTACATCTGGGTGGATTGAGGCACCTGGAGAAACCAGTGTTGCCTGTATTTTTGGATATCCCGGAGTACCCGTGTGATCATCCTATGGACCGCCACCCAGACTCAAAGGGATCATGAGATTATTCATGCTAGAAACTTCCGTGTGCAGCCACAAGCTATTATGGGCTCTAGCATAGTTGAGTAGGTTACATGACCTCTTGAAGAGGTGGGCTAGCAGATGTAGGGGAAAGTAGGTGTAACTGTCCACCCGGAGTAAAGAGTAGTGTTTCTGAAAGACCGTGTCTCGGTCATCCGTTTCTCAAACACCATGTAGTGCGAGAAATCAAGCGGAGGCGATCGAGTCTTGTGGGGAAAAGTGCACAAACCTCTGCAGAGTGTACAAACTAATCATGATTAGCCGTGTCCCCGGTTATGGACATCTTGAGTATCTAGTTCTTGGATTATCATGTGAATCTCATCATCATGTTACTTAATTTAATTTGATTGGGTTAATCATGTTCTTAATTGGGATTGAGTTGGAGGTACCTTCTCAATGTTTAACAACCACCATGATAGTTAAATAAAATTTATTCCTTTGTGGTAGGGAAAAAATTGGCTTTTCGCAAAACTATAACCATAGAGCTTTCCACCAGACAAATATGCATGTAATGATAGTATTATTCTGTTCATTACTCTCTATGTGTTACTTTGCCAGCATATTCCATGTGCTGACCCATTTTCGGGCTGCAACGTATCATGTTGCAGACTTTTCAGATGACGAGTAAGGAGCCTTAGGTCGTGGTCTTATACTCAGTGATGCCGTTGGAGTTGATGGACTCACTTTATCTTCCAAGCTTTCCGCTGCTATCGTATTTTAGATGGCCTTAAGCCATATTTATTGTATTGAGTTCTCTTGAACTATTCGATGTAATAAGTGTGTGATTGCTACTCTGTTATAAATCCTTCAAAGTACTGTGCGTGTCAGCATTACCGATCCAGGGATGACACTGATGCACAGAGACTAGACTGTTTGAGGTCTGGTCGCTACACCCACTCTCGAGCTATCTAGTACCTTGTCAAACTTTTCGATGAACCTGTAAGTTTTCATTATGATCACCGTGTTACAGATGAGGTTTGAGTGACTCCAAAGTCCACTTTACGGTAAGAAGTGACTACAATACTCTCATGGTCTAAGGAACTAAAACACACGTTAACACTCTGTGTTATAACAATTGGTTTCAGATGATATTAACTCAAAGTATAACAAACAAGTTTGGGTCGATTCAATATGACCGTTCTTCTAACGTCATGCTCTCAATGTTGTTTTAGGACCATCGTTACACTTAACAATATCCTAAGATCTGGAAAACATGATCACCAACAACACTTGAGCCAATCTTAGAGGCAAGACTAGGAACCTTATGTTACCGTTTATCATTCCACACGTGCATATGAGTTATCCACTAAATCGTGTATTCCAGGATCATAGCAATTATAGTATAGAATATAAACTCTTAATTATGAACATGGAAATATAGTAATACAATATTATTGCCTCTAGGGTATGTTTGTAACAGGTTCCGGGGAAAGAAATGGGGGGAGGAGAGGGCTAAGTGAGAAGGTGCAACGGTGAAGATGATGGAGAGGTTCGAGGACATCTTGACCAAGAAGTAGGAGGCATACGTCAAGCTTCTCACACATCAAGGAGGAAAAGAAGGCGGACAGGTTCAAACTATTGATGGAGGCGACCGAGAAGAAACTAGCACTCGAAGAGAAGAGGGCCATGATCAAAGAGAAGAAGGTCATGCGTGAGGATAGGAAGGCTGAAAGTGCTAGTTATCGACTAGAGGGGGGGTGAATAGGCGATTTTTATGAAAGTCTTCAAAACATGAGAGTTTCGAAGACAAACAATAGAAATGAACCTATTGATATGCAGCGGAAGGTAGACTACACTAAGCAAGCCATAGTCAAGTATTCAATGAAGTGAAAACATGAAGACTAATAGCAGCTAGGTAGTAAAGATCAGGATGGAAGATAGTATGAAGCCAAACAACGATAGTAGACACACAGTGAAGTCAAACAGGTAGTGCAAGCAGGCAATGACTTCACGAAGACAAACTGTAAGTAAAGAGAGGGAGAGGATAGAACCAGTCACTTGGTGAGGACAAGGATTTGTTGGACCAGTTCCAGTTGCTGTGACAACTGTACGTCTGGTTAGGGAGGCTGAGATTTAACTCAGAAGACTGTGTCTTCACCTTATTCCCCTTGAGCTAAGGACACCCAGTCCTCGCCCAATCACTCTGGTAAGTCTTCAAGGTAGACTTCCAAACCTTCACAGACTTCGTTCATCGGCGATCCACAATGACTCTTGGATGCTCAGAACGCGACGCCTAACCGGCTGGAGGATTCACAGTCCTCAAGTGTAACAAGTCTTCAGGTCACGCGGACAGAAAGACTTCAGTGATGCCTAACAGTCTTTGGCTCTGGGTGTTTGGGCTTTGTCCTCGCAAGGATTTCTCTCTCTCAAAAGCTTCGGAGGTGGGTTGCTCTCAAACGACAGAAGCCGTGCACTAACTCTAAGCAGCCACCAATTTATGGTGTAGGGGGTGGGCTATTTATAGCCACTAGGCAACCCGACCTGATTTGTCCGAAATGACCCTGGGTCACTAAGGAACTGACACGTGTTCCAACGGTCAGATTTCAAACACATGCGGCAACTTTACTTGGGCTACAAGTAAAGCTGACTCATCCAGCTCTGGATAAGGTTTGCTCTCATTGTCTTCGCTCGAAGACATAGGATTTGGTTGAGCATCACTTCAGTCACTCTGACTTTGTTCACTGGGACCCCACTTAACAGTACGGTGGTTCCTATGACTCAACAAAGAAGAAAAAGGAACAATGAAACAAATAAGTCTTCGCGCTCCATAGTCTTCACGCGATGTCTTCTCATGTCATAGTCTTCAATGTGAATATCTTCACATACCACCATTGTGTTCAATGTCTTCATACATTTTTAGGGGTCATCTCCGGTAGGTAAACTGAATCAATGAGGGACTACTACCTGTGTTATCCTGCAATTCTCACAAACACATTAGTCCCTCAACCAGGTTTGTCGTCAATACTCCAAAACCAACCAGGGGTGGCACTAGATGCACTTACAAAGGCCATGCTCAAAGAAAATAAGGTGAATATCATAGCCGATGCGGAGGACGCCAAGATGCTGTCATCGAACGTAGTGTCTTTGGATGCCGACACAAGGTTGATCGTGCAAGTTGTCTGCTAAAATATGTTGCAGCGGTAAAAACATGAGTTGGAGGCGGTAGACAAGGAGGAGGAAGCGGCGGAGAAGAAGGCCGAGGCCGAGGCTTTATACACGGTGGCGACGACACCTTGAGCATGAGCGTGGAGGCTCGGATTACCGGTCCGGTAGGGTAGATTTTTTTGCTCGGACTACCAGACTGACTTTTTTTGTGACCAGGCATGTAAAAACTTAAGCATACTTGCCTCTTTTTGGTTGTGATCGGACATGTGATCCGGCAGACGCTATCGATCCGACTTTATTTGAATTTGAAATTTCACTTTATCGGAGGACATATATAGGATAGCATTGGATGCCCGGCTCCCGCATCCGTGTCTGTGGACTGGTCCCCTCTCCATGGACGAAAGCCAAAGCAAATTTATGGGTCAGCATTGGAGATTCCCTGAGTGGAATAGTTGCCACAAGGGTTTCTATTCTTTGTTTTTTTTGAGTTGCGAGGGTTTCTATTCTGCTTGGCCGCATGTGCCTTTGAGGCACGTCAGGCAGTAGAAAATTTCCCGTTTGACCAGGGGATCGAAAGTACCTTTCTGAGCTAGAGCTCGAATGAACAGTAAACTTGAAATAATTTTTTAAATGATTTTTTAGTAAACTTTGACAGATGGTCTAAGTGTTTGTAAATTTTTATCATGATATAACATTCATGAAAGGCATGGCAAAAAAAAAATAGTGCTCCAAAATGCTTTCGAAACTAGCATTTTTGGAGCATCGATTTTATTTGTCACGTCTTCCACGAATGTGATCTCATGATGAAAATTTGCAAGCATTTAGGACATTTGTCAAAGTTTACCAAAAAAATGAGAATGTTTTTTACTATGCATCCGAGCTCATTTGAGGTCGAGCTCAGATACATAGAGAGGCGGAGATGTAATGCCTCTCTCATAATAATTGCAAGTAGGAGCAGCAAGCACATGCATAGTTTATTCATCAAAATCATCATGTGTAATGATAAAACACAACACATCAATATAATCCTTAATAAGGGCAAACTTCTTCGATATAGTGTAGTTTGGATAATTTAAAAAGATAATAGGACTATCATGTGTGGGTGCAATAGCAACAATTTCATTCCTAACATAAGGAACTATAGCAAGTTCATCTTCATAAGCATAATTCATGTGGGCATCATGGCCACAAGCATAGCAACCATCAAATCAAAAAGTACATTTCAAACGAATCAAAGGGATCATAACATTCATCCTTTGTTAAGTACGAAGGGAAATTAAACAATGTCTGAGATAAAGAGTTACTCTCATTAGAAGGTCGGCACGAGTAGCTAATCCGCTCTTTTTCGCTCTCCTCCTCATCTTTCTCATCTAATGAGCTCACAGTTTCAACGATTTCTGCTTCCATAGATTCTTGCAAAATATTATTCTCTTCTTGGACAGCAGAGACTTTCTCAATAAATCCATCGATATCGGCACTGTATTTATAATTCGCGTAGCAATATTTAAGTATAGCATAATTTTCAGATCTATAGAGGGCATCATCACAATCTTCACACTTTTCAAACAAAGATTCAATTTCATAAGCACCCTTAAAAGCAACAAATTATTCTATTCATTCCACATCATCGTATCATATATACCATTAGCATAAGAAGCCAAGGTTTCATTATCATTAAATTCACATTGAAAGGGAATGTGTGGAGCCTTCATCTTAGAGCAATAAGTATAATCATACATAGAGCACATATTCCAAGCATACCAACACAACATTTTAATTTGATCCCACAAGTGTTTCCCTTTTTAAGACAAGCAATAATCCCTAAAGTATCCCCGGTGATCCAAAGTATCTCCCATTATCAAGTTGAATGGAGATTTATCAGGATTATCAAAAGTAGTATTTAATGTTTTTCACATAACTAACATCGAGGGTTTTAGAGGTCCCCATGTCCGTGAGTAGCAAGTACAACAATTTTTTGGTATTTGAAGTTCCATATCCATAACTAAACATATAAAACAACTTAAAACAGAAATAAAAGCTACTTAATGATAAAGCAAACAAGCAGACAGGAGAATATACCCCCTACACTATTGCTCCCCGCAACGGCGCTAGAAAAAGGTCTTGATAACCCACAAGTATAGGGAATCAATTGTAGCCTTTTTCGATAAGTAAGAGTGTCGAACCCAACGAGGAGCTAATGGTAGAATTAATATTCCCTTCAAGTTCTGTCGACCACCGATACAACTCTACGCACACTTAATGTTAGCTTTAACTAGAACAAGAATAAAACTACTTTGTAGGAGTAATAGGATAAGTTTACAAGAATAAAATTAGAAGTACTTAGCTAGATAATAAAAGTTAGTTAGTTTTAGCAGAGAGCTTTTTATAAACAAAGAGAAAGATTGTCCATAAGCAATTGAATATAACATGTGTGATACTTATTATATGCAATGAGGGAGAGGCATATGCTAACATACTTTCCATACTTAGATCACATGCACTTATGATTGGAACTCTAGGAAGCATCCGCAACTACTAAAGATCATTAAGGTAAAACCCAACCATAGCATTAAGTAATCCATACGCAACAACCCCGTTACCCGAGTTTAAGCTTCTGTCACTCTCGCAAACCACTATAAGTGAATCATGAACGTATTACAAAACCCTACAACGGTAATCCCACACGCTTGCGCGACACGAAGGGCACCATAGGACAACACCATATTAACACACAACTCATATCAATCACATCATACCACAATTTTTTGTGAACAAAGAGAAAGATTGTCCATAGGCAATTGAATATAACATGTGTGATACTTATTATATGCAATGAAGGAGAGGCATACGCTAACATACTTCCCATACTTTGATCACATGCACTTATGATTGGAACTCTAGGAAGCACCCACAACTACTAAAGATCATTAAGGTAAAACCTAAGTAATCCATATGCAACAACCCCGTTACTCGGGTTTAAGATTCTGTCACTCTCGCAAACCACTATAAGCGAATCATGAACGTATTGCAAAACCCTACAACGGTAATCCCACACGCTCGTGCGACACGAAGGGCGCCATAGGACAACACCATATTAACACACAACTCATATCAATCACATCATACCACAATTTAACCCGTAGGACAACAAGAATCTACTCAAACATCATAGGATGCCAACACATCATTGGATAATAATATGTGGCATAAAGTGATACGTCCATTTTGCATCATGTTTTCATGTTGATATTTATTGCATTATGGACTGCTATTACACTTTATGATGCTATTATCATGCCTTTTCTCCCTTATTTTGTAAGATTCACATGAAGAGGGAGAATGCCGGTAGCTGGAATTCTGGACCGAAAAGGAGAAAATTTGAGATACCTATTCTGCACAACTCCAAACGTCCTAAATCTTTAAGGAGAATTGTTTTGGAATATATAAAAAATATTGGGTGAGGAAATACTAGGAGGGGACCCACCAGGTGGCCACAAGCCTGGGGGGCGCCCTACTTCCCAGGGCGCGCCCCTTGAGCTTGTGGGCCCCCTGGCTAGCCTCCGGTGCCCATCTTCTGCTATATGAAGAGTTTTGACTTATAAAAAATAAAGCGAAGACTTTTGGGACAAAGCGTCGCCGTCTCGAGGCAGAACCTGGCCAGAAGCAATCTAGGGCTCCGGCGGAGCGATTCTGCCGGGGAAACTTCCGTCCGGGAGGGGCAAATCGGAGCCATCATCATCCCCAACGATCCTCCCATCGTGGGAGGACCAATATTCATCAACATCTTCACCAGCACCATCTCATCTCCAACCCTAGTTCATCTCTTGTATTCAATATTTGTCTCAAAACCTCAGATTGGTACTTGTGGGTTGCTAGTAGTGTTGATTACTCCTTGTAGTTGATGCTAGTTGGTTTATTTGGTGGAAGATCATATGTTCAGATCCTTAATGATATTTAATACCCCTCTAATCTTGAAAATGAATATGTTTTGTGAGTAGTTACTGAAGGAAATATGCCCTAGAGGCAATAATAAAGTTGTTATTTATATCTCCTTATATCATGATAAATGTTTATTATTCATGCTAGAATTGTATTAACCGGAAACTTAGTACATGTGTGAATACATAGACAAATAGAGTGTCACTAGTATGCCTCTACTTGACTAGCTCGTTGAATCCAAGACGGTTAAGTTTCCTAGCCATAGACATGAGTTGTCATTTGATTAACGGGATCACATTGTTAGAGAATGATGTGATTGACTTGACCCATTTCGTTAGCTTAGCACTTGATCGTTTAGTATGTTGCTATTGCTTTCTTCATGACTTATACATGTTCCTATGACTATGATATTATGCAACTCCCGAATACCGGAGGAACACTTTGTCTGCTACCAAGCGTCACAACGTAACTGGGTGATTATAAAGGTGCTCTATAGGTGTCTCCGATGGTGTTTGTTGAGTTGGCATAGATCGAGATTAGGATTTGTCACTCCGATTGTCGGAGAGGTATCTCTGGGCCCTCTCGGTAATGCACATCACTATAAGCCTTGCAAGCAATGTGACTAATGAGTTAGTTGCAGGATGATGCATTACGGAACAAGTAAAGAGACTTGTCGGTAACGAGATTGAACTAGGTATTGAGATACTGACGATCGAATCTCGGGCAAGTAACATACCGAGGACAAAGGGAACAACGTATGTTGTTATGCGTTTGACCGATAAAGATCTTCGTAGAATATGTGGGAGCCAATATGAACATCCAGGTTCCGCTATTGGTTATTGACCGGAGACGTGTCTCTGTCATGTCTACATAGTTCTCGAACCCGTAGGGTCCGCACACTTAACATTCTGTGACGATCGGTATTATGAGTTTATGTGTTTTGATGTACCGAAGGTAGTTCGGAGTCCCAGATGTGATCACGGGCATGACGAGGAGTCTCGAAATGGTCGAGACATAAAGATTGATATATTGGACGGCTATATTCGGACACCGGAAGTGTTCCGGGTGATTTCGGAGAAAACCGGAGTGCCGGAGGGTTACCGGACCCCCCGGGGAACTAGTGGGCCTAGATGGGCCTTAGTGGAGAGAGAGGGGCTGCCAAGGCAGGTCGCGTGCCCCCTCCCCCTTGGGTCCGAATTGGACTAGGGAAGGGGGGCGGCGCCCCCCTTTCCTTCTCCCTCTCCTCCTTCCTTTCCCCCTCCTAGTAGGACTAGGAAAGGGGAGTCCTACTCCTAATAGGAGGAGGACTCCTCCCCTCCTTGGCGCGCCCTAGGGCTAGCCGGCCTCCCCCCTTGCTCCTTTATATACGGGGGCAGGGGGCACCCTAGAACACACAACAGACATTGTCTTAGCCGTGTGCGGTGCCCCCTCCACCATAATCCACCTCGGTCATATCGTTGTAGTGCTTAGGCGAAGCCTTGCGCCGGTAGCTTCATCATCACCGTCATCACGCCGTTGTGCTGACAAAGCTCTCCCTCGACACTCAGCTGTATCTAGAGTTCGTGGGACGTCACCGAGCTGAACGTGTGCAAATCACGGAGGTGCCGTACTTTCGGTACTAGGATCGGTCGGATCATGAAGACGTACGACTACATCCATCCGCGATCAAGTCAAGGAGGGAGACATAGAGATTTGCAAGATACATACGGATCTGAATGTTGCAGACCCATTAACTAAGCCTCTCTCACGAGCAAAACATGATCAGCACCAAGACTCCATGGGTGTTAGAATCATTACTGTGTAATCTAGATTATTGACTCTACTGCAAGTGGGAAACTGAAGGAAATATGCCCTAGAGGCAATAATAAAGTTGTTATTTATATCTCCTTATATCATGATAAATGTTTATTATTCATGCTTGAATTGTATTAACCGGAAACTTAGTATATGTATGAATACATAGACAAACAGAGTGTCACTAGTATGCCTCTACTTGACTAGCTTGTTGAATCAGAGATGGTTAAGTTTCCTAGCCATAGACATGAGTTGTCATTTGATTAACGGGATCACATCATTAGAGAATGATGTGATTGACTTGACCCATTCCATTAGCTTAGCACTTGATCGTTTAGTTTATTGCTATTGCTTTCTTCATGACTTATACATGTTCCAATGACTATGAGATTATGCAACTCCCAAATACCAGAGGAACACTTTGAAGGAAATATGCCCTAGAGGCAATAATAAAGTTATTATTTATTTCCTTATTTCATGATAACTGTTTATTATTCATGCAAGAATTGTATTAACCGGAAAAATAATACATGTGTGAATACATACACAAACAGAGTCTCACTAGTATGCCTCTACTTTACTAGCTCGTTAATCAAAGATGGCTAAGCTTCCTAGCCATAGACATGAGTTGTCATTTGATGAACGGGATCACATCATTAGAGAATGATGTGATTGACATGACCCATCCGTTAGCTTAGCACTATGATCGTTTAGTTTATTGCTATTGTTTTCTTCATGACTTATACACGTTCCTATGACTATGAGATTATGCAACTCCCGAATACCGAGGAACACTTAGTGTGCTATCAAACGTCACAACATAACTGGGTGATTATAAAGATGCTCTACAGGTGTCTCCGATGGTGTTTGTTGAGTTGGCATAGATCGAGATTAGGATTTGTCACTTCGATTGTCGGAGAGGTATCTCTGGGCCCTCTCGGTAATGCACATCACTATAAGACTTGCAAGCAATGTGACTAATGAGTTAGTTGCGGGATGATGCATTATGGAACGAGTAAAGAGACTTGCCGGTAACGAGATGGAACTAGGTATGATGATACGGACGATCGAATCTCGGGCAAGTAACATACCGATGACAAAGGGAACAACGTATGTTGTTATGCGGTTTGACCGATAAAGATCTTTGTAGAATATGTGGGAGCCAATATGAGCTTCCAGGTTTCGCTATTGGTTATTGACCAGAGATGAGTCTCGGTCATGTCTACATAGTTCTCAAGCCCGTAGGGTCCGCACGCTTAACGTTTGATGACGATCGGTATTATGAGTTTATGTGTTTTGATGTACCGAAGGTAGTTTGGAGTCCCAGATGAGAACACGGACATGACGAGGAGTCTTGAAATGGTCGAGACATAAAGATTGATATATTGGAAGGTTATGTTTGGACACCGGAAAGGTTTCGGATAAGTTCGGGCATTTTCCGGAGTAGCAGGGGGTTACCGGAACCCCCGGGGGTTAATGGGCCTTCATCGGCTTTAGTGGAAGAGAGGAGGAGGCGGCCAGGTGGAGGCGTGCGCCCCCCAAGCCCAATCCGAATTGGGGGGGGGGGCTTTCCTTCTCTCCCTCTTCCTCTTTCCTTTCCCTCCTAGTTGGACTAGGAAAGGGGGAACCTACTCCTAGTAGGAGTAGGATTCTCCCCCTTGGGGCACGCCCCATGAGGCCGGCCGGCCCCCTCCTCCACTCCTTTATATACGGGGGAGGGGGGTACCCCATAGACACACAAGTTGATTTCTTAGCCGTGTGCGGTGCCCCCTCCACAGTTTTCCACCTCGGTCAAATTGTCGTAGTGCTTAGGCGAAGCCCTGCGTCGGTAACTTCATCATCACCGTCACCACGCCGTCGTGCTGACGAAACTCTCCCTCGGCCTCAGCTGGATCAAGAGTTCGAGGGACGTCACCGAGCTGTACATGTGCAGATCGCGGAGGTGCCGTGCGTTCGGTACTTGATCGGTCGGATCGTGAAGACGTACGACTACATCAACCGCGTTGTGCTAACGCTTCCGCTTTCGGTCTATGAGGGTGCGTGGACAACACTCTCCCCTCTCGTTGCTATGCATCACCATGATCTTGCGTGTGTGTAGGAAAATTTTGAAATTACTATGTTCCCCAACACACTTTGTGTGCTACCAAACATCACAACGTAACTAGGTGATTATAAAGGTGCTCTACAGGTGTCTCCGATGGTGTTTGTTGAGTTGGCATAGATCGAGATTAGGATTTGTCACTCCGATTGTCGGAGAGGTATCTCTGGGCCCTCTCGGTAATGCACATCACTATAAGCCTTGCAAGCAATGTGACTAATTAGTTAGTTGCAGGATGATGCATTACGGAATGAGTAAAGAGACTTACCGGTAACAAGATTGAACTAGGTATTGAGATACCGACGATCGAATCCCGAGCAAGTAACATACCGATGACAAAGGGAACAACGTATGTTGTTATGCGGTTTGAGCGATAAAGATCTTCGTAGAATATGTGGGAGCCAATATGAACATCCAGGTTCCGCTATTGGTTATTGACCGGAGACGTGTCTCGGTCATGTCTACATAGTTCTCGAACCCGTAGGGTCCGCACGCTTAACGTTCTGTGAGGATCGGTATTTTGAGTTTATGTGTTTTGATGTACCAAAGGTAGTTCGGAGTCCCAGATGTGATCACGGGCATGACGAGGAGTCTCAAAATGGTCCATACATAAAGATTGATATATTGGACGGCTATATTCGGACACCGGAAGTGTTCCGGGTGATTTCGGAGAAAACCGGAGTGCCGGAGGGTTACCGGAACCCCCTCGTGGAACAAGTGGGCCTAGATGGGCCTTAGTGGAGAGAGAGAGGGGCTGCCAGGGCAGGCCGCGCGCCCCCTCCACCTTGGATCCGAATTGGACTAGGGAAGGGGGGCGGCGCCCCCCTTTCCTTCTCCCTCTCTCCTTCCTTTCCCCCTCCTAGTAGGACTAGGAAAGGGGGAGTCCTACTCCTACTAGGAGGAGGACTCCTCCCCTCCTTGGCGCGCCCTAGGGCCGGCCGGCCTCCCCCCTTGCTCCTTTATATACGGGGGCAAGGGGCACCCTAGAACACAGAACATACATTGTCTTAGCCGTGTGCGGTGCCCCCCTCCACCATAATCCACCTCGGTCATATCGTTGCAGTGCTTAGGCGATGCCCTGCGCCGGTAGCTTCATCATCACCGTCATCATGCCATCGTGCTGACGAAGCTCTCCCTCGAGACTCAGCTGGATCTAGAGTTCGTGGGACATCACCGAGCTGAACGCGTGCAGATCGCGGAGGTGCCGTACTTTCGGTACTAGAATCGGTCGGATCGTGAAGACGTACGACTACATCAACCACGTTGTCATAACGCTTCCGCTTTTGTCTACGAGAGTACGTAGACAACACTCTCCCCTCTTGTTGCTATGCATGACCATGATGGATCTTGCATGTGTGTAGGATTTTTTTTGAAATTACTGGGTTCCCCAACAACTACTTTTGTTTCCGAGGACATGGGAGATGTCTTGTTATAAGTAATCATGTGAATTTGGTATCGTTAGATATTTTGGTGAGATGTATGTTGTCTTTCCTCTAGTGGTGTTATGTGAACGTCGAGTACATGACACTTCACCATGATTTGGGCCTAGGGAAGGCATTGGGAAGTAGCAAGTAGATGATGGGTTGCTAGAGTGACAGAAGCTGAAACCCTAGTTTATGCGTTGCTTCGTAAGGGGCTGATTTGGATGCACATGTTTAATGCTATTGTTAGATTGATCTTAATTCTTCTTTTGTACTTGCGGATGCTTGCGAGAGGGGTTAATCATATGGGAGGCTTGTCCAAGTAGGGACAACACCCTAGCACCGGTCCACCCGCATATCAAATTATCAAAGTAATGAACGCGAATCACATGAGCATGATGAAAACTAACTTGATGATAATTCCCATGTGTCCTCTAGAGCGCTTTGTTTTATATAAGAGTTCATCCAGGCTTCTCCTTTGCTATAAAAAGGATTGGGCCACCTTGCGGGTGTCTGTTTCTCCTACTTTAGTTGAATCGAATTTGACTACGGGGTCCTTGCAGAAGGTTAAATAGCAACTTGATAATCACCATTGTGGTTTTGCGTAGGTAAGAATGGTTCTTCCTAGTTGCCCGTAGCAGCCCCGTAAAACTTGCAAGAACAAAGTAAAGGACGTTTAACTTGTTTTTGCAGGGCATGTTGTGATGTGATATGGTCAAGATATGATGTGATATATGTTGATGTATGAGATGATCATGTTTTGTAATAAGTTCACGACTTGCATGTCGATGAGTACGACAACCGGCAGGAACCTTAGGGTTGTATTTAATTATTGTATGACCTGCGTGTCAATCAGTTAAGCGCCATGTAATTGCTTTACTTTATTGCTATGCGTTAGGAATAGTTGTAGAAGAAACAGTTGCGAGACGACCCTGACGCAACAATGGAGATCAAGGTGTCATGCCGGTGACGATGGAGATCATGCTGATGCTTTGGAGATGAAGATCAAAAGCACAAGATGATGATGGCCATACCATGTCGCATGTTTTTTTCTTGCATGTGATGTTTATCCTTTGTGCATCTTATTTTGCTTAGAACGACAGTAGCATTATAAGATTATCTAAAATCACAAGTGCTCCCTGGGTGATTTTGGTAATTAATGTCAACATATCTCTTGTTGGACTAATAGTTCTATCTAGTGTATTTTAGACAAGCTCAACAATGGCGTGGAAAGGACAAGAGGATGTGGAACCCCTTCAAGGTGCTAAGAACATGCATTGGCTAAAGCTCAAGACTCTTCATATTTGTTTTAGTGATACAAGATGACATTGAGTCCATAGGAAAGCCAATACTATTAAAAGGGGATGAGGTGTTGCTTAATGGCTAGCTTGCTCAAATGTTTAGTGATATTGCTCCAAAGCCCTTAACCACTTTATCTATCCAAATATGTCAAAACCCTAAACTCCAACTCGGTCCCACCGATTCTTTCTATCTGGTGCCACCGAGTTCATATGACATAGTTACTACCAGAAACCCTAGCAATTTGGTTTCACCGATACAGGTCTCGGTCTCACCGAGATGGCCATGCCAACGCTCTGTGACTTGTTGCATTTATTTTGATCTCATCGAGTTATGCAATCGGTCCCACCGAGTTGGCTTGGCATTCTCTTTGTTGCCTTATTGCTTCTCTTCGGTCTCACCGAGTTGATGCAATCGATGTCACCGAGATGATGTTTGCCCTAAAGCCCTAGCACATCGGTCCCACCGAGCTGTTCCAGTCGGTCCCACCGAGATTCCTAATGTTCACATTTTGAACTAATCGGTGCCACCGAGTTTAACTATTCGGTCTCACCGAGATGGATCAAATGTGTGTAATGGTTGGATTTTGTGTGGAGGCTATATATACCCCCTCCACACCCTTGTCCATATGTGAGAGAGTCGTCAGAACGTGCCTACACTTCCACCATACATTTTCTGAGAGAGAACCACCTACTCATGTGTTGAGATCAAGATATTCCAATCCTACCACAAGAATCTTGATTTCTAGCTATCCTTCCGCAAGTTGCTTTCCACTCAAATAATCTTTCCACCATATCCAAATCTATGAGAGAGAGTTGAGTTTTGGGGAGACTATCATTTGAAGCAGAAGAGCAAGGAGTTCATCATCAACACACATCTATTACCTTTTGGAGAGTGGTGTCTCGTACATTGGTTACGTGTCACTTGGGAGCCTCCATCAAGTTGTGGAGTTGAACCAAGAAGTTTGTAAGGGCAAGGAGATCACCTACTTCGTGAAGATCTACTCGAGTGAGGCAAGTCCTTCGTGGGCGATGGCCATGGTGGGATAGACAAGGTTGCTTCTTCGTGGACCCTTCGTGGGTGGAGCCCTCCGTGGACTCGCGCAACCGTTACCCTTCATGGGTTGAAGTCTCCATCGACGTGGATGTACGATAGCACCGCCTCTCGGAACCACGCCAAAAATCTCCTCTAACATCCCAAATTTTCAATTTGGAATGTTATACATAGGTCATCATATGCATATCATATTTTATTTGCATTTTGGTTTTGATCCTAGAAATTCTAAGCAATTCAAGGACCCACGGAGAGAGTTGGGATTTCATTCATTTTCATATTTGAATTTTCCCAAATATTGAAAAGAGGATCATTTTGATTTTAATTATTTTTCTCTCCGAAAATATTTCCAATATAAAAAATAAAAGAGCGGAGATAAAATGACATCTCCAAAATAAAAGAAATATTGGAGGAAAAATCTTAAAATCAAATAAATAATTTTATTTGGATTTTATATGAATTAGAGAAAATATGCATTTTTCAAAATTGTATTTTAGGCCAGAAAAATGTTCACTATGTTCTAAATTTTTTATTTAGACGGTGAAAATTGTTTTTGGCATTTTTTAGAATTTTTTATATTTATTTAGGATTTTTCTTTTCGCGGAATTTATTTAAAAAAAAGAAATAAAACTTTAGTCTCTGTTAGCAGACGTTCGTCTGATAGATTTTTTTCTTTTTCCGTTTAATTTTTGGCTAGGGACCTATCCACGATTATTTTTATCGCAGATTAGCCCCTGATCTTCAAACCCTCGCAACTTTTAAACCGTTCGTCCAAATCCAGTGAAATCAACGCCAAAATCTTCGTCTCGAGCCCCTCTTTCTGGTTAATAAACTTGAACATGGTTTTGAAAATTTAAAATTTGGTTTCAAGCAGATTTGAATTCGAAGTTCTTTTGACCGTAGTTTTAGTTCCGTAGATCCGATTCGATTGTTTCTTTTTGCAAATCGAATCTCTTCAGTTGAACTTTCAGATTGGATCTTCTTATTTGAGTTTTACCTTTGCATCTATGCTTGAGTGCTTATGTATGCTATTGTTTGTTTGCGATAAAATTCCCGGAGTGCGGAGCGTGCTACTACGAGTCTCTAGGTTTTGCGGATCGTCAGCAAGGCAAGTAACACACTGATCATACTCTTTATTACCCAGTTTTTATGCATTAGTTACAATCCTCAAACACTGCATGATTAGGATGTGATTTAACTTGTGGGTATTGGGAAGTAGATGATGAGGTAGAACCTATTGCCCTTTTATTATCAAACCCATGGGAGTTACTTCTACGTTATGCCTATATTGCCATGCTATGCTCGTAGACGTGGATTGGGTTTGAGTGTATCCATGACAGATGTGAGATTATTAATTAATGGTTAACTTAAGGTGGCTACTTAAATACACATCTGGGTGGATTGGTTGCGGGCACCTGGGGATATACCAGTGTTGTCCTTTGGTTCGCCACCCAGGCTCAAAGGGATCATAAGATTATTCATGCTAGAAACTTCCGTGTGCAGCCACAAGCTATTATGGGCTCTAGCATAGTTGAGTATGTTGCATGACCTCTTTCAGTGGTGGGCTAGCAGATGTAGGGGAAAGTAGGTGTAACTGTCCACCCAGAGTAAAGAGTTAATGTTTCTGAAAGACCGTGTGTCGGTCATCCGTTTCTCAAACATCATGTAGTGCGAGAAATTCAACGGAGGAGATCGGGTCTTGTGGGGAAAAGTGTGCAAACCTCCGAAGAGTGTACAAACTAATCATGGTTAGTCGTGTCCCCGGTTATGGACATCTTGAGTATCTGGTTCTTGGATTATCATGTTGATCTCATCATTCTAAATTAATTTGTTGGGTTGTTAATTACTTTTTAATTGGGATTGAGATGGGGTTACCTTCTCAATGTTTCAACCACCATGATAGTTAAACAAAATATATTCCTTTGATGTAGGAAAAAATTGGCTTTCCGCAAAAGCAATATAACCATAGAGCCTCCACCAGCCATATATGCATGTAGTGATAACATTTACTTGTTCATTGCTCTACTGTGTTATATTGCCAGCATATTCCATGTGCTGACCCGCTCCGGGCTGCAACATATCATGTTGCAGACTTTTCATACAAAGAGTAAGGTGCGCTAGGTCATTGTCGTGCACTCAGCTATGCCGTTGGAGTTGATGGACTCACTTTATCTTCCAAGCCTTCCGCTGTTATCTTATTTAGATGGCCTTAAGCCATTTTTATTGTAATAAGTTCTCTTTTGAGACATTCGATGTAATAAGTGTGTGATTGCACTCTGTTATAAATCCTTCAATTACTGTGTGTGTCAACATTACCGATCCAGGGATGACACTTATAAACAGAGGTTTGACCGTTTGAGGTCGGATCGCTACAAGATGGTATCAGAGCACACGCTGATTGTAGGACACGACCACTAAGAAAAGCCATAGGTCACTCCTCTCTACTCATTTACGACTCCTCTCCATGTTCCACACTATAGGATGGCGGACTCAAGGAACAAGTTTGCACAACCGGATGAAGACACACCTTTTGGGAGACACTTGAAGGAAGTCACTAGGTACCTGAACATCGGAATACCAAGCTTCACCGGAACCTACACCGCCACTTTACTAGAAGAGGAGCGTTAGATGATTCGAGTTCAAGCCCCAGGAAGTACATTCACGCCAGTTACTGAGCCCATAGAGTTTTCCTTTGATGCACCAACCTGGAGCCTAGGTAAGAGCATGGCAGCCCACATCACCATGGGATGCATCGACGAAGTTTATCACAAGGATCTTAAGGACACCATCTACCAGATACATGGGCGCCGAGATGAGCAATGGGAGATGATCAGCACTAGGAGGGACAGGTCCATTGCAGCTTTCATCCAGGAGTTAAACCAGCACATTCGCCGACAGGAGAACCAAATGTGCGCAAGTATGATAGATCTGAAGAAGGTGATGACCAGGAACATGGAGCTAGAAGAGGAACTCAAGTCTACATGTGACGGATACGAGGAGGAGATCGCAATACTAGTGGAGAAGAATGACGACCTGACAAGGAAGCTAGGAGTATTCATGGGAGACCCCGCTCCAAGAGGAGATGACGACCATCCCGAGGACTACATCATCATCGATGACACCGACTCCGACCCCGACAGTAGTGATGATGATTATGAAGACGAAGCTGGAGCGGATATCATGGAGTCTTCCACCGATCAAAATTTCTAGTAGACCACCATATTATTAGTATTCCCCCATGTATATAGTAGTAGTCCGAGCACTTCTGCAATGATAGTTAGATCGATTGTATGCCCTTGTTTGAATTGATTGGTGTGTTATGAATGTGTTTGTCTCATGTGCATATGTGTAGTGTTTTCTCACTAGACCTCACTCCATTCTAATCTCTTCCCTCTAAACCCATCAGATGCCTCCGAGACGTGACCCCGGATTTGTCTTCCCACCGGAGCTCACTCAGTTGATTCAATAGCAGAATGCCTTGATGCAGTTACTAGTCCAAAACCAAGGCAGCAACAACAACAACAACAACAACCCACCACCACCACCTCCAGTTGACAACTTAGCCCGTTTTCTGAGGTTGCAACCGCCGGTGTTTTCCAGTAGCACCGAGCCGATAGTTGCAGATGACTGGCTACGCAGGATTGGAAGGGAGTTGACCACCACAGGTTGCACAGATGCAGAGAAGGTGCGTTTCGCCGCACACCAATTGGATGGACCCGCAACCTCATGGTGGGAGAATTACACAACCACTTTCCCTATAGCCAATGTCACTTGGGAGCAGTTTCAGCAAGCATTCCGCACCGCACGTGTCTCAACTGGAGCTATGACCATGAAGAAGCGTGAGTTTCGCAACTTACGCCAGGGAAATCATACTGTGGGGCAGTACGTGGATGAGTTCAGTAAGTTAGCTCGCTATGCCCCGGATGATGTGGCCACCGATGCCGCGAAGCAGGAGAAGTTTATGGAAGGGCTGAATGATGAGCTGAGTATGCAGTTGATGGTAGCAACATTTGCTACCTACCAGGACTTGGTAGATAGGGCTCTTATGATTGAAGGGAAGCAGCAGCAAATTGAGAGCCGCAAAAGGAAGTATGGACAAGGGAAGTACAACGTTTTACCCCGAACTCGGGAGGATATACCCATAACCATGGAGGCCATACCCACAATGGAGGAAGTTCGCATAACCACAGTGGCTCCAAGAATGGGAATGGGAATGGAACAGGTAGCAATCAGAACCGCCCTAACCCAGCCACACCCGCCAAGAAGGACCAAAGTCACATTACTTGTTTCAAGTGCGGGAAGACTGGACATTATGCCAATGAGTGTCCTGAAGCAAAGAATGGAAATGGCAATGGAAGCTCTGGGAAGAAGCCCAACCCTTTCAACAGGGGACAAGTGAACCACGTGAACGTGGAGGAGGTTGAAGAGCAGCCAGATGCAGTTATCGATAAGTTTTTGGTTAAGTCATTTACTGCAATCGTTCTTTTTGATACTGGTGCATCACATTCATACATTTTCAAGGGGATTTGTGGATAAGTATAAGTTGCCCACTAAAGTTCTTAGGACACCTATGTTATTAAGCTCGCCAGGAGCGGAGTATATGGCAAGCCAAGGATGTTTTCAGATGCCATTGACCATAGGTAGGCATGTTTTCCCCTCGGACTTAATAATTTTGGAGTCACAAGGATTGGATGTGATACTAGGCATGGATTGGCTATCGATGTATGGAGGAAACATCGATTGCGCCAGTAAGTCAATTCTGCTCACCACCCCAGAGGGAAAAAGGATTAAGTATGTATCCAGGCATGCATCGAGGAGGACCCAAGTGAATTCCCTTTCAGGAGTTGTTCAGGAGGAAGTGCCCGTAGTGAAGGATTACCCGAATGTATTTCCAGAGGAGCTACCAGGCATGCCGCCAGATCGAGACATTGAGTTTTTGATAGAGTTGTTGCCAGGCACCGGACCGATATCGAAGACACCATACCGGATGCCCGCAAATGATCTGGAGGAGATTAAGAAGCAGATTAAGGAGTTATTGGAGAAAGGTTACATTCGACGAAGTTCATCACCATGGGGAGCCCCAGTGCTCTCGGTTGAGAAGAAGGATGGATCGTTGAGAATGGTTGTTGATTATCGTGCATTGAATGAAGTGACGATCAAGAACAAGTACCCACTACCGATGATCAATGATTTGTTTGACCAGCTGCAAGGAGCTAAAGTATTCTCCAAGATCGATCTACGATCAGGATACCACCAGCTGAAGATTCGAGAACAGGATATACCTAAGACAGCCTTCACCACATGGTACGGGCTATATGAGTACACGGTTATGTCATTTGGATTGACTAACGCCCCAGCCTATTTCATGAGTATGATGAATAAGGTGTTCATGGAGTTCCTGGATAAGTTTGTTGTGGTGTTCATTGATGATATTTTGGTGTACTCGAAGAATGAAGAGGAACACAAGCAGCATTTGCGTCTAGTTCTCGAGAAGCTCAGGGAACATCAGCTATATGCCAAGTTCAGCAAGTGTGAGTTTTGGTTGAAGGAAGTTGGATTCCTTGGCCATGTTATATCAGGAGAAGGTATAGCAGTAGATCCTACCAAGGTTCAGTCTGTCACTGAGTGGTTGGCACCCACCTCAGTAGGAGAGATCCGCAGTTTTCTTGGACTCGCGGGATATTACTGAAGATTCATTGAGAATTTTTCCAAGATTGCGAAGCCCATGACGGAGTTGTTGTTGAAGGACATCAAGTTCAAATGGACAGATGAATGTGAGGCAAGTTTTCAGGAGCTGAAGAAACGTTTGGTTACAGCCCCAGTGCTGATTCTGCCGGATATACGCAAGGATTTCCAAGTGTATTGCGACGCTTCTCGCTTAGGACTTGGAGGTGTACTTATGCAAGACGGAAGAGTTGTTTCATATGCCTCACATCAGCTTCGACCGCATGAGTTGAATTATGCCACACATGATTTGGAGTTAGCAGCCGTAGTGCATGCGCTCAAGACCTGGAGACATTTTCTTATTGGAAATCGTTGTGATGTGTACACGGATCATAAGAGTTTGAAGTACATTTTCACACAGAAGGAGCTGAATCTCAGGCAAAGGAGATGGTTGGAGCTTATAAAGGATTATGATATGAAGCTGCATTATCATCCAGGCAAGGCCAATGTCGTAGCAGACGCTTTGAGCCGGAAGAGTTATACCAATACCCTCGTAAGCGGAGGATTACCAAAGGAGTTAGTCGATGATCTCAGGGAGCTTCGTTTGGAGATAGTCCTTAGAGGTTTTGTTGCAGCATTGGAGGTTCAGTCAACATTATTGGGAAAGATCCGAGAAGCTCAGAAGGGTGACAAGGAAATTGCTGAGATAAAGGAGAAGATGAGCAAAGGAAAAGCCAAAGGTTTTCGTGAAGATGAGCACGACACCTTGTGGTTTGAGGACCGTGTTTATGTACCCAATAATGCAGAGATCAGGAAGTTAATACTTCAGGAAGCTCATGACTCGCCATACTCGATACACCCCGGAAACACCAAGATGTATTTGGATTTGAAGGAGCGTTTCTGGTGGACTAGTATGAAGAAGGATATTGCCGAGTATGTAGCCGTATGTGATGTATGTCGGAGAGTGAAGGTAGAACATCAGAAGCCAGCAGGATTACTGCAGCCTATGCCAATACCCGAATGGAAGTGGGACAAGCTTGGCATGGATTTTATTACCGGATTACCCAAGACCCAATCGGGATATGATTCTATCTGGGTAGTAGTGGATCGTTTCACCAAAGTAGCTCACTTTATCCCAGTGAAAACCACCAATACGAGTGCGAAGTTGGCCAAGATATATATGACCAGGATCGTATGTCTACATGGAGTTCCGAGGACCATTGTATCAGATAGAGGAATGCAGTTTACCTCGAAGTTTTGGCACCAGTTGCACCAGACTTTGGGTACCAGGCTAGAGTTTAGTACGGCCTTTCATCCGCAGACAGATGGGCAGACCGAGAGAGTCAATCAGATTCTGGAGGACATGTTGAGAGCTTGTGCGCTAGATTATGGATCCAGTTGGGATGATAATTTTCCCTACGTGGAGTTCTCATACAACAACAGTTATCAAGCCAGTTTGAAGATGGCACCTTTCGAAGCTTTGTATGGAAGGAGGTGCAGGACACCGTTGATGTGGGATGAAGTTGGAGACCGTCAGTTGTTTGGACCAGATTTGATCAAAGAGTCCGAAGAGAAGGTTAAGTTGATTCAAGATAGACTGAAGGTAGCTCAATCCAGATAGAAGAGTTATGCAGACTCAAGGCACAAGGAGGTAGTCTATGAAATCAGAGATAGAGCATATCTTCGTGTGTCACCTTTGCGAGGAGTTAAGCGTTTTGGAGTTAAGGGAAAGTTAGCCCCGAGATTTGTAGGACCATACCGAGTTTTGGAACGTATGGGAGAAGTGGCCTACAAGTTGGAGTTACCCGAAGGACTGTCAGGAGTTCATGATGTGTTTCACGTTTCTCAGTTGAAGAAGTGCCATGCTGAGATGGCCGATATCCCTCTGAGAGATACAGTGCCCCTAGAAGTGATACAGTTGGATAGCGATTTGACTTACGAGGAGAAACCAGTCAAGATTCTCGAGTTTGCCAGCCGAGTCACTCGCAGCAAGGTTATAAAGTTTTGCAAAGATCAGTGGAGCCACCATACCGAAGATGAAGCCACCTGGGAATGAGAAAAAGACCTACGCAAAGACCACCCACACCTGTTTTCTAGCCAACCCGAATCTCGAGGACGAGATTCATCTTAAGGGGGGTAGGTTTGTAACATCCCAAATTTTCAATTTGGAATGTTATACATAGGTCATCATATGCATATCATATTTTATTTGCATTTTGGTTTTGATCCTAGAAATTCTAAGCAACTCAAGGACCCACGGAGAGAATTGGGGATTTCATTCATTTTCATATTTGAATTTTCCCAAATATTGAAAAGAGGACCATTTTGATTTTAATTATTTTTCTCTCCGAAAATATTTCCAATATAAAAATGAAAGAGCGGAGATAAAATGACTTCTCCAAAATAAAAGAAATATTGGAGGAAAAATGTTAAAATCAAATAAATAATTTTATTTGGATTTTATTGCTATTTTATTTGAATTAGAGAAAATATGCATTTTAGGCCAGAAAAATGTTCGCTATGTTCTAAATATTTTATTTAGACGGTGAAAATTGTTTTTGGCATTTTTTAGATTTTTTTTAATATTTATTTAGGATTTTTCTTTGAGCGGAATTTATTTTAAAAAAAAGAAAAAAAAACTTTCCCGGATCGTACTAGGCCGTAGCCCAGCCGGCCCGCTCGGGCGCCGCCTCCGCGTACCGTGTCCGCGCCGGACTCTGGCAGGAGTCCGGGTCGCTGCCACCGCGCTGGCCCCTCTCCCAAGTCAGAGACCACGGGGGGGGGGGTGATACGTCTCCAACGTATCTATAATTTTTTATTGTTCCATGCTATTATATTATCTATTTTGGATGTTTATGGGCTTTATTAAACACTTTTATATTATTTTTGGGACTAACCTATTGACCCAGAGCCCAGTGCCAGTTCCTGTTTTTTCCCTTGTTTCAGTGTTTCGAAGAAAAGGAATATCAAACGGAGTCGAAACGGAATGAAACCAACTGGAGAAGTTATTTTTGGAAGGAAAGCAACCCGGGAGACTTGGAGTCCACGTCAAGAAAGCAACGAGGAAGGCACGAGGAAGGGGGGCGCGCCCACCCCCCTGGGGCGCCCTCCACCCTCGTGGGCCCCTCGTGGCTCCCCTGACGTATTTCTTTCACCTATATATACCCATATACCCTAAAACGACCGGGGAACAGAATAGATAGGGAGTTCCGCCGCCGCAAGCCTCTATAGCCACCAAAAACCAATCGGGACCCTGTTCCGGCACCCTGCCGGAGGGGGGATCCCTCACTGGTGGCCATCTTCATCATCCCGGCTCTCTCCATGACGAGGAGGGAGTAGTTCACCCTCGGGGCTGAGGGTATGTACCAGTAGCTATGTGTTTGATCTCTCTCTCTCATGTTCTTGATTTGGCACGATCTTGATGTATCGCGAGCTTTGCTATTATAGTTGGATCTTATGATGTTTCTCCCCCTCTACTCTCTTGTAATGGACCGAGTTTTTCCTTTGAAGTTATTTTTTCGGATTGAGTCTTTAATGATTTGAGAACACTTGATGTATGTCTTGCCGTGCGTATCTGTGGCGACAATGGGATATCACGTGATTCACTTGATGTATGTTTTGGTGATCAACTTGCGGGTTCCGCCCATGAACCTATGCATAGGGGTTGGCACACGTTTTCGTCTTGATTCTTCGGTAGAAACTTTGGGGCACTCTTTGAGGTTCTATGTGTTGGTTGAATAGATGAATCTGAGATTGTGTGATGCATATCGTATAATCATACCCACGGATACTTGAGGTGACATTGGAGTATCTAGGTGACATTAGGGTTTTGGTTGATTTGTGTCTTAAGGTGTTATTCTAGTACGAACTCTAGGGCTGTTTGTGACACTTATAGGAATAGCCCAACGGATTGATTGGAAAGAATAACTTTGAGGTGGTTTCGTACCCTACCATAATCTCTTCGTTTGTTCTCCGCTATTAGTGACTTTGGAGTGACTCTTTGTTGCATGTTGAGGGATAGTTATATGATCCAATTATGTTATTATTGTTGAGAGAACTTGCACTAGTGAAAGTATGAACCCTAGGCCTTGTTTCAACGCATTGCAATACCGTTTTCGCTCACTTTTATCATTAGTTACCTTGCTGTTTTTATATTTTCAGATTACAAAAACCTATATCTACCATCCATATTGCACTTGTATCACCATCTCTTCGCCGAACTAGTGCACCTATACAATTTACCATTGTATCGGGTGTGTTGGGGACACAAGAGACTCTTTGTTATTTGGTTGCAGGGTTGTTTGAGAGAGACCATCTTCATCCTACGCCTCCCATGGATTGATAAACCTTAGGTCATCCACTTGAGGGAAATTTGCTACTGTCCTACAAACCTCTACACTTGGAGGCCCAACAACGTCTACAAGAAGAAGGTTGCGTAGTAGACATCAAGCAGTTTCTGGCGCCGTTGCCGGGGAGGTTAGTGCTTGAAGGTATATCTTTAGATCTTGCAATCGAATCTTTTTGTTTCTTGTTTTAGCACTAGTTTAGTTTATAAAAGAAAATTACCAAAAAAATGGAATTGAGTTCTCATACGCTTCATCTTTTTAATATCTTTCGTGAGTATGATGGAAAGGAAAATTGTGCCAAAGTACTAGAAGAAGGATTACATAGAATGCTTGGCATAAAATATGTGAATGATGAGCATGATTGCAATGTTGTTAGTATGAATTCTTTTAATACCCATGATGCTAATGATATGCAAAGCCACAAGCTTGGGGAAGCTATGTTTTATGAAGATGATATTTTTTGTCCCCCAAGCTTTGATGAGCAAATTTACTATGATGAAAGCATGCCTCCTATCTATGATGATTATTGTGATGACATGTATGCTTTAAAGAACAATGATAACCATGAAACTTGTCATCTTGATCTTAATTTTCAATCACATGATAGTTATTTTGTTGAGGTTGCTCCCACTACTATTGTTGAGAAGAAATTTGCTTATGTGGAGAGTAGTAAATTTTCTATGCAAGTAGATCATGAAAAGAATGCTTTAGGTGCTGGTTATATTGTTGAATTCATTCATGATGCTACTGAAAATTATTATGGGGGAGGAATATATGCTTGTAGGAATTGCAATAATATCAAGTTTCCTCTCTATGTGCTTAAAATCTTGAAGTTATGCTTCTTTTACCTTCCTATGCAAGTTGATTCTTGTTCCCATAAGTTGTTTGCTCACAAAAT
Source organism: Aegilops tauschii subsp. strangulata (assembly GCF_002575655.3). Taxonomy (NCBI): domain Eukaryota; kingdom Viridiplantae; phylum Streptophyta; class Magnoliopsida; order Poales; family Poaceae; genus Aegilops; species Aegilops tauschii. Next base: position 374,917,375 of record NC_053038.3, on the reverse strand, counting down.
CCCTATGCATAGGAAGTGGGTTAGACTTAAATGTGCTAGTCATATTCTTTATGATGCTCTCTTTATGTTTCAATTCTTATCTTTTATGTGAGCATCATTGAAATCATCATGCCAAGCTAGGGGCGTTAAACGATAGCGCTTGTTGGGAGGCAACCCAATTTTATTTTAGTTTCTTGCTTTTTGGTTCTGTTTATGAGTAAATAATCCATATAGCTTCTGGTTAGATGTGTTTTCATGTTTTAATTAGTGTTTGTGCCAAGTAGAACCTTTGGGAAGACTCGGGTGAAGTCTTTATGATCATGCTGTAAAAACAAAACTTTAGCGCTCACGAGATTAGCTTCAAATTTTTACTGGAGAGTGATATTTAGTTTATTCTTTTTGCAGATGATTACTAGAAAAATTACTCAGGTCCAACAATTTATTTTAGAATTTTTTGAGTTCCATAAGTATACGTTTGATACAGATTACTACAGACTGTTCTGTTTTTGACAGATTCTGTTTCCATTGTGTTGCTTGCTTATTTTGATGAATCTATGGCTAGTAAAATAGTTTATAAACCATAGAGAAGTTGGAATACAGTAGGTTTAACACCAATACAAATAAATAATAAGTTCATTACAGTACCTTGAAGTGGTGTTTCCTTTTCTTTTGCTAACGGAGCTTACGAGTTTTCTGTTATGTTTTGTGTTGTGAAGTTTTCAAGTTTTGGGTAAAGATTCGATGGACTATGGAATAAGGAGTGGCAAGAGCCTAAGCTTGGGGATTCCCAAGGCACCCCAAGGTAATATTCAAGGACAACCAAGAGCCTAAGCTTGGGGATACCCCGGAAGGCATCCCCTCTTTCGTCTTCGTTCATCGGTAACTTTACTTGGGCTATATTTTTATTCACCACATGATATGTGTTTTGCTTGGAGCGTTGTTTTATTTTCTTTAGCTTTGCTTGCTGTTTGGATAAAATATTAAGGTCTGAAATTATTAAATGGGAGATTCTTCACATAGCTAAATAATTATTCAACTACTCATTGATCTTCACTTATATCCTTCAGAGTAGTTTGTCATTTGCTCTAGTGCTTCACTTATATCTTTTTAGAGCACGACAGTAGTTTTATTTTGAAGAAATAGATGAACTCTCATGCTTCACTTATATTATTTTGAGAGTATTTAGGACAGCATGGTAGTTTTCTTTGGTTATTAAACTAGTCCTAATATGATGGGCATCCAAGATGGGTATAATAAAAACTTTCATATAAGTGCATTGAATAGTATGAGAAGTTTGATTCCTTATGATTGTTTTGAGATATGAAGATGGTGATATTAGAGTCATGCTAGTTGAGTAGTTGTGAATTTGAGAAATACTTGTGTTAAAGTTTGTGATTCCCGTAGCATGCACGTATGGTGAACCGTTATGTGATGAAGTCGGAGCATAATTTATTTATTGATTGTCTTCCTTATGAGTGGCGGTCGGGGACGAGCGATGGTCTTTTGCTACCAATCTATCCCCCTAGGAGCATGCGCGTAGTACTTCGTTTCGATAACTAATATATTTTTGCAATAAGTATGTGAGTTCTTTATGACTAAGGTTGAGTCCATGGATTATACACGCTCTCACCCTTCCACCATTGCTAGCCTCTCTAATACCGCGCACCTTTCGCCGGTATCATACACCCACCATATACCTTCCTCAAAACAGCCACCATACCTACCTATTATGGCATTTCCATAGCCATTCCGAGATATATTGCCATGCAACTTTCCACCGTTCCGTTTATTATGACACGCTCCATCATTGTCATATTGCTTTGCATGATCATGTAGTTGACATTGTATTTGTGGCAAAGCCACCGTTCATAATTCTTTGATACATGTCACTCTTGATTCATTGCATATCCCGGTACACCGCCGGAGGCATTCATATAGAGTCATATCTTGTTCTAAGTATTGAGTTGTAAGTAAATAAAAGTGTGATGATCATCATTTTTAGAGCATTGTCCCAAGTGAGGAAAGGATGATGGAGACTATGATTCCCCCACAAGTCGGGATGAGACTCCGGACTAAAAAAAAGAGGCCATAAAAAAAGAGAAAAGACCCAAATAAAAAAATAAAAATAAAAAAATGAGAGAAAAAGAGAGAAGGGACAATGTTACTATCCTTTTACCACACTTGTGCTTCAAAGTAGCACCATGATCTTCATGATAGAGAGTCTCCTATGATATCACTTTCATATACTAGTGGGAATTTTTCATTATAGAACTTGGCTTGTATATTCCAATGATGGTCTTCCTCAAAATGCCCTAGGTCTTCGTGAACAAGCGAGTTGGATGCACACCCACTTAGTTTCTTTTGTTGAGCTTTCATATATTTATAGCTCTAGTGCATCCATTGCATGGCAATCCCTACTCACTCACATGGATATCTATTGATGGGCATCTCCATAGCCCGTTGATACGCCTAGTTGATGTGAGACTATCTTCTCCTTTTTTGTCTTCTCCACAATCACCATTCTATTCCACCTATAGTGCTATGTCCATGGCTCACGCTCATGTATTGCGTGAAGATTGAAAAAGTTTGAGAACGTCAAAAGTATGAAACAATTGCTTGGCTTGTCATCGGGGTTGTGCATGATTTAAATACTTTGTGCGGTGAAGATAGAGCATAGCCAGACTATATGATTTTGTAGGGATAACTTTCTTTGGCTATGTTATTTTGAGAAGACATAATTGCTTAGTTAGTATGCTTGAAGTATTATTATTTTTATGTCAATATTAAAATTTTATCTTGAATCTTTCGGATCTGAATATTCATACCATAGTTAAGAAGAATTACATTGAAATTATGCCAAGTAGCATTCCACATCAAAAATTCTGTTTTTATCATTTACCTACTCGAGGACAAGCATGAATTAAGCTTGGGGATGCTGATACGTCTCCAACGTATCTATAATTTTTGATTGTTCCATGCTATTATATTATCTATTTTGGATGTTTATGGGCTTTATTAAACACTTTTATATTATTTTTGGGACTAACCTATTGACCCAGAGCCCAGTGCCAGTTCCTCTTTTTCCCTTGTTTCAGTGTTTCGAAGAAAAGGAATATCAAACGGAGTCGAAACGGAATGAAACCAACTGGAGAAGTTATTTTTGGAAGGAAAGCAACCCGGGAGACTTGGAGTCCACGTCAAGAAAGCAACGAGGAAGGCACGAGGAAGGGGGGCGTGCCCACCCCCCTGGGGCGCCCTCCACCCTCGTGGGCCCCTCGTGGCTCCCCTGACGTATTTCTTTCACCTATATATACCCATATACCCTAAAATGATCGGGGAACAGAATAGATCGGGAGTTCCGCCGCCGCAAGCCTCTGTAGCCACCAAAAACCAATCGGGACCCTGTTCCGGCACCCTGCCGGAGGGGGGATCCCTCACTGGTGGCCATCTTCATCATCCCGGCGCTCTCCATGACGAGGAGGGAGTAGTTCACCCTCGGGGCTGAGGGTATGTACCAGTAGCTATGTGTTTGATCTCTCTCTCTCTCATGTTCTTGATTTGGCACGATCTTGATGTATCGCGAGCTTTGCTATTATAGTTGGATCTTATGATGTTTCTCCCCCTCTACTCTCTTGTAATGGATCAAGTTTTCCCTTTGAAGTTATCTTATCGGATTGAGTCTTTAATGATTTGAGAACACTTGATGTATGTCTTGCCGTGCGTATCTGTGGTGACAATGGGATATCACGTGATTCACTTGATGTATGTTTTGGTGATCAACTTGCGGGTTCCGCCCATGAACCTATGCATAGGGGTTGGCACACGTTTTCGTCTTGGTTCTTCGGTAGAAACTTTGGGGCACTCTTTGAGGTTCTATGTGTTGGTTGAATAGATGAATCTGAGATTGTGTGATGCATATCGTATAATCATACCCACGGATACTTGAGGTGACATTGGAGTATCTAGGTGACATTAGGGTTTTGGTTGATTTGTGTCTTAAGGTGTTATTCTAGTACGAACTCTAGGGCTGTTTGTGACACTTATAGGAATAGCCCAACGGATTGATTGGAAAGAATAGCTTTGAGGTGGTTTCGTACCCTACCATAATCTCTTTGTTTGTTCTCCGCTATTAGTGACTTTGGAGTGACTCTTTGTTGCATGTTGAGGGATAGTTATATGATCCAATTATGTTATTATTGTTGAGAGAACTTGCACTAGTGAAAGTATGAACCCTAGGCCTTGTTTCAACGCATTGCAATACCGTTTTCGCTCACTTTTATCATTAGTTACCTTGCTGTTTTTATATTTTCAGATTACAAAAACCTATATCTACCATCCATATTGCACTTGTATCACCATCTCTTCGCCGAACTAGTGCACCTATACAATTTACCATTGTATTGGGTGTGTTGGGGACACAAGAGACTCTTTGGTATTTGGTTGCAGGGTTGTTTGAGAGAGACCATCTTCATCCTGCGCCTCCCACGGATGATAAACCTTAGGTCATCCACTTGAGGGAAATTTGCTACTGTCCTACAAACCTCTGCACTTGGAGGCCCAACAACGTCTACAAGAAGAAGGTTGCGTAGTAGACATCAGGGGGGCTTTAAAAGCTGCCGCCCCGGGCCCCCTCTCGCCACCCACCGCCCCGTCACCCGCAGCAGCAAGCCACGCCACCGCGTCCGCCGCCGCCTGCCGCAGCCCCGCCGCCCTGCGTCGCCGCCCCGCGCCGCGTTCCGCCACCCGCCGCCCGCGCCGCCGCCGAGGAGCCCGCCGGAGCCGCCATCCCGCCCGTCGGATCACACGGTCCCGCCGCCGCCGTTGACCTCGCCGTGGCCGCCGTTTTTTTCGGTTTTAGTTATAAACCGTTCGGTTTAAAAAAACCTAGATCGTTTTTTTAGATCGGTTCGGTTTTCTTCGGTTAGTTTTATTTTACGAACGTTCGTTCGTTAGTTCATTTTAATGAACGAATTCATTCTTTAGTATCTGTTAGCGGACGGTCGTCCGATTGATTTTTCTTTTTCCGTTTAATTTTCGGCGAGGGACCTATTAGTGATTATTTTTATCGCAGATTAGCCCCTGATCTTCAAACCCTCGCTACTTTTAAACCGTTCGTCCAAATCCAGTGAAACCAACGCCAAAATCTTCGTCTCGAGCCCCTCTTTCTGGTTAATCAACTTGAACATGATTTTGACAATTTAAAATTTGGTTTCAAGCAGATTTGAATTCGATGTTCTTTTGACTGTAGTTTCAGTTCCGTAGCTCCGATTCGATTGTTTCTTTTTGCAAATCGAATCTCTTCAGTTGAACTTTCAGATTGGATCTTCTTATTTGAGTTTTACCCTTGCATCTATGCTTGAGTGCTTATGTATGCTATTGTTTGTTTGTGATAGAATTCTCGGAGTGCGAAGCGTGCTACTAGGAGTCTCTAGGTTTTGCGGATCGTCAGCAAGGCAAGTAACACACTGATCATACTCTTTATTACCCAGTTTTTATGCATTAGTTACAATCCTCAAACACTGCATGATTAGGATGTGATTTAACTTGTGGGTATTGGGAAGTAGATGATGAGGTAGAACCTATTTGCCTTTTATTATCAAACCCATGGGAGTTACTTCTACATTATGCCTATATTGCCAAGCTATGCTCGTAGACGTGGATTGGTTTTGAGTGTATCCATGGCAGATGTGAGATTATTAATTAATGGTTAACTTAAGGTGGCTACTTAAATACACATCTGGGTGGATTGGTTGCGGGCACCTGGGGATATACCAGTGTTGTCCTTTGGTTCGCCACCCAGGCTCAAAGGGATCATAAGATTATTCATGCTAGAAACTTCCGTGTGCAGCCACAAGATATTATGGGCTCTAGCATAGTTGAGTATGTTGCATGACCTCTTTCAGTGGTGGGCTAGCAGATGTAGGGGAAAGTAGGTGTAACTGTCCACCTAGAGTAAAGAGTTAATGTTTCTGAAAGACTGTGTCTCGGTCATCTGTTTCTCAAACATCATGTAGTGCAAGAAATTCAACGGAGGAGATCGGGTCTTGTGGGGAAAAGTGCGCAAACCTCTGCAGAGTGTACAAACTAATCATAGTTAGCCGTGTCCCCGGTTATGGACATCTTGAGTATCTGGTTCTTGGATTATCATGTTGATCTCATCACTCTAAATTAATTTGTTGGGTTGTTATTACTTTTTAATTGGGATTGAGATGGGGTTACCTTCTCAATGTTTCAACCACCATGATAGTTAAACAAAATATATTCCTTTGATGTAGGGAAAAATTGGCTTTCTGCAAAAACATTATAACCATAGAGCCTCCACCAGCCATATATGCATGTAGTGATAACATTTACTTATTCATTGCTCTAGTGTGTTATATTGCCAGCATATTCCATGTGCTGACCCGTTTCGGCTGCAACATATCATGTTGCAGACTTTTCAGACGAAGAGTAAGGTGCGCTAGGTCGTTGTCGTGCACTCAGCTATGCCGTTGGAGTTGATGGACTCACTTTATATTCTAAGTCTTCCGCTGTCATCTTATTTAGATGGCCTTAAGCCATTTTTATTGTAATAAGTTCTCTTTTGAGACATTCGATGTAATAAGTGTGTGATTGCACTCTGTTATAAATCCTTCAAGTACTGTGCGTGTCAGCATTACCGATCCAGGGATGACACTTATACACAGAGATTTGACCGTTTGAGGTCGGATCGCTACAACTCCAATCCCATCCCTTTAGTTTCTTGCAATTAGTATGCTTTACTCTTTTCACTGCATATACTCTTGTCATGCTTGCTTGAAATGTATCATGAATGCTTAAAATTGTGCTAAATCTCAACCTTAACTTGAAGAATCTAAAAACTGCTACTTTTGCTTGTTAAGGGTCTAATCACCCCCCTCTAGACCCCTGTTCTCGATCCTTTCAATTGGTATCAGAGCATTGGTCTCCATTGCTTTGGTTTAACCGCCATTGGAGGAAGATGGATGAGTCTACGATTGGAAGTATTAGACGTAGAGTGCCTATACTTGACGAAGAGTTCTATAGTCCTTAGAAGAATGAGATGCTTGAGATTTTCAATGGATATGATTTGAACAAGTATATTACTAGTTATGTGCCCCCTATTGATCATTTGCATCCAACCCCCGATGAGTATCTTGACATGGTTCACAATCTGAGAACTATTGATCTTATCATTAGAGGTTTACCAAGAAATTTGCTTGTATGCTTGCCTACCTTTGAATGTGCTTATGCTATATGGAAATATCTCTAGGAACGCTTTCCAGATTATTCCTTGAAAAATTTAGATGAAATTCTTCAAAAGTCTATTTCTTTTCATAAAATGAAGCCTAGTGAACCCAAGTTTGATGAATGTCTATTTGAGCTTTGTGATCTTATGCGTGGCAAAGGAAATGTTGGTGTCATTAGTAGCATCATTTCACAAACTATAAGAATTCATAAACATGTGCATTGTCATGATCATAAGTCTAATGAATCACTTGCCCTAGGTGATGATCACACGGATGATGATATTGAGCATGGCTATTATGATGAAGATGAAGATAGTGACTTTGACCTCGAGGAGTCAATGAGACATTTTGGTCTTATGGCTAATCTTCGTGGTTACATGGCCGTAGGGAAGGAATGGATTCTCGATAGTGGATGTACTGATCATATGACCGGAGATAAGGACATGTTCCGTGAGCTTGCTAAAAACGACAGCCCACGCAAGTATGTAACTTTTGGAGATAACTCCAAGGGTAAGGTACTTGGCCTTGGTAAGGTGGCCATTACCACTGACAGCTCTATCCAGAATGTTATGCTCGTTGAATCCCTTGGTTACAATCTCCTTTCCGTATTCAGACTAGCAGACTTTGGTTTCAATGTTCTATTTACTAAAATAGATTGCCAAGTGTTTAGTAGAGATAATCATAATATGGCCTTTACTGGTATTCGTAGAGGTTTTCTATACATTGTTGATTTCACTAAGAGAGCCCAACCTCATACTTGCATGATTGCTAAATCTTCTAAAGGTTGGTCATGGCATAGAAGGTTAGGTCATGTGGGCATGCAAAATCTTGATAAGCTTATTAAAGGTGATCATATCCTTGGTGTTAAAGATGTCATATTTGACAAGGATAGACTTTGCAGTGCTTGTCAAGCAGGAAAATAGGTTGGAGGAAGCCATCCCTTGAAGAACATCATGACCACGAGGAGACCGCTTGAGCTACTTAATATGGACCTTTTTGGTCCCAACGCCCACAAGAGTCTCGGTGGTAACTCATTCGGTTTGGTCATTGTTGACAACTTTTGAAGGTTCACGTGGGTGTTCATTCTTGATGACAAATCGTAGGTCCAAAAGATCTTCAAGAACTTCGCTAAGAAGGCCCAAAACCAATTTGAAGTGAAGATCAAGAAGGTTCAAAGTGACAATGGAACAGAGTTCAAGAACACCAATGTGGATACCTTTCTTGACGAAGAAGGGATTTCACATGAGTTCTTGGCTACGTACACACCTCAACAAAATGGAGTTGTTGAGATGAAGAACTGGACACTTATTGAGATGGCAAAAACGATGCTTGATGAATACAAGATGCCAAGACACTTTTGGGCGGAAGTGGTTGAGACAACTTGTCATGCTACAAATCAATTATATCTTCACAAGCTTCTTGGCAAGACTGCTTACGAGCTTCTCATCGGTAACAAACCCCAAGTTGGATACTTTCGAGTATTTGGCTCAATGTGTTACATTCTTGACAAGCATCGTCGCTCAAAATTTGCTCCTAAATCTCATGAAGGTTTCCTACCCGGTTATGGCTCAAACTGTCACACTTACCGTGTCTACAACAATTTCACCCGAAAGGTTGAAGAGACGGTAGATGTGAAGTTTGATGAATCTAATGGCTCGCAAGTAGAGCATTTGCCAATTGATGTAGGAGACAAAGATCCTTCAGAAGCAATCCAAGATTTGTCGATTGGAAAGATTCGCCCAACGGAGGTGAAGGAGAGTACTTCGTCTATTCAAGTGGAAGCTCAACTTCACATCAAGGTGAACCGCAAGTTGACTTGGAGGCATCCACAAGTGGAACACGTCAAGACGGAGGAAATTAGGAAATACAACAAGATGAACCATCTCAACCTCCTTCTCCACCTCCACAAGAGAACGGCAACGCCACCAACAATGAAGAAGAAGGAGAAGATGATGAGGATGTTGCACCCCAACCCAAGAAAAAGCTTCCACGAGTTCGAGCAAGAGTCTCAAGAGATCACCCTGTCGAACAAATCTTCAATGATATTCAAACTAGGAGAATCACTCGCTCTAAAACTCGTTTGGCTAACTTTTGTGAACATTACTCATTCATCTCTAGTGTTGAACCTATGAAGGTGGAATAAGCTGTTGAGGATCCAGATTGGGTAAATGCTATGCATGAAGAGTTACACAACTTCGAGAGGAATCAAGTGTGGACATTGGTTGAAAATCCCAACGACAATCACAGTGTCATTGGAACCAAATGGATGTTTTGAAATAAGCAAGATGAAGATGGACAAGTTGTACACAACAAGGCCCGTCTCGTCGCCCAAGGCTACACTCAAGTCGAAGGTATGGACTATGGTGAGACATATGCCCCCGTTGCTAGACTTGAGTCCATACGCATCTTACTCGCTTATGCTAATCACCATGATATCACTTTATACAAAATGGAGATGAAAAGTGCTTTTTTTAAATGGAGAAATTGAGGAGGAAGCCTATGTTAAACAACCTCCTGGCTTTGTAAATCCCAAGAAACCTAATCATTTCTACAAAGTTCATAAAGCTCTTTATGGTCTTAAACAAGCCCCTATAAATGCTTGACCAAGTTTCTTGTTGAAAAAGGCTTTGGAATTGGGAAGATTGATTATACAGTTTTTACTAAAAGGGTTAATGGTGAATTATTTGTGTGCCAAATTTATGTGGATGATATCATATTTGGTTCTACTAACCCCCATTTTAGTTAAAAGTTTGGAAGGCTAATGTCAGAGAAGTTTGAGATGTCTATGATGAGTGAACTCTTTTCCTTGGTTTGCAAATCAAGCAAACTAAGGAAGGTACCTTTGTTTCTCAAGCGAAGTATACCAAGGATCTTTTCAAGATGTTCAACATGCAAGAAAGCAAAGGTATGAAAACACCCATGCCTACTAGTGGACCTCTTGACTTGACTAAGGATGGCAACCCGGTTGACCAAAAGGTTTATTGTTCTATGATTGATTCATTGTTATATCCATGTGCCTCCCGTCCCGATATTATGCTAAGTGTGTGCATGTGTGCACGATATCAAGCGGCTCCTAAAGAATGTCATCTTAAGGCCGTGAAAAGGATAGTGAGATACTTAGTTCATACACCAAACTTTGGCATTTGGTATCCCAAGAGGTCATCTTTTGATCTTGTTGGCTACTCTGATTTGGACTATGCCGGTGACAAGGTCGATAGAAAATCCACTTCGGGTACTTGTCAATTTCTTGGTAGATCCCTTGTGTCTTGGTCCTCCAGGAAACAAAACTCGGTATCCTTATCCACCGCCGAAGCGAAATATATTGCCGCCGGATCATGTTGTGCTCAATTACTTTGGATGACCCAAACTCTTAAGGATTATGGGATACATGTGAAACATGTTCCATTGCTTTGTGACAATGAAAGTGCTATTAAGATTGCTCACAATCCCGTGCATCACTCTCGAACTAAGCACATTGAAGTTCGTCATCATTTCATTCGGGATCATGTTGCTAAAGGAGACATCAATCTGAAGCACACTACAAAAAAATACACTTCCGTGATGATACGTGTTTGTCACAGTAGGTCATGTTTTCTATCATGCATGTACATCCATGACGATTTTATGACAGAATCAAGATAGTCATACCTGTGCTGTCGTAGAAGTGTTCCATGACATTACCAAAATTATCATCATGGAAGTGTCCACTTCCATGATGATAAATCGCGCGTCACAGAAGTGCTTTCGTCAAGGGTGACCGACATGTGGCATCCACCGTAACGGGTCGCCGTTAAGCTATCGGGTCCGGTTTTGGATCCGATAACCCGTTAACAGCCCGGACCAATGGGAAATTTCCACGTGTAAAATTCTGATTGGCCGGAGGAAACACGTGTCAGCTCGTCAGTGGGTCAGATAGGCGCCTATGATATGTCGACACGTGCGACGGCCCACCACTGGCCCATTTAGCTTACAAAGGCCGGCCCGTTCGACTTGGTCAAAAGTTAGCGGACTGGCCCATGAAAAGCCTGTTAACGGTCTCTTCGCAAATAGCCCATTTTACGGCCCGGTAACTCACGACACGTTAGGGCCTACCCAAAATCGGCCCAACAATGTCATGTGGGCCGTCAAATATAACACCAGCCTGTTTCACTTTCGGCCCATGTATGGCCCATGACGTCTTTCGGCCCATATGAGGCCTTCGTATCTTTAGGCCCTTTAGAGGCCCACGGTGACTCTAGCCCATAATGAATAGTAAATTCCTTTGTACCTGTTAACGACCCATGATTCACATGGGCCGTTTCCAGCTCGTGTTAGCTTTCGGCCTACGGCCCATACGTTCTTGGGCTCCTTTCCGACCCTCGATTACTTCCGGCCCATTACTGGCCTATTCCCCTAATGGGCCAAATTCGGCCCGTGGCAAGAGTCGGCCCGTTTCTGGCCTGTTAACCCATTGCGCCGTTTCCAGCCCGTCCTATATTCTGGCCCATTAACGACCCGTTATGCCCGTGACAGAATTAAGCCTTTGTTGTCCTCCAGCCTATTAACAACCCATTTATCCGACGGCCCGAGGCCCACCAATTCTATGGCCCTGTTGAAGGCCCATTTATCGACGGCCCGTAGGAGGCCCATGGATCCTATGGCCCGTAGCAGGGTCAAGGTTACCACGGTCCGTATATGGCCCATGGTTGTTGCAGCCACTAGCAAACCAGGGAAAAAGAAGACTAGGAAATAAATAAGCCCGAAACTAATGCTAGACTATTAAGGCGATTGCACAGATTACATCCACTGGGCATCAAAGATCGCCACCAGTACAAATATAGGGAACACCCTACACTATACAAAATGGCTTGTTGTTTTCTTCAGCCGGTGGCTGCACGTTAAGAACAAATTTTATATCGGAACAAAACAAATTACAACTATAAAACAAAAAGTAAGGTTGGCATAAAAGTTAACAGTCTGGCAGATAAATGCACCACCAGAAGTTCAGAAGCTCAGTTCATTTGACCTAACTGTTACGTTTTCATGTTGTATTGTACGATGGAGCACCATAACCTTCGCCTTCATTTCCCCTAGGCTCCTGAACAACATAGCAAATGTCTGATAGTCTGGTTTCAAAACCATGCATATCTTGACGACATCGAACAATGTATGTCCTTGTTTCACAAAGGGTCTCTGTTAGGGAATGGACTTGTGTCTGGAGCGCAGATATAACACTGTTTTGAGCTTGCATATCTTGATCATGAGGCAGTTTGGACGAGATTGCCTTAACAACCAACCCAGTATTACGCAAGAACGTGCTTTTGGCACTGTTAGTGGACAGGTACTGACCCACTGCAGCAAGAGCTGACATTGCGGTTATAGTTGCCTCGCCACCTTCAGAAGGTGGCGGTTCTACTAGTTTTTCCATAGCTTGCTGAAAAGTTGAGTTTATACACTAGTAGTACCAGAACAGAAGATATTAAGGAGGCAGCAAAACCAAACAAAATAGCTTTGGTCTATATACATAACTTATTCTGGTGAACCAATGTAAAATATTAGTTGTATTTTACTACAAAGTACATAATAAAACCAGGTTCCAAACATATGACCATGTACCATGGCTAATGTATTGTCTATTTCTTCACATTGTATTGACAGCTAAGGATAAAGAGACAAAGTTTATAATACGGTAAGCATAGTATGACATCATTCATATCACAAAACAACTGGGAACAGACAAACAGGAAATTGTAACGTTGTGTGGGAAAGTCCAGCACGAAACTAGATTACAGGTCAAGATCAAAGGAACATCACTCCTCTCTTTTAAACCTTGTAAGGTGCAATGATACGCTAAGACAATTGTGTATAAAATTGAAAAGAGTAATAGACATTGGCTGCAAACCATGCATTTCAAGGCACAAGTCAGAGTAAGTAGTAGTTAAAAGGCATGAGGATTAAGGACTTACAACAGCGGCTTTCAATGGTGTAGTCATGCCCTTCGTCTTGCTGGTGTGACAGTCCTTGAAGATTTCCACAGCATTTGGTTCAGCTACTTTTTGGTCGTTGCAGGTTTTCCTCTGCATTTGGAACAAGTCAATATAGATATGATAATATGGTACATCGAAAAGAGTGAAACACCAGCTAATTACAAGAGCCTCGCAGTGTGCAATATAGCTACGAGATCCTGCCGTTTGTTGGAATTTCATTTTCGTACGGTTGGCCTTGTTCTTTGAATAGTTCACCTACAAGAAGATAGATTTGTGTGGCACATGCATAAATAGGACTTCAACATGTGATCTGATCACATATATATAATGTACCTGATACTTCAGATCAGTCCAGTGTTTAACGACGCCTCTCTAGTCTTCATCTGATATATTTTCCACTAGAGATGTTTGGGCAAGTTCACTGTTAGCCTTGCCTTCAAAGTGAGTTTTCCTCAAGTTATACCGATACTGTCGCAGAGCAGACTTGAAAACATGGGTGCAAGCTTGTCTGGTTGCATCATCTTGGCTATCCAACTTGAACCTCATCTGTTGAAAATTATGGGAGTCTCATTATCAGCAACCTAGAAAGTATGGGACAGAGCAAGACGATATTACTAGTTTCCATACATAACCATACTTACAGATAAATGGTCGAGGAAGGTGTTGAACTGGGTTTCGTCTTTGTCATTCCTGTACTGAATCCATGTTGGGAGGATACGTACATGACACCTAACGGCAACCGCTGCCTCTGATACTAACTTGGCTGACTCTGTAGCATCACGTGGCCTTTTTAAACCTGCCTCAAAACGGATCTCCATTCTTCCTCCTCTAGATTTAGTTAACCTATCGAGCATTATCCCTGATGTTTGTTTCCTCTTGCGCCTAGGTGCTAGTCCAACAACGAACATAGGAAGTGTTAGTGTACATCAAACTGTGAGACTACATATAAAGAAGCATGCAACTGTAACTTGACTCTAGCAACTACCTTCTTGCTGTTGAAGCTCACAAAGTTCATCTGATCTTGCCAACTCATCTTGTGTCAAGAGTGCTTCGGAAGTAGTGTCAAGTGGCAAGGGAGCTTGGGAACGTGCTGCTAGCTGAGTTGACGAACGAGTAACTCGTGCAGCTGGTGGTATTGTGGAAGGTGTTGCAACAACCAGGGTTGCCTCTGCTTGTTTGGTGGCAGCTATTTGCTTCTGTTTCGCTTGTTCTGCAGCTCGTGTAGCACGGGATACCCTGTTTGTACAATTTTCCACTGGACTTTGACCTTCTATTGCACCATCAGTACCAGCAGAATCTGCAGGATTCTTCCGCTTCCCTTTCCCTGTCATTCTGTGTTGCTTCCTCTTTCTCTGTGCCATGTTAAGTCAAGCGGGCAAGAAAAACGAATAACTCTTTAGTTCTTCAGAACAAATTGATGCTTGATACAGACGAACTAAACTTTGATGTTAGACAACCACATGGTAGGAGGATGTAATATGTACGAAAAACAGGACGACATGAGATAACCAGAACTATGATGTGTAAACTAAGCAGAAGACATTTCACTAAATTAGAAGCAATGCAATGGAAGGTAGACACCATATGAAAGGTGCTACAAATATCTCTCTACCAAGTTAACAATGTCTCATCATAAATGGCGTTTAAACAAATGTGAAGCAGCACAAGAAATAAATCATATGCAAGATGCAAACAACATCACACTACCAAGTTAAAGGTCTCTCGTCATTAGTGCCATTGCATATTCACAGCATTGCATATTCATAGCTTATGATGTGTAAACTAAGGAGAAGGCATTTCAACAAATTAGAAGCAATGAAAGCTAAACACTATATGAAAGATGCAACGAATATCACTCTACCAAGTTAAAACTGTCTCGTCATAAGTGCCATTTCAACAAATTAGAAGTAGTACAAGCTAGAAAAGAATGCGAGATGTAACCTATATCACACTCCCAAGTCAAACGTGTCTTATGATAAGTGATTGATGTAGGTTACACAACAGTAGTACTTTGATGTAAGAACATGGTGTGATAGACAGATATTGTATGTTCTAGAAACAGGAACACATGTCTTATTCACAAGTATAATGTGTAAAGTAAGCAGATGGAATTCAACAAAATTAGAAGCAATACAAGCTAGACATCATACATAACATGCAACCACATATAACAATGCCAAGTTAGAGGGAGCACCTGTGATGGTGCACTAGGGGAGCCATGCTCATCATCAACACAGCTACGTTGAGTGTCTATGCATGTGTTGTCTTGGAAATCATCTTGGGGGGATGGAGGGGTAAGAATCTGTAGAGGCCCTCCGTTTGGAAGGAGCACCTATATCCGCTGCCTTGCTAACTTCCTTCCGCTTTATTGATTTTGAATTGTCAAGTAAAACCGACAAGAAAAAGCAATAATATTCACTCTTCAGAACTCATTCATGCATGATACTGACAATCACTACTTTGATGTAAGGCAAACACATGATACCAGGATGGAATAATACGAAAAACAGGACGGCATGGCATATTCACAACTGTTTGTGTAAACTAAGCAGAAACCATTTCAACAAATAAGAAGCAATTCAAGCTAGACACCACATGAAAGATGCAACCAATATGACTCTACCAAGTTAAAAGCGTCCCATCATAAATGGCATTTCAACAAATTAGAAGCAGCACATGCTATATATCATATGAAAGATGCAACTAATATCACACTTCATATACTAAAGGTGTCTCGTCATATTGATTGATGCGGGATACAAAGAAACAATAGTTTTATGTAAGGACATGCTTAATAGGCAGATGTACTATGTACTAAAAACAGGAAGGCATGTCACATTAACACGTATAATGTATAAACTAAGCAGAATAGCACATGCAATTTAACCAGATTGGAAGAATTACAATCTAGACACCATATGCAACATGCAACCACATATCACGCTGCCAACTTAGAGCAAGCACCTGCGATGCTAGTGTAGGGGAAAATGCGGTAATCAACTATAGAGCTACGTTCACTATCTTCATCTAGCCTTGCTGTTTCTTGAGAATCATGTGGGGAGGTTGATGCTGCATTCTTTAAATGAGGATCTTTTCTCACAGTAGTCCACTGGTCTGACTGCCTCATCATAAGTGATTGATGAGGGGTACACAAGAATATTAGTTTGATGTAAGAACATGGTTAATAGACAGATGTACTAGTATGTACCAAAAACAAGAAGACATGTCATATTCAAAGGTATAGTGTGTAAGCTAAGCAGATGCAATTTAACCAAATTGGAAGCAATACAAGCTAGACATTCGGCTGGAGTGGTGAGCATGATCATCTAGGACCTGAGAGCCTGGTGGGAGGAGGGCTGCTTCACCACCATCGTGGCTTTTTAGTTGGCTTCCAGGTGATGCCTGTCTGTGCTGGGCTTGTCACTGGCTCGGCCAGTGCCCTGACTAGCTATTTGTCTTCTGGTGCTCCCGGGATGGTGGTTAATGTAAAAAATATCTTTCCTTATCTTGATAAAGACTGACTTTGGCCTTTCGAATACAAGCTAGACACCATATGCAACATGCAACCACATATGACACCGTGAAGTTAAAGCAAGCACCTGGGATGGTGGATCACGGCGAGCGAGATCATCAACTCCAGAGCTACGTTTACCGTCTCCATCTGTTAAACCTCCAACCTTTAAAGAGAAAACACGTGTCTTGCCTGCCCGCGAAGCAAGCAGGAGCGACTTCTCTCTTTTCTTTTCTACTTCTGTGTAGGTAGCAGAGTCTGAAATACCCTTGCATAAAAACACAATAGTGAGAGTATGGGTGAAGTGTGTGCAGAACTAGTGCACTGTAAAAGTAGCAGATAGCAGGTGGCTGAAAAATAAATGACAGGAGACATATGATAGCTCTACAACATTGCATGGCAAACAAAATTAGATTCTACTCCGTATGATTTTGTAATATATGAGCACAGGAAATGCAGGTACTCCTCCAACACACCACCACATGTGGTCCTATTAGGATAACAGTCGACTGAAAATAAATAGGTCAGTCGATTTTTTATGAACCGTCCGATCTATAAGGAACGGGCAGATGGCCTTCGTCTACCTCCCGCCAGTCACTATTGATGATCTTTCTCGAACCGCCAGCGACCACCGGCCCAGACCCCTGCCTCCGCCGCCCCGCCCTCTCCTCAACCTCACACCACCGCCGTGCTTGGCAGCGCCCCCAGGCCATCCCTTTAATCCAGGCCGACCTCCAGATCGGGCGCCAGCAGCTCTAGGCCCCACACGCCCCTAAGATAAACACCGAGACGCTGCTTCCCCGACGTAATAGGCGGACTAGCGCCTGTTACGCAGGGAATGCTTCCGTTAATTGGGAATCAACTGACCAGGAATTGAAATCCAGGGGGCGACGGACCTCTAGCTAAGGTGAAATAGTATATGAGGAGAAACCTTGTGCATCGCGAGTTACTAGGAACATCTAGTATCAAGAAGAAGCAGTCAACTAGTGTCTTCTATGGGATGTATACCGTGCAAGCAGACACGTAAGATTTGCATGAATAAGGGAAGAGGAGTACCATTTCCGGTTGCCAGTGTGGTCTCCTCCATATGTCGCGGCGATCTTCTTCTTTTTGTCGGGGAACCAATGTTTTGGAGGAGGGTGCAGCCTTGGATGAACCCATGGCCAAATTGTTGACTGTGTTGCCTTGGCCATACGTCGGCGGAGGGGAAGCAGATCCAAGGCGGCGAAGGGGCGTAGCAGGAACAACTCTGGTGCGGTGGATGGTGGCGAAGTTGGAGCGGCAGCGGCGAGGCGCATGACGGCATGGTTGAACTGGCTCAGGTACGGACGGCTCGGCCTCGGCTTCAACTACTAGCCGTGGAGCGCGTTGCGGTTGAGGTTGCGGTGGACGATGACGTCGGGGTATCGGCTCTGGCGTGATGGAGGAGGGCGGCGGTTGATGGGTGGGATGGGGTGGCGGACGGAGGACGCCGGGGTTTCGCGGCTGGTGGAGAGGTAGTTTTGGCCCATGGAGTACGAATGGGGAATCGGACCGGGGGGGAGCTAAGGGAGAACCATGTTTCGGTCTGGGACGCGCTTGTTTTTGGCTTTTTTGAATAGATGGGACGCGCTCGTTTGAAATTTGGGGAGAGTACAAACTTTGCCCCCTCTTAAATTTCGGACCTACTGCGGGTCGGGGGTAGGATGGTAATCCCAGGTGTCCCAAATAGTGGGCGGGAGCAATTTCGGCCGCGCGCATGTGTGCTTAGGCGACCATTTATGAATGTTTTTTGGAGGCGGTTGCGTGGCGTCTAGATGAAGCTACAAACCTACCTCAGTTTAGACCTTTGGACGTCGGGCCAGTAGGTTTCACTGGTCGGAGTTAGAAAAGTAATTTCCTTCTACTACCAAACATTATTCACGCGGTTTCGGGCGAGTAGAGGCTCTTTTGGCGATTCGTTCGAAATTTTGAAACAGAAGCATTCATGTTTAGAGTACTCTTGAACTTTGAGGATTGACCTAAATAGACAATGTTAAATTTGACCTTGTATGTTTGAAAACCTCATTAAATTATCCGCTTCTTTTTGAAATTTTGACACTTGAAAATCCTATAACTACGATTATTTTGGAATGGAGGAGCTAAATTTGAATCTATTTTGTACACGACTATATATGCTATTATGTACAAAATCAGAGCAAAGATTGGTGCCCCCATAATTTAGGTATGATTTACAAATGCCATGATATCCAATTCAAATAATTGAATGGACCTCATGTTGAATTCGATTTTTTTAAACCACCTTAAGTTGAATTCAAATGTATGCTAGTTCATAGCTAGCTATTTATAATGTTCATTGTGTAACTTTTGTATGTATAATGTGCTTTACACACACAACATTAACTATACTCACGTTTATATTCGATTGCTAAAGCGATGCATTGTATGGAGTTCAAAATACTAACTATGTGGATCAATTATGTCGAATAATAACATAGACATGCTCAAATTCGATAGAATCTAGATGTCTGATGGATCAATGACCGTTCCTTACGCGAATTGCAAATATCATGATCCCATCATAATATTTGGATACAATTTATATCTTTAATCAATGTGTACATCAGTCTTTTACGTGTTGTTTCACTCTCCATCGGTGGTCTCTCACACATGCTCACACACTCTCTCTCGAGGTGTCTTTCTCGTAGACATGCTCTCGATATAACCCTCCCTCCCTCTTGTAACCATTTACGACTGTTTTCACTAACCTTTATCACAAGCACTCTTCCTCTCACAAGCATACACACGCACAATCCCCATCGACCCTTTCTATATACATCGACCTGCCCACGTGTCTCCTGTACGCACTATCTTTAGGCTTGTCTCTCACGCATTGTCTCACACCTCTCTTCCTAATCGACGAGTATGATTCTAGCAGAGCATTCTGTAGGATGCCCCTTAAAGTTAGGTTGGATGAATAGTAATATCAGAGATAAGGGGTTACCTTAGTCCGAGAACCTAGGGTTACAGATCCTAGCTGGCTTTGTCAGTGGACACAGAGTCCTTCACAATTCTGCTATCTTTGTCTTGTACGACTAGTCATCCATGGGTCTCCCTAAATGCGTCACGGGCCGACCAATGTGGCGCAGGACGGAACTGAACCAAGGGCCTCACCTCGACCCACCGGACGTCACGCGGTGACACACCCTCTGCCCCCAGGTCTCGTTATGTTCTCACACCCACACATACAAACACAGACACCGCACAAAAAAAAATCTCCTTGTGCCTCTATCCCCTCCCCCCTTGCATATACACACTCAAAGGAATCTCTTGCCGTGACATCATATTCGTCTCTCTTTCTGTAGACCTCTCTCATTTCTCGTGCTATCTCTCCCACGCCCCTCCCCCCGCCGACCCCTCTATCCATGCCTCTCTCGAATACGTAATACACACACATACCTCTCTAGGCCCTGCCAAATACATCAACTACACATTCACACATGTTACATCACGTACCCCATTGATCTAAAAAGCCCTCTCTTCACATTTATTTCGCAAACAACATTCCTTTTGAATAAAGTGTGGCCAAAATATTATTTTACAATTTCTACATATATAAAACATTACAAAGTTATATGGAGGAGTATGAACGTTAATTTGCATTGCATGGTGCCCACAGTGATATTTATTCCGCACTATGAATTTTTATATTTTTATACTATATATAAAGTTAGTCATAATAAAGAGAAACGAAGAGCATCTCTCTCTCCATCGCATACACCCCCTCTACGCCCCTTTCACGTACGCACACAAACTATCTCTAGGTCTTCTAAAAGTAAGCCCCCAGCACATTCATGCATGTTTCATCTTTCTCTCGCGATATATACAGTGACGATCATTGTATTTGAAGCGAAAGAATGATACGTACATTGGACTTCAGAATCCACCCATTACGGTCACCATTTATGTTTTGTGGTTATTATACAGTCACGGGCTCACCGTATAGCTCTGTATTTGCTCAAGACATGACTAGTTGACCAGTTAAATGCTCCACGTGGCACCTCTAGTGTTGCATCATATTATCTCACTACCATTGGGCCCACCTGTCGGCTTGTATCTACTCTACACTCTTATAAAAAATAGAGTTGGTGATGATGGTGTGCCTGCCATCCTGCAATATATGCCGTCCGATTTATATCTGACGGATAGGAAGGAAACTATGGCAATTTTGCAAAAAGGTACCCACACACGTCTCCACATTTGCAAATAAGGCCTTCCCTCGTTCATCCTTTTATCTCACAAGATAAACTAGTCATACAAATGCATCTTGATGTTACGTGCAACACACGGGCATCTTGCTAGTAAGAATGAAAACAAACGACAAAAAAATATTGGACGGTGGTTCGAAGTCATGACCGCGGGCACAACGAACAAGGTGGCCTTGTATTGGTATGCTAAGCCGTCTGTTTTAACACACAGGGGCTGGTGTGGTGATTATACACACATGCACGCATGCACACGAACTGCATGCACGCAACACTCGCACGAACACATGCAGGCACACACACACGCAACACTCACACGTACACACGCAGCCATGCATGCATGCAACACTCACACGCACACACCACACGACCAACACACACTCTCACGCTCAAGTGCTCAACCTACACGTGCATGCGCACACATCAGGCCCTGACAGACACATACACAACCAGGTGATTCCCACGCACGGGTTGGAGTCTTCTCGCGCCTGTGTAAATTTGTGTTTATCTGACATTTTTCCTATGCGAACTGATAGGTGGGACCCACAAGGAACATGGTCAATTTAACTAGTCAACATGGCGCCATGCAGACTATTTGGTCAGTCAACAGAGTGCAATTCGATGCTGAACGGTGAGCAAGTGACAGTATAATCACCGCAAAATGTATATAGTGACCATAATGAGCGTATTCTGAAGTTCGGTGACCGTATTACGCTTTTCTATCTATAGGCCCTCCAAAACTACATCTCTACACGTTCTCGCATGTTACATCTAACAACTATGCAATACAACACTACTACTACACTCTAACACAATAAATCATATGTGTTTTTAGTTTTACTAGATATCATATTGTTACCTAATTATTCAGTTTGCATACATTAAAATTACCTTTGAAATGTATGGCCAGTATCATCTACCGCACGGGAAAAATCCCGCCCTTTCCTGTTTAATCGGGTTTGTATCGATGGATCGTGCAAAACAGCAAAACTATATTACTATACAGTACAAGTGTGAAAGCACAAGTGCTCCCTGGGTGATTTTGGTAATTAATGTCAACATATCTCTTGTTGGACTAATGCTTCTATCTAGTATGTTTCAAATGAGTTCAACAATGGAGTGGCATGGACTAGAGGATGTGGAACTCCTTCAAGATGCTAAGGACAAAAGATTGGCTCAAGCTCAAAGCTCATGACTCTACATTTTCTATTTTAGTGGTCCAAGATCACATTGAGTCCATAGGAAAGCCAATACTATTAAGAGGGGATGAGGTGTTGCTTAATGGCTTGCTTGCTCAAAGTGCTTAGTGATATGCTCCAAAGCCCTCAATCACTTTCTCATATCCATATTTGTCCCAAACCTAAAAGTCAATCTCGGCCCCACCGATTCTTTCTTTCCGGCGCCACCGAGTTATCTTGACAAAGCCACTGCCAGAAACCCTAGTCTTTTCGGTCTCACCGATAGGGATCTCGGTCTCACCGAGATGGGATTGCAAACTCTCTGTTGCCTATTGCAATAATTTCGGTCTCACCGAAATTTGCAATCGGTCGCACCGAGATTGCAATGCAAACTCTCTGTCACCCCTTCGTAACGTTTAGGTCCAACCGAGATGAGCGAATCGGTCCCACCGAGTTTGCCTGACCAACTCTCTGTTTGACTATTACCAAAATCGGTCCCACCGAGTTTGTGTAATTGGTCTCACCGAGATTACGTTATGCCCTAACCCTAATGATATTGGTCCCACTGAGTTGACATGTCGGTCCCACCGAAACACCTAACGGTCACATTATGAACCAATTCGGTCTGACCGAGTTCTCTGATTCGGTCCCACCGAGTTTGGTGATTTGTGTGTAACGGTTAGATTTTGTGTGGAGGCTATATATACCCCTCCACCCACTCTTCATTCGAGGAGAGAGCCATCAGAACATGCCTACACTTCCAATACCTATTTTCTGAGAGAGAACCACCTACAGTTGTGTTGAGGTCAAGATATTCCATTCCAACCACATAAATCTTGATCTCTAGCCTTCCCCAAGTTGCTTTCCACTAAATCTAATCCTATCAGAGAGAGTTGAGTGTTGGGGAGACTATCATTTGAAGCACAAGAGCAAGGAGTTCATCATCAACACACCATTTGTTACTTCTTGGAGAGTGGTGTCTCCTAGATTGGCTAGGTGTCACTTGGGAGCCTCCGACAAGATTGTGGAGTTGAACCAAGGAGTTTGTAAGGGCAAGGAGATCGCCTACTTCGTGAAGATCTACCCTAGTGAGGCAAGTCCTTCATGGGCTATGGCCATGGTGGGATAGACAAGGTTGCTTCTTTGTGGACCCTTCGTGGGTGGAGCCCTCCGTGGACTCGCGCAACCGTTACCCTTCGTGGGTTGAAGTCTCCATCAACGTGGATGTACGATAGCACCACCTATCGGAACCACGGATAAAAATCTCCGTGTCTCCAAATTGCGTTTGCACACTCCAATCCCTTCTCTTTACTTTCTTGCAACTTGCATGCTTCACTTTCCGCTGCTCATATACTCCTTGTATGCTTGCATGTTTGCTTGATAAGTATTGTGAATGTTTAAACTTGCGCTTAAACTCCACATCAACTTAAGAGAGATTAAAAACTGCAACTTTTCTTGACTTGAGTCTATTCACCCCCCCTCTAGACACCTCTTCTCGATCCTTTCAATTGGTATCAGAGCGTTGGTCTCCATTGCCTTGGTTTAAACACCTTTGGAGGAAGATGGATGTGTCTACTTTGGGGAGTCTTAGACGTAGAGTGCCTATTCTTGATGGAGAATATTTTCATGAGTGGAAAAATGAAATGCTTGAGATTTTCAATGAATATCACTTGAACAAGTACATTACTAGTCCTTGTGCACCTCATATTGATCCTTTGCATCCCACACCCGAAGAGGATCTCGACATGATTCGCAATCTTAGAACTATCAATCTTATCATAAGAAGTTTGCCCAAAAATTTGATTGCTAGCTTGCCTACTCTTGATTGTGCCTATACTATACGGAGATTTCTTGAGGAATGATTTCCTAATTATTCCTTGAAAAATTTAGACGAAATTCTCCATAAGTCTATTGCCTTGAGTAAGATGAATTCTAGTGATCCTAGCTTTGGTGATTGTTTATTTGAGCTTACCAATCTCATGCATGCCATAGGAGATGTTGGGATCATTAGCAATATCATTTCCGAAGCTATTAGAATTCATAAAGATAACCATAGAAATGATCATTTGTCTAATGAATTACCCTCTCTAGGAGTTAATCAATCACAAGATGATGTTGAACATGGATACTATGATGAGGATGATGATAGTGACTATGATCTTGATGATGCGATGAGACACTTTGGTCTTATGGCAAATCTTCGCGGCTACATGGCCGGAGGAAAGGAGTGGGTCCTTGATAGTGGATGTACTGATCATATGACCGGAGATAAAGATATGTTCCGTGAGCTTGCTGAAAACGACGGCCCTCGAAAGTATGTCACTTTTGGTGATAACTCAAAGGGTAAGTGGTTGGCCTCGGTAAGGTGGCCATCTCACATGATAGCTCCATACAAAATGTCATGCTCGTTGAATCCCTTGGGTACAATTTACTTTCAGTATCTAGACTTGCTGATTTCGGTTTCAATGTCCTGTTTACTGAGGTAGATTGCCAAGTGTTTCAAAGAGACAATCGTAAAATGGTCTTACCGGTATACGTAGAGGTGATCTTTACATAGTTGATTTCACTAAAAAGGCTCAACCTAGAACTTGCTTAATTGCTAAATCTTCTAAGGGTTGGTTGTGGCACAGAAGGCTAGGTCATGTGGGCATGCGAAATCTTGATAAGCTTATTAAAGGTGATCATATCCTTGGAGTAAAAGATGTCATATTTGACAAGGATAGACTTTGTAGTGCTTGTCAGGCAGGGAAACAGGTTGGAGGAAGTCATCGCGTGAAGAACATCATGACCACGAGAAGACCACTCGACCTACTTCACATGGATCTCTTTTGTCCAAATGCCTACAAGAGTCTCGGTGGTAAATCATTTGGTCCAGTCATAGTTGATGATTTTTTCAAGATTTACGTGGGTGTTCTTTCTTGATGACAAATCACAGGTCCAAAAGATCTTCAAAAACTTCGCTAGGAAGGCCCAAAATCAATTTAACGTGAAGATCAAAAAGGTTCGGAGCGACAACGGAACGGAGTTCAAGAACACAAATGTGGATACCTTTCTTGACGAAGAGGGGATTTCACACGAGTTCTCGGCCACGTACACACCTCAACAAAATGGAGTTGTTGAGAGGAAGAACCGGACTCTTATTGAGATGGCAAGAATGATGCTTGATGAGTACAAGACTCCAAAACACTTTTGGGCGGAAGCGGTTGAGACAGCTTGTCATGCAACAAATCGCTTGTATCTTCACAAGCTACTCGGCAAGACAGCATACGAGCTCCTCACCGGTAACAAACCCCAAGTTGGATACTTTCGAGTATTTGGCTCAAAGTGCTACATTCTTGATAAGCATCGTCGTTCTAAATTTGCTCCTAAATTTCATGAAGGTTTCCTACTTGGTTATGGATCAAACTCTCACACTTACCGTGTCTACAACAATTTCACCCGAAAGGTTGAAGAGACGGTAGATGTGAAGTTTGATGAATCTAACGGCTCGCAAGTAGAGGAATTGCTAATTGATGTAGGAGACAAAGACCCTTCGGAAGCAATTCAAGACTTGTCTATTGGCAAGATTCATCCAACGGAGATGAAGGAGAGTACCTCGTCCGTCCAAGTGGAAGCTTCTACCTCACGACAAGGTGAACCAAGAATTGATACGGAAGCATCCACAAGTGGGACACACCAAGACGAAGAAAACGAGGAAGTACACCAAGATGAACATCAACAGCCTCCTTCTCCACCCCGACAAGAGAATGACAACGTCAACAATGAAGAAGGCCAAGAAGAATAACAAGATGAAGAGGATATTCCACCCCGAGCCAAGCCAAAGCTCCCACGAGTTCGAAAAAGAATCGCCAAAGATCATCCCGTCAAGCAAATCTGCGATGATATCCAAACCGGGAGAATCACTCGCTCTAAAACTCGTTTGGCTAATTTTTGTGAACATTACTCATTCATCTCTAGCATTGAACCTATGAAGGTTGAAGAAGCATTGGAAGATCCGGATTGGATAAACGCTATGCATGAAGAGCTACACAAATTTGAAAGAAATCAAGTATGGACATTGGTCGAGAAGCCCGACAACAACCACAACATCATTGGTACCAAATGGGTGTTTCGCAACAAGCAAGATGAAGATGGTCAAGTCGTCCGCAACAAAGCACGCCTAGTCGCCCAAGGCTACACTCAAGTCGAAGGTATGGACTATGGTGAGACATATGCTCCCGTTGCTAGACTTGAGTCCATTCGCATCTTACTTTCTTATGCTAATCATCATGATATCACCTTGTACCAAATGGACATTAAAAGTGCTTTTCTAAATGGTGAAATTGAGGAGGAAGTTTATGTTAAGCAACCTCCCGGCTTTGTCAATCCTAAGAAACCTAATCATGTTTACAAACTTCACAAAGCCCTTTATGGTCTTAAACAAGCTCCTAGAGCATGGTATAAATGCTTGACCAAGTTCCTTATTGAAAAAGGCTTTGAAATTGAAAAAATTGATTCTACTCTTTTTACTAAAAGGGTTAATGGAGAACTATTTGTGTGCCAAATTTATGTTGATGATATTATATTTGGTTCAACTAACCCTCATTTTAGTGAGAAGTTTGGAAAGCTAATGTCGAAGAAGTTTGAGATGTCTATGATGAGTGAACTCAAATTCTTTCTTGGTTTGCAAATCAAGCAAACTAAGGAAGGTACCTTTGTCTCTCAAACAAAGTACACCAAGGACTTATTCAAGAAGTTCAATATGCAAGGATGCAAAGGTATGTCGACACCCATGCCTACTAGTGGACATCTTGACTTGACTAAGGATGGTGAACCGGTTGATCAAAAAGTTTACCGCTCTATGATTGGTTCATTGTTATATCTATGTGCCTCTCGTCCTGATATTATGCTAAGTGTGTGCATGTGTGCACGATATCAAGCGGCCCCTAAAGAGTGTCATCTTAAGGCTGTGAAAAGGATAGTGAGATACTTAATACACACACCAAATTTTGGCATTTGGTATCCTAAGAGGTCTTCTTTCGATCTTGTTGGTTACTCCGATTCAGACTATGCCGGAGACAAGGTTGATAGAAAGTCCACTTCGGGTACTTGTCAATTTCTTGGTTGATCTCTTGTGTCTTGGTCCTCCAAGAAACAAAACTCGGTATCCTTATCCACCACCGAAGCGGAATACATTGCTGCTGGATCATGTTGTGCTCAATTACTTTGGATGACCCAAACTCTTAAAGATTATGGGATATATGTGAAACATGTTCCATTACTTTGTGACAATGAAAGTGCTATTAATATTGCTCACAATCCCGTGCAACATTCTTGAACTAAGCATATTGAAGTTCGTCATCATTTCATTCGAGACCATGTTGCCAAAGGGGACATTAATCTTAAGCATGTTTGTACCGATAAGCAATTAGCGGATATATTCACCAAACCGCTTGATGAGAAAGTCTTTTGCCGTTTGAGAGGTGAATTGAACATCATTGATGCTTCAAACTTGGAGTAGGAACTCCATTTGGATACATGCAAGGCATGACCCTTTGACTAATCCTTGATATTTCTTTCATGATGCTATCTATATGTCTTGGATATTTTTGCACCCTTGCATGCTATCTAACCCTTGTAGGTACTTGGATGAATCTAAATTCATGAGATTGCAACTCACTCACATCTTGAGCAATCTCTACATCATCAAGTAACTACATAATGGTGGTTGAAGACAAGGAAGCACAAAACTCTTCAAACATATCCTTTGACAAATTCTACATTAAGATTTATGATTGTCATTTTCGATACACAAGTGCTCTTCCTTGCAAAACTAACCCATGTAGGTAGATGAACTCAAATTCCAAGTGGTGCTCCCAACTCTTGATGAGCTACATCAACCTTGAGCAACCCACACAAGTTCAACTACATGACCAAGATCAACACCACCACCCAAGGTATGTTATTCCATCTTAGAGAAGCTTTACTCCAAATCATGGGGCAAAGCAACTCAACAAGATGTGAATACATCAAGATGCTTAAACGAAAAATGGTAACCCCATTTTGAGCTTAAACGATGAGTATGACCAAAGATCAAGTGACCTCACTTGACTCTCATGTCAATATACTCTAACATAGGTGACTTTGTCGCCGCCCAATTCTAGATGAAGTTCTCTTGTGTTCCCTCTTGCATTTGTCTCATGTATTTGTGTTTTCCCCCTTTGAAAAAAAACTTCATCTAGATCCTTTTATTTAAATTTTTGTGTTCTGCATTTTCTGCATCCAATTCCTTGCAAATCCTTGTGAGATCTTAAGTGCCTAGTGAGCTGAGGTGACAAGTGTTCTCTCTGTGATGGACTCGGTTCCACCAGTTTGTTTCTTCGGCCCAACCGAATTCTCTCGGTGCCACCGAAGCACATAACTCGGTGCTACCGATTTCACTACAGGAAAGACAACTTGCCACTTATTTCTGCAGTCTTTTTGCTCCAGCTCTACTCAATGACTCTTGTTCTCTACCAACATCACATTCGCTTTGCTTTGAGACTCAAGGACCAAACCCTTTTGCAATAAAACAAAAATCCAGAAGAGCCCTTCTTGGAAAATGATGTCAAAGGGGGAGAGAGGGATCACATCAAAGCTCTATGCTTAATCATTTCTATAGGGGGAGAGGATACTCAGGGGGAGTGTGTGTAAGAAACCTCAGACCTCAGATGTTTGGTGTTCAAGAGGAGAGAAATTACATGTCTTTAAGAGGGGAAAGACATGTTCATATTTGATCATATTTGATTGCTTGCATTATCTCTATTTCTTTTCTTTTGCTCTGATTTTCTGTTCCCTATCTTCTCCCAATATCTCATGCAAGATTCAGGGGGAGCAAGACATCGAAGGGAAGGAAATCTTTGATTTTATTGCACATCTTTACTTTTGGGGACATGTCTATATCAACAGAGTACTCAGTACTCACTTTATACATGTCATCCCAGTCTTGGTACTTTTGTGGTTCTTTTGTTTGCTCCGGCTAGTAGATGTATCTGTGTTATCTAACCTTGTTTACTCAGGTTCATTCTCTTCTAAGCCAACTCAAGACCACAAGGTAAGTATATGCATCACAGTCATGTGTATGAGGATCTCTTGCTGTTGTACATACTGTTTGCAAGAAGGACTAATGAGCATGAAGTTACATTTCCTATATTCAAATCAGTTGCTCTGATGCATATGGCCAAGATACATGTAACACATGGATTACTCTGTCATGCTTATGCATTCACATGCTCCTATTTTCCATATTTACATGAGTGCATACATATAGGGGGAGCCTATGCATGTTACATGTCTTTCCAAAGCTTTACTTGTTGGTCTCTATATCTTTATCTAAAGCTTTGATGTATGTTGTCATCACTTACCAAAAAGGGGGAGATTGAAAGCACAAGTGCTCCATGGGTGATTTTGGTAATTAATGTCAACATATCTCTTGTTGGACTAATGCTTCTATCTAGTATGTTTCAGATGAGTTCAACAATGGAGTGGCATGGACTAGAGGATGTGGAACTCCTTCAAGATGCTAAGGACAAAAGATTGGCTCAAGCTCAAAGCTCAGGACTCTACATTTTCTATTTTAGTGGTCCAAGATCACATTGAGTCCATAGGAAAGCCAGTAATATTAAGAGGGGATGAGGTGTTGCTTAATGGCTTGCTTGCTCAAAGTGCTTAGTGATATGCTCCAAAGCCCTCAACCACTTTCTCATATCCATATTTGTCCCAAACCTAAAAGTCAATCTCGGCCCCACCGATTCTTTCTATCCGGTGCCACCGAGTTATCTTGACATAGCCACTGCCAGAAATCCTAGTCTTTTCGGTCTCACCGATAGGGATCTCGGTCTCACCGAGATGGGATTTCAAACTCTTTGTTGCCTATTGCTATAATTTTGGTCTCACCGAAATTTGCAATCGGTCGCATCGAGATTGCAATGCAAACTCTCTGTCACCCCTTCATAACATTTCGGTCCAACCGAGATGAGCGAATCGGTCCCACCGAGTTTGCCTGACCAACTCTCTGGTTGACTATTACCAAAATCGGTCCCACTGAGTTTGTGTAATCGGTCTCACCGAGATTACGTTATGCCCTAACCCTAATGATATCGGTCCCACCCAGTTGACATGTCGGTCCCACCGAAACACCTAACGGTCACATTATGAACCAATTCGGTCTGACCGAGTTCTCTGTTTCGGTCCCACCGAGTTTGGTGATTTGTGTGTAACGGTTAGATTTTGTGTGGAGGCTATATATACCCCTCCACCCACTCTTCATTCGAGGAGAGAGCCATCAGAACATGCCTACACTTCCAATACCTATTTTCTGAGAGAGAAGCACCTACACTTGTGTTGAGGTCAAGATATTCCATTCCAACCACATAAATCGTGATCTCTAGCCTTCCCCAAGTTGCTTTCCACTCAAATCTTCTTTCCACCAAATCCAATCCTATGAGAGAGAGTTGAGTGTTGGGGAGACTATCATTTGAAGCACAAGAGCAAGGAGTTCATCATCAACACACCATTTGTTACTTCTTGGAGAGTGGTGTCTCCTAGATTGGCTAGGTGTCACTTGGGAGCCTCCGACAAGATTGTGGAGTTGAACCAAGGAGTTTGTAAGGGCAAGGAGATCGCCTACTTCGTGAAGATCTACCCTAGTGAGGCAAGTCCTTCATGGGCAACGACCATGGTGGGATAGACAAGGTTGCTTCTTTGTGGACCCTTCATGGGTGGAACCCTCCGTGGACTCACGCAACCGTTACCCTTCGTGGGTTGAAGTCTCCATCAACGTGGATGTACGATAGCACCACCTATCGGAACCATGGATAAAAATCTCCGTGTCTCCAAATTGCGTTTGCACACTCCAATCCCTTCTCTTTACTTTCTTGCAACTTGCATGCTTTACTTTCCGCTGCTCATATACTCCTTGTATGCTTGCATGTTTGCTTGATAAGTATTGTGAATGTTTAAACTTGGGCTTAAACTCCACATCAACTTAAGAGAGATTAAAAACTGCAACTTTTCTTGACTTGAGTCTATTCACCCCCCTGTAGACACCTCTTCTCGATC
The DNA here is from genome assembly GCF_002575655.3 of Aegilops tauschii subsp. strangulata. Classification (NCBI taxonomy): domain Eukaryota; kingdom Viridiplantae; phylum Streptophyta; class Magnoliopsida; order Poales; family Poaceae; genus Aegilops; species Aegilops tauschii. The sequence goes on along the minus strand of NC_053038.3, from coordinate 374,886,172 downwards.
CTTTCAAAGTGACAGCTCAGTGGGCCGCCATGTCATGTACTCCTGCATCGTAAGAGTGGAGCACTCACTTTCATAAATGTTCTAGTCCCTTTTGCCGACATGTGGGACATCAAGCTACCGGGTCCACGTGCCATACCGAAATATAGTGCAGAGCAGCAGGGGTGAAGCACCCCAGTCATGGCGCCGGCGTAGTAATGAGCAATGAGGCGTCAAATCACAAAGCTGCACCTTTCCCGCAGTTAAGTTGGAGGGGCGAAGTAATAATGCTAAAAAAAAGAAGTTGGAGGGACGAAGCAACCATCATTTCACTCGTTGCTGAATCCGCTTCTCCCTCATCTTCTTTGAGTTAACCACGTGTTCCTTCTGCCGTTGTTCTGCCTCATGTGGGACGCGGATTGGCTTGGTAAAGCACTGACACGTGGGACCGCATGTTAGCAAACCGCCAGGCCAATGTCCTCTAAAAATAAGAAACCTCCCCCGCCATCCGCGCGGCAAAATCACCTCCTTTTTACTAATCTTGATTCTATAATATTTTTAGATCAATATAATTGGGATTTGTATAGACAGCACACATGAGCAAAACCAAGTGGTACGGTTAAGGGCATCCACAATGTGTAGCCAAATGTGAAAATAGCTTTTGGCATCAATGGGAACCATCGTGGACGGTGCTGCCAAAGCCAAATAGATGGAACCAAAGCTCCCTGAGTGATTGATTGAAGGAATAGAAAAATGCAACGTCTCTCCTCTTTCTCTCGTGCTTGGACGCATGTACAGTATAGAGCACAGAGTCTACTCCCCTGTCCCTTCTATCACAAATCACAAAGCAGTGAGACGTCAAATCACAAAGCACGGACGAAGCAACCATCATTCCACTCTTCCTGACTCCGCTTCTCCATCGTCTTCTTCGAGAAACCACTTCACCGCACTAAGCTAGACGGACGACGCTATTGTGTACCAGTAGTACTAGTACATTTACACGTCCTTTGGTTCAACGGACTTCCTGGATGCAAATAAGGCGGTTGTCTCGTCTTGCAGGCGGCACTTGTGAATGACTTACTGTGGTCTCCCTCAATGGTGTTCTCCGTCGAACGCACTTCGCCAAACCACAACGTTTGAGATATCGTAGACGTCACCGCAATGGGGAAGGAAGTCAAATAGTCACTACCTCCATTTTTTTGTACACAAGGCTAGTATATCAAAATTACAATTTGCAAAAGGACACTAACACTAATCGAGGCAAAACTGATGGGGTTTGCCTCGTACTAGCAACCAAGGACATTAATATACCCTTGCATGCATGCGGAAGTGAGAAGGTTGGTTTGCATGGTGCTGCATTAATCAAGCGATGAGGAGTGAGATGGTTAGCTCTTTGGGCTTTGGAGAAAAAATGCATTAATTGACACGTCAAACGAGGATTTGTATCGATTAATCCCGTGAAGGAAAACCCCGCCTTTCTTTATTAACACTAGTACTCCTAGTACATACGTACTTATCCTATTTGGGTCTAGGCCTTGCATTGCCATACTTCGCCACACATTTTTGCCAAGCTTGCCTAAAGTTTTCAAAATGAAAAGGAGGTACACTTGCGCACAGCTGTCGTGGTCGCACCGCACCCTCACACGGTCGCTCCTGCATGCCGCGGTCGCACCGCACCCTCACACAGTCGCTCCTGCACGCCGCAAACCCAACCAAGGGAACGCACCCTCACTGACACGTGCTACCGCATGTGAACAAACCAAACTCAGCCATCCTACCGCTGACACATAATTTTCGTTCATACAGTATGTTTATCCAACTACATGTTGGGGAGGATCTGTACGGCCCGTGCGGTGGTCTGTTGGGGAAGAAGAAGAGGTGAGGAAGAAGGGTTAGGAGACGTAGGATATTCATCCAACCGCCTGAAATGGTAGACTAACCCAAATGATGAAAGTCAGGCGAATTGCATAACAATATATGTTTTTACACAGCAAAAGATCCCTAAAAACAAAAACAACATAAAGAAAAACTATCACTGCTCGCGGAACGAGACGACCTTGTCGTCTTTGGCTGCCGGCGCGAACCAGCCGTAGCTGCGGACGTGTGTCTTCGCACCGTGGTTGTCCTCGGCCTCTAGCTACTCGTTCACGCGGAGCGTGCGGGCACTCTGCACGGACGAGAGCACCGCCCGGTTCAAGTCGAGGACATCCGGTTCCGCCTGTAGGAGGGCCACGATGGCAGCGGCATCCGCGCGCTCCGCGTCGAGTTGAGCCTCCGCCGCCCGGTTCAAGTCCAGGATGTCCGGTTCCGCCTACAGGAGGGCCTCAATGGCAGCGGCATCCGCGGTGGGTTGAGCCTCCATCGTCCGGTTCAAGTCCAGGACGTCTGGTTCCACCTGCAGGAGGGCCTCGATGGCAGCGGCATCCACGCGCTCCGCCTCAAGTTGATGCTTCCCCGCCCGGTTCACATCCACGACATGCGGTTCCGCCTGCAGGAGAGCCTCGATGGTAGCGGCATGCGCGTGCTCTGCATCGAGTTAAGCCTCTGCCTCCCGGTCCTCCTTTAGTACCGCCGGGTTGAACCGCTGGTCCGCCTGCACCATGGGGGACCCGGACGCCGGCACGAAGTCGACGTCCATCGTCTCATACCCATCGGGGGCCTTCTGGGCCGCGACCTCCGCCATGAACATTGGATCGGCTTCCTCCTCCTCGTAGCTTGGCTCCAGAGAACTCGGGGATTGGCCCACCGCAAAGCAAGCTTGGGAACGGAGGTCTGTGGCGCCGACCGCCGTCGTGATTTCTGCGCGGCGCTCCGGCGTCACCATCTTGTAGTACGTGATCTTGCGGCACACCATGGCTTTCCGGCGAACTAGGGGACACTTGATGCGGGCTAGGGGATCTAAAGGTGGGGGAATGGGCTGAAGAGGAGGTGTGGTTTTGAGGCAGTGGCTGGCGTAAGCCGAGCAGCGAAGGTTCTGGTGTGAATAGTGGTTCCGGTGACGACCGGTCAATCGGTTTTGACTGTACATCGCTCTTGTCGCGTTCACGTTGCACCCCAGCACGCTGGACCCTGCAGGACGCTCACTGAATGGAACGCGCTTCGTCTTGCGTTTTCGCTCGCTTGTGGGACCGCAGTTGAGAGCAAACCAACGCCCCTCCCCCTCCCTCGCCGGCGTCATTTATACTACCACTCCCTCCATTTTATGCGGAGTAAATAAACAGAGGGAGTATACTACGGATGAGGATCCCCGACGTGGTCGAGCCCATTGAGTAACTGACATGCGGGGCCTAGCAAGCATGGGGTCCGCCAGTAAGTGACCGAAAGGGAGGGTAAGGCTGGGATACCTACGTCAGAGGATCCACTTCTGCTACTACTCCCTCCTTGCATCTACAGGGCCTAATGCGTTTTTCGAGGCTAACTTTGACCAAATGTTAGAGTAATAATATATGACATGCAACTTACACAAAGCATACAGTCAAATTCGTATGTGAAAGGAGCTTCCAATGATATATTTTTCACATTATACATCTCATGTACTATTAATCTTGTCAATAGTCAAAGGCGGTTTTGAAAAATGCATTGGAGCATGGTTAATAATATAGCCAGCCGATGGCTATAAGGAACTGCCATGTCATCTATAGCCATCATCTATATGCACTGATACAATAGTGTGGGCTACAAGGTTGGCTATTTCCCGCAAAAAAATATAAGGTTGGCTATTGTATTAGTACTTTTTTCCATCTCCTCTCTATCTCTTTCTTCATATTTATTGTATTTAACTAGGAATGCGTATATAGCTAGGCTCTTGCATGAGAGCTCACTCCCCTTACTTTTTCACATCTCTCTCCTCCACATAGGCCCTATATAAATGGAAGGAGGGAGTACTATGAGCACTGCATACTCTACTACAGATGTTGTCAGTACTCCACTAGTACTATTGGACAGGGATCTTAAAAAAAGTTACTATTGGACTGGCTATTCGTGGCGAAATCCTAGTAGGAAGAGCATGCGCGAGAACAAGCACATTCACGTGGTTGAAAACAAATTGGAAACCATCTCTGTTCGAATACAAATCTAGGAGTACGTACGAGTCTAACAATATTGATTGGGCGTTGTTGAATGTTGATACTTTTTTCTATAAGTTTGATCAAAGTAGAGATACTTTGACTACACATAAAACTTATATGTAAACTAGAAAGGATCGGAGGGAGTATATTGTACGTTCAAAAGCGATACGAACATTGAATACCCTTTATATATGATTTGTGGATGCTATGATCACCGGTTCAAAATTTTGAATCCGCCTTAGGTATCACACATGCACCCACTCATTCTCTCTCGATTTCATCTCGGGGTTCGGATATCGATTGAAAGAGGACTAGGGTGGGTACAATACGTTCATTTTGCTTATGAACGTACAATATACTCCCTCTGATCCCCACAGACACCCCCCGCCGGTCATTTCTATCATAAAAACAGAACCTTTATCTCCTTGCACAACACGCAATTGATCTCTCAACATCAATCAATCTCGTCAAGATGTGTCGGGGCATGAACTGAATGGGATGTCAAAACTAAGACAGAAGCGACACATAGTGGAGGCAAAGTGAAACTTTAAATGAACCATTTGTTTGTATGCATGTCAGACTGGAAATACAAGCATGGCCTAGGCCCACATGCGAATGATACTCGACAGAATGTTCAAATGAGGCATGCGGGAGTGACACGCTCATCGTCGCTTTACACGGTCAGTTTCAGTGTGCCGAGGGTGGCATTAGCGCCGTGGCACGACCAGCAGATCAACACCCGGCTTGTCGAGGATGCACGGGGCGCCGAAGTGCACGCGCGCCGCGACGCGTCCGCGGAGTGGTGTAGCGCGGCCAACTGCATCCCCAGGACCTGAGACCATGCCGGGTCGTCTTGCTTTTTCAATGACATGTGGGGTCGCATGTGAGCAAAGGGCATCTCCAACGTTGCCACGACCGCAGCTGACTACCCTGGCACACCAAAAACCCTCGTCCCTCGCACCGTCACGCGGTGCGTTCCCAGCCGGCCCCAGCTGCCCGCATTCATGCCGCCCGTCCATATGCCATCGTTAAGAGGCTCGGTGCCCAAGGAACCAACTCCGGCAACTTAACGACACACCCGGACGCTTGGCCTCACCAGAAGGCGCTACTTAAAGCGGCAACGCCCAGCTAACCTCCACACCATAGCGCATCGTCCTGCTACCTGGCACCACATCCGCCATGACCGCGAGCGCGAACGCTCTGCGGGAGAGCTTGTCTTCGGGGATGAAGCTCGAGATCGCCGCCCTTGCTCAAGTCGCCGCTCGCGATGCAATAGCGGTGTAGCCGGACGCGGACGCGACCACAGAAGCGGTGGCCACGCTGGCCGACGACGGGAGCATCGTCAGCCACGCGTCCTACTTGCCGCCCTCCAACGTCCGGCACCGCCGAGGTCGGGGATTCCTCCGAGGATGAGTAGGGCATGTGAGGCGGCAGGGCATGGTGTGCCAACTGGCTGGTCCGTCTCCCGTGTTCTACTCTTCCTCGCCGGAGACCGCACGTTCACTTCACGGGTCTTGAACCCCGCCCCCGTACATGGAGATCGCAGATGGAGGACGTCGGTCGCCGTCGTAGAATAGGTTTAGGGTCGGGTTTCTTTTATTTTTCGGTCCTATAAAAGTTCGAAATGTAATGAAAATGTGCCGTGTTTGCATTAATCTCGGCCGGTGTATATGAACTTTCACAATAATATAGTATATTGTAGGAGTACTAGCAAGATGCCCGTGCGTTGCACGGAACATCAAGATCTTGTGGGAGAAAAGGATGAACGAGGGAAGGCCTTATCTGCAAATGTGGAGAGGAGTGCGGGTAAATTGGCATAGTGTCCTTCCTATCCGTTAGATATAGATCAGACGGCCGATATTGCAGGATGGCAGACACACCATCATCACCAACTCTGCTTTTTATTGAACCAAGACAAAGCTAACATGCGAAGTGAATAAACACATAGGGTCTACATACACAATTTATCTTAGGCACTCCAATAGTACGTCCACTACACATTCACGCATTTCACATCTTTCTACATCCACGGGACCTGCGAAAGGGTTAACGTAAATTTCCTCTCTCCCTCCTCCTTGATTTTCATGGTGGTGGGCCCCTCCCTCCCCTAATCTACAATCAACAACTCACACGTTTCACATTACGTTAATTACGTAATTGGGATTACGTAGGTGTAGCATTACTCGTCCTAAAAAACCCAACTAAGCCAACCTCCCAGCATATCGCGCGGGAAAAGACCCGGCCGCGCCGTTTTAGTCGGGATTACCGGATTACTAGTAGTAGTATCAATGGATCACGCGAAGCACCAAGTTTTTTTAGGGGGCGAAGCACCTAGTTTAAAAGGAAAAAAGGCGGTACACTCACAACACCCCTGCCGTGGTCGCATTGCACCCCACACACGTTCGGTCCTGCACACGGCTCACGCAAACGGAACGCGCTTCGGCTTGCCTCTTCACTGACACGTGGGACTGCACTTCGAGAAACCGACCATGCGCCAAACTCCCCCCGCCCACCGCGCCGAACCCCCCCCCCCCCAAAAAAATTCCCCCCAAATCCCAAATTCCACCGCCCTTCGGCCAACTAGCCAATAATATTCTCCAAACCCCCTCCCCCCGTCCCCCTCCACTCCATTCGCTCCGCCAAAGCCGCCCTCCCCACCATGCCGATACGTCGGCATTGTGGTTCATCGAGGGGATGCACGGCGATCCTCTAGCTCCCACTATATGCTCTCGTAGACTACCGTCCTCTAGCCGCGCCGCCACCGCTGGCGACGTTCTTGTGGAGGCGCACGATGGTCAGCGCCGCCACCGCTGGCGACGTTCGTGTGGAGACGCACGGCGGTCAGCTTCTCCCATGGTACGCACATTCTAGACCGAGGCCCCGTGCATGTCGGTGTAGCGCTGAATGTTAGCTGATAGACGCTGTTAATCTCACCGTGAGCCGAAGTAGTTTACAGTCAATATGCTCTGCTTAAGAAGCTTCCTTGCCCTGTTCTGCACTCAATCTGCTTAGCTGAGATGGCATGCCAAGCCCGATTAGTTGCTAAAATATCCTGCCATATATTTATTGTGACGTAGATTGCCATGATCTAGTAGCCAATCTGTTAGGTGAAATAGCTGTACACCGTTTTATACTCGATCTTTGTTGCTGCGATGGCCTTCGATAGTTTGATGGCTGTGTGCTCGGCCTAATTGACTGCTGAAACAACCTGCCATAATTTAGCACTCAAATCTGTTTGCTGAATTCGCTTTACATATATTTCATTACTTAGATCTGCTCGTCCAAATATCTTGCCATAGCTTTAGACATCGACCTAGGTAATTTTTTCTGGACTTCATAAAAAAGGATATATGTTTTTCCTGTAATATCTAGTAGAAGAACTTATTTGTATGTCTAACAAATGGACATGACTTGGATAACTTCTGCTCGAAGATTCTCCGCTGCATATGTCGAGGGGGTTGAAAACTTCTTGAATTTTATCAGAGCTGAGTACGGTGGTCCGAAATCAGATGTGCTCTGCCCGTGTAGCAGTTGTATGAATTCAGTTACAAGACCCCAGTCAACTGTGCAAAATCATCTACACTTGTATGGGATGTCGGTCACATATACTAGGTGGGTTCATCATGGTGAAGCTGTGAACGTCAATGTTACTGACTACGTGGAAGCAGCAGATCACCATCTTGATCTGCCTGATGCTCAGGTGGAAGAGGAGGAGGAGGTGGTGGTGGCGGAGTCAGTGAGTTTGACCAACATTGAAACAATGCTACGAAATGCTCGTGCATTTCGTGAACTTTCACCTGCAGAAGAAAAACGGTGGGCCTGCATGTTGGAACAATGCAACATGGTTGTCACCCCAGGAAATAAGCTGTCAGTATTCTCAGCTATGGTCACCTTCCTTCAGGTGAAGACATCTGAGCGGATGACCAACAAATCATTCGATGCGATGTTGGCTGCTTTCCGCAAATCTTTCCCAGATGCGTCTGAGCTGCCACACACTTACAGTAAAATGAAGAATTTCCTTCGTGCAGTTGGAATTGGATATGATATGATCCATGTTCCAAAGAATAATTGTGTTCTGTTCCGGAAGGATTATGCCAAGTTAAGTGAATGCCCGAAATGCAAATCATCAAGATGGAAAGATGGCGATGCTGTGAAGAGGATTCCTCGTAATGTTCTGAGACATTTTCCAATTATACCAAGATTGCAGAGGTTGTTTCATGATGCTGAAACAAGAGAGGATGTACTGTGGCATTCTAGGAACCAGGAGTACAGAGATCAGAATGTAATGAGCCATCCATCTCATGGTAGTGAGTGGCAAAGCTTCAATCAGAAACACAAAAAGTTTGTTGCTGACCCGAGAAACATTAGACTTGGCTTAGCTTCAGATGGGTTTAACCCATTTGGCCACCAGAGCGCCACATATAGCATGTGGCTAGTGCTTGTTATCCCTTACAACATGCCTCCAAATGTCTGCACCAAAGAATCGAACTACATGATGGCCTTGCTCATCCCAGGTCCAAAAAGTCCTGGAAAGGATTTTGATTTTTTCATGGAGCCTCTTGTGGAGGAACTTCAACAACTATGGGGGGGGGGGGGAGTTCTCAGTCGAGACCTATATAGCAGCCCACCAGCTGATTTCTTTTTGCGTGCTGTTATAATTTGGTGCATCCATGATTATCCGGCTTTGGGCACTATGTCAGGGCGAACGACACATGGTTACAATGCATGTGTTCGCTGTGACAGGAATCCGCTGTCATACGCAATACTTAGTAAGATCTGTTACATTGGACACCGCCGTTTCCTTGCTAAGGACAAGCCGCGTCCTACAAATTACCGAAGACATGTGTTCAATGCAAAGCATGAAAACCGTGATGCGCCAAAGAGGCTCACCGCCGATGAGTTGCAAGTGGAATTAGAGAAGGTCAGGCATATTACACCAGGAAACCATCCTGGTAATGGTAGAGGGAAAAGGAAGCGTGGCAGGGCAGAAGAGAGATTATTGTTTACCTACAGGTCCACTTTGTGGGACTTGGAGTATTGGAAAGATTTGGATCTGCGGCATAATCTTGATGTGCACATCGAGAAAAATATATGTGACAACATTATCGGCACACTTCTTAATATTGAAGGCAAGATGAAAGATACCTTAAAATCTAGGATTGGTTTGACACACCTGGGTATCAGAAAGGATTTGCAGGTGGAAGATGAAGGTAAACCACGGGATATGGCACAACTGTGTACGTCTTGGACAAGGTAAAACGAAAAGAATTCTGCGAGGTCCTATCACGTGTGAGATTCCCACATGGATTTGCTTCCAACCCTGAAAGGAGAGTCAGTGCAGATGGAAACAAGGTACAAGGGTTGAAAAGTCATGACTGCACGTCCTACTTCAAAAGGTTTTACCTGTTATACTTAGAGGATTGGGCCGCCCTGACTTATACAGAGCAGTTGCAGAGTTGGGACAATTCTTCAGGGAACTCTGCAGTAGACATATCATGATAGATGCTTTGGAGCGTCTTAGAGACAAGATACCAACTATCCTATGCGACCTTGAGAAGATATATCCTCCAGCCTTCTTTGATGTGATGGTGCATTTGGCTGTTCATCTACCTGATGAGGCACTACTTAGAGGTCCAGTACAGTATGGCTGGATGTACCCTATTGAAAGGCGGCTAGGCACTTTCAAGGGCTAAGTTAGGAACAGAGCTAGACCCGAGGGTTCTATTGCAGAGGCCTACATTGCTACAGAAGCGTTGACATTCTGCTCAAAATACATTGAAACAGCTGATCAGCTTAGCAAAGAGGTGGGTGAAGACAATCCCGGGCTCAATGTTTTCGATTATTCTGTTCGAGTTACGGGGAAGAGTCGACAAGAGGACAAACCTAAAGATTTGGACAAAATGGTTTGGTATGTGTTGAATAACTGTCCTGAGATACTACCTTATATCAAGTAAGTGCTAAGTACTGCAGCTTATACATCATAATCGACTAAACTTGCAGCACATTCTTATATGTTTAGATGTTTGACGCGATCACTATGTTGTGCAGCATCTACAAAAAGGAGTTACTGCCGCAAAATCCAAGAAACATTGGCAAACTGGTTATGGCAGGATTTGCGAAATGGTTCAAGAGCCATGTAAGCTTTCGAATTGCACTGTCAGTTTTTTTAATATATTGAGTACATAAGATGATCAGCTTGTCTATTTTCTAAACATAGGTTAAGAAGATGCGGGAGGATGGGCAGGCAGTTGATGATGGCCTTTACGCACTAGCAATGGGTCCTGATACTCGGGTAAGACATTATGAATCTTGCGTTGTTGGAGATGTGCACTACAACACCCTTGCACGCGGCGAAGGCAGGAAGACACAAAACAGTGCCATCATGAGCACGGATACGTACGACAGAGAGACAACTGAAATGTATGCTAACATAACAGACATTGTTCAGTTGCAGTATATCTCCAGTTTCGAGGATCATCGGTGTGTGGTTCCGTTGTGCTGTCATTGGTATAACCTATTTTCCAGGATCGCAAAACGCAGAGCTGATGATTATTTCAAATCCATCAATGTCAAGGCGGCGTACCAGACCAACGAGCCTTTTATTTTGGCAAATCAAGTAACACCGATATTTTTCTTGGAAGACACATTTGCACGTAGCGATGACTGCAGAGTATTGCAAAGGTTTGAGCAGAGGAATTCGTTTAATGAAGTTGCACAACAAGATGATGCTTAGACTGCTCCTGATGTACAAGATTCCACAGATGTACCTAATATCTTTGAGAACCATGACATCAATGACGCTGGCGAAAATATTGCATGTCGTGCTGTGGACATACAAGAGTTGATCAGGAAGAAGCCAACGTTCGAGGACATTGAGGATGAAGAAGAAGACACTGTGGGGAATTACGATTCAGACTGATACACATGGAGAAGATGTTGACGCTGCTGCTGCGGATGATGATTAGATTGCTTTTATCGTATTTGCCTATCAGAAGACGTTTTTTAATCTACTATGTGAAATTGTGTTTGCTATAACAACTGAAACCTGATGAATGTGTTGTTTAGTATTTTGCTGTGAGAACATCACTTGTTATGTATGTTGATTTGTGTTTGGTGATTGTATGACGACTAAAACATAATGACATTGTTGTTTAGTTGTACTCATGTTTGGCTGCGAAAGTTGAATTTGATGACATAGTTTGCTGTTGGACTGCAATTTTCTCGACGTCTTCGAATGGGAACAAAGCTGACCCGACAGGGCCTCTGCTAATTATTTATTTATTACCAAAAGGGCCTCTGCTATTTATTTATTTATGAGAAAAATGGGATACCCCCTATTTCCGTTAATAGAAATCATTAGATGTTCACAACACTACGCCTAGCCTGCTACACAGGTTTCATTCATTACTAGTTTCAGCAAAGTGCTCATGTCATAGCCACTGAATACATCACGAGTGCTACATACACTGCAAATAAAGAGACAATCATCCTAAAGAGCACATCGATTTTTCCCATTATCTTCAGAAGCTCTTTCATCTCCTCATACTGTCAAGGCCGTTCAGCAGCTGTTGCTTGGCCATGATCAGAGGAACTTCATCTTTAACCTTCTGCTCTGCATCTTCCCCTTCTGCCGTTCCTTTAGTTACTTGTCCAACACCCCAACCTGCTGGTATTGGGATTCCTCGGCTAACAAAATAATCAGCGTAGTTGCATTCCCCCACATCAGCAACTTCCCAGAAATACAAATCACATGAATCTTCCCTTTTCTGCATGAATCAAATTGGAAGATCATCAACCAAACTATTAAAAAATCAGCAACTGAAAGCAGCAGAACAACACTTAAACATATTATTACCCCGTGATTCGGGCATTTGTAGAAGACTCGGCCAGGGTTTAGGATTGTGGTTGAGAGGCGACGGATGACTCTGCGTGATTTGCAGCAGTGGCACCATTCCAACGGCAGCGGGTTGCGATGAGCAACCGGCTGCGGTGCGGTGCTGGCGGGGGTGTGATGAGACCCACATGCAATGGTACGGGTGGTGACTTGGCGCATATCTGGTTGTTGCCTGCTGAAGAGCAGGTGGACGAGCAGCCAGCGGACATGGTTGCTGCGGCCAGAGCTTCTGATGCTAGGCAGAGTTAGTAGAGAAGAGGAGAAGCGAACGTTGGATATGTCAGTTTCATTACTTTGCAGAGTAGCATAGCACCATATATAGTCATAATCTAGGTTTGGATTCGAACCAGCTACAGGAGCACATCTCTCTTTTTTCTAAAACTCAGCAATGTCTCTTTACTGGTACACTAGCTTGTTCTGTACGCCTTCTCAAGTCTTTGATTTTCTTTTTTTGTGAGGAAGGAAGGAGGACAAAATTGAGAGTTCCTCGGACTCGAACCCAAGGCCTCTCGGTTGAAAACCAAGGGTGCTAGTCACTTATGTGGCGAACGTTCCCTGGGAGGAGGAGTGTAGGCGAACGCATTTTCCTCACAGTTTTAGTTGCGACGCAAGATCGAATGGTCACAGTTTCGGGAATGTTATCAGGCGAAAGCCCAGTTTTTCTTTTCTTCCTATATATAAAAAGGTATGCTACTTGGTGTCGGCTTAGTCAACAAACGATTGTGCCAACCTTGACCATTGGATTGACATTCAACGTCTATCGTGTTTCTTCAGTCTCTTCTTCCTCCAGCCGCCATAAACCGGGAAGTACGTCCACTGGCTTGTCAATTGGCTGAAGAAGCTGATCTCTCATACTATCAGGCAAGTTATGATGACAAGAACAGACGGGTTGCTGCACCAATTCCGGAAGCGCAAAATCTGATCCCTCCAATCCGTAAGCACACTTATGCCCCTGATATTGAACCGTCCACCCTTATAAGCGATGAAGCTGTGTTCCAAGCTTTAACTGGGATCGACTGGGCAACTGTTGACTTCCAGCCGCTGGGTAGAGATGAAGAAGATGAACGGTGCAAGATGATCCGCAACCGTCAGGTCAAGCTGATAAGCAATCATAATCCGGGGGCCGGTTTAGTCTTCCACGTGATGCAATGTTTATTGAGAAACAATTATCCCTTTGGGCACTGAAACGCCTTGTAATAGGCTAGTTAAAACACTTGGTCTGTTATGCCTTCGTGCATATTTATCTGCAACTGATGCGTGTTAATCCGTCATACTTAAGATATGATGTTCATAATCCATAGCTATTTATCCAATTTGTTCCTGCAGATAGGAAGCTTAAAGTGCCCTGGCGGTCTACCATCGGGCGGGTTATGATACCCAAATATATATATATATATATATATATATATATATATGACCAAAGTTTATAACCAAGGTTGTAAAAGATAACCAAATATGGAAATATATGATACCTGTGACCTTTAGGCATAGTGCTGGCTGACCAACTTTGTAATGAGGGTAATAACCCTAATCCGGGGTAAAAGTAACTCCTGTTATATGATGCCGGTTTACAATAAAACCGCTCCGGGTTGTGATAAACACTGGTTTATTCCATACTGGTGACTTTGAGTCAAAACCAGACCAGGCTGATAGTCTCCGGATTATAACTTGATCATGTACTGACAACTTGTAGTTGACAGCCTAACCGGGTTGATAAACACCGGTTTGAAAACGTCACCAATCTTATCAAAAGAAAGAGAAAACTTAGCAAAAGGCAAATAAAACCGTTGTAGTCGAGGCTTTTCACGGGCTGCCAGGCCCTAAATTCGACAGCAAAAAATCTCCAAACAACATTGTGAGCTGTGCTCAGTGGGTGCCTATGTTTGAGCTGTTGTTTTACAACACTCTCTTTGGCCCCGGATTGACGTGTCTTTGAGCCGATCAAGAGGTGTGACTGTGGTTCGGATACGACCAAGCCCCCAAGTGATGCTGTGGCATTACGCCGATCAAGAGGTGTAGCTATGGTTTGGGTACGACCAAGCCCCCAAGTGATGATGTGGCATTGTGCCGATCAAGAGGTGTAGCTATGGTTCGGATACGACCAAGCCCCCAAGTGATGCTGTGGCATTGCGCCGATCAAGAGGTGTAGCTATGGTTCGGATACGACCAAGCCCCCAAGTGATGCTGTGGCATTGCGCCGATCAAGAGGTGTAGCTATGGTTCGGATACGACCAAGCCCCCAAGTGATCTAATATGAAGCTTTGAGAAGCTAAATCAAGGGGTAAACCGGACGCCGCTTTGTAAGCTCCATGTAACCACACATGATGTCAGAAAAACAACAGATACCCCGCTTTAGCTGAGGTTCCGGTTTATTATATTGATCATAATATATACAATGTCATAATATGTACATAAGCAGAGCCTATAGCTCAAGTATAGTAAGGCCGAAGATGAGCAATATTCCACGGCCGGTTGGTCTCCTCCTCTGATTTACGTGAGTCTTTGCGCTCTCGAACATCGATTAGGTAGTACGACCCGTTGTGTAGATTCTTGCTGACCACAAAGGGTCCTTCCCAAGGGGGGGATAACTTGTGCATATCCGTCTGATCCTGGATGAGCCGAAGCACCAAATCACCTTCTTGAAAGGTTCTGGTTCTAACCCGGCGGCTATGATAGCGACGCAGATCTTGCTAATAAATCGCCGAACGGGCTGCCACCATGCCACGTTCCTCATCTAACAGGTCAAAAGCTTCCTGCCGTGCCTTCTCGTTGTCAGCTTCAACATATGCCGCTACACGAGGCGAGTCATGACGGATGTCACTAGGAAGAACTGCTTCCGCTCCATAAACCATGGAGAATGGTGTGTACCCTGTCGACCTGTTGGGTGTGGTATTGATGCTCCACAACACAGAAGGTAACTCCTCAACCCAACAACCGGGCGTCCGTTGCAAAGGAACCATAAGCCGGGGTTTGATACCTCTCAAGATCTCTTGATTGGCCCTCTCCGCTTGACCATTGGACTGGGGGTGAGCCACTGATGACACATCAAGCCGGATGTGCTCACGTTGACAGAACTCCTTCATGGCACCCTTTGACAAATTGGTACCATTGTCTGTTATAATGCTGTGTGGAAAGCCAAACCAGAAGATCACCTTTTTGAGGAAATGAACCGCCGTGGCTGTGTCACACTTACTAACTGGCTCTGCCTCCACCCACTTCGTAAACTTATCAACCGCCACCAAAAGGTGGGTCTTCTTGTCCTTGGACCTCTTGAAAGGCCCAACCATATCCAGCCCCCAAGTTGCAAACGGCCAGGTGATTGGAATCATCCTCAATTCTTGAGCTGGTACATGAGCGCGCCTTGAAAATTTCTGACAGCCATGACATCTTTTGACCAAGTCCTCGGCATCAGCATGAGCTGTCAACCAATAGAAATCGTGACGAAATGCCTTGGCCACCAAATATTTGAACCGGCGTGGTGACCACAATCTCCTTCGTGGATCTCACGCAAAATTTCACGGCCTTCCTCAGGAGACACACAACGTTGAAACGCCCCTGTCACACTGCAATGATGTAACTCTCCATTGATAATAGTCATGGACTTGGACCACTGGGTTATCTGCCTGGCCAAAGTTTCATCCTCTGGTAACTCGCCCCGGTTTATATACGCCAGATATGGAACCGTCCAATCCGGGATAACATGAAGAGCCGCCACCAACTGAGCCTCCGGATCAGGAACAGCCAAATCCTCTTCACCAGGGAGCTTAACGGACGGATTATGCAAAACATCCAGGAAGACATTAGGTGGAACCGGTTTACGTTGGGAACCCAGGCGGCTTAAAGCATCCGCCGCTTCATTCTTCTGCCGGTCCACATGATCCACCTGATAACCTTTAAAGTGACCTGCAACAATATCCACCTCACGACGATATGCTGCCATTAGTGGGTCCTTGGAATCCCAAGTGCCAGACACTTGTTGAACCACTAGATCCGAGTCACTGAAGCACTTAACTCGGCTTAGGTTCATCTCCTTAGCCATCCGAAGATCATGGAGTAAAGCCTCATATTCAGCTGCATTGTTAGTGCAAGGGAACACTAAACGAAGAACATAACAAAACTTATCACCTCGTGGGGAAGTTAATACGACTCCGGCCCCCGAGCCCTCCAATTGCCTGGACCCATCAAAATGAATAGTCCAATAAGTGTGATCCAGCTTCTCCTCTGGCGCTTGTAATTCTGTCCAATCATTGATGAAATCCACAAGTGCCTGAGATTTGATCGCCGTTTGGGGTATGTATTTCAACCTGTGAGGCCCGAGCTCGATAGCCCACTTAGCAATCCGACCAGTTGCTTCCCTGTTCTAGATTATATCCCCCAAAGGAGCGGAGCTGACCACCGTGATGGGATGACCTTGGAAATACTGCTTAAGCTTCCAGCTTGCCATGAAAACCCCATACACCAATTTTTGCCAATGCGGGTACCTCTGCTTGGACTCAACAAGTACCTCACTGATATAGTAAACCGGCCGCTGAACCGGATATTCCTTTCCTGCCTCCTTGCGCTCCACCACGATAGCCACACTAACAGCCTGAGCATTAGCTGCCACATATAGCAACAATAGTTCTTTGTCCACTGGAGCAGCGAGAATCGGCGGAATAGCCAGCTGCCGCTTTAAGTCCGCAAATGCTTCATTAGCGGCGTCACTCCAGACGAAGTTATCCATTTTCTTCAGCATCTGATATAAAGGGATGGCCTTCTCGCCAAGGCGACTGACAAACCGGCTCAACGCAGCAATCCGGCCTGCCAGGCGTTGAACATCATTGATACACTTCGGTTTAGCCAAGGAGGTGATGGCTTTGATCTTTTCCGGATTAGCTTCAATGCCCCTGTTAGACACCAAAAAGCCCAAGAGCTTGCCTGTAGGTACACCAAAGACACACTTGGCCGGATTAAGCATCATTTTATAAACCCGCAGGTTATCAAAGGTTTCCTTCAAGTCATCAATCAATGTCTCCTTCTTCCTTGATTTTACCACAGTATCATCCACATAGGCGTGAACATTGCGGCCGATCTGTTTATGCAGACAATTCTGCACACACCGTTGATAAGTTGCCTGGGCACTCTTGAGCCCAAAGGGCATGGACACATAGCAGAAGGCTCCAAAGGGAGTTATGAAGGCTGTCTTCTCCTGGTCCTTAACTGCCATTTTGATCTGATGATAACCAGAATATGCATCCAAAAAGCTTAAACACTCGCAACCCGCTGTAGCATCAATAATTTGATCAATACGGGGAAGGGAAAAAGGATCTGCTGGACAAGCCTTGTTGAGGTCTATGTAATCCACACACATACGCCAAGTGCCATTCTTCTTGAGGACCAGCACCGGATTAGCTAACCACTCAGGATGGAATACTTCAACAATAAATCCAGCCGCCAAGAGCCTGGCTACTTCTTCTCCAATAGCTTTGCGCCTTTCTTCATTAAACCGGCGGAGAAACTGCTTGACCGGTTTATACTTGGGAACAACATTGAGAGTGTGCTCAACGAGTTCTCTCCGTACACCTGGCATGTCAGAAGGCTTCCATATATATCCTGATTCTCACGGATGAACTCGATGAGCGTGCTTTCCTATTTCGGATCCAAGTTAGCACTGATGCTAAATTGCTTGGACGAATCGCCAGGCACGAAGTCAACAAGCTTAGTCTCATCAGCCGATTTAAACTTCAGGGCCGGATCATGCTCTGTAGTTGGTTTCTTCAATGAAGTCATATCTGCCGGATCAACATTGTCCTTGTAAAACTTCAACTCTTCTATTGCACAAACCGACTCAGCATAAGCCGCATCACCTTCTTCACACTCCAGAGCAATCTTGCGGCTCCCATGCACGGTTATAGTTCCCTTGTGACCCGGCATCTTGAGCTGCAGATAGATATAACAAGGCCGTGCCATAAACTTAGCATAAGCTGGCCGTCCAAATAGGGCATGATACGGGCTGATGATTTTCACCACTTCAAAGGTCAAGGTTTCTGATCTCGAGTCATGCTCATCTCCAAAAGCCACCTCCAGAGCTATCTTACCAACAGGATATGCCGACTTCCCAGGCACCACACCATGGAACACCGTATTGGACGGTTTAAGATTTTTATCTATTAACCCCATGCGACGGAAAGTTTCATAATAAAGGATATTGATACTACTCCCTCCATCCATGAGTACCTTAGTGAACTTATAACCTCCCACCTGAGGTGCCACCACCAGAGCTAGATGACCCAGATTGTCAACCCGGGGTGGATGATCTTCTCTACTCCACACAATCGGCTGCTCGGACCAACGCAAATAACGGGGCATCGCCGGTTCAACGGCATTCACCGCCCTTTTATGAAGCTTCTGATCGCGCTTGTCCAAGCTAGTGGTGAAGACATGATACTGTCCGCTATTCAACTGCTTTGGGTTGCTCTGGTAACCCGACTGCTGCTGCTGCTGCTGATTGCCCTGATGATTATAGCCACCTTGGTTACCCTGATTACTTTGATTGTTATGTCCACCCTGATTACTGTGGAAGCCTGAACCGGAATTTCCTCCGCCATAACCTGGCCCATGAGAGCTGGGGCCTGAACCGCCTCCTGGTCCATGATCATACCGGAAAGGATCAGAATTTTTGAACTCTTGCATCATGTAACAATCTTTCCAGAGGTGCGTGGACGGGTCCTCCTTCGTCCCATATTTTGGACAGGGTTGGTTCAACAGATAAGACAAACGGTCCGGATTAGGACTTAGCCTTCCACCGCGCTGGGGCGGTTTACCCTTACGCTGCTGGCCCTTGTCATGTGTATTAGTGTTAGCCACAAAGTCTAAACCGTGGTCCGCCTTACGCTTGCCGCCGTTTCCATGACCCGCCGGGTTGTGGTGCTGCCCCTTGGCGTTGCCGCTCTTCTTTCCCTTCCCTGTCTTATCATCGCCAGACTCGGGATCCTTGGTACTATCAGAGTCGGCATACTTCACCAGTGCAGCCATGAGGGTTCCCATGTCATTACAATGATGTTTGAGCCGTCCCAACTTCAACTTCAGGGGTTCAAACCGGCAATTGCCTTCCAATGTTAAAACCGCGGTGTCAGCGTTGATGCGGTCCAATGAATGCAAAATCTCCGAAACCCGGCGCACCCAATGGGTTGTTGACTCTCCTTCCTCCTGGACACAGGCAGCTAAGTCCACAATTGACATGGGCTGCTTGCATGTATCCTTGAAATTCTGCATAAACCGGGCTCTCAACTCAGCCCATGACATGATAGAATTAGCCGGTAAGCTCTTTAACCAAGTGCGGGCTGTCCCTTCTAGCATCATGGTGAAGTATTTCGCACATGCCGCATCATCCACATCCAGCATCTCCATGGCCATCTCATAGCTTTCGACCCATGTTTCAGGGGATAAATCGGCGGTGTAATTTGGCACCTTGCGCGGGCCCTTAAAATCCTTGGGCAGGCGCACATTGCGCAACGCTGGGACAAGACATGGCACTCCCAAAGAACTAGAGGTAACTCCCGGTTCCACCGATGTGGTTGGACGAACCGGGTTAAGCTGACGGGCTTCATGCTGCGCCGCTAACCCGGCCTCTCTGCGTGCCCGAGCCCGGTCCACCACCTCCTGAGCATCACCAGCACCACTCGTCGGGTTATTGCCACGGGGCGGATCACGGTTCCGCGCATTGCTTGACACTGCCGGTTCATCCATATGCCTGCTGTAACTCCAGCTTGGACGGGGAGTGGAATGAATCCGATCGCGACTATATGAATAAGCCTCCTGTTGAACCAAGGCTGTCTGAAGAAGCTCCTTAACCCGACGCGTCTCGACAGCCGCTGGAGAATCGCCTTCGATCGGGATGGCCGCCAGCCGTGAAGCGGCAGCGACAATGTTATCCATCGGGTTAGAGTAATGACCCAGTGGCGTGGGGACATGCGGTGTTACAATGTTGTTCTAACGAGGCGGATCCGCCAAACGTGGCTGAACCGGCGCCCCTGCTCTAGGTGCCTCCACCCGGTTTACCACCGGCGGATTACTGGTCCCTGCTCCTGGGGTGTTAAAGAGATTTCTAGCGTCATAAACCGGCGGTAGGCGAGATCGGTGCCTCCTCTTCAGGACTTCATTCGACGCACTCTAATCCAGCATAATCCGGTAAGCTTGTGCATCCAAAGCGGCCTGCTCCGCGGCTATCCTAGTATCCTCAGCTGCTAAGTCGGCTTTGGCCTGGGCGATTTGATCTTTCACTTTCGCAATTTTCGCATTGTGTGCATCCTGATCCGCCGGGTTAACCTCCGCCATCAGCGTTGCCAACACGTCAAACAAATCAGATAGAACCTGAGTTGGCAGTCGCACAGGGCCTCCTGCCCCGGCCGCTGCCGCCGCTGCCGATCCGGAAATCATCGCCGCTGCGGTCGAAGAGTGGAGCGCCGTTTGCATGCCGGCCATGAAGATCGCAACCCGGTTTGGCAAATCCAAGGGGTCCGGATTACTGTCACCATCGGAACAACCCCCAATCTGGCCATCTTGTAACTGATATAACGACTCGATCTCTCCGGTTGATGACTCGTTGCCGGAATAAAAGACGGTCTCACCACCAGATTCCGATCTATCCTCAGATTCCCCTCCATGGATAACTCCCATGAAGGCACGCTTCATGACAGGCTTGACCCAGGCAGATCTCGCACGCTGAGCCGTTTCGACGAGGTCGGTGCAGATGTCCGGCTCAGGGCCTGGTTCGCCGATCTTGCCAATGAAAATGTGTGTGCCACCAAAGGGGACCCGGTACCCGTACTCGATTGAGCCGGCCTCGGGGCCCCAGCCTGCATCGTCGATGTAGAGCTTGCCGCGACGACTCTTGGTCATCCGGCCCACAGCATAACCCTTGAGTCCTTCGAAGTTGCCCTCCAAGAACTTGAAACCATCGTGTGATAGCCCCACGGTGGGCGCCAACTGTCGTGGTTTTGTCATGGGAGATGTCCTAGAGAAAGGACTTAGTCGTGGAGCCATCGCTATGGGTTAGCTTAAAGGGGTTAAAGCGGACAAGGGACGCAAGAGAGTTTTATACTAGTTCGGCCCCTTACGACGAAGGTAAAAGCCTACGTCTAGTTGTGATGGAATTGATGGGGTTTCGATGACCAGGGAGCGAATACGCTTTGCCTGAGTCTCGAGTTGTTGTCTGTTGTCCTTGAACCGCCGCCGGGTCGTCCCCTTATATACATGGGTTGACGCCCGTCGGTTTACAGAATCCCGAGGCCGGCTCATAATCGTGTCCGGCTCGGTCTCTGCTACTTCTATCTTACAACACAAGTTTACATATTAATGTTGGTTTATGTCTACAGGCCTTAAACCGGCTTTAGGCCCTGGGCCTTCATAAAGCGTCACCGTCTGTCTTCATGGACTTCAGATACAGATGAACTACTTATGGGGTTAACCCGGCCTCTCCTGGCCGGTTTATGCCCAGTGGTAATATCCCCAACACACCCTAAAACTCTGCGCATCTTCCCCGGCTCCTATTCGTTCCCGTCCGAGGCCTCACCATCGTCCTCCGCCTTGGTTCACTCACCGCGGCGCCGCCCTCCGGTGTTGTCAACATGGTCAACAACCGAGAGGAATAAGGAGATGACTGTACATGGTGAGGATGACACTAGGGACCCAGCAGCGCGCGTAGTAATTTTGTTTTTTCAGGACGGAGAAGGGTATCAACTGGGTTGTGCGGGAGCTATGGCCCGTCTAGCCCAGGCTTTTATTTCATATGTTTAGCACATGACCAGCCCAGTTTGTTTTTTTCCTTTCTGAAAATGGCTAGCCCAACTATTTTGTTTTTTGCAGAATAACCAACGTAGGCCTACTTGCTTTTCTACGCCTTGCTGGGCCTGAAATCTTTCAAGACGAGGAGGGATGCATTTTGCCCAGAAAATGGGCTATAAGTAATAAGAAATGGGCTATAAGTAATAATAAGTGGGCTGTAAAATGAAAAAATACAGCAAACAAGCAATTAGTTCCAAAATACTTTTTTCTTTCGGATTTTGATATTTTAAATTTCGTTGTTTTTGTGCGGGTAGAATTTCATTGGATTTAAATTAAGGTATGTTTAGTTTTTAAATTAATTTGAATCTCGCTAGAAATTTCGAGCTATATGCTATTTGGGACAAATTTGGAGGCTGACTTGTGGGTCTACTAGGTTGACGTGTACGAAAGGCTTTGTCAACTTAGTCCATAAACGATTCTAGCAGCAGTGACCGTTGGATGTTAATCCAACGACCATGCTGCTTCTTCAATATCTGATCTTCTTGCTCCAGCCGCCAAACCAGCGCCGGTGGGACTGCCTGCTCCCGCGTCCCGTGGCCGGCTGTCTGCCGCACAGGCCGCACCGCCCCACCCTACTCCATTGCTGGCCAGGCCATTCCTCTACTCACCCACACCTCCTGTTATTTTTCGGCGATGGCAGCCGGACCAGTAAACCCTCGTAATCCCCACCGCGTGGGCAACCACTGCTGAGTCTTCCCCGGCTCCGTGCCGTTCCCTTCCTAGGCCTCGTCGTCGTCCCCGCCCTGGTGCTCTCGGCGCGGCGTGGTCAACGTGGTCAACGAATGACATCCACGGACGTGGACTGTACGTGGAGAGGCTGACAGCTGGGTCCATGGCCGCACACAAGGAAATGCCTCCTTATTACGCGCAAAATAATGATTCCTCCACCTGACATCTGGGACCCACCAGAAGGGCCTCTGTATTTTGCGAAAAAACGTTCCCCTCGCTGAAAGGTCGGACCCACCTGCTATATCTTCGCACGCAAGGAAGTGCCTCCTTATTACGAACAAAAAATGAATACTCCCCCTGCTAGCTGGGACCCAACATAGTGGGAGACTGACTTGTGGGCCCACTAAGTTAACGGGGACGGAGGGCTTTGTCAACTTAGTCAATATGAACGATTCTAGCTCCAGTGACCGTACGATGTCCATCGAACGGCTGTAGTGCTTCTTCAACCTCTGGTCTTCTTGCTCCAGCCGCCCAAAGCAGCGCCGGTCGTGCCGCATGCTCCTGCCTCCCGTGGCCGGCTGTGCTGCCACGGAGGCCTCACCGCCCCCTACTACTCCCACCGCTGGCCAGGCCATCCCTCCACTCACCCACACCCCCTGTTATTCTGCGGCGATGGCAGCCGCACATCAA
This sequence comes from Aegilops tauschii subsp. strangulata, assembly GCF_002575655.3. Classification (NCBI taxonomy): domain Eukaryota; kingdom Viridiplantae; phylum Streptophyta; class Magnoliopsida; order Poales; family Poaceae; genus Aegilops; species Aegilops tauschii. The sequence goes on along the minus strand of NC_053038.3, from coordinate 374,863,051 downwards.
AGCCGAACCAGTGAACCCTCGTACTCCTCTCCGCGTGGGCATCCACTGCCGCGTCTTCCCCGGCTCTACGTCGTCCCCTTCCTAGGCCGCGCCGTCGTCCACCGCCTTGGTGATCTCGGCGCGGTGTGGTCAATGTGGTCAAGGAACAACTTCCATTGGAAGAGTACTCTACGTGGAGAGGCTGATAGCTGGGTCCACGGCCGCAGCAAGGAAGTGCCTCCTTATTACGTGGAAAATAATGATTCCTCCACCTGACAGCAGGGACCCACTGACGGTGTCCTGGACTAGGGGGTACTCACCACGTCGTCTCCCGATCAGTTGGATTGGGCCGAGGACCCCCATGGCCGTTTGCTCATGGGCAGGCTCGGACAGCCGATGTATACACGAGGAAGATTCCACAAGACTTGGTGATCAAGACAAGGACTCCTCTCCACCGGCGTATTCGACTAGGACTCTTGTTATCCTAGGCCTCTGGTACATTATATAAGCCAAGGCCAGGCTAGTCGATAGACCATCATGACATTACTCATCATACCTCTAGGGTTTAGACCACAAGATATGATCTCGAGGTAGATCAACTCTATAATCATACGCATCGAATACAATCAAAAGCAGCATGTAGGGTATTATCTCTTCGAGAGAGCCCGAAGCTGGGTAAAATCCCATGTCCATGTTACAATCGATCCTAAGACACGTAGCTTGGGACCCCCTACCCAAGATCTGCCAGTTTTGACACCGACAATGGTGCTTTCATTGAGAGTTCCGCTGTGTGGTCGGCAAAAGGATCAATGGCTCGCCTGCAGATCAACTACGACGTTGGCGTCTTCGTCGCCGCCTCGACTGGTCACCTTGGCTTGACCGAGGACTATGCCCTACCTCCAATCATCATGTTTGGACGAGGGCCTTCATCAACATCAACTCCGATCTCTATCAAGATCATGGAGGAATCATCCATGGAGCTCGGGGGCTCAACGTCAACATTGCCCTCGGGCGACCTTGCTGTTTTTCCGAACATCGAACTTGTATCCGCTACCACCACCTCCTCAAGCATCGCTTTAACGATTCCTTCGGTGGAATTGTGCAGAATTGAGTCTACAACAACACTGTAAAATTTCGTCGCGTTCCGATGGAGCAATCTCCGCCGGTCTCCGATTTACCGGAGCCCCGTCAAATCTGGACGGGAATCTGGACGAGTTTGGAGCATGGTGTCCAGCACCTAGCTCGGACGTCCTTTGGAAAATCTAACCGTTGATCGGCTGTGGAATTCCTATATCTACCACCCCTAAAAATTTCAGCTCGATCCGACCATCCAAACTCCGGGAACCTTCCGATTAGTGCATCACTTTTCAGATATGTTTTCTGCGCGAGAACGAATCCGACCCGAGTTCATCTTTTTAATGAACGGGATTTCGGACATCCTTTTTGAAGGAAGTTTTGTATGGGGTATTGTGTTTTGTTCCCAAACACATCCGACTTATTTTTAAGTCTTTTCCAATATGATCTTCACCATCGCGCCGGTGTCAAACCAGCCCGACAACGTTGCTCCATGGCTGCTGACCTGCGCTAGACACGGTCGCTTTGTTGAGCCGAACTCAACTTCTTCGGATCATCATCTCAGCAAGCCGAACAAGAGTTCGGCATCGCGAAGGATAAATCATCACCAACCTCGCCGCCCCACAGATTACACGGAGCGGGCACATCGGCATCGCCGCATGGTCACTTCATCAAGCCGGTATTGACCACGTCACGAGTTATGACCTGCATCGGCATGGCCGCATCGTTGCATGGCCGCTGATGTCCATCACGCCGAACTACTTCAACACCTCGGCTGACATGGCAGCTGCAACGTCTTCTTACCGACCTGCTCCGTCACCTCGTCTGGACTAGGGGCTTCGCCATCCCTTCATCAACCTACTCCGGAGACATCGGCGTCGTTAGCCGACTAGCTTCGTCACGTTAGCTGGACCGGGGGCTTTGCCTCTGCGAGCCAACCTTACCAGCTTCATCATGCCGTCGCTTCACCGCCCATCAGGCAATGGGTGTGCGGATCGAGTCCCAATTTTGGGAGTCACTTTTCTTCGGACTGCTACGACAAATAAACCAGGTGCTATTAATCCTAGCAATTTTTGCTTGTTTGGGTTTATTTTTCCCAAGGAATTATTACTCTGGTTTGTTCCATCATCTGTACAGAGATCTATTAAATGTCGGCCGCATTAACGACGGTCGCGTGGTGGTTCGGTCAGTTTCCCTGCATAGTTCGGCGAACGCCGCATCCGGAACTCGGACCGACCTATGAATTCAGGCTTTGCCACGCCTTTACCGCATCACGCCGATGCCCTGCATCGACATTGACTTTGGTGCCAGGCCACATATTTTTAAATAAATTATCTTGCGTAAATTAATTATGCGAGGATTTTTATATATTTATATTATTATTGTTGGTCTGCACTATTTTACTTGTGCAGGTAATGGACTTCGACCGCGTCACGTGGTCTCTTCGGCAAGCCGACGCCGTCGTCCCAATCAGCATAAATCGTCTCGCGTGCTCACCTTGGTGGTCATGTTGCCATACCTACGTGTTCGGTTGCCTCGAGGACTTCGGCATCGCCAAGAGAGCTCTAGCTCATCGAGCGTTCGGCGCACATGCCATATTTCTTTTATTACTCACTTTGCATAAATTATTTATTATGCAACAATTTTTTAATTTATTATTATGACTATTATACCCGGTTTGCACTATTTTTTGTGCACAGGTAAATGATTCGGGTCGGGCAGTGTTGTCACCTCGGCGTACTGACATACCACGTCACCTCGACTGGACGGGGGGCTTCGTCAACACTTCATTAACTCACGCTCGGGACTTCGGCGTCACTCTACCGGCCTGCATTGGCCGTGCTATGTCACCACTTCAGAGTGCCGAGCTCTTCGCTCCGCCACCTCGGGACCGGCTTGGGGGATGGAACCTTGTCCCACATCAAGCTCGGACCGCGTCATCAATGCCGAACACATTAACCAGCTATGTCGCTTTCATGCTCAAAGTTTTAAATTTTTAACTTGTGTTCGGTTCGACCATGCTCACATATGTTGTTCGTTAAAAGAAACTCCCCTTACCCATGTTAATTGGGGGCTCTTAAAATTTACACGAGCCGTTCTATAATAATTTGTTTTCTTCTTTGTCGTTGCAAAGTCTTTTTCTACCGCTCCTTTTTCGACTTGAGTGTATGGTCAATAGCCGGATAGCCTAGCTTCTCTCTAAAGCCGCTCGAGTTTAGAGAGCTAAACTAGCCTCGGAGAAGCACTCCGCCTTCGGGATAAGGAGCTTGAAGCCATAGGCTGACCCGCTTGAAGTCTTGAGATCGGATGTGTCATATTAAATCACGACAGAAGCACATTTAAAAAAAAGTCCAATTTCCGGATTGGCACCTAAATCTCGGTTTAGTCCGGGCGTCAAGCTTTTACATAAGTTTTTGGCTTTTCGAGCCTATGGCACTTTTAAACTATTGGTGTGTTTCCAGCATAAGTCTCATAGTGCAACGCCGGACACCTTTAGAGATTCTGCAAAAACATTCTCGGATATTGCTATATATGCATCGGTTTCGAATTGTGTCTTTGGTCAATAGTTGGGTTGCCCGGATCCTGTGCTTGCCTCCTACGTTCCGCTTTGTTCGGCTAAGTGTGCAAAGGGAGAACCACTGCGATTGTGCTTCCAGCTCGCATGGTTAAGCACCTCAGTGGAGAAAGCCGAAAACTGGCTGTCACAATAAGCGTAAACTGGTCAGCGATCCGATGACTGTGTTAAATGACGGGTCGTTCATAACATTGGCGGAAGTGTTACGGCTTGACCTCGGCTGTCGCCGAACACTAACCAGGGGCTAGTAGCTGGCCTCCCAACTTTAAGCTCCTATGACTAAGTGAAAGTTATAAAGCCCGCATATCGGATTGCTTCGTTTCCGCTAACACAACCGCCTTCGGGCACCGAGACGTCGGCTAAGGATTGTTTGTTATTGCGGAAACACCATGTGTAGCATCTTCAAGGGGGTGGAAGCCGATGATGGGCCACTTTCAACTGATAAATGGTCGCAACGGAGTCAAAATAAACATATCATCGGCATTTGTATTTAATATACAAGGGCCGCTGAGGGAGTCCTAGACTAAGGGGTCCTCGGGCGTCCGGCCTGTTAGCCATGGGCCGGACTGATGGGCTGTGAAGATACGAAGACCGAAGACTCTCACCCGTGTCCGGATGTGACTCTCCTTGGCATGGAAGGCAAGCTTGGCGATCAAATATGAAGATTTCCTTTCTCTGTAACCGACTTTGTGTAACCCTAGATCCCTCTGGTGTCTATATAAACCGGAGGGTTAGGTCTATAGGACCGAATACTCATTACCATAGTCATACAAGCTAGACTTCTAGGGTTTAGCCATTACGATCTCGTGGTAGATCAACTCTTGTAATACTCATATTCATCAAGATCAATCAAGCATGAAGTAGGGTATTACCTCCATAGAGAGGGCCCGAACCTAGGTAAACATTGTGTCCCCCGTCTCCTGTTACCATCGATCCTAGACGCACAGTTCGGGACCCCCTACCCGAGATCCGCCGGTTTTGACACCGACATTGGTGCTTTCATTGAGAGTTCCACTGTGCCATCGTCAAGAGGTTTGATGGCCCCTTCGATCATCTACAACGATGCTGTCCAAAGGGAAGTCTTCCTTCCTGGACAGATCTTCGTATTCGGCGGCTTCGCACTACGGGCCAACTCGCTTGGCCATCTGGAGCAGGTCGAAAGCTACGCCCCTGGCCGTCAGGTCAGATTCAGGAGCTTGAATTATGTCGCGGACATCCGCGGAGACTTGATCTTCGACGAATTCGAGACCGCGGCAGCCGCCCCCTGTCACCTCGATGAACATGACTTCAATATGTCATCGGACCACATCCAGGAGATAGCTCCTGTAACTACTCTGGCCTTAGATCCGGAGCAGATCGCGCCATCCGAGGATGGGAAGCTCAACCCCGCCACGGAGGCCACAAATTCCGCGGCGTTGGAGCCGCACACAGGCTTAGCCTCATGTGATATCTGTGTCACAGGAACTCCGGACTCGTTTCCGGCTATAAATTCCAAACCATGTGCGTCCACGGACGCCGAGCTTGATCGGTTATGGATCTTCGAATTCAGCGCCACAGACATCTTCCGACACTCGCCTTTTAGCGATGTGCTAAACTCATTAAAGAATTTGTCCTTGGCGAGGGACTCATTGCCGAATTATGTACGATTCGAACTGGAGGCTGATGATGGAGAATTTTGTTTCCCACCGGCCACCCACTTCATAGCCACTGTCGAAGACTTAACCGACATGCTCGATTACGGCTCCGAAGACATCGATGGTATGGACGACGATGCCGATGAGGAGCACGGCTAAAACCCGCCATTTACTGGACGCTGGACGGCCACTTCTTCGCACGATGTATACATGGTGGATACACCTAAAGAAACTAATGACAATGACAAAGAAGATCCAGTTGAGGATAAACCCCCTGAGACACAGCCCAAACGTCGGCGCTCCCGCCGCCGCTCTAAGTCACGTCGTTCCGAAAACAACAATACTGGCACCAGAGAAAATAATACTCTGGACGATGCCGAAAACGATGAAGGCCCTGTTGAGATAATTTCTGAACAGGAGGAACAAAAAACGGGCACGTTAGCCCCGATGAACAGGCCACACATGAACACTCGGAGGACAGTCATTATCTGCCACTCTCCGAGGACGAGGAGAGCCTCGGCAATGAGGATTTCATCGTAGCCGAGGAACCTCTCGAGCAGGAGCGCTTTAAACGCCGGCTAATAGCCACTGCAAGGAGCCTGAAAAAGAAGCAGCAGCAGCTTCAAGCTGATCAAGATCTACTCAATGATAAATGGAATGATGTCCTGGCAGCCGAATAATACGGCCTTAATCGCCCAGCCAAAAGTTACCCGCATCGTAAATTGCTACCTCAGTTTGATGATGAGGCGTTGGAGCCCATACCATCATCGCGCAATGCGGCTGACCGACCACCACGGGGTCGGGACAAAGCGGCAACTCAAGCCGAACACCAGCCTGCTCCACCTCACCATAAAGGTAGAGATAAAACAGCTCGGGGACATACCCACAACCTACGGCAAAAATTGGATAATAATGCAGGACATACTAGATCGATCTACGGATCGCGAGGGCGTGCCCCGACACGTGACGACGGCCACCTATTCGGACGCAACAAGCCTAGTCACTCTCGGGCCGAACTCCGCAGATGGACTCCATCTGAACTACGTCACAACGTGGCCCAATATAGAGGCGCCGCACACCCACTCTGCTTCACTGATGAAGTAATGGAGCACGAATTCCCAAAAGGGTTTAAACCCGTGAATATCAAATCATACGATGGAACAACTGACCCCGCAGTGTGGATCGAGGATTTTCTTCTCCATATCCATATGGCCCGTGGAGATGACCTCCATGCCATCAAATACCTACCGCTAAAACTCAACGGACCAGCTCGGTACTGGTTAAACAGTCTGCCGGAAAACTCTATCGGCAGCTGGGAGGACTTGGAAAACGCCTTCTGCGACAACTTCCAAGGAACATATGTCCGGCCACCAGATGCCGATGACTTAAGTCACATTGTCCAACAGCCCGGAGAGTCAGCCAAGAAGCTCTGGACTAGATTCTCAGTTAAAAAGAACCAAATCGTCGACTGTCCGGACGCTGAAGCCCTAGCGGCCTTCAAACACAGCGTCCAAGACGAATGGCTCGCCCGCCACCTCGGACAAGAAAAACCAAAATCCATGTCAGCCCTTACTACTCTGATGACCCGCTTTTGCGCGGGCGAAGACAGCTGGCTGGCTCATAAAAACAGCAGCGCCAGCGATCCGGGCGTGTCCGAAGTCCGAGACGGCATTGGAAAGCCGCGATGCAGCAAGCACAAACACAATGAAAAAACACAGGACACGGCGGTCAACGCTGGATTCAGCGGTCCCAAACCCGGTCAACGGAAAAAGCCATTCAAGGCAAACAAGGATGGACCAGCCGCTCTAGACAAGATACTGGATAGGCCCTGCCAGATTCATGGCCACCCCAACAAACCAGCCAATCATACCAACAGAAGCTGTTGTGTCTTCAAGCAGGCCGGCAAGTTCAACGCCGAACACAAGGGGAGGAGGCCGCCCGGTGATAGCGACAGTGACGAAACTCACCAAACAAATACTAGGGGTCAAAAGCAGTTTCCCCCCGAAGTAAAAACAGTGAACATGGCATATGTGACGCACACCCCTACAGGGGAACGCACGGAACACTCCCTCTGTACAGAAGAGCACACCACGGCTAACTCAGCCGAACTGCATAGCGGCCCTGTCACACCGCACACCTCATCGGCCATTAAGCCGCCGGTCTCCATTCAACATGACCGATTAATGTCCATACTGGACTAGCAATTCGGCTTCCGCCGTTCGCCTGAAACGACTGCGAATTCGGTACTGCGCATACATAATTATGCACTTGAAATACCCTGGGCATCGGCGGAAGCACAATACGGAAGGACTTGCAAGCACTTCCACAGCCTCTCCCATTTCTTCTAACTACCTTTTTCTTTCTTATGTTCCCTCCACAGGTGACTCAGAGGCTGGTTATCTCACGAACTCTATCGGAGTTCGGGTTCGTACATTTATCCAAGGGCCATTCCCGTCAAAGGAGTCCCTTAACCGAGGACAGGCGACGCAGACGTGCGACAGGAGGTCCAAAATAACTTTTTGTGGACCGCACTCTATATTTCGAGCCTGTAAGGTGCCTTTTTCCTCAGCCTTCGACCCCTGGCATGTCAAATAGCCGGGGCCGTGGCGTTTTTATCTGTAACATAACGATTGGCATATCACTCAGGTCCCAGTGAACATAATCTTTATTCAGCATTCGCCTTTTTCTGAAATTTGCTCCTTTGGATGTTTTCACACCTCGGCATAACTTGCCAGGGGCTTGGGATGAGAACAAATGAGTTGCCGACAAAGTCCGAACAGCTCTATAGCGTACCTCGGCGTCGCGAGTTTGGCCTTATATGCATCAGCTCCGAATCATGTCTTGGGTCAATAGTTGGGTTGCTCGGCTCCTGTGCTTGCTACCTTATGTTCCGCTCTATCGGCTAAGGTAGTAAAGGGAGAACTACTGCAATTGTGCTTCCGGTTCATCTGGTCAAGCACCTCAGTAGAGAAAGCCGAAAACTGACTGTCATGATGCGGCGAGCTGGTCAACCACTCGATGACTTATCGGGATCTGTCGCGATTCCCTCCGTATTATACGATGGACCTTTTCTTCAGGTCACATATGCAACACACCATATTGGAATAAGCCGCGTGCATACCAGGGGCTATATCGTAGACCCACCATAAAACTCCTATGGCTAAGTGAAAGTGTTAACGCCCTATAGTCCGATTGCCTAGTTCGCCGCATTGACACCTCCTTAATGGACCAAGACGTTGGGTCAAGAGTGATCAAATGCTTTTCCGAACACCCCCGTATTTTTTACGAGGGGGCTGAAGCCGACGACTGGAAAACTTCCAGATTATACAAAAAACGGCCGCACAGGAGGAAGAAAAAGTTTTTTAGGCGAAACTAAAAAGAAACTAGCCTTATTATAATATTCTCTTTTTCATACAATTCACTCGAAAATTACATCTTTCGAGCATTGACCCTCTATTAAGCAGGCACCCTCTAAGACATCCTCGAAATAGTGCTCTGGCGTGTGACGATCCTTGCCCTTGGGTGGACTCTTCGCTGCAACATCGGTGGCCTTCATCTTCGCCCAGTATGTCTTGACATGGGCAAAGGCCATCCGTGCACCTTCAATGCACGTTGATTGCTTCACAACATCGATATGCGGCGCCGCGTCAGCAAGTCACTGCACCAAACCAAAATAACTATCCGGAATTGGCTCGGTTGGCCACAGCCAGACCACGACGTCCTTCATGACAGCACCGGACAGCCTGTGAAGCTCGGCCCATTGGGTCATCTGTTCGTTTAGCAATGGCGGGCGCTTCGACGCACCGAATTGTGACCAGTAAAGCTTCTCCGTTGTATATCCTTCTTGCGCTTGGTAAAACTGCGCCGCGTCAGCCGCACTCTTCGGCAAGTCCAATAACGCGTCTGGAGAACTCCACACTTGGTTAAGCGGGGTATAATTCGGATCGCCAAACTTAGTTTGCAATAAAAAGGGCTTACCAGCCGCGATCTCCCCAGCTTGCTGGATCTCCTCCCGAGCCGCTCTAGACTTGGACCATACTTCTTTTGCCTCTCGTAAGGCCTTATCAAGATCAGCCGCTTTTGCTTTATTATCCTTCTCGAGAAATTCGCAGCGGCTAGCGGCACCTTCGAGCTCACGCGTCATCTTGGATATTTTCTCCTCGTCCTGACGCCGAGCAGCCTGTTCCGCCTTCAATTCGGCTGATGCCTTTTCGGCAGCCGCATTACTAAACCGGGCCTGCTCCTTGACTCGGAATAGTTCCGCCCGAAGAATCTCCACTGCGGCAGCACCATCTGCAGTTATGCATACTTTAGCATACACTCCTTCACGTCCCACTTATATTATAAGCAAGTGCATATAATGACTGCCCCAAATACATACCTTGTGACTCGTCAAGACGCTTGTGGATAAGCGTGATGTCCTCACTCGCCACATCAAGCTTCTGCTGAAGCTCGGTGACTTCTGTAGTCCGGGCGGCCACTGAGGGGAAATTGCCTGTGTTCCAATTCAATCACATCATTCCCTGAGCATATCTCTTTTGATCCTCTGATCGCCCCCTTGGGAAACCAATCCGGTCTCAGGGGCTACTACCTATACACAGGTGCATGTTGCGAATAAAACGCTGTTGAAAATATTACATCACAAACCTCGAAGCCTCTTAGCAGGCTCGTGAAGGCCTCATGCAATCCGCTCTTCGCGGGCTGAACCCTCTCAACAACCGTACCCATCAAGGTATGGTGTTCCTCTGAGACGGACGCTTGTCGCAGCATGTTCGTCAACATATCTGGCGCTTCCGGATCTTCGGAAGCCGCCGTTGGAGCACGGCCTCCCTTTGAAGGAACCTGTTTGCTCGTCCCTACAATCATCTTCGACTGTAAACCGGATAGTCCGGGGCCTTCATTGTTGGCCCCCGAACCCTGGGCGATTGGGGTATCACCTCCGGGTGATGTCTTCTTCATCCCCCGCACTGCTTGCTAATCGGGAGAGACCCTCCGGGATGACACTTCACAGTCGTCCGCCTTATTGGGCGAGGAAATTGGTGGAGGTGTTTCTCTCTCCATCATCTCTGGAAGAAGGTCCCCCGAGGAGGAGGATTGTTGAAGAGGACAGTGTGCCGGACTGCAAAATATATATTCCCAATGTTACCTTGGTAGCGGGAAAGGAACGAGATATGTTTAAGAACTCCCTTGTTCAACTTACGATTTGGCCAGAGGCTTATCCTCACTATGGAACAGTGCGACAACATCGTCTTCCAAGCCTGAGCCACCTGCCGATGGCATCTTGCCTCGCTTGGGGGCCTTTTCCTCCCAATATTCGGAGGCGGTCCTTTTCTTACCCTGGGGGGAAGGTACCTTGACTTCTCCTTCACTTTTGTCTTCGGACGATGGAATTTTGATTCCCCCGGACGTACTGTCTGATATACCTTCGGGATGGAGGCCCCTTTTGGTCCTCCCCCTTCCCACCTTGTCCTCCTCCACCGGCACCTGGTATGGAGCCGGGGCCAGCATCCTTGTTAATACGGAATCCGCTAAGTCTTCAGGGAGGGGGCCGAACACCGGATTCGCTCCGCTTTCTTTATCCAGCCCTGGAAAAAGACAGTATGCTTAGTAACATACTATAGCGTACTTAAAGTGTTCGGGAGTTAAGCGCTTACCGGGGTGTCCGGATGGTTGCAATCGAGGCTGATGTCCTCGTTGGTATCCGGCCATTGTTTTCGTTTCCCAAAAAAAAATTCCACATCCCTTTGTGCGTAGTGCCAAAGAAGTGTTGGAGGGTTCGCGCTCCTTCCGGATTAAACTCCCACAGGCGGAGAGGCTGTCGTTGGCACGGTAGAGTCTGGCGAACTAGCATTACTTGAACCACATTGATAAGATCGATGTCCTTCTTGAGGAGGTTTCGGATGCGGCTCTGCAGAGTTCGCACTTCATCGATTGAACCCCAGTCTAGCCCCTTATTGATCCACGACGCGAGTTGAGTCGGAGGGCTAGATAGAAACACAGGAGCAGCGGCCCACTTGGAACCACGAGGCTCGGTGATATAGAACCACTCCTGCTGCCATAAATTTGAAGATTATGTAAAGGATCCTTTTAGCCAAGGAGCGTTAGTAAGCTTGCTCACTGTGGCACCACCACACTCCGCTTGTCTCCCCTCAATCACCTGCGGCTTCACATTGAAGGTCTTCAGCCATAAGCCGAAGTGTGGAGGGATTCGGAGGAAAGCTTCGCACGTAGCGATAAGTGCCGATATGAGAAGGAAGGAGTTCGAGGCCAGATCGTGAAAATCTAGCCCGTAATAGAACATGAGCCCACGAACAAAGGGATTGAGAGCAAACCCTAAACCTCGGAGGAAGTGGGAGATAAACACGACCCTCTCGCCGGATCTAGGGGTAGGAATAACCTGCCCTTCAGCAGGGAGCCGGTGGAAGATTTCTGCGGTCAGATATCTTGCCGTTCGGAGTTTCGCGATGTCTTCCTCTGTAACAGAAGAAGCCACCCACCGGCCTTGAAGGCTGGAGCCGAACATGATCGAGGTTCGTGGTGATTGAAGCCCGGGTGTTAGAGCTCGAGGTGGGGAAAGCTGAAGAAGTAGCAAGCACAGAGGAGAAGGGCGGGTCACCCCTCTATAAAGGCTGTGAATATCGAAACGCCTCCTCTCGGGCCTTAAAACATGCCTATTCCCAAGGAATCGACGTGGAATGGCAGGGCAAGAAACGGTCCGAAATAAAGACTGGGCCAGCATAATGTCACATTGCAAAAAGTTGTCAACAGATTGGACTCGTGAAATATTATACTCTCTACGGCTGTGTGTGTGGTATTTATGTTGCAGATCTGGACACATCTCTCGTCCGGAGACTATCTTGGAGTTCGGAAAGGGGAACCCGCCTTGCAATGCCGAAGACAATCTGTGTGCCGGACACCTCGTCATTGAAGCCTAGTTCAGGGGCTACTGAGGGAGTCCTGGACTAAGGGGTCCTCGGGCGTCCGGCCCGTTAGCCATGGGCCGGACTGATGGGCTGTGAAGATACGAAGACCGAAGACTCTCACCCGTGTCCGGATGGGACTCTCCTTGGCGTGGAAGGCAAGCTTGGCGATCAAATATGAAGATTTCCTTTCTCTGTAACCGACTTTGTGTAAACCTAGATCCCTCCGGTGTCTATATGAACCAGAGGGTTAGGTCTATAGGACCGAATACTCATTACCATAGTCATACAAGCTAGACTTCTAGGGTTTAGCCATTACGATCTCGTGGTAGATCAACTCTTGTAATACTCATATTCATCAAGATCAATCAAGCAGGAAGTAGGGTATTACATCCATAGAGAGGGCCCGAACCTGGGTAAACATTGTGTCCCCCGTCTCCTGTTACCATCGATCCTAGACGCACAGTTCAAGACCCCCTACCCGAGATCCGCCGGTTTTGACACCGACAGCCGCCTTCCGTAATCATCATTATAAAGCCATAAATATGCATCAATTTGACTTTAAGATTTCGGCCAAGCTGGGTTGCCTGGCTCCTGTGATTACCCCTACGTCCCCGATTGTTCGTCTAGGAGGTAAAGGGAGCACCTCTGTGATTGTTACTTCCGGGTCATCCGTTTTAGTACCTTAGACTGGGAGAAGCCGAAAGCTAGCCATCTTAAAGAATATAATTGGTCGGCAACGACGGAAGTGAAAATTTTGGTCCATTAAAAGCCATAGAGATCGGGAAGTTACCCCGAACTAAATACTCAATATTTTTCTCCTGCATCGATCGGAGTTGAGGTTTCATGATCATGATCGGCATGACAACCCAAAGAAAGGAACCGATAGCGGGATTGTTTTCTTTGGGAGATGTTTCTTACATCAAATAGTAATATAACATCCTCTTCGCATACCTTTGTTTATAAAACCGTATGGCCGGATTGCCTTGTTTGTCGTAAACCTTTGCCCTTGTAAAGGCTTTATAAAGTAGGACAAACACTTCCCGACCACTGGCAGAGGAGGTTGAAGCCGATGGTCGGTCAACAAGGTTGTTGTACAATGCGGATCCGAGCATTCATGATGTAAACTACTTGGATACATAGAATCATTACACATAAAAATTGTGAGTAAAATCCATTTACTGCAATCCATCTTTTAAACCCCTTGGGGCCTACCTTGGCGAGCTCGGATTTTGACCAGCTCTAAGCTCCTTTAAGAGATCTTTATTCTCTTTCCGAGAAGTTTGTGTTAAACACAACAAATTTTTCTGTCAAACGGATATCGATCCTTAATTCGGCCACCCGTGCCCACATTAAGGCTCGGGGGCTACTGGGCTTCGCGCTCATTATTTATAAATATTAAAGGGGCACATCAATCCCCTGATCTGGTGTTGCCACCCGACCAGTGTCTCGAGGGCTACTGCATTGCTTATTCAATGCAGAGAATTCAAAGTGCTCAGTGTTCGGCATGACCGGGCTATGGGCAAGCGTGTCTTCGGACAACAGTAAGTACCATCTGGGACTTATCTGGCATCAAGCTAATATATCACGACGTCTTCTCACAACCCTCTTTCAGGGGCCTGTCCACCGATCATTATTTCTAATATATTACACTGCGTTTCTATTCCTACGTATGCTGCCGAGCTAGGAGTTGATCCTCAGGCCGATTTTGCAAATCGACCTGAGTCTCAGGGGCTACCAGGATCAGCAGTTTTATGTTTTCCTTCAGGTGCATCTCGGGTTTTAGACCGACACACACCTTGAGGGCTACTGGATATACACTGGCTATATATCTCGGCAGAGAATAAATTGCACCAATAAAAAATATTCACAGAAAAATTAGCTCGTGGTCGGGGTGGTGCACCACCTCGGAAGCAGTCTCGAATAAAGCTCGGGCGCCAGTGGCTGGCTCCATAGAGGGCATTTCCGGCATTATGCTCGGCTGAATCCGTTCAGTCTTTTAAAAGACCGAGGTAGTTTACGACACCTCGGACGCTGACCATCGTTGGAGCTCGGAAGTGGACCGACATAAAGCTCGGATTCGAATGGCTCGTTCCATACAGAACTTTTCAGCGTTAAACTTGGATAACCTCCTTCAAACTTTTTCAAGCTAAGGTGATCTATGACACCTCGGATATAGTCTGGCGTTGGAGCTCGAATATAGTCCCGCATTGGAGCTCGGATATAATCCGGTGTTGGTGCTCGGCTGCAAAAGATATCTCGAATGCACTCCGGCGTTAGAGCTCGGATGCAAGAGGACACCGCCGCATGGGAACAACTTCAAACCCGAGGTGTGGCGTAAAAAATAATAACAAGGCATTGATAAAGGCCGAGAACTTAAAGGGGCTCCTCGGATACCCAATGTGTAAACTCTTCGGATTCCCTTTGGCGATCCTCAAGATCGAAGATGAGATGATTTGTTGAACCAGTTTTCAAGACCGACGACTAAAGATGAAGAACAATCCGGAAGAATCGAGGAGCGTCCCCAACTTGAAGACCGGTTCAGGGGGCTACTGACGGTGTCCTGGACTAGGGGGTACGCACCACGTTATCTCGTGATCAGTTGGATTGGACCGAGGACCCCCATGGCCGGTTGCTCATGGGCAGGTTCGGACAACCGATGTATACACGAGGAACATTCCACAAGACTTGGTGATCAAGACAAGGACTCCTCTCCACCGGCGCATTCGACTAGGACTCTTGTTATCCTAGGCCTCTGGTACATTATATAAGCCAAGGCCAGGCTAGTCGATAGAGCATCATGACATTACTCATCATACTTCTAGGGTTTAGACCACAACATATGATCTCGAGGTAGATCAACTCTATAATCATACGCATCGAATACAATCAAAAGCAGCATGTAGGGTATTATCTCTTCGAGAGATCCCAAAGCTGAGTAAAATCCCGTGTCCATGTTACCATTGATCCTAAGACACGCAGCTTGGGACCCCCTACCCGAGATCTGCCGATTTTGACACCGACACCCACCGGACGGGCCACTGTATTTCATGAAAAAAATGTTTCCCCCCTGACTGCTGGGACCCACCAGCTACATCTTCACACGCAAGGAAGTGTGTCCATATTATGAAAAAAAAACGAGTCGCCCCCTGACTGCTGGGACCCACCAGCTACATCTTCGCACGCAAGGAAGTGCCTGACAGTCGGGACCCACCTGGTCGAAGTGTACGTAGCATTGTCATTCTGGTCGCGAACGTGTACGTACATACTGGTCGATGTAGAGGCGCGCACGTGTCGTAGTAGAGGCGCGCACATAGCATGTACACGTACGTACAGCAGCCAGGGTGCAAGAAAGTAAATACGGCCACGTACGTACATACGGGCAGGGTCTCGAACGCCTACTCGCGCATACGTACGGCAAGGGCTCGTGTACATGGCTGGGTCGGAACGGAGAAACTGCGTCGTCGTCGTGTTCATGGGGAGGCAACTGAATGCGTCATGTTCATCGGGAGGCAACGGAACGCGTGCTGTTCATGGGGAGCCAACCGGCTTGGACGAAATAGCCGATGGAAACGAGGCCTGGCGTACCGCAGAACGGAGGAAACGGCCTTGTGTTCGACCGGCCACGGTCGAAACGGGATCCTGTTCATCGGGAGGGGTCTGGCGTACCTCAAAACAGAGGAAACGGACTTCTCTTGGACCTCCTACGGTCGAAACGGGGTCCTGTTGATCGGGAGGGGTGTGGCGTACCGCAAAAAGGAGGAAACAGACTTGTGTTGGAGCGCTACGGTCGAAACGGGGGTCCTGTTCATCGGGAGGGGTGTGGCGTACCGCAAAACGGGACTCCACGGGATAATGTTCATCTCCACGGTCGGCTGCCTCCACGGGCTACTGTTCATCCACCGTCGACCTCCTCCAGCCTCCACATGCAATTGTTCATCCACAGGCTCCTGTTCATCCAGCCTCCACCGCGCGCTCCTCCACCGGCTACTGTTCAACCAGCCCTCTCCACGGGGTCCTGTTCAACCACTCCTCCACGGGCTACTGTTCATCCAGCCCTCCACCGGCTACTGTTCAACCAGCCCTCCACGGGGTCCTGTTCATCCAGCCCTCCATGGGGTCCTGTTCATCCAGCCCTCCACCGGCTCGATCGATCGGGGTCCTGTTAATCCAGCGGCAACGGCCTCTACTACCACAGGGTCCTGTTCATCCAACCCCCCACCGGGAACTGTTCATCCATACCCCCCCAACAACGCTCACTATTCATCAAGGGAAGGAGGCAGTAGTGTTCGACCGGCTTCAGTTAGCAGTAGCAGCGAAGAATCACTCGGGTTCAGTTAACAGCAAGGGATCGATTGATCGCTCGGGTTCAGTAACGTGTATCTTGCAGTGCAATCGCTCGGGTTTAGTTAGAGGCCAACGCCTCGCTCGGGTTCAGTTAGAGCGCAACGCCTCGCACACGCGCGTACGTGTACGAGAGAAACACACATCGCTCGGCCCCCGACCACCCACCGTAACCGGGAACTCCCCAATATTTTCCTCGCCCTCGCTTCTACCATGGTTTTTTCCTGTCATGGACGGCCCAAAGAATGTCATGCAGCTGCGTCTCCGGTCCGCCCTGGATGAAAAACCCATTTTCTGTCATGATTTTTTGTCATAGAAAAAGGAGCCCACCACATCTATGATGATACCGGGTTTTGTCACAATTATCGTCATAGAAGTGTCATAAGCATGACATAATTTTTTTTCGTTCGGCCCAACATGTCACGGATGTGTCTTTTTTTTATCGTGGCATGTTCGCACCGACAAGCAATTGGCAAATATATTCCCAAACCACTTGATGAGAAAGTATTTTGCCGTTTGAGAGGAGAATTGAACATCGTTGATGCCTCAAACTTGGAATAGAGATTCCATTTAGATACATGCAAGGCATGAGCCTTTTGTGACTAATCCTTGATATCTCTCTTATGATGATCATCATTTGTCTTGGATCTATACTTGTACCCTTGCATGTTATCTAACCCATGTAGGTACTTGGATGAGCCTCATTCTAGGAAATTGCAAGTCACTCACATTCCAAGCAATTTCTACGTCACCAAGTTTCTATAAGTTGGTTGTTGATTACAAGGAAGCATGAACTCACTATACATATCCTTTGACTACTTCCATATGTCAAATTTCTTGATTATCAATTTGGATGCACAAGTGCTCTTCCTTGCAAGATTAACCCATGTAGGAATAGGAACTCAAACTACTAGTGGTGCTCCCAACTCTTGATGGACAACATCAACCTTGAGCATCCAACACAAGTTCGACTACATGATCAAGATCAACACCACACCCAAGGTATGTCATTCCATCATAGAGAAGCTTTACTCCAAGTCATGAGCTAAAGCAACTCAGCAAGATGTGAATACATCAAAATGCTTAAATGAAAAATGGCAACCCCATTTTGAGCTTAAATGATGAGTATGACCTACGATCAAGTGCTATCACTTGACTCCTCAGTCAATATACTCTAACATAGGCGACTTTGTCGCCGACCATCTCTAGATGAAGTTCTCTAGTGTTCTTTTTCTTAGTTGATTTTTCCATTTGCATGTTTTTCTTGTCATTTTGTCTCCCTCTAAAACAAAAAAACTTCATCTAGATTTCTTTTACAATTTCTGTTTTTCTTTTATGATTCTGTTGTAAATTCATTGCGAATCTTTCTAAAAATTCCTTGCAAATCCTTGTGAGATTTCATTTGCTAAGTGAGGTAAGTTGACAAAATCTTTACTGTGTGTTGAACTCGGTCCCTCCGATCCAAACCTATCGGCTCGACCGAAATACAAGGATTCCTTGTATATAGTTCATCGGTACAACCGACACAGGCTAGCTCGGTCTCACCGATGTGCATCTTCTGTGGCTCTGCTATCTCGGACTTACCGACGGAAACAGACCGGCATCACGAATTTCAACTCTGAGAAAATGTTTTGCCATTTCTTACTGCCTATTTTCTTCAGCTCCACTCAATGATCACTGCTGCGCGTCGGTCCTAAACGAACGGTTTTTAACCCCTTTCCGCGACGACATTTGGAACCGTCGCCAAGTGAGTGTGGGCGATAGGGGGGTCCTTCCCACACGACCCAGAAACCGTCGGGGATATGCCCTCTTGGCACACACGTTCGGCAAAATGAGGTCGTGCGTGACCGGCGAGCGCTCAAATACGGAAATACATACAGTAGAGCTAAAAAATACAATTATATGACAACATTGTTTCCGGTCGCAAGTACATCCCACACAGTCAGTCCCTGCTAAATGTTTCCGTTCGTATGCACATCCCACATAGTCGCTCCAAGGAAAACGTTTCCGTTCACAGGTACATCACACACAATTTTTCCCGTTAAATCGTTTGCGTTATTGAATGTATCACACACGGTCCGTAGAAGAAACTGTGTGGCAAAGGTTGTCCATCACACACAATTTTTATGTGGTAAACGTTTATGCAAGGTGGCCTAACGCAAACAATTTTCAAGAGAAAGTCGTCTGTGATTGTTCATTGATCCAACACGGTTTATTCCTAGAAACTGTGTGCGTTGCCTGAGGTCATCGCCCACGGCATTTTTTCAACAACCGTTTGCAATAGCAAAACCCAATTAGCAGGCAAATTCACCATTAGTAGGCTAATTATCCGATTATTCATAATCCATTTATTAATCTAATTGACATTTCATATTAAGCACACAATATATTTCATTTCCATATTAAGGAAGCAGAATTTCATAATTGAAATACATCAGAGTACAACATGATATAGCTTCAACACTCAGCTACCCCATTACACAACTGCATCAGCAGCAAGTTCCACATGCAACATGTAGAACCTTTCGAAATTAGCATCATAGACGGTATATAGACAGATGCATCGCATCTGGAAAACTCCTGAAGCGGAAGGCGAATATTGAGCCTTCATTCATGTTGAAGGTCTTTGCAACTTTAGGCCAGTGCCTGTGGATGATTGACTGTCCATCCTTTGTCCTCTTCAGGAACACTTCAATATTGAACCGTGGGTGTTGTATGAAAACCTTCCTCGCCTACTGACCATAGAGGTGGTTTGAGAGGTAATCATCAGTGAACTGCTTTGGAAAGGCCTGAAAACAAGGATGTGCATAAATATCTTCTCTATATTGGAAATGGGGCAAAGGAATAAAAAAAGGCAAGGTATAATAGTTAGTACCATCTTGTAGTGAACTGATGTCTTCTTCATTGTGCAGACAAAGGTCTTGTTGTTTTTTGTCGCTAATTTATTTATCCTAACAATCTTTCTGAGTTTCTTGATTTGATTGATATTCATGGACAACTCATTTCCCCATATGCAAAAAGGGTCGAACAGTGGGTCAAAACCTCTGACAGTAGGACCTACATGTGCAAGACCAAAATTTTAAAAACCTAAATATTAGAATGGTTCCTGCAATTGCACAATAATGTGCTATTAGACAACGGACCATGCACGTGCTAACCTCGATTGTAAACCTCAGTGCTTCCCATTGTTTCCCTGCAACACATATAAGGTAGTTAGTCATCAGGTTAAGTAAGGGTTCGCATCCTATCAGTAAATTATGTTGATGAAAAATAATCACATTACAGATTCATCAGATTAATTCAAGCCAGACGGGAAACCCATTTATCCAAACCAAGCATGATTAAGAACTAGGAAATATAGCACTTGTATATGTTTCTCATGTATTAAGTGCATCCAAATTCCATTTATTCCTCACATGCACAACAATACAAAATTCTACCCACGACAATTGGACATCGCATTGCAGAATTGAACCAAGCAGTTAACTAAACACCACAACAAATGAACCAAACATTAACTGAGCACCACATTGCACAATATAACATACTCCTAATAGAAGATCAGACAGTTAACCAAACAGTTAACTACAACCAATTGTAGCAATTGTATTTGTTTCTCATGTATTTACTACAGCCAAATTCAATTTATTCCTCACATGGTATACAATAACTGAATGCACCCACAATTTGGTAAAGGTAAATTCGATTTATTTCTCACATGGAAGACAATACAAAATTGCAGCTTGAAGAATTGAACATCACATTTGCAGAATTGAACCAAATAGTTAACTGAAGACAACAACTAATTAACAAAACAGTTAATAAGTGAGCACCACACTGCACGACATATAGAACATATACACTAGAGCAATAGATTGCATGGTAAAATTAGATAGCACAATTCACTAGAATTTGTGAAGGAAAGGCAGGAGCAGCACACGCAACGGGTAAACCGAGCATGCTTAACTGGCGTAGCTAGCAAATGACAAGGTGCTCCTTCAAGATCTGGGGGTTGGCACGAATGGCAGCCATCGCGACCTCATCCGCGCGTGCGGCCGCGATTTGCTTCTCTGCTGCCAAATGCTCCTTGAGGTCCTGGCTATACTGCGTGCACCATGGCTTAGGACGGCGCTTACTTGGTGGAGGGGTCAGTGATTTGGGTGGAAGGTGTCGCGCTCGCGCCGGCGGTCGGGGCATGTGGGACGTGGAAGGAGGAGGAGGATGGGTGTCGGGTGTGGATTACCTGCCTGGATAGAGGAGGCCGAGCAGCGTGAAGGAGGGTCGCCGACGAGGAGGCAGCACTGCAAGCAAGGAGTGAAGGTTTCAACTTGGAAAGGAAGGCGGAAAGAGGGGAAATGTGGCTTTTGGTAAGGGGGAGGGGGCGGGGAGGTAGATATTTCCACGGAAGCCGAAAATTTGGAATCGCTTCAGCGAAAAAACTGGCGCGCAAAGTGTCATCAGACACGGTCCCTTATTCAGAACTGTGTACGATATGTGGACATCACAAACGATTCAGATAGCTTAACCCATGTGTGATGAGTTTGAACACCAAAAGTTTTGGTTCGAATTTCCATGGTTACAGTGGTCATCCACGTCATTGCATAATTTGGGTATGCAAAGGAGACTACATCACACCCACACTTCTTAATCGAGCAAGTTCAGCAATTTAACAGAGCTAGCTGACCTAAACATTACTCTAACAAATTAAAGACCGGTGCTCTTAATTAAACAAAACAGAGAGTACTACTACGGCTGGTGCTCGTTGATCTCCGCCGCCGCCTCCATGTCCAGATCGCGCCCGACGGTCTCCTAGGGAAGGGGCTCCATGGCATCCATCACACCATACTCGACAAGCATCTTGCCATCCGCGTCCGCCATCTCTTTGGAAAAGGCCGCCAAGAGCTGGGCGTGGGCGAACGTGGTCTGGGCTTGGACGGGCTCCGTCGTTGCAAGGTATGCGGCGGAGGAACGGACGGCTGCTCGAACGCTCTCGGTGATTGCCAGCTCTTCGGCCGTGGGTTGCCGACCGTTGTCGGAGAAGCTTCGTTCGATTTGTGCGGTGACCGCCATGAGCTTGGCATGGGCGGCCTCGACATGGTCATGGGCGGCCTCCATCGGGGCTAAGGCCGCCGCTGCAGAACGGACAGCTGCTGTGCGGCTCTCGCCAGTTCCTATCCCCGAGGCAGATGTTGCTGCCGCCACCTAAGAAGAACAGCGGCCGTTTGGGCTGCCTTTGCCGCCCGGTCGCAGATTGCGGCCACGCTCATGCACCTTGTTAGCACACGCATGGCGGCTGCGACCGCGCTCTCACCAGAGTGGGCCACCGAAGTTGCCCTCACGACGCGGGTCCACGTGCCCATCTTTCACCGGTGACGATTGAACAGTGAAATGATATTTGGGGAGCGAGCTAGCGTGCTTGAGACGCCAGCTGTGGACTGTAGCCGATGCACCTTCTCGCGTAAGCCATAGGCGTACTATACACCGACGGTTCTCCAGGATATTTTGTGCTGCATCTCACACGGTTGCTGATAATAAACTGTGTGCGATCTACTTGATTTTTCATCTTGATTTGAATTACACAATGGGGTCACAGCGGCAATGGGCGGTGTTTGAATTGCTAGACCTTTTATCTGGAGTGAACATGCAACTATATGTGTGTCGTAAAAGAATTGGAATTATTCAGGGTTCGTTTGAACATTTTATACATTAAATTAGTTTTCCAGCCATTTCAGGTGAACAATTCAAATTTGAACTACACGCACATGCTCCAGTGCATATAAATTGGTTGAAAAATTAAATATGTGTCCTTGGGTGCATGCTTATAGGTCCCATGCAAGAAATGGGAATAAATTTCAAACACCAGGGCACCGTTGATTGCCGGACAAACATTGAGATGCCTGGTTTTTAAATTCTAGTAAATCAAAAACCCGTCTGAAATTCATGAAACTTGGCATGCTATCATGGAGCGGCATCAACATGCCGTGGTAAAATTTTTGTCCCATTTGGGGCAGGTTTGGGTATATGCTTCTCACAAACCGGAGCTTCTCACAACAAGCATGATGGTTTTCGGTAGGGAACGTCCCACCTTTGGGGACGAAACGATATCCATTGCCTCTTATTGCTTTCAATTTTTTTTCTCGTGTCAACATAGAACAACAGGAGTGTTGTGTGAATTTTTGTGATTTTTCGGGGTTCGTTTGGACATTTTTATGCATTAAATGAGTTTTCAATGCATTTATGCGCATAATTCAAATTTGAACTACATGCACATGCTCCAGTGCATATAAATTGGTCGAAAAATCAAATCTGTCTCCTTGGGTGCATGCTTAGGTCCCATGCAAGAAATGGGAATGAATTTCAAACATCAGGCCACCGTCGATTGCCAGCAAAACATTGAGATGCCTAACTTTTAAATTCTATCCGAAACTCGTGTGAAATTCATGAAACTTGGCATGCTATCATGGAGCGGCATTGATAACCCACAAGTATAGGGGATCGCAACAGTTTTCGAGGGTAGAGTATTCAACCCAAATTTATTGATTCGACACAAGGGGAGCCAAAGAATATTCTCAAGTATTAGCAGTTCAGTTGTCAATTCAACCACACCTGGATAACTTAGTATCTGCAGCAAATTATTTAGTAGCAAAGTAATATGGAAGTAACGGTAATGATGGCAAAAGTAATTTTTTTGGGTTTTGTAGTGATTGTAACAGTAGCAACGGAAAAGTAAATAAGCGAAGAACAATATGTGAAAAGCTCGTAGGCATTGGATCGGTGATGGAGAATTATGCCGGATGCGGTTCATCATGTAACAATCATAACATACGGTGACACATAACTAGCTCCAATTCATCAATGTAATGTAGGCATGTATTCCGAATATAGTCATACGTGCTTATGGAAAAGAACTTGCATGGCATCTTTTGTCCTACCCTCCCGTGGCAGCGGGGTCCTAGCGGAAACTAAGGGATATTAAGGCCTCCTTTTAATAGAGTACCGGACCAAAGCATTAACACATAGTGAATACATGAACTCCTCAAACTATGGTCATCACCGGGAGTGGTCCCGATTATTGTCACTTCGGGGTTGCCGGATCATAACACATAGTAGGTGACTATAGACTCGCAAGATAGGATCAAGAACTCACATATATTCATGAAAACATAATAGGTTCAGATCTGAAATCATGGCACTCGGGCCCTAGTGACAAGCATTAAGCATAGCAAAGTCATAGCAACATCAATCTCAGAACATAATGGATACTAGGGATCAAACCCTAACAAATCTAACTCGATTACATGATAAATCTCATCCAACCATCACCGTCCAGCAAGCCTACGATGGAATTACTCACGCACGACGGTGAGCATCATGAAATTGGTGATGGAGGATGGTTGATGATGACGATGGCGAGGGATTCCCCTCTCCGGAGCCCCGAACGGACTCCAGATCCGCCCTACCGAGAGAGTTTAGGGCTTGGCGGCGGCTCCGTATCGTAAAACGCGATGAATCTTTCTCTCTGATTTTTTTCTCCCCCAAACACGAATATATAGAGTTGGAGTTGAGTTCGGTGGAGCTCCAGGGGGCCCACGAGGCAGGGGGCGCGCCCAGGGGGGCAGGCGCGCCCCCACCCTCGTGGATAGGTGGTGGGCCCCCTAGCCTTAATTCTTTCGCCAATATATTTAATATTTTCCAAAAATAAGCTCCGTGGAGTTTCAAGTCATTCCGAGAACTTTTGTTTCTGCACATAAATAACACCATGGCAATTCTGTTGAAAACAGCGTCAGTCCGGGTTAGTTCCATTCAAATCATGCAAGTTAGAGTCGAAAACAAGGGCAAAAGTGTTTGGAAAAGTAGATACGACGGAGACGTATCAACTCCCCCAAGCTTAAACCTTTGCTTGTCCTCAAGCAATTCAGTTGATAAACTGAAAGTGATAAAGAAAAACTTTTACAAACTCTGTTTGCTCTTGTTGTTGTAAATATGTAAAGCCAGCATTCAAGTTTTCAGCAAAGATTATGAACTAACCATATTCACAATAACACTTAGGTCTCATGTTTACTCATGTCAATGGCATAATCAACCAGCGAGCAATAATAATAAATCTCGGATGACAACACTTTCTCAAAACAATCATGATATGATATAACAAGATGGTATCTCGCTAGCCCTTTCTGAGACCGCAAAACATAAATGCAGAGCACCTTTAAAGATCAAGGATAGACTAAACATTGTAATTCATGGTAAAAGAGATCCAGTCATAGTCATACCCAATATAAATTAACAATAATGAATGCAAATAACAGCAGTGCTCTCCAGCTGGTGCTTTTTAATAAGAGGGTGATGACTCAACATGAAAGTAAATAGATAGGCCCTTTGCAGAGGGAAGCGGGGATTTGTAGAGGTGCCAGAGCTCGATTTTAAAGCAGAGATAAATAATATTTTGGGCGGCATACTTTCATTGTCAACATAACAACCAAGAGATGGCGATATCTTCCATGCTACACACATTATAGGCGGTTCCCAAACAGAATGGTAAAGTTTATACCCCCCTCCACCAACAAGCATCAATCCATGGCTTGCTCGAAACAACGAGTGCCTCCAACTAACAACAGTCCCAGGGGGAGTTTTGTTTGCAATTATTTTGATTTGATTTGCATAAAGCATGGGACTGGGCATCCCGGTGACCAGCCATTTTCTCGTGAGTGAGGAGCGGAGTCCACTCCTCTTGAGAATAACCCGCCTAACATGGAAGATACGGACATCCCTAGTTGATACATGAGCTATTCGAGCATACAAAACAGAATTTCATTTGAAGGTTTAGAGTTTGGCACATACAAATTTACTTGGAACGGCAGGTAGATACCGCATATAGGAAGGTATAGTGGACTCATATGGAATAACTTTGGGGTTTAAGGGATTGGATGCACAAGCAGTATTCCCGCTTAGTACAAGTGAAGGCTAGCAAAAGACTGGGAAGCGACCAACTAGAGAGCGACAACAGTCATGAACATGCATTATTAATGAACATTGAGTGCAAGCATGAGTAGGATATAATCCACCATGAACATAAATATCATGAAGGCTATGTTGATTTGTTTCAACTACATGTGTGAACATGTGCCAAGTCAAGTCACTTAAATCATTCAAAGGAGGATACCACCCTATCATACCACATCACAACCATTTTAATAGCATGTTGGCACGCAAGGTAAACCATTATAAACTCCTAGCTAATTAAGCATGGCATAAGCAACTATAATATCTAATTGTCATTGCAAACATGTTTATTCATAATAGGCTGAATCAGGAACGATGAACTAATCATATTTACAAAATCAAGAGAGGTCGAGTTCATACCAGCTTCTCTCGTCTCAATCAGTTCATCATATATCATCATTATTGCCTTTCACTTGCACGACTGAATGATGTGAATAATAATAATAGTGCACGTGCATTGGACTAAGCTGGAAACTGCGAGCATTCAATAAATAGGAGAAGACAAGGCCATATGGGCTCTTGGTTAAATCAACAATAAGGCATATAAGAGCCACTTCAACAATTTCATCATGGTCTTCTCCTATCGACCCCCAAAGAAAAGAAAAGAAATAAAACTATTTACACGGGAAAGCTCCCAACAAGCAAAAGAAGAACATGAAATATTTTTGGGTTTTCTTTTTAATTATTACTACTACAGCAAGAAAGTAAACTAGCTAAAAGCTACAACTAATTTTTTTGGTTTTTCTTAAGGTTTATCAAACACACAAGAAGAAAGCATAAAAAGAAAATAAACTAGCATGGATAGTACAATGAAAAAGTATGAGCACCGACAACTAGCAATGAGTGTGTGAACATAAATGTAATGTCGGTGGGAAATACGTACTCCCCCAAGCTTAGGCTTTTGGCCTAAGTTGGTTTATTGCCATGGATGGCCTGGCGGATATCCAAAGTTATAGTTGGGGTCGTACTGAGATGCAGCAGTTATTGCATCGTGGGCTGCAGCTTGGAGGCGAGCTATCTCATCCCTCCTCTTATACTCTTCCGCCTCCTCTCTGGTTATAAAATATCTCTCTTTTGCCTGAAAGTCAAAGAAAGTAGAAACAGGGAGAGCGACGTGATAGGTGTGTCGTCTGTCAAAGATTAGTCGGTACTGGAGGAACCGATCATTCCTCTCAACAAAATGATGACGAACCATAGCCTCATAATCCAAATAAGCAGGAGGCAACTCAATATCATCCTCACGTATGGTTACACCAAGAAAATTAGCTATACGGGTTGCATAAATTCCACCAAAGAAATCTCCATTAAATCTATTATGATGCAACCTACGTGCAACAATGGCTCCCAAATTATAATGTTTATCTCCTAACACAGCACTCCTAAGAACACTGAGGTCAGGGACACACATGTGACATGCTTCATCCTTACCATTTATGCACCTACCTATGAAGAGAGCAAAATAATGTATAGCAGGAAAATGAATGCTCCCTATGGTAGCTTGTGCTATGGCTCTAGATTCCCCCATAGTTATACTAGCAAGAAAATCTCTAAATTCAGATTTGCGAGGTTCACTAGCAGCACCCCATTGTGGAAGTTTGCAAGCAGTGGTAAAATCCTCTAAGTCCATAGTATAAGAATTTTCATAAAGATCAAACAGGACAGTTTGAGAATTGCGTGAAGATGAAAATTCAAACCTCCTCAGAAAGGAACTAGTGAGATAGTGGTACTGACGACACTTTTCTGCCTCGAAGCTCACAAGATCGGCGTTACGCAAATATGCGGTAAATTCTTCCTTAATTCCTGCTCGATCCATGAAGTCCTCTGAAGGCCATTCACAAGGCCGCACTTGGGCGTCCCTTGGTGGTTCATCATTAGCATCACGCATTGCAATCCTGGGTCCTTGCTTCCTTGAGGGACCACCTTGGTACATTTTCCTAAACATATTTCTTCCTCTGCAAAATTTCTGAAATTTTTAGTAACTTCAATTAAAAGTGAACCAAACTCAACAAAATTGATAGCAACTACTCCTACAAGTGCCTAGAGCCTATATCATGCATTAGAACTACTTGGAACCATATAAATTTGACATGCAAGCTCAAGAACATGGTCACCTAGGCAACACAAATTTGCAAAGAATAAAGCACTAGAACAAAAACTAATTGGACCAATGGAGGAGTCACATACCAAGGAACAATCCCCCTAAGCAGTTTTGTGAGAGGTGCTTTGAGCAAGGAGATCAAAAATCGCAGCAAAATGAGCTAGAACTCGTGCTTGAGCTGGATGGTGTTTTTTTTGGGAGGAATAAGAAGTGTGTAGTGGCTGGCATAAGTGGAGGGGAGCCACCGTGGGCCCACGAGGCAGGGGGCGCGCCCAGGGGGGTGGGCGCGCCTCTGGACCCTCGTGGCCAGGTGCTTGCTCCCCCTGCTGTGTTCTCAGTGCCAGATATTCTCAAATATTCCAGAAAAAATCATATTAAATTGGCAGGGCATTTGGAGAACTTTTATTTTCGGGGTATTTTTATATTGCATGGATAATTCAGAAAACAGACAGAAAAATACTATTTTTACTTTATTTCAACTAAATAACAGAAAGTAGAGAGAGGGTACAGAAGGTTGTGCCTTCTAACTTCATCCATCTCATGCTCATCAAAAGGAATCCACTAACAAGGTTGATCAGGTCTTGTTAATAAACTCATTCCGAATAACATGGAACCGGAGAAATTTTGAATACCACTATGTTACCTCAACGGGGATATGCACATCCCCAATAATAAGAATATCATATCTCTTTTTGACAGTAGGTAGAGGAAATTCAAAACCTCCAAAAATAATCGATGGAATTTTTCCAATAGAATTTATACTATGAACTTGAGGTTGTTTCCTCGGAAAGTGTACCGTATGCTCATTGCCATTAACATGAAAAGTGACATTGCCTTTGTTGCAATCAATAATAGCCCCTGCAGTATTCAAAAAGGGTCTTCCAAGAATAATAGACATACTATCATCCTCGGGAATATCAAGAATAACAAAGTCCGTTAAAATAGTAACGTTTGCAACCACAACAGGCACATCCTCACAAATACCGACAGGTATAGCAGTTGATTTATCAGCCATTTGCAAAGATATTTCAGTAGGTGTCAACTTATTCAAATCAAGTCTACGATATAAAGAGAGAGGCATAACACTAACACCAGCTCCAAGATCACATAAAGCAGTTTTAACATAATTTCTTTTAATAGAGTATGGTATAGTAGGTACTCCTGGATCTCCAAGTTTCTTAGGTATTCCACCCTTAAAAGTATAATTAGCAAGCATGGTGGAAATTTTAGCTTCCGGTATCTTTCTTTTATTAGTAACAATTTATTTCATATACTTAGCATAAGGATTCATTTTAAGCATATCAGTCAAGCGCATACGCAAAAAGATAGGTCTAATCACTTTAGCAAAGCGCTCAAAATCCTCATCATCCTTTTTCTTGGATGGTTTGGGAGGAAAAGGCATGGGTTTCTGAACCCATGGTTCTCTTTCTTTACCATGCTTTCTAGCAACAAAGTCTCTCTTATCATAACGTTGATTCTTTGATTGTGGGTTATCAAGATAAACAGCAGGTTCAATTTGTACATCATTATCATTACTAGGTTGAGCATCGACATGAACATCATCATTAACATTATCACTAGGTTCATGTTCATTACCAGATTGTGTTTCAGCATCAGAAATAGAAATATCATTAGGATTCTCAGGTGGTTCAGCAATAGGTTCACTAGAAGCATGCAAAGTCCCATCATTTTTATTTTTCTTCTTTTTAGAAGGACTAGGTGCATCAATATTATTTCTCTGAGAATCTTGCTCAATTCTCTTAGGATGGCCTTCAGGATACAAAGGTTCCTGAGTGATTTTACCAGTTCTAGTAGCTATTCTAACAACAAAATCATTATTCTTACTATTCAATTCATTGAGCAAATCATTCTGAGCCTTAAGTACTTGTTCTACTTGAGTGGTAACCATAGAAGCATGTTTACTAATGAGTTTAAGTTCACCTTTAACTCTAGACATATAATCACCCAAGTGTTCAATCATATAAGCATTGTGTTTTAATTGTCTACCAAAATAAGCATTGAAGTTTTCTTGTTTAACAATAAAATTGTCGAACACATCTAAGCATTGTCTAGCAGACTTATAACGAGGAATATCACCTTCATCAAATCTATAGAGAGAATTTACCTTCACTACCTGTGTCGGGTTATCAAGACCATGAGTTTCTTCAATAGGTAATGGATTAAGATCATATATTTCTTCAACAGGCGGTAAATTAAGACCATGTATCTCTTCAATAGGAGGTAAATTCTTAACATCTTCAACTTTTATACCTTTTTCTTTCATAGATTTCTTTGCCTCTTGCATATCTTCAGGACTGAGAAATAGAACACCTCTCTTCTTCGGAGTTGGTTTAGGAATAGGCTCAGGAGTTGGCTCAGGAAGTGTCCAATTATTTTCATTTGTCAACATATTATTCAATAGAATTTCAGGTTCATCTGGTGTTCTTTCCCTGAAAACAGAACCAGCACAACTATCCAGGAAATCTCTGGAAGCGTCGGTTAGTCCATTATAAAAGATATCAAGTATTTCATTTTTCTTAAGAGGATGATCAGGCAAAGCATTAAGTAATTGGAGAAGCCTCCCCCATGCTTGTGGGAGACTCTCTTCTTCAAGTTGCACAAAATTATATATTTCCCTTAAAGCAGCTTGTTTCTTATGAGCAGG
Organism: Aegilops tauschii subsp. strangulata; assembly: GCF_002575655.3. NCBI lineage: Eukaryota > Viridiplantae > Streptophyta > Magnoliopsida > Poales > Poaceae > Aegilops > Aegilops tauschii. Next base: position 374,832,762 of record NC_053038.3, on the reverse strand, counting down.
GAAATATTTAGCAGAGAAGTAATAAATCATATCCTGGGGACTACGCACACAACCAGGATCAAGAGAATTAAACCATATCTTAGCATCACCCTTTAATGAGAACGGAAATATTTTAAGGATATAAAAGTAGCGGGTTCTCTCATCATTAGTGAACAGGGTGGCTATATCATTTAATTTAGTAAGATGTGCCACAACAGTTCCAGATTCATAGCCATATAAAGGATCAGATTCAACCAAAGTAACTATATCAGGATCAACAGAGAATTCATAATCCTTATCAGTAACGAAGATAGGTGAAGTAGCATAAGCAGGATAATATTTCATTCTAGCATTCAGAGTTTTTTGTTTTAGCTTAGCTAATAATTTCTTAAGATCACTCCTATCGTTGCAAGCAAGAAAGTCTCTAGCAGTTTCTTCATCCATAATATAGCCCTCAGGCACAATAGGTAATTCATATTTATTAGGAGAGTCTTCATCATCACTTTCTTCAATATTATCAGTTTCAATAATTTCATTCTCTCTAGCCCTAGCAAGTTGTTCATCAAGAAATTCACCAAGTGGCACAGTAGTATCAAGCATAGAAGTACTTTCATCATAAGTATCATGCATAGCAGAAGTGGCATCATCAATAACATGCGACATATCAGAATTAACAGCAGAAGCAGGTTTAGGTGTCGCAAGCTTACTCAAAACAGAAGGTGAATCAAGTGCAGAACTAGATGGCAGTTCCTTACCTCCCCTCGTAGTTGAGGGATAAAATTGTGTTTTCTCGTCTTTAAAGTTTCTCATAGTGACCAGCAGATATAAATCCCAAGTGACTCAAAGAATAGAGCTATGCTCCCCGGCAACGGCGCCAGAAAATATTCTTGATAACCCACAAGTATAGGGGATCGCAACATTTTTCGAGGGTAGAGTATTCAACCCAAATTTATTGATTCGACACAAGGGGAGCCAAAGAATATTCTCAAGTATTAGCAGTTCAGTTGTCAATTCAACCACACCTGGATAACTTAGTATCTGCAGCAAATTATTTAGTAGCAAAGTAATATGGAAGTAACGGTAATGATGGCAAAAGTAATTTTTTTGAGTTTTGTAGTGATTGTAACAGTAGCAACGGAAAAGTAAATAAGCGAAGAACAATATGTGAAAAGCTCATAGGCATTGGATCGGTGATGGAGAATTATGCCGGATGCGGCTCATCATGTAACAATCATAACATACGGTGACACATAACTAGCTCCAATTCATCAATGTAATGTAGGCATGTATTCCGAATATAGTCATACGTGCTTATGGAAAAGAACTTGCATGACATCTTTTGTCCTACTCTCCCGTGGCAGCGGGGTCCTAGCGGAAACTAAGGGATATTAAGGCCTCCTTTTAATAGAGTACCGGACCAAAGCATTAACACATAGTGAATACATGAACTCCTCAAACTATGGTCATCACCGGGAGTGGTCCCGATTATTGTCACTTCGGGGTTGCCGGATCATAACACATAGTAGGTGACTATAGACTCGCAAGATAGGATCAAGAACTCACATATATTCATGAAAACATAATAGGTTCAGATCTGAAATCATGGCACTCGGGCCCTAGTGACAAGCATTAAGCATAGCAAAGTCATAGCAACATCAATCTCAGAACATAATGGATACTAGGGATCAAACCCTAACAAATCTAACTCGATTACATGATAAATCTCATCCAACCATCACCGTCCAGCAAGCCTACGATGGAATTACTCACGCACGACGGTGAGCATCATGAAATTGGTGATGGAGGATGGTTGATGATGACGATGGCGAGGGATTCCCCTCCCCGGAGCCCCGAACGGACTCCAGATCAGCCCTACCGAGAGAGTTTAGGGCTTGGCGGCGGCTCCGTATCGTAAAACGCGATGAATCTTTCTCTCTGATTTTTTTCTCCCCCAAACACGAATATATAGAGTTGGAGTTGAGTTCGGTGGAGCTCCAGGGGGTCCACGAGGCAGGGGGCGCGCCCAGGGGGGCAGGCGCGCCCCCCACCCTCGTGGATAGGTGGTGGGCCCCCTAGCCTTAATTCTTTCGCCAATATATTTAATATTTTCCAAAAATAAGCTCCGTGGAGTTTCAAGTCATTCCGAGAACTTTTGTTTCTGCACATAAATAACACCATGGCAATTCTGTTGAAAACAGCGTCAGTCCGGGTTAGTTCCATTCAAATCATGCAAGTTAGAGTCGAAAACACGGGCAAATGTGTTTGGAAAAGTAGATACGACAGAGACGTATCAGGCATCAACATGCCGTGGTACAAATTTTGTCCCATTTGGGGCAGGTTTGGGTATATGCTTCTCACAAACCGAGGCTTCTCACAACAAGCACGATGGTTTTCGGTGGGGAACGTCCCACCTTTGGGGACGAAATGATATCCATTGCCTCTTATTGCTTTCAAATTATTTTCTCGTGTCAACATAGAACAACAGGAGTGTTGTGTGAATTTTTGTGATTTTTCGGGGTTCGTTTGGACATTTTTATGCATTAACTGAGTTTTCAATGCATTTATGTGGACAATTCAAATTTGAACTACATGCACATGCTCCAGTGCATATAAATTGGTCGAGAAATCAAATATGTGTCCTTGGGTGCATGCTTAGGTCCCATGCAAGAAATGGGAATGAATTTCAAACACCAGGGCACCGTTGATTGCCTGCAAAACATTGAGATGCCTGGTTTTTAAATTCCAGTAAATCCAAAACTCGTTTGAAATTCATGAAACTTGGCATGCTATCATGGAGCGGCATCAACATGTCATGGTACAAATGTTATCCCATTTGGGGCAGGTTTGAGTATATGCTTCTCACAAACCGGAGCTTCTCACAACAAGCATGATGGTTTTCGGTAGGGAACGTCCCACCTTTGGGGACGTTTTTTTCTCGTGTCAAAATAGAACAACAGGAGTGTTGTGTTAATTTTTGTGATTTTTCGGGGTTCGTTTGGACATTTTTATGCATTAACTGAGTTTTCAATGCATTTATGTGCATAATTCAAATTTGAACTACATGCACATGCTCCAGTGCATACACATTGGTTGAAAAAGCAAATCTGTGTTCTTGTGTGCATGCTTAGGTCCCATGCAAGAAATGGGAATGAATTTCAAACACCAGGGCACCGTTGATTGCCGGCAAAACATTGAGATGCCTGGTTTTTAAATTCTAGTAAATCCAAAACTCGTCTGAAATTCATGAAACTTGGCATGCTATCTTGGAGCGGCATCAACATGCCGTGGTACAATTTTTGTCTCATTTGGGGCAGGTTTGGTATATGCTTCTCACAAACCAGAGCTTCTCACAACAAGCACGATGGTTTTCGGTAGGGAACGTCCCACCTTTGGGGACGAAACGATATCCATTGCCTCTTATTGCTTTCAAATTTTTTGCTCGTGTCTACATAGAATCACAGGAGTGTTGTGTGAATTTTTGTGTTTTTTCGGGGTTCATTTGGACATATTTATGCATTAACTGAGTTTTCAATGCATTTATGTGCATAATTCAAATTTGAACTACATGCACGTGCTCCAGTGCATATAAATTGGTTGAAAAATCAAATATGTGTCCTTGGGTGCATGCTTAGGTCCCATGCAAGAAATGGGAATGAATTTCAAACACCAGGGCACCGTTGATTGCCGGCAAAACATTGAGATGGCAGGTTTTTAAATTCTAGTAAATCCAAAACTCGTTTGAAATTCATGAAACTTGGCATGCTATCATGGAGCGGCATCAACATGTCGTGGTACAAATGTTGTCCCATTTGGGGCAGGTTTGAGTATATGCTTCTCACAAACCGGAGCTTCTCACAACAAGCATCATGATTTTCGGTAGGGAACGTCCCACCTTTGGGGACGAAACGATATCCATTGCCTCTTATTGCTTTCAATTTTTTTTCTCGTGTCAAAATAGAACAACAGGAGTGTTGTGTTAATTTTTGTGATTTTTCGGGGTTCGTTTGGACATTTTTATGCATTAACTGAGTTTTCAATGCATTTATGTGCATAATTCAAATTTGAACTACATGCACATGCTCCAGTGCATACACATTGGTTGAAAAAGCAAATCTGTGTTCTTGTGTGCATGCTTAGGTCCCATGCAAGAAATGGGAATGAATTTCAAACACCAGGGCACCGTTGATTGCCGGCAAAACATTGAGATGCCTGGTTTTTAAATTCTAGGAAATCCAAAACTCGTCTGAAATTCATGAAACTTGGCATGCTATCTTGGAGCGGCATCAAGATGCTGTGGTACAATTTTTGTCTCATTTGGGGCAGGTTTGGGTATATGCTTCTCACAAACCAGAGCTTCTCACAACAAGCACGATGGTTTTCGGTAGGGAACGTCCCACCTTTGGGGACGAAACGATATCCATTGCCTCTTATTGCTTTCAATTTTTTTCTCTTGTCTACATAGAATCACAGGAGTGTTGTGTGAATTTTTGTGTTTTTTCGGGGTTCATTTGGACATATTTATGCATTAACTGAGTTTTCAATGCATTTATGTGCATAATTAAAATTTGAACTACATGCACATGCTCCAGTGCATATAAATTGGTTGAAAAATCAAATATGTGTCTTTGGGTGCATGCTTAAGTCCCATGCAAGAAATGGGACTGAATTTCAAACACCAGGGCACCGTTGATTGCCGGCAAAACAATAAGATGCCTGGTTTTTAAATTCTAGTAAATCCAAAATTCTGTTAACCACACGTGACACCACGTGTCTTGGTTTTAATGGCTGTAGGAGGTGCCGTGCGGACAACTGCTTGACCTTGACTGAACAGGAGGCGTGTGAGCGCCGTCCGTTGCGCAGGCTGACCAAGAGGCGTGCAAGCTGTCCTCGACTGCGCAGGCTCACCGGGAAGTGTGCGAGTTGTACGCTGCGCAGGCTCACTGGGAAGCGAGCCTTTTGACTTCCATGGCCGCCTGCCTTGCTCGCATCCTCTCTATTAATGGTGCCCAAGCCGAAGTTTAATTCGTTTTGAAATATAAAACACTCATCGCAAACGTTTTAGTTAGAACACCTGTATGCAAACCGACAGCTTCCCCAGGAAGCCAAGAGAAAATGTGCCGAGCAGGATTTATGCAGCCCTTGATCGCAAACGTTTTAGATAGAACACCCGTATGCAAAGTGAGAGCAGCGCGGGATTTGTGCATCCCTTCAACACAAACGGTTGTTTTAGATGACCCGTGTGCAACCACGTACAAACAATTTGGTAAGATTTGTCAATCCTTGTAACACTGCGATTTGTCAAAATATGAAGCTAAAAATCACTAGCGGTATCTATTTTTTGCAACTAAAATTCAGTAATTAAGCATAGATTTCATTCATAGATTAAGCAGTCGTTCTTAATTTATACAAACAGTTCAACTCGACAGCTGAACCGACCAAACTTTTCCCCAATTGTTGCCAACCACGTACTGAAATAGCTAGTTCAACTATATATACTAGCTAATTTTAAGTACGTTGTACAGTTCCACCACATCTATAGTCAGATGAACTGAACAAAATAGCCCCTAAATACTACTACCACTACTACTACTGCGGAGGGGTTTTGTACTACTTCTGGCTGCCTCTCCTCGGCCAAGCGCGCTCAGTAAGAGGCGGAGGAGGAGGAGCCTACCGACGAGCTGGGCAACCGCAATGCGGTGCCTGCCGCTAATGCAGCTTCAGCGACGCTCACCTTGAATGCCCTCTGCCACTCCAGACGACCCCTCTCGAAGCGGTGGTTCTCCTCGTAGATTTCCTGATTCCTCGCCTCTGAGGCGGCGTGTGCCGTGGCCACGGCGGTGGTAAGGCTCTTTGCATGCTGGACGAGGCGCTCCTCCTCCTCCCGCAGGAACTCGGTGTAGCGCGCAAGGTCGCTGACGCACGTGCGGGCATCCACCTCCGCCTCCCGCCTTCGGGCGGCGGTGGTGGAGCGGGTGATGACCCCGGCGGTCGACGGTGGGTTGGCGGCCACGGCGGCCGACGACGGGGTGGCGGCCACGACCACCACCTCCCGCCTTCGGGCCGCGGTGGCGGAGGAGGTGATGGCCACAGTGGCCGGCAGTGGGGTGGCGGTCACGACGGCCACCTCCCGCCTTCGGGCCGCGGCGGCGGAGCGGGCGATGGCCCTGGCTTTTGACGGTGGTGTGGCGAAAACAGCGGCCGACAACAGCTGCCGACGGGCACCGGCGGCGGAGCGTGTGGTGGGTGTTCCGCGCACACCCAACAGGGACGCCATGCGCACTACACTACACCCGGGACTGCGCCGCCGCCGCAGTGTAGCCTCCTAGATGGAGCTGTCCTCTGATGACAGCGGAGTGGCTGAGCGACGACGACGGACCGGTGCCATTGGCGATTGTGGGAGAAGCAGACGAGATAAGCTACATGGATGGAGGGGAAAATGCGATGCAGGACTTGGTGGCCATGAGGGTTTTTATAGCAGGCCGGTAAGCATTGGGATTTTGGGGGATTTCACCGAGTCGGGCGGGAAGGTTGTGCGGGAATGGGCTCACCGACGATTCATTGGCGTCACCGTTTGGCAAAAAGAACTTCCCCGTGCGCTGCGCAAGCTTGCGCTGTAAGCCATCTTCGGCAGGGGGTGACAAGACGTGAGAGAGGAGGACGAAAGGCCACGTGCACATACGGTTAATAAAAAAATGTTTGTGATTTAATTACCTACTATACCACCATCCTGGTTTATAAGTATGATTTAACTAATAAAATACGAATGCATGTCGCCAAAGATTATATAGTTGGATTTGTATTTGAACATAGTTTCCAATTATATAATTTTTAAAACATGCATTAACATTTTGTTGGTTAAATTTGAGGGCAAACTATGGCATGGAATATAAAGGAGACTCTAGACTAGACGGAGGTGGTACCACACGGCCGCTCTCTACGCAGCGACATAACTATCGGCCGGCTTGTAGGCGACCATTTCCTGCGTGTTCAACTGATCTATGCGTGTGGTTGCTTGCGGTTCAGGCGGCCGGCGCGCTCTGCTCTCGCGTCCCTCCGGGTGCTCTGCCCTCGTCCCTCCACGCGCGCTGCCAGTGTTTGGGGCCGGCGCACGATCACGCACGTTCGTGTGCAAGCGGTTGCGCCGGGCGCGGCGCGACGCGATGCAGTTACCCGCTGCAAAAACTGCCATGCGGACACACCGAGAATCCACGCCGCCCGGCCCCCTTTTATTCCTGCGGCCATTTACCTTCATCTCTCATCTCACACGACACAATAAGCACACCCACGAGGAAACATACAGAGAGGATATCCAGCGGTTCCAATGGCGCTCCCCGTGGCTGCAATGGCGCTCCCAGCGGCCGACAACGACAACGGCGGGCAGTTCACCATGCATCACGTAGTGGACACCCACGTGAGGGGAAGGCCCTCTCGGTGGTGTACACGAACGATCCGGTCTCGGTGGAGAGCTCCATCCAAACTATGGAGTAGTTCCTTGCCGAGGACAAGTACCGAGTGGTCGGCTTCAACCTAGAGTACACCGTCGGTCGTGTCGGGCACAATCAGAAGGTTGCCGTCGCCCAGTTGTGCGTGCGACATGACGTCCTCGTCTACCACTTCCACCTTGCCACAAGGCCTTGCGAGCGTTTCTCCAGGTTTATCAACAGCTCCGACTACAGTTTCGCTACGGTGGACACCACCAACGATCTAAAAGCGCTCAAGGTTTTGGACTTGAAATGCTCGAATCTTGTCAACATCCAGCACCACTGCAAGGTCTGGGGCAGCGACAAAAACAAACGGAACTCCCTGGTTGACCTCACCTCGGCCATCATCGACCCCTACTATGCGAAGATGAAGAATGAGAGCAATAAGGACAAGAACGCCTGGCACAGTGTGTGGCATAAGAGACTGGATGAACAACATGTCAAGTACGCGGCCATGGACGCGTACACAAGCTACGAGATGTACAGGCGGATCGTTGACATGAGGAAGTGTCTTCTTCCTGACAAAGACGAGGGATCGAGCCACATAGCAGTGGCGGGAGCGTCATAAGAAGTAGATGACTAGACGATCATTTCTCCTACGTTAGAATGCATGCAATTGTTTATTGAGGTGTGTGCGAATGATCTGTATAGTCACTTATGTAATTGGATGTTTATTTCAGTTATATATATATACATGTTATTCCACTGTAGACAGAGCAATTCACACGGCTTATTAGCAGCAATCGTCTGTGTTATTATTGGTCTTCGCACACATTTCAGATTACGGACCTGTTTGCCGCGTATCACACACATCTTGTTCAGTTGAACCGTTTCCATTGTGTTGCCTAATCACACACAGTTCATCCCAGTGAACCGTATGCTGTATATCGCACACGCCTTCATCTGGCTGCCCATTTCTTTTGTTCCTCCTCATCCCAAATAGTTAATTGAGCTGAACCGTATGCCCTGCATCGCACACGCAACTAAAATCGGAACCGTGTTTGATGCATCTGTCATCGCAAATGTTTTGCACCTTTTTTGTCGGTTTTTACACCACCGTTTGCGATTATGGCATCGCACACAGTTTCGTCGAAGGGTCTCTGATCGTAGTGTCGTGTTTGGACCATCCTGCAGTAGTGGATTCTTCTCTCTATCAGCATCCTAAGCTACATGCTGCATTGTAGTGACTCTCAAGGACCACACCTACTTGGCTCATGTTCCAGAAGTACCCTTCTTGGAAATTGATGTCAAAGGGGAGAGAGAGCACATCAAAGCTTATCAAATGAGCACATCTAAAGCTCTTCCTACAGATGCTTGTTAACAAAGAGGAGAGAAGTCACATCTCTTTGAGATGGGAAGACATGCTAATATGTTTGATCCTAGCTATTGCTGTTGACAATTGTTTTTGTTCTGATTTTAGTTGCTCTGATTTTATCTCACCCTACCTTCTCCCATTATCCAATATCAGATTCAGGGGGAGAAAGAGTCTATGCCTAAGGGGAGAAAAATCCTTGGAATTTATTGCACATATTTAAATCTTTGGGGACATATCTATATCTAAATGAAGTACTTACCTTGTAGTACTCACCCATCACATGTCATCCCAGTCTTGGTATTCTCGTGGTTCCTTAAAACTGCTTTATAAGGAGTGTTCTTGTGTTATCTAACCCCGTTTTCTCAAGTCTACGCCCTCAAAAGTCAGCTCAAGACCACAAGGTAAGTATATGCATCACACTCATGTGCATGATGATCTCTTGCTGTTGCACAAATTGTTTGTAAGAGGGAACCATAAACATGAAGGTACTTTTCTCAACCACATCATTTGCTCTGATGCGTATAGCCAAGATACATGTAACTCTCTGCTTACTCTGTCATGTTATGCATTCACATGTTCTTATATTCTATCTTCACATATGATTGCATACATGTAGGGGGAGCTTATGCATGTTACACGTTCCTCCAAAGCTTTACTTGCCACTCTTCATATCATTTACTTAAAGCCTTGATGTATGTTGACATCAATTACCAAAAAGGGGGAGACTGAAAGCACAAGTGCTCCCTGGGTGATTTTGGTAATTAATGTCAACATATCTCTTGTTGGACTAATAGTTTTATCTAGTGTATTTAAGACAAGTTCAACAATGGCGTGGAAAGGACAAGAGGATGTGGAACCCCTTCAAGGTGCTATGGACATGCATTGGCTAAAGCTCAAGACTCTTGATCTTTGTTTTAGTGATCCAAGATCACATTGAGTCCATAGGAAAGCCAATACTATTAAAAGGGGATGAGGTGTTGCTTAATGGCTTGCTTGCTCAAATGCTTAGTGATATTGCTCCAAAGCCCTGAACCACTTTATCTATCCAAATATATCAAAACCCTAAACTCCAACTCGACCCACCTTTTCTTTCCATCCGGCGCCACCAAGTTCATATGACATAGCCGCTGCCGGAAACCCTAGCAATTCAGTTTCAAGGATACGGGTCTCGGTCTCACCGAGATGGCCTTGCCAGCACTCTATGACTTGTTGCATTTATTTTGGTCTCACCGAGTTATGCAATTAGTCCCACCGAGTTGGCTTGACATTCTCTCTGTTGCGTTGTTGCTTCACTTCAATCTCATCGAGTTGATGCAATCGGTGCCACCGAGATGATGTTTGCCCCAAAGCTATAGCACATCGGCCCCACCGAGTTGTTCCAATTGGTCCCACCGAGATTCCTAATGTTCACATTTTGAACTAATCGGTCCCACTGAGTTTAACTATTTGGTCTCACCGAGATGGGCCAAATGTGTGTAACAATTGGATTTTGTGTGGAGGATGCATATACCCCTCCACCCCCTTCCCCATATGTGAGAGAGCCATCAGAACGTACCTACACTTCCACCATACATTTTCTGAGAGAGAACCACCTACTCATGTGTTGAGATCAAGATATTCCAATCCTACCACAAGAATATTGATTTCTAGCCTTCCCCGAGTTGCTTTCCACTCAAATTATCTTTCCACCATATCCAAATATATGAGAGAGAGTTGAGTGTTGGGGAGACTACAATTTGAAGCACAAGAGCAAGGAGTTCATCATCAACACACCATCTATTACCTTTTGGAGAGTGGTGTCTCGTAGATAGGTTAGGTGTCACTTGAGAGCCTCCGTCAAGTTGTGGAGTTGAACCAAGAAGTTTGTAAGGGCAACGAGATCGCCTACTTCGTGAAGATCTACCCGAGTGAGGCAAGTCCTTCGTGTGCGATGGCCATGGTGGGATAGACAAGGTTGCTTCTTCGTGGACCCTTCATGGGTGGAGGCCTCCGTGGACTCGCGCAACCCTTACCCTTCGTGGGTTGAAGTCTCCATCAACGTGGATGTACAATAGCACCACCTATCGGAACGACGCCAAAAATCTCCGTGTCTCCATTGCGTTTGCACACTTCGATCCCATCACTTTACTTTCTTGCAATTAGCATGCTTTACTCTTTCCGTTGCATATACTCTTGTCATGCTTGCTTAAAATGTATCGTGAATGCTTAAACTCGTGCTAAATCTCAACCTTAACTTGAAGAATCTAAAAACTGGTACTTTTGCTTCTTAAGGGTCTAATCACCCCCCTCTAGACCCCTCTTCTCGATCCGTTCATGATCCCTTCACTTAATTTCAAGATAAAAGTGTTCTCCCCGAGTATGAACCATTGCTAAAGTTCATCGTTTCGAAGCACCTCGTGATGATCGGGTACGTGTGATAGACTCTACGTTCACATACAACGAGTGTAAGCCAGTTTTACACATGCAAAATACTTGGGTTAAACTTGACGAGCCTAGCATGTACAGACATGGTCTCGGAACACTGGAAACTGAAAGGTCGAACGTGAGTCATATAGTAGATATGATCAACATAGAGATGTTCACCATTGAATACTATCCCATCTCACGTGATGATCGGACATGGGTTAGTTGATTTGGATCATGTATCACTTAGACAACTTGAGGGATGTTGATTTAAGTGGGAGTTCATTAGTAATTTGATTATTTGAACGAAAATTTATCATGAACTTAGTCTTAAAAGTTCTTGCATATCTATGTTGTAGATCAATGGCCCATGCTACCGTTCCATTGAATTTTAATGCATTCCTAGAGAAAGCTAAGTTGAAAGATGATGGTAGCAACTACATGCACTGGGTCCATAACTTGAGGATTATCCTCATTGCTGCATAAAAGAATTATGTCTGTGATGCACCGCTAGGTGACAGACCTGCTGCAGGAGCTGATGCAGATGTTATGAACGTCTAGCAGACTCAATCTGATGACTACTCGATAGTTCAGTGTGCCATGCTTTACGGCTTAGAACCAGGACTTCAAAAGCGTTTTGATTGCCACGGAGCATATGAGATGTTCCAAGAGTTGAAGTTAATATTTCAAGCAAATGCCCGGGTTGAGAGATATGAAGTCTCCAACAAGTTCTTTAGCTATAAGATGGAGGAGAAAAGTTCTATCAGTGAACACATACTCAAAATGTCTGGGTATCATAACCACTTGACTCAGCTCGGAATTGATCTTCCAGTTGAGAGTGTTATTGACAGAGTTCTTCAGTCACTGCCACCAAGCTACAAAGGCTTCGTGATGAACTATAATATGCAAGGGATGACGAAAACAATTCCCGAGCTCTTCGCGATGCTGAAATTGGCAGAGGTAGAAATCAAGAAGGAGCATCAAGTGTTGATGGTTAACAAGACCACTAGTTTCAAGAAAAAGGGCAAGGGAAAGAAGGGGAACTTCAAGAAAAATGGCAAGCAAGTTGCCGCTCCCGTGAAGAAGCCCAAAGCTAGACCCAAGAAACTGAGTGCTTCTACCGCAAAGGAAATGGTCACTGGAAGCGGAACTGCCCCAAATACTTGGCAGATAAGAAGGATGGCAAAGTGAACAAAGGTATATTTGATATACATGTTATTGACGTGTTCCTTACTAATGCTCGTAGTAGCGCCAGGGTATTTGATATTGGTTCGGTTGCTCACATTTGTAACTCAAAACAGGAGCTGCGAAATAAACGAAGATTGGCTAAGGACGCGGTGACGATGCGCGTCGGGAATGGTTCCAAGGTTGATGTGATCGCTGTCGGCACACTACCTCTACATCTACCTTTGGGATTAGTTTTATACCTCAATAATTGTTATTTGGTGCCAGCATTGAGCATGAACATTATATCTAGATCTTGTTTACTGCAAGATGGTTATTCATTTAAGTCAGACAATAATGGTTGTTCTATTTATATGAGTAATATCCTTTATGGTCATGCACCTTTAATGAATGGTCTATTCTTGTTGAATCTCGATCGTAGTGAGACACATATTCATATTATTGATGCCAAAAGATACAAAGTTGATAATGATAGTGCAACATATGTGTGGCACTGCCGTTTAGGTCATATTGGTGTAAAGCGCATGAAGAAACTCCATGCGGATGGAATTTTAGAATCACTTGATTATGAATCATTTGATACTTGCGAACCATGCCTCATGGGTAAGATGACTAAAACTCCGTTCTTCGGAACAATGGAGCGAGCTAATGACTTATTGAAAATAATACATACCGATGTATGCGGTCCAATGAGTGTTGAAGCACGCGGTGGGTATCATTATTTTCTAACCTTCACAGATGATTTGAGTAGGTATGGGTATATCTACTTGATGAAACACAAGTCTAAAACATTTGAAAAGTTCAAAGAATCTCACAGTGAAGTAGAGAATCATCGTAACAAGAAAATAAAGTTTCTACGATCTGATCGCGGAGGCGAATATTTGAGTTACGAGTTTTGCCTTCATTTAAAACAATGTGGAATTGTTCACAACTCACGCCACCTGGAACACCACAACGTAATGGTGTGTCCGAACGTCGTAACTGTACTTTATTAGATATGGTGCGTTATATGATGTCTCTTACCAATTTACCTTTATCATTTTCACGTTATGCATTAGAGATAGCCGCATTCACGTTAAATAGGGCTCCATCTACATCCGTTGAGATGACACCAAGTGAACTATGGTTTGGCAAGAAACCTAAGTTGTCATTTCTTAAAGTTTGGGGATGCGACGCTTATGTCAAAAGGCTTCAGCCTGATAAGCTCGAACCTAAAGCGGAGAAGTGCGTCTTCATAGGATACCCTAGTGAAACTATTGGGTATACCTTCTACCACGGATCCGAAGGCAAGATGTTTGTTGCTAAGAATGGGTCATTTCTAGAGAAGGAGTTTCTCTCGAAAGAAGTGAGTGGGAGGAAAGTAGAACTTGATGAGGTATTTGTACCTTCTCTCGAATTGGAAATTAGCACATCAGAGAAAACCGTTCCCGTGATGCCTACATCAACTAGAGAAGAAGATAATGATGTTGATCATGAAACTTCGGATCAAGTTACTACTGAACCTCGTAGGTTGAACAGAACACGTACCGCACCGGAGTGGCACGGTAATCCTGTCCTGAAAGTCATGTTGTTAGACAATGGTGAACCTATGTACTATGAAGAAGTTATGATGAGCCCAGATTCCGACAAATGGCTTGAGGCCATGAAATCTGAGATAGGATCCATGTATGAGAACAAAGTATGGACTTTGGTGGACTTGCTCGATGATTGGTAAGCCATTCAGAATAAATGTATCTTCAAGAAGAAGACATACGCTGATGGTATTTCACTGTCTACAGAGCTCGACTTGACGCAAAAGGTTTTCGACAAGTTCAAGTGGTTGACTATGATGAGACTTTCTCACCCGTAGCGATGCTTAAGTCTGTCCGAATCATGTTAGCAATTGCCGCATTTTATGATTATGAAATCTGGCAAATGGACGTCAAAACTGCATTCCTTAACAGGTTTCTTAAAGAAGAGTTGTATATGATGCAACCAGAAGGTTTTGACGATCCTAAAGGTGCTAACAAAGTGTGCAAGCTCCAGCGATCCATCTATGGATTGGGCACGCATCTCGGAGTTGGGATATGCACTTTGATGATGTGATCAAAGCATATGGTTTTATACAGACTTATGCAGAAGCCTGTATTTACAAGAAAGTGAGTGGGAGCTCTATAACATTTCTGGTATTATATGTGGATGACATATTACTGATTGGAAATGATATAGAATTTCTGGACATCATAAAATGGTATTTGAATAAGAATTTTTCAATGAAAGACCTCGGTGAAACTGCTTACATATTAGGCATCAAGATCTATAGGGATAGATCGAGACGCTTAATAGGACTTTCACAAAGCACATACCTTCACAAAGTTTTGAAGAAGTTTAAAATGGACCAGTCAAAGAAAGGGTTCTTGCCTGTGTTGCAAGGTGTGCAATTGAGTCAGACTCAAAGTCCAACCACGGCAGAAGATAGAGAGAAAATGAAAGTCATTTCCTATGCCTCAGCTGTAGGTTCTATTATGTATGCCATGTTGTGTACCAGACCTGATGTGTGCCTTGCCATAAGTTTGGCAGGGAGGTACCAAAGTAATGCAGGAGTGGATCACTGGACAGTGGTCAAGAATATCCTGAAGTACCTGAAAAGGACCAAGGATATGTTTCTCGTTTATGGAGGTGATGAAGAGCTCGTCGTAAACGGATACGTCAATGCTAGCTTCGACACATATCTGGATGAATCTAAGTCACAAACCAGATACATATTTATATGGAATGGTGGAGCGGTCAGTTGGTGCAGTTCCAACCAGAGCATCGTGGCGGGATCTACATGTGAAGCAGAGTACATAGCTGCTTCGGAAGCAGCACATGAAGGAGTCTGGATGAAGGAGTTCATATCTGATCTGGCTATAATACCCAGTGCATCGGGTCCAATGACAATCTTTTGCAACAACGCTCGAGCAGTTGCCTTAGCGAAGGAATCCAGGTTTCACGAAAGAACCAAACACATCAAGAGACACTTCAACTCCATTCGTGAAAAGGTCAAGGATGGAGACATAGAAATTTCCAAAGTCCATACGGATCTGAATGTGGCAGGCCCGTTGACTAAACCTCTTCCGCGGGCGAAACATGATCAGCACCAAGACTCCATGGGTGTTAGATTCATTACTATGTAATCTAGATTATTGACTCTAGTGCAAGTGGGAGACTATTGGAAATATGCCCTAGAGGCAATAATAAAGTGGTTATTATTATATTTTCTTAATCATGATAAAGGTTATTATTCATGCTAGAATTGTATTGACCGGAAACTTAAATACATGTGTGGATACATAAACAAATAATGTGTCCCTAGTAAGCCTCCACTAGACTAGCTCGTTGATCAAAATATGGTTAAGGTTTCCTAACCATAGACATGTGTTGTCTACTTGATAACGGGATCACATCATTAGATGTGATGGACAAGACCCATCCGTTAGCTTAGCATATGATCGTTCAGTTTATTACTACTGCTTTCTTAATGTCAAATACATATTCCTTTGACCATGAGATCATGCAACTCCCGGATACCGAAGGAATACCTTGTGTTCTATCAAACATCACAACGTAACTGGGTGTTTATAAAGATGCTTTACAGGTATCTCCTAAGGTGTTTGTTGAGTTGGCGTGAATCGAGATTGGGATTTGTCACTCCATATGATGGAGAGTATCTCTGGGCCCTCTCGGTAATACAACATCACAAGAAGCTTGCAAGCAAAGTGACTAAGGAGTTAGTTACAAGATGATGTATTACGGAACGAGTAAAGAGACTTGATGGTAATGAGATTAAACTAGGTACGAACATATCGACGATCGAATCTCGGGCAAGTAACATACCGACAGACAAAGGGAACTACGTATGTTGTCATAAAGGTTTGACCGATAAAGATCTTCATAGAATATGTAGCAACCAATATGGGCATCCGGGTCCCGCTAGTGGTTATTGACCGGAGAAGCGTCTCGGTCATGTCTACATAGTTCTCTAACCCGTAGGGTCCGCACACTTAACGCTCGTTGATGATATAGTATTATATGAGTTATGTATGGTGGTGACTGAATGTTGTTCGGAGTCCCGGATGAGATCATGGACATGATGATGAGCTACGGAATGGTCCATGAGGATGATAGTATTTGGTCTCCGGAAAGGTTTCGAAATGCATCGGGTATTTATCGCATCAACGGAAGGGGTTCCGGGAAGGCCACGGGAGTTATTGGGCCTTAACGGGACAAGGGGAGTGATGACCCACAAGTATAGGGGATCAATTGTAGCTCTTTTCAATAAGTAAGAGTGTCGAAGCGAACAAGGAGCAGAAGGAAATGACAAGTGGTTTTCAGCAAGGTAATGTCTGCAAGTGCTGAAATTGTAAGTAGCAGAGTAGTTTGATAGCAAGATATTTGTAACGAGCAAGTAACGATAATATTAACAAAAGTGCAGCAAGGTAGCCCAATCCTTTTGAGGCAAAGGACAGGCTAAAACGGTCTTTTATAGTAAGGAAAGCATTCTTGAGGGTACACGGGAATTTCATCTAGTCACTTTCATCATGTTGGTTCGATTTGTGTTCGCTACTTTGATAATTTGATATGTGGGTGGACCGGTGCTTAGGTGTTGTTCTTACTTGAACAAACCTCCTACTTATGATTAACCCTCTCGCAAGCATCCGCAACTATGAGAAAAGTATTAAGAATAAATTCTAACCATAACATTAAACTTTTGGATCCAATCGGTCCCTTACGGAATAGCGCATAAACTAGGGTTTAAGCTTCTGTCACTCTCGCAACCCATCATCTAATAACTACTCCACAATGCATTCCCTTAGGTCTGAATATGGTGAAGTGTCATATAGTCGACGTTCACATGACACCACTAAGGGAATCACAACATACATACTATCAAAATATCGAACACATATCAAGTTCACATGATTACTTGCAACATGATTTCTCCTGTGACCTCAAGAACAAAAGTAACTACTCACAAATGATAATCATGCTCAAGATCATAGGGGTATTAAATAGCATATTGGATCTGAACGTATAATCTTCCACCAAATAAACCATATAGATATCAACTACAAGAGGTAATCAACACTACTAGTCACCCACAAGCACCAATCTATAGTTCCAGTACAAAGATTGAACACAAGAGATGAACTAGGGTTTGAGATGAGATGGTGTTGTTGAAGATGTTGATGGAGATTGCCCTCCCCAAGATGGGAGAGTTGTTGGTGATGATGATGACGATGATTTCCCCATCCGTGAGGGAAGTTCCCCCAGCGGAATCGCTCCGTCGGAGGGCAAAAGTGCTACTGCCCAAGTTCCGCCTCGAGACGGCGGTGCTCTATCCCGAAAGTCTTCTCCTTATTTTTTTCTAGGTCAAAATGACCTATATACCAGAAGATGGGCGCCGGCGGTGGGCCTGGGTGAGCACAATCCACCAGGGCGCGCCTGGGCTGCCTGGCGCGCCCAGGTGGGTTGTGCCTACTTGGTGGGCCCCCTCTGGTAGTTATTTGCTCCAATATTCTTCAAATATTCCATAAAAAATCTCCGTGAAGTTTCAGCTTGTTTGGAGTTGTGCAGAATAGGTAGCCTGACGTAGCTTTTTCAGGTCCTGATTTCCAGCTGCCGGAATTCTCCCTCTTTGTGTGTACCTTGCATATTATGAGAGAAAAGGCATTAGAATTACTCCAAAAAGCATTATTATGGATAAAAATATCATAAATAACAGTAGGAAAACATGATGCAAAATGGACGTATCAACTCCCCTAAGCTTGGACCTCGCTTGTCCTCAAGCGAAAACTGAAATCGAAAAACATGTCCACATGCTTAGTGAGAGAGGGGTCGATAAAAACAAAATACGGACATAGAAGCATCATGTAGATTATTATAACAGCAACAAAATTAAACATAAGACAGAACTTTTATCATAGACTTCTCATGCATAAGTAACAATTCATCACACAATTGAAGTATAAAGCATAAACTCTATTAGAAACCAACAAACTATGTTCTCAGTCAACTTTGCAACTACAATTCATCATGTTTTCAGGAAGGGCCACGTATCAGAGCCTTTAGGCAAGTCCACATACTCAACCATCATATAGTCTTCTATGATTGCTAACACTCACCGCATACCCATGAGCAAAATGTTTCAACTGGACACATGGAAAGATAGGGGCTTATAGTTTCGCCTCCCAATGTATTCACCTCAAGGGTGATGTAAACAATAATAACTCATGCCACCCATATTCAACTGGACATATGTGCCTAGATCTTTCCTCACCACATGATGCTTGCCAAAGGAGAAAAATAAAAAGGAATAGAGAGAAAACTTTGACTCTTTGCATAAAAGTAAATACATAAAAGTAAAAGATAGGCCCTTCGCAGAGGGAAGCAGAGGTTGCCATGCGCTTATTTGTTTGTATGCTCAACCCCTCAATGCAAAAGAACGTCACGTTGCATTGCCCCTTGTGATAGCGACCTTTATTATGCAGTCTGTCGCTTTTATTCTTCACCATCACAAGTTCGTGCAATGCTCAATTTTCTCTTACACTAAATGATCTCACACATTTAGAAGCAATTTTTATTGCCTTTTTGCACCGATGACAACTTAGTTGAGGGACCTTTCTCAATCCCTAGGTAGGTATGGTGGACTCTTGAAAATAAGATTTGGTTTCGAGGGTTTTTGGATGCACAAGTTGTATCTCTACTTAGTGTGGAATTTTTGGCTAGCAAAGATAGGGGCAAGCACCACATGTTGAAGGATCTATGACAATATAACTTCTATGTGAATATGAATGAACATAAATTATTACATTGTCTTCCTTGTCCAACGTCAACAATTTTGGCATATAATATTTTGATGGGGGCTCACAATCACAAAAGATTTCTAGGATAGTGTATTTATATGTGCATCTTCTCTTCCCTTATTAATTCTTTCACGAGTTGCATCATTAACCAACGCTATGTTTGTCAATCTCTAATAAAATCTTCTACTTATACTTTTCCTTATGTGGTGTCATCACCTACCATAAGATTAGCATATGATCTTTTTCATTTATTTCCTTTCTTTTTATTTATTTCCTTTCATTTTATTGCAACATGAAAGTAATGAAAGCAAAAACTCAAACTAAACTTTATTATATAACTCGCACACGATTACAAGGATAGATCACTAAGCAAACTCTCGAAAAGAAAGGATTGAACTAAACTTTTATTCATCTAAAGCAGAAGATCGACCTAAATTAAGTAAAGGCAAAAGATAGTGGGGATGATACGATACCGGGGCACCTCCCCAAGCTTGGCGGAAGCCAAGGGGGGTGCGCATACCCGAAACTCAATTTTATTTTGGTGATGAAGAAGATGGTGGTGTATTAGAGGGTTTGTCCTTCTTCATTAGCTTACGCTTGAGGATGGAATTTTCCTCCTTTAATTCACCGACCTCCTGCTCAAGCTCTAGTACCTTTTTGCATAGATCTTGTTTATTTTCCTGCAAAAGGCGGAAGGGTATGAACTCGATCTTAGGCCTTTTTGGTTTGTTTGGGAGGCTTGACTTCTTGAATTCCACATGCATGTCCTCAGGTTGAGGCAACGGAGGTCCGTCCTCATCTGAGCTTGTCTCATCCTTCTCCCTAGGATAATAGTCTTCTTCTTCCTCCGAAGTCCAACCATAATGCTCCACATCCCCATAAGACTTGGGGTTTGTGGTGAAATCAGCAACATAGCTCTCACCCTGAGAGTCTTGGGACGACATATTTTCAGATCTATCAGGGAAACATCAAGAAAAGAAAATAGAATATTTCTCCGCTATACGGTGTTCAATAGGTTCGGGGGGTATATAAAGATTTTTTATCTTGGGAGAAAAGCAAACGGGAGAAAAACGGAGCCCGGAAGGTGTGCCAGGTGGGCACAACCCACCTGGGCGCGCCTGGCAAGCCAGGCGCGCCCTGGTGCCTTGTGCCCACCAGGGTACGCTTCCTGCAAGTTTCTTATTTTCCTAATTTTCTAAATATTCCAAAACTGACAAAAAGTATTTTTGCATAATTTTCGGAGTCCATTTACTTACCGTATCACGTACCTCCTCACCTCCTTATTTTCACGATTCTAGAGTGTTCCGGAAGGACTCTTTTATGTGTTCTTCCGGTGTCAAAGTTTGGATATTATTACTTTCAACATTAATGGGCATACCTGAGATATAATGTTTTATTCGTTGCCCATTCACAACCTTCGGGTTGCCTTCGGCATTATTTATTTTGATAACTCCACACCGATAAACCTCCTCGATGACATAGGGGCCTTCCCATTTGGAGAGGAGTTTTCCTGCAAAGAACCTGAAATGATAGTTGTACAAAAGAACATATTCTCCGACTTTGAACTCATGCTTTTGGATTCTTTTATCATGCCATCTTTTAACTTTTTTCTTTAAATAATTTTGCATTTTCATAAGCTTGGGTTCTCCATTCATCTAGTGAGCTAATATCAAATAACCTCTTTTCACCGACAAGTTTGAAATCATAATTGAGTTCTTTGATTGCCCAATATGCTTTATGTTCTAACTCAAGAGGCAAATGACAAGCTTTTCCATAAACCATTTTATAAGGAGACATACCCATAGGATTTTTATAAGCTGTTCTGTAAGCCCAAAGTGCATCATCTAATTTCTTAGACCAATTCTTTCGGAACCTATTGACAGTCTTTTGTTAAATCAACTTTATTTCTCTATTGCTAAGTTCAACTTGACCACTAGACTGAGGATGATAAGGGGATGCAATTCTATGGTTAACATCATACTTGGCAAGCATTTTATGGAAAGCACCATGAATAAAGTGTGAACCACCATCAGTCATTAAATATCTAGGGACTCCAAACCTTGGGAAAATAACTTCCTTAAGCATTTTAATAGAGGTGTGATACGTCTCCGTCGTATCTACTTTTCCAAACACTTTTGCCCTTGTTTTGGACTCTAACTTGCATGATTTGAATGGAACTAACCCGGACTGACGCTGTTTTCAGTAGAATTGCCGTGGTGGTATTTATGTGCAGAAACAAAAGCTCTCGGAATGACCTGAAACTCCACGGAACTTATTTTTGGAAAATATTAAAAATATTGGCGAAAGAATCAAGGCCAGGGGGCCCACCACCTGTCCACGAGGGTGGGGGCGCGCCTGCCCCCCTGGGCGCGCCCCCTGCCTCGTGGGCCCCCTGGAGCTCCACCGACCTCAACTCCAACTCCAAATATTCGTGTTCGGGGAGAAAAAAATCAGGGAGAAAGATTCATCGCGTTTTACGATACGGAGCCGCCACCAAGCCCTAAAACCTCTCAGGAGGGCTGATCTGGAGTCCGTTCGGGGCTCCGGAGAGGGGAATCCGTCGCCGTCGTCATCATCAACCATCCTCCATCACCAATTTCATGATGCTCACCGCCGTGCGTGAGTAATTCCATCGTAGGCTTGCTGGACGGTGATGGGTTGGATGAGATTTATCATGTAATCGAGTTAGTTTTGTTAGGGTTTGATCCCTAGTATCCACTATGTTCTGAGATTGTTTTGCTATGACTTTGCTATGCTTAATGCTTGTCACTAGGGCCCGAGTGCCATGATTTCAGATCTGAACCTATTATGTTTTCATGAATATATGTGAGTTCTTGATCCTATCTTGCAAGTCTATAGTCACCTACTATGTGTTATGATCTGGCAACCCCGAAGTGACAATAATCGGGACCACTCCCGGTGATGACCTTAGTTTGAGGAGTTCATGTATTCACTATGTGTTAATGCTTTGGTCCGGTACTCTATTAAAAGGAGGCCTTAATATCCCTTAGTTTCCATTAGGACCCCGCTGCCACGGGAGGGTAGGACAAAAGATGGCATGCAAGTTCTTTTCCATAAGCACGTATGACTATATTCAGAATACATGCCTACATTACATTGATGAATTGGAGCTAGTTCTGTGTCACCCTATGTTATGACTGTTACATGATGAACCGCATCCGGCATAATTCTCCATCACCGATCCAATGCCTGCGAGCTTTTCATATATTGTTCTTCGCTTATTTACTTTTCCGTTGCTACTATTACAACCATTACAAAACCCAAAAATATTACTTTTGCTACCGTTACCGTTACTTCCATACTACTTTGCTACTAAATACTTTGCTGCAGATACTAAGTTATCCAGGTGTGGTTGAATTGACAACTCAACAGCTAATACTTGAGAATATTCTTTGGCTCCCCTTGTGTCGAATCAATAAATTTGGGTTGAATACTCTACCCTCGAAAACTATTGCGATCCCCTATACTTGTGGGTTATCAAGGTGTTGTGATCAGCACGACTGGTTGGAATAGCTTCTACCCATTTAGTAACATAATCAACAGCAACCAAAATATGTGTATACCCATTAGAGGAAGGAAAAGGTCCCATGTAATCAAATCCCAAAACATCAAATGGTTCGACAACAAGTGAATAATTCATAGGCATTTCTTGACGCTTACCGATATTACCTATTCTTTGACATTCATCACAAGATAAGACGAACTTACGTGCATCCTTGAAGAGAGTAGGCCAATAAAATCCAGATTGCAATACCTTATGAGCAGTTCTGTCTCCGGCGTGATGCCCTCCATAAGCTTCGGAGTGACATTTCTGTAGGATTTGTCTCTGTTCATGCTCAGGTACACAATGTCTAATAATACCATCTACTCCTTCTCTATAAAGATGCGGGTCATCCCAAAAGTAATGTCTTAAATCATAGAAGAATTTTTTTTCTTTTGTTGGTATGTAAAGCTAGGTGGTAAATATTTAGCAACAATGTAATTAGCATAGTCAGCATACCAAGTAGTATTATGAGCAACATTTATTGCAGCTAACTGCTCATCAGGAAAACTATCATCAATAGGTAGTGGGTCATCAAGCACATTTTCAAGCCTAGACAAGTTATCAGCTATTGGGTTCTCAGCTCCTTTCCTATCAGTAATATGTAAATCAAATTCTTGTAGCAAGAGAACCCATCGAATAAGTCTAGGTTTAGCATCTTTCTTTTCCATAAGATATTTTATAGCAGCATGATCGGTGTGAACAATTACATTTGAATCAACAATGTAAGATCTAAATTTGTCACAAGCAAACACCACTGCTAAGAACTCTTTTTCAGTAGCTGCATAATTTCTTTGAGCACCATCTAGAGTTTTACTAGGACAATGAATAACATTTAGTTTCTTATCAACTCTTTGTCCTAGAATAGCACCAACAGCATAATCACTAGCATCACACATAATTTCAAAAGGCAAATTCCAATCAGGTGGTTGAGCAATAGGTGCAGAAATTAAGGCTTTCTTGAGTGTTTCAAAGGCTTCTAAACAATCATCATCAAAAACAAAAGGAACATCCTTTTGCAAAAGATTTGTAAGAGGCCTAGAATTTTTAGAAAATTCTTTGATAAATCTCCTATAGAAACCAACATGACCTAGGAAACTACGAATACCTTTGATATCTTTAGGACATGGCATTTTCTCAATTGCATCAACCTTAGCTTTGTCCACTTCAATACCTCTTTCAGAAATTTTATGGCCCAAGACAATACCTTCATTAACCATAAAGTGGCACTTCTCCCAATTCAAGACAAGATTTGGTTGCTCGCATCTCTGCAAAACTCGATCAAGATTGCTTAAACAATCATCAATAGACTTCCCATAAACAGAGAAGTCATCCATGAAGACCTCAACAATATTTTCACAAAAGTCAGAGAATATAGCGGTCATACATCTTTGAAAGGTAGCAGGTGCATTGCATAAACCAAAAGCATACGTCTATAAGCATAAGTTCCAAAGGGACAAGTAAAAGTGGTCTTTCCTTGATCCGATTGAGAAACATGTATTTGTGAAAAACCAGAGTATCCATCAAGGAAGCAGAAATGTGTGTGCTTAGATAATGTTTCTAGCATTTGATCAATAAAAGGCAGAGGGTAATGATCTTTTCTAGTTGCTTTGTTTAATTTTCTAAAATCAATTACCATTCTATAGCCTATAACAATTCTTTGTTTAATAAGCTCATTCTTATCATTAGGAACAAAAGTAATACCTCCCTTCTTAGGGACACAATGAACATGACTTACCCATCTACTATCAGCTATAGGATAGATTATACCTGCTTCCAGAAGTTTTAATATCTCCGTTCTTACCACTTCTTTCATTTTCGGATTTAACCGACGTTGGTGATCAACAACGGGTTTAGCATGAGGTTCCATATTAATCTTATGCTGACATAGAGTGGGACCAATGCCCTTTAAATCATCAAGAGTATATCCAATAGCAGCTTGGTGCTTCATTATAACTTTCAATAATCTTTCTTCTTCATGTTCTGAAAGGTTAACACTAATAATAACAGGATATATCTTCTTTTCATCAAGATAACAATATTTCAGAGTGTCTGGCAATTGTTTCAATTCAAACACAGGATCACCTTTAGGTGGAGGAGGACCTCCTAGACTTTCAATAGGCAAATTGTGTTTAAGAAGAGGACGTTGTTCAAAGAAAATCTTATCTATTTCATTTCTTTCATGCATATGTAAATCATTTTCATGGTCTAGCAGATATTGTTCTAGTGGATTAGTGGGAGGCACAGCAATATAAGCAAGACAAATTATTTCATCCTTACTAGGCAATTCTTTTTCATGAACCTTTCTATTAAATTCATGAGACTCATCACCAAAGCTAACACCTACAGTTTGTTTCTCACAGTCTATCTTAGCATTAACGGTGTTCAAGAAAGGTCTACCAAAGATAATGGGACAAAAGTCATCTTGTGGGGAACCAAGAACAAGAAAATCAGTAGGGTATTTTATTTTCCCACACAAGACTTCAACATCTCTAACAATCCCAAGTGGTGTGATGGTGTCTCTATTATCAAGTTTAATAGTGGCATCTATTTCTTCTATCTCAGCGGGTGCTATGTCATCCATAATTTCTTTATATAAGCTAAATGTAATAGCACTTACGCTAGCACCTATGTCACATAAACCATGATAGCAGTGATCTCCTATTTTAACTGAGACAACATGCATGCCAACAACGGGTCTATGTTTATCCTCTTTATCAGGTTTGGCAATTATAGTAGCTTCATCACAGAAGTAAATAACATGCCCATCCATATCTTCTTCCAAGAGATCTTTAACCATAGCAACGCTAGGTTCTACTTCGATTTGTTCATCAGGTTTAGGTGTTCTAATGTAACTTTTGTTGACCACAGTTGAAACTTTAGCACGTTCCTTTATCCTAATAGGGAAAGGTGGTTTCTCAATATAAGCAGTAGAAACAACTGGATCAACATTATAAAGTATAGTTTCTTCTTTAACTGGTACCAGTTCTTTAATTTCTTATTTAATAGGTGGCTGATATTTAAACCACTTCTCTTTAGGGAGATCAACATGAGTAGCAAATGATTCACAAAAGGAGGTTACTATCTCAGAGTCAAGTCCATATTTAGTGCTAAACTTTTGAAAAGCATCAGTATACATAAAAGATTTTACACAATCATACTTAAGCTTAATACCTGACTCTTTACCTTTGTCGAGTTCCCTATCTTCAGAGTTGCGTTTAATTCTTTCCAAAAGATCCCACCGGAATTCAATAGTCTTCTTCATAAAAGAACCAACACAAGAAGTATCAACCATGGATCGATCATTATGAGAAAGACGAGCATAAAAATTCTGGATAATAATTTCTCTTGAGAGCTCATGATTGGGGCATCAATATAACATTGACTTAATCCTCCCCCAATCTAGAATGATACTTTCTCCTTCACGAGGCCAAAAATTATATATGTAGTTCCGATCACGATGAACTAGATGCATAGGATAATTTTTTGGTGGAACTCCAATTTCAAACGATTCCAATTCCAAGATCCAATATCATCCCATAGCCTATACCATGCCAATGCTTTTCCCTTCAAACATAAAGGGAAAACCTTCTACATAACTTCATCTTCGGGTAAACCTGCAAGCTTAAAAAATCCACAAATTTGTTCCACATATACCAAGTGCATATCAGGATGTTCGGTTCCATCTCCTGCATAAGGATTAGCTAGCAGTTGTTCTATCATACCCGAAGGAATTCCATATTCAATATTTTCAGTAGGTGCAGTAGGTTGAGGGGTAGCTAATTGTGGTTCCAGTCGAGGTGAAGATACCCCGAACAAACCCCTCAAAGGATTGTTCTCCATAATAACAAGTGACAATAAATTTCAGCACACTATATAAATGTTTCCTTACCAAATTCCACTTACCAAAGGTGCTTCACTCCCCGGCAATGGCGCCAGAAAATAGCATTGATGACCCACAAGTATAGGGGATCAATTGTAGCTATTTTCGATAAGTAAGAGTGTCGAACCCAACGAGGAGCAGAAGGAAATGACAAGTAGTTTTCAGCAAGGTAATGTCTGTAAGTGCTGAAATTGTAAGTAGCAGAGTAGTTTGATAGAAAGATAATTTGTAACAAGCAAGTAACGATAATAGTAACAAAAGTGCAGCAAGGTAGCCCAATACTTTTGAGGCAAAGGACAGGCCAAAACGGTCTTTTATAGTAAGCAAAGTGTTCTTGAGGGTACACGGGAATTTCATCTAGTCACTTTCATCATGTTGGTTCGATTTGTGTTCGTTACTTTGGTACCACTAAGGGAATCACAACATACATACTATAAAAATATCGAACACATCAAGTTCACATGATTACTTGCAACATGATTTCTCCCGTGACCTCAAGAAAAAAAGTAACTACTCAGAAATGATAATCATGCTCAAGATCAGAGGGTTATTAAATAGCATATTGAATCTGAACATATAATCTTCCACCCAATAAACCATATAGTAATCAACTACAAGATGTAATCAACACTACTAGTCACCCACAAGCACCAGTCTATAGTTCCGGTACAAAGATTGAACACAAGAGATGAACTAGGGTTTGAGATGAGAAAGTGATGTTGAAGATGTTGATCGAGATTGCCCTCCCCAAGATGGGAGAGTTGTTGGTGATGATGGTGATGATTTCCCCCTCCGAGAGGGAAGTTCCCCCGGCGGAATCGCTCCGCCGGAGGGCAAAAGTGCTCCTGCCCAAGTTCCGCCTCGAGACGGCGGCGCTCCGTCCCGAAAGTCTTCTCCTTATTTTTTAGGTCAAAATGACCTATATACCAGAAGATGGTTACCCGAGGTTGGCCTGGGTGAGCACAACCCACCAAGGCGCGCCTGGGCTGCCTGGCGCGCCCAGGTGGGTTGTGCCCACCTCCCACCTGGTGGGCCCCCTCTGGTAGTTATTTGCTCCAATATTCTTCAAATATTCCATAAAAATCACCGTGAAGTTTCAGCTTGTTTGGAGTTGTGCAGAATAGGTAGCCTAACGTAACTTTTTCAGGTCCAGATTCCAGCTGCCGAAATTCTACCTCTTTGTGTGTACCTTGCATATTATGAGAGAAAAGGCATTAGAATTACTCCAAAAAGCATTATTATGGATAAAAACTCTAACATCCCAAATTTTCAATTTGGAATGTTATACCTAGGCCATTGATGCATATCATACTTTATTTCATTTTGTTTTGCGAACCTAGAAAATCCTAAGCGACTCAAGGACCCACGGAGAGAGTTGGGGATTTCACGATTTTCATATTTGAATTTTCTCAAATATCGAAACTAGGATCATTCTGGTTTTTTATTATTTTTTCTCCCCGAAAATATTTCATATTAAATTATATGAGAGGAGATAATATGACTTCTCCAAAATAAATGAAATATTGGAGGAAAAATATTAAAATCAAATGAATAATTTTATTTGGATTTTATCGCTATTTTATTTGAATTAAAAAATATGCATTTTTCAAAATTGCATTTTAGGCCAAGAAAATGTTCACTTTGTTCTAAATATTTTATTTAGATGGCGAAAATTTGTTTTGACATTTTTGGATTTTTATTTTATTTTTTAGGATTTTTCCGGCGGAATCTGTTAAAAAAAGCGAACCGCCTTAACGGGCCGTGTCCGAACAGGACACTGCCGCCCGGGCCTTTATAAGGCGAGGCGAGGCCACCCCAGCCCACCCAGCCGCCCCGCGCCCCGCCCAAAACCCTAGCCGCCGCCCACTGCCCGTGCCGCCGCTACCGCGCCGCCGCCATCGCCGGATCCCGCTGCCGGAGCCGCCGCCTTTGACCTGTCGATTTTTTTATTTTAACCCGGTTTTTTTAGTTTCGGGGTTTATTTTATTAGATCGGTTTTTTGTTGGTTTATTTATTTAACGAACGTTCGTTCGTTTAGATCTGTTAGTGAACGGTTTTCGTTAGATTGGTTCTGTTAGCGAACGTTCGTTCGTTAGTCTTTTCTTTTTTTTGGTCAGGGACCTATCCGCGATTACTTTTATCGCAGATTAGCCCCTGACCTTCAAACCCTCGCCGTTTCTTAACTATTTGTCCAAATCCAGTGAAACCAACGCCAAAATCTTCGTCTCGAAACCCTCTTTCTGTTTAAAGAACTTGAACAAGGTTTTGACAATTTTAAATATGGTTTCAAGCAGATTTGATTTTGAAGTTCTTTTGACCGTAGTTTCAGATCCGTAGCTCCGATTTGTTTGGTTCTTTTTGCAGATCGAATCTCTTCAGTTGAGTTTTCAGATTTGATCTTCTTATTTGAGTTTTACCTGTGCATCTTTGCTTGAATGCTTATGTATGCTATTGTTTGTTTGCGATAGAATTCTCGGAGTGCGAAGCGTGCTACTACGAGTCACTAGGTTTTTCGGATAGTCAGCAAGGCAAGTAACACATTGATCATACTCTTTTCATACCTAGTTTTTATGCATTAGTTACATTCCTCAAACACTACATGAATAGGATGTGATTAACTTGTGGATATTGGGAAGTAGATGATGAGGTAGAACCTATTACCTGTCTTAATATCAAACCCTTGGGAGTTACTTCTACATTATGCTTATATTGCCATGCTATGCTAGTAGACGTGGATTGGGTTTGAGTGTATCCATGACAGATGTGAGATTGTTTAATTTAATGGTTCAA